>NW_017728996.1:53482726-53505567 GCF_001723915.1 Gavialis gangeticus | reverse complement strand
AGATTTAGATTAGACATCCGCAAGAACTACTTCACAGTTAGGGCGGCTAGGAGCTGGAACCAACTTCCTAGGGAAGTGGTGCTGGCTCCTACCCTAGGGATCTTTAAGAAGAGGCTTGATGACTACCTGGCTGGACTCGTTTGAATCCAGTCTTTTCTCCTGCCCAGAAGGGGGGTCGGACTTGAAGATCTACAAGACCCTACTTCTATGATTCTATGATAGGTTGGGGGAAGGAGTGGTACAGCGTGGGATACCTGGAGGACTGACCAGATACTAGTGATGGAAAGCTTAATCTCCGATTATCGAGGTGCATTTGTAAAACACTGCAGGATGTTTAAAAATTCTACACTGGTTTTACACTGGGATGCATGCAGTTTAAACTGCTTTTTAAACAGTTTAAGCGTTACATGTATCCAGTCCCCCCAGTGACACCTAGGCTAGATGCTGCAAGTGATCACAGATCCTAAAAAAGTAGGGCTGGAAGGGACTTCTCCAGGTCATCTAGTCAAACCTCCTGCTCAAAACCACCTTAACCAAGTGCTTGTCTACTAAT
The DNA here is from genome assembly GCF_001723915.1 of Gavialis gangeticus. Taxonomy (NCBI): domain Eukaryota; kingdom Metazoa; phylum Chordata; order Crocodylia; family Gavialidae; genus Gavialis; species Gavialis gangeticus. The sequence goes on along the minus strand of NW_017728996.1, from coordinate 53,505,014 downwards.
CGATTCCTAAAACTATGCATGCAACCTGCAAAGGATTTTTTTTAAACCAGCATTGGGCCTTTTTTTTGCTCCCTTGTGATGGAGAAACATTTTCTTGCTCATGTATTTATCCTCAGTACACCAGGATGGAAGCTCTGCCTGCCCCGGTTTCACTGGCAGATTTTCAAGTCTCCATTACTAATCTACCATAAAAAGGCTGGCTCTTTCCAGTTCCAGAGTTGGCTCTTCTGCAGTCTCCATGCCCATCAGCATGTCTGGAGGAGGACGAACAGCTCCTTGTTTATACACCTCCCACACAGATATTTTTCTCCAGGGAAACGGCCTGCCTGTCTTATTAGTGAACTGAAAAGCGCCAGGATTGTATTTTCCTATTACCTAGAGCCAGCCACCCTAAACACCTACTCAGAATCTCTGTATAATGGAAATTTCACCCTCTGAAGTGTGTAGAGCAGTGGTTCTCAATCTTTTTTGTACTCAAGGCAGCCTCATGGGATTGGAGGCACCAATTTCAAAAACATGTTGGTATGTTACATTGATGTGTTACATTGAGACAAAACAAGTTTTCTCTTTGCAGAAGAGGTAGGCAGTGGGGGTGGAGGATCATTCAGGCTGGGACCAGCCTGACCTTGGGCTTACCTGCTTAGCTTATCTGATTATCTCCTCACACCTTATGCACCCTTCAAAGGATCTGATGACAACCCAGTGTGCCCTGGCATCCTGTTTGAAAATCCCTTCCTTAACAGAACATGGCTTCTTTTCCCAACCCTGTAGCAAGAGCTGTGTATGGCTGAGAATAGATCATTATTCTGTGCCCTCTTTTACCTTTTGATTCCTCTGATCAGCAAAGAAGCCCAAGGCTGGTGCATGCTGAGGCACCAGCCATCATCTGAGATCTCCTGCAACTCTCGGTCCTGAATCCGTAACCTGCTCCTTTCAGAGCCAGGCTCATTCTCAGCATCTGCTGGTTGGGTGATTTTCCTACGTGGGAGCAGGCCAGTCTGATCCACCCACTACAGCATGTTTAAAACAGACAGACAAGAGAAGATTAATACCTCTTCCTTTTCTTTTTTTTAAAAATAGTGGGTATGATGGCTCCTCCCTCACTGAGTTAGTTTTACTGACTTAGAAACCCTTAGAAACTTAGAAACCTTAGAAACTTAGAAAACCCCACAGCCTTAGAAAACCTATCTTAGCCTTCTCTGGTGAATGCTGGCCAAGCTAGATCTGAAGTAGAGAAGGAAGAGATGCCAGCAGTCAGTTAGCGCATGGCAAGATGTAGGCTATGGGACTGCCTTCATCAAGCTGTCCATACAGACAACAAACCCAGCATGCAAAGAAGTGCAAGCCACTCACAGTGAGATGGAGCACTGCCCACCAAAGTCTGCAGTCTCTGCCTGGTAGCAGCAAAAGCAATTCTCGCTTCACATGCCCTGCAGCTCAGCCACATCTTTAAAGAGCAGAACAACAAAGGGGGGTCCCACAGCATTCACAAGCAGGCAGCATGTTCAAAATGCACTCACAGCTGATCACTGCCCAGCTGGCTGCACTGGTACTCAGAAGGGTTTAATGGAGGCTTAAAGGCCCCATTCAGACAATCCTCTTGTATCATGGATTGCCAGATGGGACACTGGTGTTCTGAGTTAGCCATCTGGTGCAGCCACAGAGCCCTTCTGGAGGTAGCAGCAGTGCTCAGGGCTATAATATTAACCAATCATGCTCCTTTCCTTTTCAAAAGGGATGAAATAAAAGCCAACAGCTAACACCTAAAAGTTCCCACCAAACCCAGGGAAAATATCTGAATGATGCCAAGGGGCTAAGAAAAGGGAAAGAAAGGCACAGGGGCTTGGGATGGACAGAAGGACACGAAGCCTGCAGGATCCAACATGATCCAACTCAGCAGACAAATGGTAAGAACCCTTTAATGCTCTAAAGTGTCTGAGCACAAGCACACACTATGCACAAAACGAGCAAAGACCAGAGGGGGTATTACAGAAGGAAGATTATGGCTGAGGGGGTAAAAGTAGCAGGAGTCTCTCCAAACAAGAACTGAGAAGGAAAACTGCTTTAGGCTGAACCTCAGGAAACCTTTCCAAGAGTGAAACAGGTCAGTCTGAGGCAGGGCTAAGCCTAGTAAGTCAGGACTTTTAAGGACAAAGTGATGACACAACAGGTAAAAATCCAACATAGGTTGAGGAAGGGGATTGACTAGCAGGCCTTTTTCAAACCTGAGGTATCTCTGAGAAAGCCAGGGAAGGAAGAGGCATCCCCTGTCCCACAGGGAGATACAATCCTCAGCTCCCTCTCTCTCGTTAGTTAACACTCAGGGATAAAGCACTGAAGTTGCACTGACCAAAGGGGCAGGTTGGAGCAGGTAGGGATTCACCAGAACCCCAGACACCTCTGCACTTTTCCCATCAGGGCTCTTCAATGACTTGCTCAGCGTGCCACTATGAACGGCCTCAATGGTTTCATCCAGTCTGCAAAAGAGAAATAAACTACTTTTACACACCTTGCTCCCTCCCACCCTCTGGCTGGCAATGCCTCTCAAGGTCCCCCAATCCACCCAGCCATTTCTTTTCACCTCCCCACCAAACAGGCTGCTCCCCCTGTGCTCTCCTTTCCTCATATTTCAAGTCAGAGAAGCCAATCCTGCTCTTTCAGGATCTCAAGATATGGTTGCTACAGATGGCGATACTCTGTTTTGCCTTTTCTCAGGACAGCCACTACCCCCTGAACACCAATGCACCTGCCAGCTAAAGAAAATTCTGACTGAATCATGGACACTCTTTCCACTGGGATGTATGTCCCTATGAGGTGGGGTGATGGCCCTGTTTTACAGGGGGGCTGGGTGACTTGTTTGAAGGTCTGAGGCGAAGCAGAGACTTAAACCCAAATGTCTTACCTCCCCAGCCAGTGTCCTAACCATTCTTCCAACATCCCAAGGGGCCAGGCAAGATCCCTTTTTGTGCAAGCCCATCCACAAGTTTCCTTCCTGAGATGACCTTCACTGCCCCCACTCACAATTAGGGTGCAGCACTGTAAAACCCAGAGGACTGGATCCTATTCTGTCCTGCTCAAGTCCATGAAAAAAGGTTCATACAAATGCTGAATGGGTAAGCCCCCTCACCACTTGCTGCTTCTTATAATGCCTTTTTAAGATAAAGAAAATGGCATGTTACAAAAGATGGCACACTAACTTCCTTTCATGGACTTGAGTGAGGTAAAATTGGATCACATTTAATCCAGTTAAACACCTAAGACCTGCCATGTTCCACCCCAGAGAGGGCTGAATTTCATTTGCTGGGAAGCATCCCCTGTCCATGAAATTTGAAAAATACCTAAGAATGGAAAGAATGAGGGAACATCAAATCATCATTCAACCACCGCTCCCCACTTTTTCTTTTTCTGTATTACTCAACACAGCATGGCAAATGACTCTCCCATCCTCAAAAGCTACATCTGCTCCTGAAGCAAGTGCCTCCAAACTCTTTGGTTGTGCCACCATAACTGAAACTTTAGTTTAGAGGGATGAAACTGCAAATGGGAGAAATAACTGGCAGGAACAAATCAGCGGCTAAGAGCTCAGGATCCTGCACGTTCCCAGCAATGAAAAATGCAGAGAGAGGAAGCTGATCTCAAGCAGCTGGGCCACCTCCAAAAGACAGTGACAGTATTCCTCATCTCCCTTTCCCCACACCCAGCACCACCTACTCACTTGCTGTGGTACTCAGCCATGTTGTCCTCCTCCTCCAGGATCTGCCTGCCAGCAAAGTCGATAGTGATTTTCTTGGTGAGTCGGGAAGCATGGCGCAGCTCACGCAGCTCCTTCTCCCTCTTCTGCAACACCTCCCTCTCCTGTTTGGAGAGCCACTGGTTGGAGTCAGTGGCAAAGTAGTCTGACTCATCATCGATGACATGGGTACGACGCACACTGGTGAGAGACAAACATGGAGAAGTAACAGAATGGGCACTGAGAATGATAGCAAATAGCCCCAGACATATCTGGGAATCATGTGCCTGAGCAAAGTCACCCCATCCCAAAGGAATCTGTCTGGGCAGTTACAATAAGCTGAAGCACTCAAACTTTGCCTGTTTGAGGGTCGTGCTGGCAGTCTGTCAGGGACCTGATAGAATAAAACAAAGTACAGTGAAACTACTGCATCTCTAATGCAGAGAAGCAGCCTGTGGAGATGACAGTTATGCCATGAAGGCAGCTCTCATGAATTTGGACAGGGAATCTCAAATTGATGGTGCCAGAAGCTATGGCAGACTATATGTTAAAAAACGAGGCAGCTCTGGGCTGCATTCAGCCCAAGCCTGCAGTGTCCACTCCCTTCCCAAGCTGTAGCAGCATCTGTTCTCTCCCCTGTAGAAGGGATTTCAGCGTTTATTGTAAATCCCTGAGATCTGCATCCACAAACACAACCTTTGCCCTGGAGGCCTGTGCTCTACATGTCCAAGACAGCAAAAGCCCAACTCAATTTGTTCCATTTTCTTTTCTTTTTTTTAACAAAAATCAACAACTGAAAGGCATAAAACTGGAATTGGTCCATATACCACCCAAGGACTGTGTTAAGACTGAGGGGTGGTTGGGGAAAGGGGAAAGAAGGAGGTAAAACAAAAGGAGAATGGCATGGAAAATGAATGGCCCAACACTGGCACGCTAAAAACTGGGTCTCACTAATAGATAACAGACAGAGGGGATGAGCTCTTGCACCTCATCCTTCTGGACTTCCTTACAAGGCAAACTTTGTGGAAGGCAGTTGGCCTGCACGGAGTGAGTTTTACCATTGTGCTGCTATCTCCATCACTTCCTGGGACTTCAGGATCTACTATGGCACTGTGGGGCCTTCACCCTGATCCTGAAAGATGTACCAACTAGACCAGGTCAAAGACAAAGGGAGCCAGGTGATCTCTCACCTCAAACAACTTTAGGTAAGTCTTGAACAGCATTTGGGATACAAGACTTGGGTTCCTGCTCTTACCCTCTCCTTTCTTGGTTCATTTCTTTCCCCCTGGTTCATTTCTCTCCCCCTCCTCTCCCAACTTTCTCCTTTTGCCTTCCGTCTATGAAAAGCTTGGATGCATCACTTCCATGATTTCCCAATCACAGCTGAAAGCAATCTTTATATATCTGTTACAAGCTTGTTAGTCATCAGAGTGGCTGACAAAATACTCTGAGCTTGACCTATGTTTACCCAGAAGCAAATTTTGCAAGAATCAGTACCAGGGATAGAAACTGCATCATCTACCTACTACTGTATTTTTCTTCTGTCTTGTGTGATTTTGTCTTGTTTGGACATCAAGAAAGGAGACAAAACTTTAATAGCAGCAACTTCAGCTAGGCTCAACCGATTTCCTCCCCCACCTCTAGAAAAGGAGGGTTATTTCCAACTTTAACACCACCCAATGTCAAACAGTGGTTTTCCTTATTAAAAAAACACCCTACAGCCAATGTGAAAGGAAACAGAGGGTGTTGTTAAAGTAAAGGCCTTACTTAAAATGTTTCATTTCCAATGCTTTAATAAAATTTCCTTCTTCTGTGCATGGAATAGCAGGTTATCAATTTCTTATGGTGGTTGTAGCCATGGGGTGAAGCAGACCGAGGTCTCTGTACTCAAAACCTTGGATCAAGGTTAATTATTGTACAGTAACAAAGTCATTTTAATACCTTTGACACTGGGCCCATTTATTCCAAACGGACACCAGAACCCCTATGTCTTCTGAATGACAGAATGGAGTGATATCTCTCTTCTCCCACCTCAGGGTAGAGAGCACCACCAAACTCTGCTGGTTTAGTGTGAGGAAGAGATCAAGACAGAAAATTAAACCTCAGGCAGCACCACCAATCGATCACTGCACTGCCCCTCTCCTGACCTCAGTACAATGCTTGAAAAATTCAAAAGGTGAGAGCCTCCTTCCACCTGGCAGCTGTGAGCACAGCTCGGAGGGCACTGACAGCATACACTGCAAATGCTGATGCTTCCTGTTGTGTTGAAAACTGACCATACATGACACCGACAACCCTGGGAAAGAGACTATAAACCTTTTTCCACATTAGATCTAGAAGTGCTACTTTTTCACTCCCTCTCTCACTCCTTCCAGCTGTGAAACCAAAATGAAAAATTCAGGTCCCTAACTCTGAGCATCCAAGGGCAGATACTGCCTTAATATAAGGGAAAATGCAGTCAGAATAGACTCATGCACTAGCTGTAGTTACTGATGTATTTAGTGCAAGTGGATATATAGCAAGGTGGGCATCTGAACTATAATGGGGGGTGGAGGAGGGTCTGTGCCTCTCCCTCACACAAAATAGTATTTGATGAATGAAAAATCCAGGATGGGTTTTAACAGAAAATTTCTTGATGGCTTTTTGTTAGCATCTTACAATTACATTGTTATGTTAATTCAGATCTCGTCTGCTGCAGAAATCTCTACAGTGATTGAGAAAAATAGTGAAGAGACAATGCCACAGGAGAGTGAAAGCTACAGTGACTAGGAGGGGAAAAGAATATTACTCAGACTGTTTAATTCTATTACAGTACAACCTCATAAATTTGGATCTCGAAAATCCAGAATTCTCAAAAATCCAGCACTTTTTAAGCTTCCCACTCTGTTCCCCTGGACATGGAGGGGGAAGCTTGCACATGGCGACTGCCACCGCCATCCACCACCCCAGGTCACTGCTCCACATGCAGCTGCTGCTCCAAGACTGGCTTCCACTCCCCCCTACCCCCACTGGACACAGAGGGGGAAGCTTCCACACGGCAGCTGGCACCACAAGCCACCACCCCATTCTGCATGCAGCCACTGCTCTGGGACCAGCTGTTATTGCCACCACCGCCCGCTCCCCCCTTCCCCCACTCTGCAACCAGCGGCTGCTCCAATTTAAAAAAAACAGAATTTTCAAATTTCTGGCAGGTGGCTCGGTTCCGAGCATGCCAGATTTATGAGGTTATACTGTACATAATGATCACTAGGTAGAAATAATTACTTTGTTAAAGATCCACTTTCCAGCTGCAGGACAGGGTGTTGAGAGTTCAGAACACACATCTTTCAAGGCCCCTCAGAAACACACCACAGTGGACAAGACATGACATTCCTGCTTTTGCAAGGTAGAAATAAAAACTTACTTAAAAACAAACAATTTCAGTGCTGCACTATGCATCCTAAGGCAGAAAGGATGCATTATGTCCTATGCTGTTCACCCTTACCTGACATTTGCCACATAAAGAGAGAATTTGTAAAGAGGGGGAGGGAAAGTTAGGCACAGACCAGCACAAGGTGCAGCACCAATGCAGAATTGTAGCAAGAGCTGTAAGTGGGCCAACCAGTAGTTCCTGCAAAGGGCAGGGAATCTGGTCACATTTCATGCGTCAGACACATACAGTTAGTTGATGTATGACTTCCCTATCAAACTCAAGCCTGAAGGCAAAACAGCAATCACACTTTCCAGCTACACGCAGCTGTGCAGGGATCCAATCCCTCTTCTACCTCACAGCTGCTCAGGGGCCATTACAGAGCATACTGCTGCTTCCCTTGAAATCCCTAGAGGACACAAATCCTTGGTCCACTTACTGAAAGACTCAGCTGGGAAGTTAATGACCCAACAAACCACAAAGACCAGAATTTCCTCCCCCTGCTGAAGAGCCTCCAACCAATTTGAGACTAAGACACACTGCTGAGGGGCAGCTGGGCATCAGCTGAGGCTGCCACTGCCAGTACATCTTTTCCTTGGAACTCTATGGTAGAAGACACCACCCTAGAGTTAATTTAATAGATCTGTGGCCATAACACAGTATTGGAAGGGATGAAACCTTGGTACTTTTATATCAAGGGTGGCTCCTGTCTGCAGAACAGCAGCCTCAGGTAGCCCTGTACCTTGTCTTGTCAAACTCCAACAATTTGTCCTTGTGTTTCACAGCCATCTCCAGGCCTGCCTTCAGTCGAGCTTCCTGGCGAGGCAGTAGGTCCCTGCTGATTGCCTCCATCTTCCCAGAACTCTCAGAACCTGCATTACACAGAAATAAACCACTCAAGAAAGGGCTGGTCACTAAATATTACTTGTGAAGGAGCAGACTACACTCCCAAGAATGCATGACATTAAAACAGTTTAAAGATACAGTTTTAAAATGACCTAAATCCTATCTCCCTGCTTTCCCCACTCCCACTGTCCCCACCCTTGCCCCAATCTCTTTCAGCTTTCTGTCCCTCAGGAGGTAAGATGTCCTGGTCTGAGCACTGCTGCATGCAGGGTGGGCCCTGGACCAGCTAGAGCAGATGTCATATGTGGTGTGCATCCAAGAGGGGAACCGTGTGTGGCGCAGTCCAGCCAAGGTGGGCACAGCGCCTGTTGCTCCAGGATCCATGTTGTATGCAACACAGGTCCCAGATAGCCTGGAGCAGTCACCAAACTGGGGTTGTTGAGGGAATAGAAGGGAGAAGGGGAGGGGGTCCGTGGCTTTGATCTGAGCTGTAGATTGGCCCTGCACCATGGGTGTGTGCAATACCCTGTACGGGTCTGATCAGACCCAGAGGCAGCACTGGGGGCCAGATGGCAGGGCTCCACAGTGTTTGATAACCATTTTAGGGCCTAGTCTCAAGCAGGTTAATTCAAAGGAAAAGCTTTCTTCATTTCAACTGGCTTTGCAACAGGCCCTTTCCAGATACAGGTGTTTGGGTTATTTCTCACCTAAAGCTGTGCACCGGGAATATATCCACCCTGCCCCACCCCCAACTGATGGACATTTGACTCCTAGCGAGGCTCTGTAACAGGCAAGCACAACTCTGAAATCCTCACTCAGGAATTCTCAGAGCTTAGGAACTGAGAATCTTCTATCAGGCCCAACAGCTAAGGGCTTGATCTTGTGCCAAGTGCTGTTTCATACCAAGGAGGGTCTAACAGTGTTCACATGGGAGTGTGACAGTACTGAGCCCTGAGGATCCCAAGTCAAGGAGTTTATTCTACTGACTCATGTTATACGTGACACTAAGGCTCCTCCAGATCATTCATACATCCCGCACACACCATTGGAAAAGCAGATGCGTCTGAAATGAGATACAAAAAGCCAAGAAAGAAAGAAACTAAAAAGAACTTCTTAAGCAAGCCAGAGTCCTGCCATTTAACAAAGCCAGCTCCAGCCTGCCCCAATACCCACCATCCATTCAGGCTGGATTAGACTTCAAGGCAGCACCAGCAGATTGTGCCTTGCCAAAGCTCTACTCATGGCCAATCTCCAATGGAGGATAAGCCAGAGGCAAAGACCTCCTCAGCCTTTTAAAAGCATTTCAAGGAGCATTACTTCAAGGGACCAGATTAGCAGCACTCAAATCTGGACCACCTATTTATCCACAGAACCTCTACTACTGCCCAGCTGAAGAAGCCCCCCTGCAACCCCCCCCCACACACACACGCATGCATGCACACAGCCCAACAAGATAGCTTAGTGCAACAAGTTTAACAGAGCTGAGGGGAAGTCAGGGCCAGCATCAATTCTTGGCTTCTGGCTAAAAGAGGCCAGAATTCATAAAAAAACAAAAAAACACTGTTAACCTTGTAGCTACGATGAAACCTGCCAATATGCTCCACACAGAACATCGCAAAGCCTGCTAATGGAGAGGGCCAGGATTTAAAGAGGTGGAAGGCTCTACATTCTCCCACTGTCACTGAGCCGTATCTGTGTGCTGCAGAGAGAGACAGCTAATCACCCTTCAGCTTCAGCTAGGAGAGATAATGAAGAAATGAAACTGAGCAAAGGGAGAGGGCAAAGCACTGAGAAGGCTGGGGACTGACACTCCTGACACTGACTCGCATCAAACTCTCTGCAGAGAATTGCCAGTTGCCTGACATTATTTGCAAGAGAAAGGGCAGCTCTAATTTTTAGGGATTTAGGAAGCAAAGGAACAGAAGCTTATACCAACACCCAACAGTTGAAGAGCTCCCAAGTTCTTCAGTAAGGTTTTCCTAGAGCTTTATCAACATGGATGTTTCAGCCAAATTAATGCAGATAACTCTCGTAATCCACAAATGCTCAGTAATGGGATTGGTTTTTTACTTGGTTTCTGCCCTCAAATCTTTACCACCCAATACAAATTTCAGTTACAAAATGTTATTAGCAAGAACATCAACAATAGCTGCTTCTCTCAAAAACCTCTGAATCACATTGCTAGTTTCCCTGGTCCTCTGCAGAAGACACTATATAAGGAACTTCTATTCTCACTGGCAAGGGCTGTAAACATCTGATTACTGTGAATAATTCAGACTACCTAACATATCCAGACCAGTCCCACTCTTGCTACAGCCTGCAGAGGCCTGTCACATGCTGAGCAAGAAGCAAAGTTAGTGGGCAAATGGGCATCAGCAAGATTCTCATCCAAGGAAGGTGCCACAGCGCAATGGAGATGGCTGCCCATGGAAGATTTCTGAGCAAGGCTTTAGCAATTATCTCTGAGGTGCTTAGATAGTAGACAAAATGTCAGGTGATCAAGCCCCTCAGTCCCAACATACAGTTATCAAAAGCTCCTCCCTATAGCAAAAAAATTAGTAGATTCAATCTGCTAAGGAGAGAGCAAGATTTAGTCCCTATCTACTATAAAACAGTGATATAAGCCTGCAGTGTGGACACACTGATGTATAGCAGGGCTTACCCTGCTATCTAGTTTATCAGATGAGCTACGTTGCCACAACATGGTGGCTACCAACCTGCCATGAGCTTCTTCAGCAGCTTCTGGCTCTTGTTTGAGTCACGCTGCAGAATTTCCTGCTCTTCTTTTGTGCACACCTAGAAAAGAACAGATATTTGGCACCTGACAATCTCAGAGCTCTGGACAAAACTTAATGGCAAGGAGCAAAGGCTAAAAAAGATGAGGACAGGCCTTTTCTGCTTCTTTGTAGCTCACCTTGAGCTAAGTGTCACAAACCCCAGAGAGGCAAGGAAGCATCATTCTATTGTACAACTGGGTAAATCAAAGCCAAACCATGCCCTCTTGTGGAAAGAGGGGAGACAGGATGGTGAACAAGGAATGGAAAATAATTCACATCAACTTTTCCTAGTCTCACTTTAAAAACAGATACAATTGTGTGACTTATGGGAAGGATTCTCCCCCTTTTTATCTAAGTCATGAGAAAGGGCAAGGCAGTACACAGGTACACTGAAACATCTAGTTCTAGATCAGAAGTACTTAAACTTTTTTGTACCAGGAACAATTTGTATACATTGGTGGCCAGTCCCAACCCAGTGCCCCTCACACCCAACCCACTGCCCCCCACCCCAGACCCCAGTCTCCCAGTGTGTGGGGCATGGGGAGCCCCAAGCAGCCCCTTGCAGCCTAGAACTCTGACAGCCTGCAAGGAAAAAAAACATGGTTTCCTATGTTTTTCTCTTTCTTTAAAGATGAATCCATTTTTAAAGTTTGTGGATCCAGTCTTAAAGTTTCTTCGTGACCCTTTCATATATTCTTGCGACCCAGTTTTGGGTCACGACACACAGATGAGAAACACAGTTCTAGATGGACAGTGTCATCCTTGTGAGTTAAGATAGCCAAAAGGTTGCTTTCAAAGGATTCAAATCATAACTTTTGGGTTAGGGGATGTGTCAATGCAGGGCTGTGATACATTCCAGGCAGACCCTGGCCCATGAAACAACCCAGGAAGCTGCCATAACTTAGACAAGCCCCAGGGTTATGTAAAATACACATCCACACCTTTAAGACTTGCTTTCCACCCATCCCCTAGATGCAGTACATTCTCACCCCAGAAAGCTTTTGTGAATCACCCCAAGGCTTTGATCTGGAAGACAAGTTCAGAATAGGAAGTCTTTTCCATCTCTCCAGGAGAGAGAAGCTAGTGAGGCTAATCCCGCCCCACAACATCTCAAAGATCCAAACACAGCATACTACAATAAAGTAGGGAAAACAAAAAAAAGAAAAAAAACCAGGGTGTTACATACCAGTGTACCACAGAATAAGCAGGGACCAGAGCCCTCCTGTTCACAGACAATACGCCCACAAGTCAGGCAGTTATTGATGAGTTTGTGCTTCTGGCCAAGGCACTCGCAGGAATGGCGCCCAGGAATGAGGACAGTAAGCTTGTCCTGACCCTCTTTGGTGTACAGGCTGACATATTTGGCCTTTTTCTTGGAACAACTGCTGCTGTTGTTACCACTGCTGATGATTTCTTGTGCCTAATTTGCAAACACCAAGCAACAACTTTAAACTGAGTTCTCACTGCAACTTAACCGTGAGAGAGAAGATACTGGCTTTTAAACAGACCATGTGGTCAGAAGCAACCAGACAGCTCCAGCCACTATCCAACCAGGCCAGTTTCACTAAACACATCAGTAAGTCAAGGGAGAGTTGCCCTATGCGGAAGCCTCCAGTTTCAGTGGTTCTCAACCATTTTAGACTCCAAGCACCCTTCAGAAAATGCCAGCTCTTAGCTTTTAGTTGTTTCTTGACTATAGAAAAATGATAGAACAATTCTTCTGCTGCAAAGGACTCAAAAAGACCAGAGCATATAAGAATGATTTTAAGACTATGGATTCTTCTTTGAAAACTCTGGGTTTAATCTTATGTGGTCCCCTGGTTGAGATACTGCTTTGATTAAATCAAGTGGTAAAACAGCAAATCAAACTGCAACCCCTCAAGTTTAGCCTGAAGGAATCCCATTATTAACATTCAGACACAGCCCATAGCAACTACATGCCCCAGCATGCAACATTCCATCCTGAGTCTAAGGACTCAACTCAGAAGCACTGTATAGAAGTCTTATTTTTTGGCAGGTTGCATTTCCATATTAAAGATAATGCTGGCTTAGCCTGCTCTATCCAATATGAATTATAAACTTTCTTGAAAGTTGGGTTATACAATCAAGCTCCTGAGGCTAGCAGCTGGCTAGAGAATGGGATTCAGCAAGGAAGCAAGCTGTTTGGCCAGTCAAATAATCAGACCCCTTCCAAACTCTGCAAGCCATTGGTTAAAACTTTCAGCTTCCTCTTTCTGAGACTCAAAGCTTTTCACAGGAAGGTGCAGGAGCAAAGCAACATGAAGAGCTTCCAGCTGTCAGTTGAAGCTTTCTCCACCAGGAGAAGAAGGCTCCCGACAGAGAAGCTGCAACTGATTCTCCAATATCACATTTCTATTAGATCCTACATGCAAGCCAACTCCACTCTAAATCTCTCCACCAATCTCTGTCCTCTGCTATAAGCATGCACATTATGCCCCTCTGCATAGCACCCTGTAACAGGTTGCCCTCCCCAGCAGCATTTTTCCTTTTTGCCTATGAGGGGCACCCCTGACATCCCTTAATGTTTCATTTTCTCTCGTTGATCTCATATCCTGCCTTTATTCTCCTGCCACGTCTTGATATAAATATTATTTAGATGCTCTTACAAGTGGGAGACTGCCTATTGTAATTCTATGTTGGGGTTCTCAGCCACCATGGGCCTTGTCCCCATCTTTCTCTAGTGAGGCCTACCAATCTAAACCCACCAGATAGGGTTTGAGTCCAAGGTCTAGCTATTTAATCTTCTCGGAGCCTGTGGCCCACCTTTTGTTTTCAATCCGAAGCCCAGGCTTTCTAGCCCAGAGGCCTGTCCGCTGGGCACGGAGCCAGTAGGCCTCAAGTTCCAATCCAGGCAGCAGCCCAAAGCTCCTACTGCCAAGGGCACCCTTTCCTTTAGCTCAGGCTGCTAGCTGAGATCCCCCCACTGGGACCCGGCTTAAAAGTCCTGCAACCAGTTCTGAGCTACAGACCATATATGGCTACACACTCTAGTGCATTATGCCCTTTGGCCTTTTATGACTGCACCCAAGGTGCTAATGAGATCTCCTCTCCTACAGCCTTGACCACAACCCACTGGTCTATCAATCAACAATTATATATCAGCAGTAAGTTCATGGGTTATAACCACAAAAAAATAGAAATTAAAGAAGGCAGCATGCCAGCTTACATTTCTTCGTGGCTTGGTGCTTCTGCTTCCCCGCTGTCTGTGACATTACTCCCTGTGGTGCTGCCACCGCTTCTCTGAGAGTCATCAGGAGTTCCCTTCTCACAGCAGCTGGACCGGCAGCTAAGCCTCTCTGTGGAGCTCCCATGTACAACCTGCTTCCCCTTCGCCACTGCCTCTAACTGCCACCAAGTCCAGGGTTTTTATAGCTCTGGCCTGCCCCCTTCCGGTTACCTGACTAGCTGGCCAGGCTCAGCTTTTAACTGCTACCCTGCCAACAGGCTGTGCCCAGAAAGTTCTGGTCTTAAAGGAACTGGTCTGCTTTCTGGTAATAGGGTTAGGGTTCCCTGTTACACACCCACTTTCATTTGTCTGCTGCACTCTTTCTTATAAGCTAAAAAGGGACAAAAAACTAAGGACACTTTATTTTTTTTCCATGTTAACGGAGAAAACACACTGCTCGTCAAAATGACTTCTAGCAGTTCTGGTGACTGATATTTTTATTTGCCAATATATCTGTACAAAGCCAGCTTTCACTTTTTAACAGCAACGTCCCCACAGTTGCAAAAAGAACTTTAAAAATATACATGCAGGGATAAGTAAAGCAGTGCTGTCTTTCCCAAATCTGTAATGGAAAAATACCACTGGGGCTAGTAATTAAAAAGTTTGCTGCGGGCAGGGGGGAGGGAGAGGGGGGAATCTGCCAGTCATCAGCCTCAAAGATCCTTTACACATGCAGGTAAAGACACGACTGCATCTAATGTGGGATCCAAACAACTGCACCTCCTGCCATGCCACTAGTGCATGGCAAGAGGCGCAATTATGGGACTGTGTATTAGATCTAATCATGCCTTATTGCCCATGTAGGAGGAGCCTGATCCTGGGCTCCCCCTGCATCAGCAAGAAGCAGGCACCCATAGCTTAGAGCACCCTTTGCTGAGGCGGCTTCCACCCACAGAGACTATGCACAGCCAGAACTAAGAGTCCTGCAGCTGATGGGGCCCTGAGTCCCGGGTGTGCCTTATCTGAGGTGAACTGGGACCCACAGACCCATCAGCTGCAAGGTGTCTCAGTTCTGCCGAGACCCAGAGTCCCATCAGGTGTGAAACTCTCAGTCCTAGTTGCAGATAAGGTGCAGGCAGGACAAAGAGCCCAGTGTGGGGTTTCCTGCACCCCAAGCCTTAGGGGTCATGGCAACCACAGAGTTACACAGGGCTCTCAGCTACTGGGGAGACCCTGCTACACGTGCAAATTAAAGCTCAATAGCAAGCAGCTATAAAAGTTAGTACACATTTTTGAGGTCTGACTTTATAGTTGGTTGGAGCTTTTTATCATAACTACTTTGCACATGTAGCTTGTCTCAAGGTAATTGCACAATTAACCAGATAATTGAGCGATACCTGTAATGTGTATAGGGGGCCTCTTATATTCAACTGGGAGACCCATATCCTCCGAGTTCTACAGCAGTCCGTCTGCCTCAGAGCCAGACACACTCACCTTGGCCAGATCAAGAGGTGTTTTTACTTCCTCAACAGGCACATCAGGCTCAGCATACACAGGTGTTTCCTGCTTGTTCCTTCCTTTGCGTCTACCCCGTTTGGCTTGGTCTCCGGCCCGCTGCACCTCTGAAGTCTCTAAACAGTTGTGCACACAGGAAGGAAGGCATATTAGCCTTCAGCAAGAAAGGACAGCATCCATGAACTCTGGTGATCTTAGGAAGAACACTCACCAAGCAGTAAACATTCCTGCTGGGCAAAAAATGAGACCCAATAGCAGAACCAGCTGCAGAGGGCACTTCAGGGCTCTAAAAGTGTTGGTTAAATTAGGTAACTAAGGTAAGTTGGGTTCCTTTCAGTGCTTTAATTCCACCAACATATTGTCACTTTAACCTACCATCTTTTTTCCTGTATACTGGCAGAGTGTCAGAAGCTGGCTGAGAAGATTTTTGCCACCTGGCTACCAGTTCTTCTATAAACCGACTCTTCTTCCCATCAGCCCCCTGGATGAGGTCAATTACATATTCTCGGATCTCCTCTTCATTTTCAATTGATAAGATGTACCTCAAAGTGGACAAGAAGAAGGGAAACTGGTCACCAAACAATAGCATCGTAGGTAACAACATGATAAACCCTCCCAAATTTCCCTGTGTCCAGCATCAAGTGCTTCGGAGAAAGCTGAAAAAAACCACACAGAAGCCTACAGAACATTCCAAAGAAAAGGAAGAAGGACTCCTTCCTGACCCCTGCAGATGATCAGTAGAAACCCTGAAGCACAGGATAGCCAGGCACTTGCCATACACAGAAAAATCTACCGTTTATCCTCAACATGGGGATTGCAAGTGCCTGAATCTCATGGATTAGCATATTACTCACAGATTATCAATCCATGGTGTGATCGCCTCACTTCAAATACCTGTTCATGCGCTGCCTTAGCACATGTGCCTGGTGGAGGGTGTGGTGAGGGTTCATGTGGCCACTGAGAAAGACTCCTGCCATGACTCTGAATGTATTTTCAGTGGAGGGGTCTTCTTCTGTAGGTCCCCTGGAGTCCGTCACTCCTCCTGGCGGATATTCGTGGGGCTCCACCTCCCCTACACCCCTTCCTTATACCATTCTCCAGTGGGCCACCTGATTTTAACAGGGCTGTCCCTCCGGTTTAGATGACCTTTGACCTTCACGCCCTCTTCAGGATTGGTTATTAACTTTGTTTCTTTGATAGGCTACAAGCCTACTGGGTACGCCCGTGTTGTCTATCTTCCGTGTTGTCAACGGCTACTTGCTGAGCCTCGTGATCACCCTGGGGATGCAGTGTCGGCCAGATCCCCCTCAAGGCATACCTAACCACTGAACACCCAAAAAAAACCCGACAGACAACAACAGCAACACAAGAGACTATACAGACCAGTGGTAACTAAAGAGAAAAAGGGACTTAAAGAAAAGAATAGGAGGGCGGATAGAAGAGATCAGGATACACTGCTCCTTCCCTCTTTCAGCCCTAGAGCCTAAGCCAGGTGGTGTCCACCAGCACTGCTCCGCTCTGCGCTTTCATCGGGGTGTCTTCTGTCCTTCTCTGGGTCAGCCTCCCTCCACGTCTTCATACCTGTATGAACCCAGAGTAGGAAGCCTCCGCCGACTCCAAGTTTGCTATAGTTCCTTCAGGAGCGAAGTTGTCTCCTGGATACCGGTGCTGCTTGTGACCGGTGCGGGGTTTATTCCCTGCCGCTCGGGCTGCCTCTCCCCAAGCATAATCCACCCCTTCCCACTGGGGCTGCTTGCCACTGATACAGAGAGCCTCTGCAGCCTCCACTGCCGCTCTCTGATCTGGATCCATTCTTTCTTTCATGTGGGCATGGAGAGCCTCTGAAACCTCCACTACCTCTCCCCATGTCTCTTTTGGTGTTCCCTTTTATCTTTGCTGGCCGGTGATTGCTCCTGACATCACCCACTGGCTCCAGCTGTATATAGGCACAGCTCATGAAATGCATGCTCTTTGTTCCTTCAGGGTCTGGCATCCTGTGGCCAGTAAGTAGTTTCTTTTTTGGGGGGTTTTATCCACAGGGTGTGTAGCCCCCATCCTGGGGTCCTCTGAGGGAAGGGTCTCTAGCTCCCCTGTGGTTGTGCCCCTGGGACATAACCCCCCTTTAAGATGCCTTGGGGCGCTTCATTTCCTTGTTTTGGTGTCCTACCTGTCATCCCAGGTGTTTCACTCGGTTCGTGTTTGGCATCACCACATTTGGTCTCGTTTCCGAATCTGGATAAGAAATCTGCCACTACGTTACTTGTCCCTGATCGATGTAGCATGTGGAACCTGAATGGTTGTAGTGCAAGGGCCCATCCTGTAATCCAGGTATTATCGGTCCTGGCTGTGCTTAGCCGTCTTAAGGGAGCATGGTCCATTACCAGCTTAAACTCCCTGCCCATCAGGTAGTACCTGAAGTGTTCTACCACGCAGCGGATTGCCAAACATTCCTGTTCTATGGTCGCATACCATGTTTCTGCAGGCAGTAATTTTCAGCTGGCATAGGCAACTGATCTCTCTATCCCTCCATCTTCTTGGATTAGGACTGCCCTGACAGCAGTCTCCAACACATCTGTCTGCAATATAAAAGGTTTACAGAAATCAGGTGTGTGTCTCACGACATCTTCGCATAGGGCCTTTTTGAGCAATTCAAAGTTCTGTGTCATTTTGATCGTCCATTTTATACTTCCCGCCCACTGTCCTTTTAGGGCTTCCATAAGAGGTGCTGCTAGTTCAGAAAATCGGGGGAAAAACCGGCGGTAATAACTGGTCAACCCCAAAAAGGATCTAAGCTGTTTGCTGGTCTGGGGTGCCTTAAAGTTGCAGATGGTTTCCACTTTGTCAGCTAATGGCCTGATCATACCTTGTCCAACCAAAAATCCTAGATATTTGGTTTGCCTCTAAGCCAGCACGCATTTTCTTGGGTTTGCCGTCATCCCTGTTTTTCTTAGTTCTGACAGTACGGCCTGGAGGGCCCTTTTATGCTGAGCCCAAGTTTGTGTGAACACGACAATGTTGTCAATGTAGGCTGCAGCGTACTCGGTGTGTGGCGCCAGGATCTGGTCCATTAGACATTGCATGTGAACAAACTCGTATAGGCCCCATGGCATCACGAAAGCTGTCTTGGGCTGGTCCCTGCTGGCCACGGGGATCTGCCAAAAGCCCTTTGCCAAGTTGAGCATTGTGATATATTAGGCATTCCCAATGCGTTCCACTAGTTCTGCGACGTGGAGCGCAGGGAATGCGTCGAAGATCACCATTGTGTTTAATTGTTGGTAATTGACACTTAACCCCAGAGATCCATCTAGTTTTGGGACTGGGACCAACGGGCTTCACCACGGGCTTTTGGATGGGCGTATGATCCCTTGTACAAGGATTTTCTCAACCTCTTTGCATACCTCTCCTGAGAGGTGATGGGGTGCTGGTTGCCCTGTCTCCCACACTGTGGCTCCCAGTGGTGTCTGTATCGTGTGGTAGGTGCCCCGGACCCACCCAGGTTCCTCTCAGAATACATCTTTAAATTTCTTAACCAGAGCCTGCATCTCATATCTTTGGGATGTCAATAGTTCTTACTCTATTTGGAATTGGTCCTCTATTCTAGCTGTCCCTTTCTCTTGGATTACTCCCTGGGGTCCCAGGTCTTCTGTATCCGCCTCCATAAAGGCTGCCCATCGCTCCGGTTCACGCCATTCGCGCAAGAGGTTGATGTGATACATTTCTCACGTAGATGGCCTGGTCGGTGAACCTCAGAGTCCACCAGTCCCAACCTGCGGGTTATCTCAAACAGGCCCTGCCACTGGGTTAGCAGTTTACTCAAGGATGTGGGCAGCAGCACCAGCACCAGCACCCTCTGTCTGGGTTAGAATTCTCGATCTTTAGTATGCGCACCACACCTCTCTTTCTGATGATGTTGTGCCTCCTGCGTATTATCCTTGGCCAGGTCTTGGGCCAGCTGGATCCTTTGTTGGAATTCTTGCTGATATGTGATCGGATTTCTCATATTTCCCGTATCTTGCTCCCAGTCTTCTCTTAGGGCCTGGAGTAGGCCTCTCGGGGTGACCTAATACTAGCTCAAAGGGAGAATATTTCATTGACTCCTGTGAAGTGTCCCGAAGGACAAACAGAACGGAAGAAGCAGATCCCACTTTTGCCGGTCTCCTCTTATACAGCATAAGTACACAGATGTACGCAGGTGTTTTATCCGTAAGGTGCGGCACACCACTTGTAACACCCCTGACATGAAATTATGCCCCTAATCAGTGAGGATTTCTTGAGGAATTCCCATCCTCACTATCCACTTAATGAGTTCTTCCGCAACCCATGGAGCTGTTACTGCCTGCAGGGGCACAGCATCCGGGTACCAGGTGGTGTAATCTATGAATACCAGTATACACTGGTGTCCTGTGCTGCTACAGGGTAGTGGTCCAACCACATCCGTGGCTATCCTTGAAAACAGGATATCAATGATAGGAATGGGTCGAAGTGAGGCCCTTACCAGGCAATCCTCCCTGGCTTTCTGACATTCAGGACAAGCTGCGCAATGGCATGCAATATCTTCCCCAACCCTGGCCAGAAGAACCACCGGGACACTCTAGCGGTGGTCTTATCCCGACCTAGGTGTCCTCCTATGGGGTTGGAATGGGCCAATTGCCAAATGATTTGGCGGAAACGGGTGGGCACTACCAATTGTGTCCTTTCAGGTAAATAGTTTCTTTTCTGGGGGGGTTTTATCCATGGGGTACCCTGAGGGGAGGGTCTCTAGCTCCCCTGTGGTTGGGCCCCTGAGACACATGGGCCCCTGTCCTATACCATCCCTTTCATGAACTTGTTGAGTCCCATCTGGAAACAACTCAAGATCTTTGCCTCCCCACTGCTTTGCTCAGAACATTAGCCAAAATTTTACTCCTCTAGCAGTTAGAGCTCTTATTCTAATTTCCAATCAAAATATATTAATAACCAATTTGTACCAACTGGAACAACTATTCAGTTCTTTAACCTAAACAGCTCTTCTCTCCCCCACTCCAACATTCATACTGTAAACATCACAGAGGTACTTCTCCAGTCATCTAGTGTCTTCCAGAAAACATAGTACAGAAAAAATGTAAAAGTGATTACAGGAGAAAACCCTACAGCTTTCAAATTATTTTTAGCCATCAAAAACAAGCAAAAGGTTGTGGGGGGGCACAAATCTCGTACTCTCTTCACATGTAGCCTTCCGAGGCTATGAATACCAGGACACTGGTGTCCTGAGGCTTGTGCAAAATATGCCCAAACTACAAAATGCACAGAAGCCAGAAGGGCTAAATCAGACCTGGTACAAGATCTAATTATGGATATAAGCCCCTCCCTATCACCTGATGCTTAGAGCCTTGGCAAAGCAGGTGACAAAGCTACCCCTGAATTTGGCCAAGGACTTTGGATAAGGAAACACCTGGATGATTAAAACTAGTTATAGGAGAGGGAATGCAGGCCTCTGTGACAGAAGATGCAGTCAGTACCTTAGAGATCCAGGAGGAAAGACTAAGTTTGTATGTCAAAAAGTGAGACAAAAACTACAAGCAAATACAGCTGCCATTAAAAAAAAAATCTTCCCAAGGGTACAACAATAAGGATCATTTGGGGATCCAAATGGGAGGGAAACAGGACCAAGTAAATTATGGGGGGGGAGCAGGGGCTTTAGTAAATAAAGTTAACTTTAGGAGGAGAATGTATAAAAGAATACACAGGGACCAAAAGTGTATTACAGTATTGCAGGCATATTAAGTAGCCCAGTCATTATCTAGCTTTCTTTATTTCCTTAAATTATAAAGAGGTGAAGACAGTTCCAGCTTCCATATAGACAGACAGATAGATGTATGTACGTACAGATCTATATAGATTCATTCATATAGTACATACAGATCTACATAGATTCATTCATATAGCTTGACAGATTGATCATAAGCTGAGGAGTGGGGAGGTGTGTGTGTGTGTGCGCGTGTGTGTGTGTGTGCGTGCATGCGTGCGCACGCGCATACCAAGCAGTATGTACATGTACCAGCCATGTATTCACCAGCCAGGAGGCCAGTATCTCTAACCAGACTGTTTGAACATTAACATATACAAACAGTATATTGATAGCACAGATGTTCATTATAAGAAGTCATATATTATTTCCTTTGCAAATGTGTAATAACTCCAACTTCATGCAATCCCCATGTATTGCTCCAATACTGGATTTTGTTTTGACATCTGCCTGAATTCATTTTTTTTTCCCTAAAAAAACCCCCCTTTCCTTATCCCCAAGTGGAAGCTGGGCCTTGCAGCACACAGCTGAGCAGCTAGGCCTGGACCGTGCAAAGGTTGACCCACGGGCACAAATCCTAGCAGCACAAGGCCTCGGGGGAACAATCCCAGCGTTCAGCACTCACTGGAACGAGCCAACCGCAACCCCAGGCCGCGCCAGTCCAGGTGCATCTTGTGGGTGCAGATCAATGCCTTGCACTGGACAACAATAACAACAACAGTGATGATAGCCCGCAGCAGCACCACAACAAGTAATTATAATAGGGATCGCAGTAATGATAATAACAGCGATAATGACAACGACACTATCATCATGATGAGGACAATGCTGAGGCGATGATGACGACAAGGATGACAGCGCCAGCAGTAAGAAGGGTACCAACAGCACCGGGCAGGCTCCGCAGCAGCCTGGGCACTTGGCGGTCAAGGCCCGCAGGCCCCCGGACCGCGCCCGAGCGGCTCCGACAGCGCGGGGGAGCGGGGGCGCTCCGAGGGGGCCCAACTCCTCCCGTCCCGTCCCGCCCCTCCCCCCGCCCGCG
>NW_017728996.1:53471855-53482400 GCF_001723915.1 Gavialis gangeticus | reverse complement strand
CGCCCCGGCAGGCCAGGCCCCGAGCGGCGCGGTGCAGCGCCCGCCCGCTTCCGCCCGGCAGCGCCGGCTGGGCATTGGAGTTCCGGCCAGTCTGCGGCCTGCCCTTCTCCAGGCAGTTGCCAGGTCAGGTGTACGAGTGATCGTATTTGCATCGTCATTTCAACCCTTGCACGACAGATGATACTAAAAGTGTTCAAAATGCACTGTCATTTTGAGATAGTTAATGAATGCAGCATATGCCAAACCCAAGTGACTCTAAGAGAGTCTTCACCAGCTTTTAGATTTCCTGTCAGCTCTTCCTACTACTGGCAAACATCCTCCCTTCCCCCCACCTGGGGCTTCAAATGTTCCCAAATCCTTTGGCGGACATCCTACATGCAGGCCCAAGCCCAGAGGCTTGGGTTTCGGATGCCCCCAACTTTCTCTTGCCCTCAGCCACATGGCCACAGACGCAATCTAGGGAGGAGTCTCCCATTTCCATAAAGTGGCCATAAAGCCAAGGTTAACTATGCATTACCTACACAGTACTATTCCATGCCAGCAGAGCACTCTTCCCCAGGTGTGACTAGGGTGGCCATCATAGAGGACAGTCCGGTTTTCTGTTACTGCGTCCTCTTGATACAAAACCGGACACCTTTATGTCCTCTATTTTTCAAGAACAAAAATAAGAGGACGTAGAGGCATCTGGTTTTGTATCAATAAAGGACAAGAGGACAACCGAACTGTCCTCTATGATGGCCACCCTTGGTATGACTAGGAAGCCACTGTGGTGATCATGGTATTATTTTCTTGCCTCAAAAGAAAAATAAATAAATAAATAAAGCTTCAACTTTGATGACCCAGTTCTCTCTCACTCTCTGGAGGTTACAGTGAGCAGCAGTGTAAAGTAATTGTATAACAATTTACAATATACAGACCTGAACTGCAAAACAAAGAGAAAAAAATAATCATAGTTATAAATTCAGTTTAACCAGTCAGAAAAAGAGTTAAACAAAACATCATGGGGTCAGTGGCAAGTAGAGTGGTGCAGGATGTGATGATAACAGTATAAGGCAACATGATGTTGGCTAAAGAGGAAGATTTATTTGCATTCTTATTTACATTTTTTCCCAGTGTACAATAGTTTTTCAGAAAACACAAAGGACAATTTTGAGCTTCCATTATGATAATTTCATATTTAAGACCTGGCAACACTGCTGCACCCACTAGGTGCCTCGGAGGCTGCCCAAGGAGCCTTCCAGGCTGGGCAGGAACAGTGTCCCGACTCCCACCCCCCACCTTCCCCCCCGCAGGAGCCCAGCCCTGCCCCTGTGGCAGAGGAAGGGGCTCAGAGCCCAGAGTGGTTGGTCCAAAATAAGCACCTAGAAAGTCCCAGGAGTCCCTTGGCTTCACTAGACCTGCCCTGGATACATACAGGGGACTGGCATTCAGCTGCCCTGTCCCTCAGATCAGAGCTGAGCCAGCTTGGACAGTGCCAGGCTTAAAATGCCTGTGTCCACCTGGAACCCTGCAAGTGCTGGGTCCCTCTGGGTGAGGATGAGCTGGCAGCAGTAGGAATGGGGCCCATCAGGAGCATTTCCCAGGTAGAGACAGCTTTGGGCTTTGTCTTCACTGCAAAAAAAAAAAAAAGGCTAGCACAAGGTGACACCTTAGGGATGAAATCCTGCTGGGGAAATGGCGCAGGATTTTGCTGCATTGTAGGTAGTCGCAATCAACCTGCACCCCACTCCTGCCTGGCATTCACCTTGACTTGTTAGATCCAGGTGAACACTGCAAAGCAACACAGCACTGAGCATCAGAAGGCTACAAGATTAGGCTCACAGCACTCAGATGACAACATAGTTGTTGGAGCCATGCTTCCCACTGCTCTGCTGAAAAAAAAAAGATTGATGAGAGAAAAAAAAACATCTACAGCCAGATTTTAAATGATTTGCTACACACAACTGGCAAAGTCCAGGTAATGCACCAAGGGTCCTGTCTGCTACAATATCTCCCCCAAAACAGAAAAAGCAGCTGTTGCCAGTCAAAAATGTGAGAGTTTGTGAGCATGTGATCCTTCTCTGGCACAACACACGTGTCTACACACATGCACGCACACCCAGAGAAGCACAGAATACTTTCTAGGATTCTCTAAGTACCGGGTGCTCACATGCCTTCTGCCTGCAGGACAACATGTGAATGTTAGGGATATTAGGGATGTGATTAACTTCCAATATAATACAGTCAGTGCAATCCCTTGTGTGGAGACAATTGTACTGGCATGAAGTTTGTAGCCCATTATGGGACTAAGCGTCTCCAGCATAAGAAGCGTCTTTATCAGTATTTAAAGCCAAGGCTAGCTTCTAACCCACATCAGACTGAATTTTATTAGTAGATGTTAACAGTTATGAACCAAAGAGATGACAAAGGTAGTACAGAAATAGAGTGCCCGAGGGAGGGAGTAACATATGAGGGATGGGGGTGAGGAGGGGAACCCAACTAGGTTACAGAAAATACAATGTTAGCCAACTAAGCCTGGGGGTGGCAGAGCAGGGAGGGGGAAGGAGAGGGAGGGGTTCGCAATGCTGAAAAAGAAAGAAGATAGATACACACAAACCCTACAGATGTAACTCAGACCAGTCATGAAGCATGTCAAAGGGGAGGAAAAAAACAGCTGGAGCTATGTGAAGTCCCAGTGGTCATGCCCACTCCTCTACGTCTTCTCTTTCCTCTCCAACAGAATATGTTTTAGCAAATATTCCCATTGTGACCTCAGAGTACAAATAACATTACTTAAGATAGTGGCTCATAATCTGTGGCCTGAAGAGCACTGGCTGGTCACAGGGGAATGGTTCTCTCTGCTTCTACCTTCTAATCTACATTAAAGGACACTGAAAATACATTAGCTGCTTCCTTAATGTTTCTTCCCCAGGTATTATGTTACAGTCTTTGTGGCAGGCTTGTGCGATAATTCCCAAAGGAGGGATCATGTTTGCAATTGTGAATGGAAGAGGAGGCCCAGGAGTCTATACTACAGCTGCACAGCTACACAGAGAACATTTAACTGTATTTTTCCCATCACCACTATAACATCTCTGCCAATGCAGTGATAGACGTGCTGCTATAAGCTGTCACCTGTGTCTCTGCCCACTAGCTGTCTAACCCTGCTCAGAGCAAGTCTGGATAAAAGAATCCTTGCATTTGATCTATGCTATTGCACTCTACACACTACCAGCACAAGGTATTGCTCACAGATAAATGAGTACTGGGCAAAGACCTAGTGTGCTAAGGCTGAGCAGCTCTAGAGTTAGAAAAGGGAATAGACACAGTATATGGAAGGGACAGACAGCAAAAGGAGTAATCTGCTTATGGGGGACTGGCACTGGTCCACACATATGGGTAGCTTCTGTAGGAGGATTAGCAGCTGAAAGGGAACTTCAGCTGTTTGTCTGAAAGAGGAGTGATCTGAGAGGATATGATAGATGAAAAGGAGGAAATTGGATTGCAGGCAGCAAGGAGAAGAGTGCAGAGGATCTGGGTGCTTGTCAAGGAGTCCAGCAATTGGGCAAGGAGAAGAGGGTGCTTATTTGAGGAAGAGATTGCAGGAAGGCTGCATGACTGAGGGTTATGGGACATGTCCAAGGAGGTGCTGTGAGATAGGAGGGATTGGGATGGCCTGGATATTTAAACCTAATTGAGCTAGTGGGCCTATTTCCTTCTGCAACCTGTGGAGATGGCTGACCTCAGAGAGGCACTGTAGCTAGCACAGCCCAATGTATAGATCTCTAGAGAAGGCAGAAATGTCTCAACTATAGACACCAAAGGGTGTCAGACAGGGCTTTGCAAGGACATGTTGTCTAGTGGTTAGGTCAGCAGACTACTCTGCAACAGGATCCCTGTGTGCTTTTGAACATGTCACTTAGACCCAGAACCTAACAGGCATTTAACTGTTTATAATCAAGGGGGAGTTAAGTATTTAGATGGCTCTGAGGACCTGGGCCTTAGTCTCTATGATCCTCAGTTCCCCATCTGCCAAATGAGCATAACAACACTGTACCACCTACCTGTGTTATGAGGATAAGCATATTAAAACTGTCCAGCACCCAGTTCCCATAGTGACAGGGGTTCTCAGAAGTACTGGAGATAAGTAGCCAAACTCTGGAGTATGCAATGTGCAGCTCACTTCTTCCCCAGGGTGGGGAATCCCAATTTGTTCAAAGCTAGTAACAAAACTCCAGCATTGTACCCAAAGGTCTCCTCTCCCTGTAGCCAGGACAGAAAACATACAAAACCTTGCAGTAAAGCCATTAAGTTTTGAATAGGGGACTGTAAGGAGTCTTCATGGCAACTGGGGCAGGGCTCATGTTCTTTTATGTAGCATAATAGGCACAACCAGAGGTATAACTAACTAGCGGGTGGTAATAGGGGCAGCTTTGTGGGGGAGGTGAGAAAAAACAGCTATTGCTAGCAGGCATGCATTTACAGTTGGCATCACGGTGGCAACTGGACATAATAGCTTCTGCTTTTCCCCAGAAGCCCAGCTGCATCCCTATACTGCTGAGCACAATTGAAATATTTAAATAATGTTAGATAAATCAATTAGATTGAAGGGGGAGGTGGTGAGGAGAGGATTCAGCAATTTGAACCCATCTAACTTAACTTGCTGACCCTGCTGTTCGCTATAGAAAGGGCCACAGCTTGGAAGGTGAGAAGTCAGGGCTGTAGGAAGTAGATTATGTTGTGGCAGGAAGGTTGGGATAAAGTAGGCATTTGTTCTACATATTACATAAGGAAATGTCAGGGCACTGGCAGCTGGATGATAAGGGAGGGTGCCTAACTGAGATAGGAGGGCACTGGACAAGCCTGGTCATATTCCATGAAGGGCCCAACCCCAGTTTGGCTTTGTATAAGCTGTGAGCAGAGTACAATGAAGGTTGGAGTTTCCTTATTGTGCTGCCTGTGTCAGAGTCTTGTTACAGCCTTTGATTCATGTACAAACCTTGACCTTTTCTCAGGTGTACTTATTAAGATATTTCTGTTGCAGTTGCCCACTTTATTTGAGAAAACAGTAAGCACAGTATCTATATCCCTGAGTCCCATAAGCGCAATCCCATATTATTGTGCCTTACAACGAGAGACAGCAAAACTCACACTCCATATTGTTGCGCTAGGACCCAGTTGCTATATCTTAAATCAAAATTAATTATTTACCTGGGATCTAGCTCTCCTTTCACTCAGATCTTTCAAGAAAACTCCTTTGAAGTCAGTGGATGTACTATGGTGCAGAACTAGTGTAAAGGAGAAGAGAAGCTCTAGGTGTGTTGTAAGGGCTTCTGGAGAGAAGGAGTATTTCACACAGCAGCAACTCTGGCCCAACATATAATATAAAACCTCATCAATGCTTCCATTGCCTTGAGTATTTGGTGGCCTTACAGATTGAGATCTGTAGGGTTTCCTTAGTGATACAGTAGTGTTAGAATGATGTTGTAGCTATGATGGCACAGGAATTACATGAGAAGCAAGTGTTTTTTGGAGGTGATATTATATATTGGACAACCTGCTTAGTTGGAGTCAAGTTAGACAAGCTTTTTAATGCAATGCATTCTTCATCAGAACCTAATGAAGAATACATTGTACAGTACTCAAAAGCTTGTCTAACTTTATTTCAACCATACAGTTAGTCCAATAAAATACATAACCCCCAGAAAATCCTTGTCTCTGGTGATGAACGGAGTAAAAGAGGAGAATCGGAGATAGAATTTGTGTCTCCCATATGGTTGTTAAAAAATAAAATAGTTCAATGGTATAATTACTGTTAATTAGATACCAGTGATATATGCATATTGAACTATTAGAAATTTATTTCCAATTGTTATTAACATTTTTCAAGGTGCTTGATGCTTCATATAATATGCAAACACCACTGCCTTGCACCTGGGTCACCACATGCATTTATATAAAACAGAAAACTTTCACATTGGATGGGTGATAGTGATTCCTAGTTTGCATTCAGCTTTCATGGGTTCTACTGGCAATACAGGTTAGGACATGTTGGACACTTGGCTCAAAATTTAAAATACATATATGAACATACACTAAGGCATATTTAAAAAAAATGTTTAAATGAGCAAGGAAAATAAATGTAAAGAGGTCTGATAACAGAAGTGAGGTAAGTTTTTAGTCCTCAGTATTGTAGAGCAAAGGTTGAAAACATGAAGGGAGTAAAACTCTGCATATTCAAAAACTGGAAGACAAATTACAAGAACCTGAAATAGGATTTTGGAAAGGGGGATACAGATGGTGTGCTGCATCATCATCACATATAACGCAACACATATTTTTCTTGAACGAAAGAGAAGCTAGAAGATTTACTAATATGCTAGGGGCCCAGTGCTATATTATTCAGTTAAGGTCAAAGCAAAAACAAATACTTGACAGAAATGTGCACATTAGCATGTATATTACATTTAAAAAACACAACAAACTAGGCAAAAATAATCCAAAGCTATTATTTTATCAGCGCTGTACTCGTTATAGTTAAATGTATGTCTCTTATTCAGATTTGTGAAACAAAATCTAGCTTTCTTGAGCATCTTGACAGTGCATTGAACGCTTCATTACCAATCATTTCCACATGAGTTAATATTAACCTGTATTAATATTACAACAACTGAGTCAAGGTTTTCAGCTGTGAAATAGAAGAGAGATATTACCAGGAACAGGATAACTTGATTAATGGAACATCAAGACTATTCAAAAGGAAAGATGGTTGTTAACACCTGCGTAGTGAAGAGAGCTTAACAGAAATCAGGTCGATTAAGAGCCATAAAGTCAATTGACTCCCTCAGCAGTGCTTGAATAGAAATGCTCCTGCCTCTCCCAGGCATTTGATATTAAAGTTTGAGCGGAGGCATTGTGATTCCTTGTGCCAGAGTTCCTTGTGCATGTTGGGGGGAGGGTGCAGTTTTATTCATATTTGTTATTAGAGGCCTTCAGGGTGCTTGATGGTTTAAACAACATACTTAAAAGCACTGCCCTGTACTCAGGTCACCATCTGCACTTATACAACACAAGTACAATACTTCTAGGTCAATGGATAATGTTTGACTCCTAGTTTGCTTTCAGTTTCCAACACCAGTTATTTTTGGCTGCAAAGCACATATAGGCATTGAGTAA
Source organism: Gavialis gangeticus (assembly GCF_001723915.1). Taxonomy (NCBI): domain Eukaryota; kingdom Metazoa; phylum Chordata; order Crocodylia; family Gavialidae; genus Gavialis; species Gavialis gangeticus. Next base: position 53,475,245 of record NW_017728996.1, on the reverse strand, counting down.
GCCCATAAAAGGACTCAGGTTACAGAGAAGCTATTGTGAAGCCATTTTTTTCTCTTCCCAACACTTTCTGCACTGAGTATTGTCCATGTGAAGTGGAGGATCGAGCCCCTGTTGGAAAAAAGACCATAGAGATCTAGGCTAAGATATGGTTCTGCAGCATGATTATACCACACGTATTAAGAAATACAGGCAAGGATTAAATGAGCCTGCTTAGGCCATATCTCCCCATTGAAATAAATGGGGAAGTACCCATCTCTTATGATTCTGAAGCTACCTGCTCCTGTATTTCCTTCCTTGCCTGTCTTAGTATATTCTCTCAGATTTTAAACCATGTGCCACTACCCCTTGTGCAGTGGCATTTTGAAATTTTCCAACTGTTTAAGATTTGGATCTGGGCTACAATACCCTGTATAATTAACCCTAAAGGTGGACTGACTTCCTCCATTGATCCACGAGAGAAAATGTATGTAAAGCCCCTAAATGGACCCCTGGGTCTTGTTACTGCCATCTGTGCTTGGGTTACAAGCTGGTTGCATGTCCAAAATCACATTTCTGGTTGCACATAAGATCATAGGAAAGTAGGACTAGAAGGGGCTTCATGAGGTCATTTAGCCCAGTCCCCTACTCAAGGCAGGATTGTCCCTGACTAGACCAACCCAGCCAAGTGTCTGTCCAACCTGTTCTTGACAATTTCCAGGAATGGAAATTACACAACTTCTCTAGGCAGCCTGTTCCAGTGCTTGACCACCCTCATAGTCAGAAAGTTCCTCCTAATCTCCAACCTCTCTCGCTCGAGGCTGTTGCTCCTAGTCCTTTCCCCTATGGCCACAAAGAAAAGCTCATCTCCATCCTCTCTATAACTGTCCTGTATAACTTCCCTGCAACTCTGGCACAAGGAATCACAACGCCTGAAAACTACACAACAAAAAGCTTGCAGTAAGCACACCACTGCCTCACTCTTTCAGCTCAGCTGGAACCCCTAGAGCAGTAGACAGTGCTCCATAAAAGTAGAGACAACGTTGCAAACAAGGACAGCTGCAGTGAAGGCATGGTGCAGTCTAATGCAGTGCTTCTCAAAGTGGTGGTCCGCAGAAGGAAAGAAATATATTTTCAGAAGCATAACATTGATATGTCATAGTGCCACAATTCGTATGTTCCAACACTCCAGGTGACGTCACGTTGTGCGAGGTGAGGAAAGAGAAAGAAACAGCCAGTCGCACATTTGTGTAGCGCTGTTACACGCGGTTGCTGCCACCAGCTGAACCGGGCACCAGTCCCTGGCCTACTGGAAAAAAATTTGCTGGTCCACCACATCAGATAGCTTGAGAAGCACTGGGCTAGTGGAATGATGCTTCTGTTGCTAGTCTTGGCTATTTTCAAGGGGCCTAGGCCAAGCTGCAGAAGTGTGGCTAAGCAGAAGGCCCCAAAGCCTCTTTCTGAGTGACCACAGTGTGAACCTTTACAGACATGACAACTAGCTTAGTCAGCAAAATAAAAGAAGCCATCCACATGTCTAAATAAACCAGTCACGAGATACAATTAAACAAAGCACATGGCCTGAAAGGAGACATCATAAGGGATAACCCAAATATCATAGCTTTATCTTAAAATAGTCGTAGTAGTGATTGATATAACCAATTGTATTCAATGCCATTTCACTGTATTTGATATATTTTTGTTAAGATGCTTAGAGCTCTAAAAAGAAAACAGCCGTGCCAGAGAGGCAATGAAAAATGAAGGCAGTGTTACTAAAGTAATGAAGGATGAACCCAGTATTGAACAGCATTGCACAGTGGGGAAGGAAGGGAGATAAGAAACCCTCCTTTTATTCTCCCAAGGATATAAATCCCAGTTAATGGACACCTTCCAAATCCACAAAAGATCTGGTTCAGTCCAGTCCCCAACACTTCAGTGGAAGAACTTTAAATAAAACCAATCATAGAACGTTTCTCAGAGTTTTTAGAACAGGCCACCTATAAATATGGGGCATAGGCTGGAGGGAAATTTGGAGAACTTGGCTAATTCAAGAAGACCTTCTGTCAATCTACTGCCACCCTCTCCCAACCTCTCCGATCTCTCCAGGCAGTACAAATGAGAATCTGTGTTGCACTGTCGTGAGCAGCCAGACAGACTTTGGGATGAGTGTTTATTTTTATGTTTTGAAGTACAAGCAAATAAAAAGCTGGGCTGCAGGCCTGTTTCTGCCTCTTTTATCAGTAGCCAACTTGGAATCAGGGTAACACTTCCCAAATATTTTTTACAGCACAGGCCACATCAAGCAGAGACCTTTCTTGCTCCTGTCGGGGTCCTGCCTGACAACCTGCCTTTTGGCAAAGACAGGAGCTGGCTCCATGTAATGGTGAGCTCCCCGGCCTTCTCACATCTGGTAAGCACAAGCAGGGCCAGATTAACCCTTTAATGGGCCCTAAGCAAACAAACTCATGGGCCCCAGGCTGATTGAGACCCCTCTCCCCACTAGGAAGCAGTTGCCGGGGTGGCAAGGGTGCAGAGGGGAGGGGAAGGGGAGGGAGGCAGATGGGGCCATTCGAGCAGCTGTGGAGAGAAGGACAGCTCTGCAGAGGGGAGGGGAAGGGCCAGGACCCTAGGCATGTGCTTAGTTAATCTGGGCCTGAGCACAAGTGCGTGGCTATCCAGGGGTCAAAAAAACCTGTGCAAAAAAAGATGGAGTGGTGTACGTGGAGGCAGCGTGCTGCTCAAAACCAGAGCCTGGCTGGCTGGAGCCACACTCCAGCTCCCAGCCAGGCTCGGAGCAGCCACCACAGCCCAGGGCTGGCCCAGCCTCCCCTACGCCACCAGGGTAACCTCCCCTGGCGGTGGCACGCAGTGTCTGGCTCCTAGGTGTTTCCGGGGAACCAGACGCTCACGTGGACACGGCCACTGAGGCTAAGGACGGAGGACCAGGTTAATCTGGGGTTGACTGTCCCCAATTTAATCCGGAGTTGATTGTCCCGAGTGTAATTCGGGGCTCACTGTTCCGGGTTTCGACGCACATCAGATAAGCTGGGACACTCACTTACACACGCTGGAAGAGCAATTAGCTGCATCACGCATGATTGCTCCGTGGCAGGAGCCCAGGGCGAAAGACCTATCCCGGGGCAAAGCCCCGTCACCCTGCTCCCGCCACTGCCGGCAGGCCGGCTCCTGCGCAAACCCCGCCCATGGGGCCGCGGGCGCGGCGGAGATTGGTCGGCTCCGATCCCGCCTCCAGCCAATGGGAGAGAGACGCGGGGTGCGCGGGAAAGGCTGCTGCGGGGCCCCGGGGGTGGGGGGCGGTGTGCGCTCTTTCCCGCCCGGCCGGTGGCAGCGCGCGCTCGCTCGCTCCGGCATGGTGCGCACCAAGGCGGGCTGCGGCGGGGCCGGTGGCGCCTA
>NW_017728996.1:53454468-53471792 GCF_001723915.1 Gavialis gangeticus | reverse complement strand
GGAGTCCAAGCGGGTCGCTAACGGCTGTGTTCTCCCTGCAGTGGTGGCTGCCCGCGCTCCCCGCAAGGTGCTGGGTCCCAGCAGCAGCGTCAACTCGGGCTCCTCGCCTCCGGCCAAGCGCGGTGAGTGCGGGCCGCGCGGCCGCCGTAACGGCCCGGTGGCAGCTGCCGGGCGGGGAGCGACCCCTCCCCCGTGGTGTGGGTTCTCCCAGCCCCGCCCGGGGAGGGGGCAGGACGGCACCGATCCGCCCGGGGGTGCGGCGTTGGTGTGCGCGCTCCCAGGCCGTGCACAGATGGGTGGGGGCAGGACGGCACCACCCCAGCCCGGGGGGGGGCTGGGTGGCAGCAGAGTGAGGGGCCCTGACAGACTGGAAAGGGGCAGTGGACTTGGTTCCCTCCAGGGTAGTTTGGGTCATGGCCAATATGGACCTTGGAGGTTCCAGCTCGATCCCGGCTGTGAGCGCCAGGAGCTGCCCTCACTGACACCTCATGTGACCCATCTGGCCCCACTTAGATGCCTGGCCTCGTCCAGCCAGAGGCCCCTCTGGGCAGTGCCCCTTGCCTGCAGCCTCCAGGGCCTGGTGTGGCGGTGCTGGGTCCAGAGGCAGGTGACAGCTGCATCCCTGGCAGTGCTGCCCAGTCCCTGCCACGTCTCCCTAGGGCCCGTGCCCTGACAGGAGGGGTTTGCCTTCAGGCTGTGGCTGGGCAATGAGCTGGCAAAGCCATGAGCCCCGGGAGGCTTCTGGCTTCAAGGTCAGCAGTAAAGCCCTGAAGGCGGGAAGTGAAACTGTGCAGGTGCAGCTAGCGTAGGCCTGAGCATCAGGCACAGCGCTTGTTTGGGGGCGCTGCCACAAGCTGGTCCCCCCTGGGTGCAGCATTGCTGCCACAGGGTGACACCAAGTTAGCCCATGCATGTAATGTGTGGGCATCATCTGGCTGGCCAGCTCAGTAATTTTTCCCTTGTAGTTGAAAGCAGGTATGCCGGTGGCAATCCAGTGTGCGTGAGGCCTATCCCAACCTGGCAGAAAGGGATTGGAGAGTTCTTCAGGCAGTCGCCGGGCTCTTCAAGGAAAGAGAACCAGGTACTGGATGACGAGGCAGGAAGCAGCGGAATCGGACGATCGTCTAAGAAGTAAGCACAGGTTCCTGCATCCTTAGGTTGTGGAGAAGACCATGAACAGATGATGACATCTATTTTTCGTGTTTTATTCTCTGCTAGTTACTCCAGCATCGAAGGTGTGAGTGTACAAGGCTTGACTCCCAACCCTGTGTGCTCTGAAATCAGTGCACAGAGTGAATGTGACCTGAAATTTGCAAAAAGCTTTCAAGGTGCTGACTCGGTGGCCGTCACAGAAACAGACACAACTTTTTTCTGTTCTGCTGGGGTTGCCTGCTCTGTCTAGTGCTTCCTTAATTTTGTACCTAATCTCTTCTGGAAAGACTCCAGAGTGTCTCAGCTGCTTCACCTGATATAACTATCTCTAATCTTGTGTTAGATTAGAGGGGAAAGAGATTTCTGAGTTTGGATTTGATGCTGTTCCTTCTAGTGATATTTTTTCCCTTTTTGGGGACAAAACATACATGCCACTTACCTCAAGTGAGATAATTTCTTGTTTCTGGTGGCTTTTGCAAGATTTCAGTGTGGATGGTCCACTGATAAAGCATGGGGAAGTCTGCTAAAATTCAGTGCTGGGGTGGGGGGTGGTAGGGGGGCAATAGACCGTGGCATTGGACTGACTGTGAAAGAAATGGATACTATGGCAAAATGGATGTGACCAGGGTTAGAGGGTTTTCAATGTATGTATTTAAGAGTGCTGACTTTCCTATTCCACTGTGTTAAAAGCCAGTGGCATCATTCAAAGGAATATGTTATGGAAGATGTTTGTGGGAGTTTCAAATAGGCTGAAGGAAGGCCAAGGCTGTGTTAGTCATAACCAAGATCAGAGAGTGGGTATAAAGAACTTGTGATATTTGAAACAGCTCACCTGTTGGAACGCTGTACCCCTGTGTGTGTCAGAAATTTTTGTAACAGTCAATGCCATAGGTGGCAGGCTTGTCTCTGCTGCTGTTTCGGAAGTGTAGTAGAGGCAACGCTGTTCAGTGTTGTACTTTTCTGTTGATTCACAGGTTTTTTGCACCCTTCAGACTTGGTAGCCCAACACAGTGCAACTGTCCAGATACAGTCATTCTTGCCCTGGCTTTGCTTATAAAGAACAGATGTCTGATATTGGTGTAGTCTTTGGATTAAAACTTTCTAATGGAAACTAGCCAGCAAACAGGGTACTGGGCTCAGATCAAGGGAGAAGACTGAGTAGCAGTGTTTCATGAAGCCTGACCTCTCCCATGGTGGTAGATAAGCAAGTATTAGAAGCACAGAACTGGAAGTGGCCTCCTGGGCTGTTTAGTCCACTCTAGTCCCCTGCATTTTGTAGGTAACTATATATCCAAAGAGTCCTTAAAAATAATATCCGCTTACCCTCTGCACACCACAAATGAAAACTCCCTAGTGTGCCAAAGTGTTTAAAAAAAAAAAAAAAGAGAGAGAGAGGGTACTAGGGCACCCATCCATGCTCTGCCACTGCAGGGGCAGCGAAGTAATTGCTGCCTGCTCTTAGACTCCTAAGAAGGCCATTGTACCATACAGACGAAGGCAAAAATTCCTGCAATTCTGGCCAATCTGATTTGAGGGGGGAAAGATTCCCTCCTGACCCCAACTTGGTGATTGCTTTATCCCTGAGCAGAACAGCAGTATTTTCCACTGAGGCACCTGAGAACTTTTTAAGCACCAGCAAGCAGGAGCCAGTGGTGGATGTGTTCAAGTAGGGGTGTCAGATTTGCTTTGTCCCTCAGGCTGCATCTGCAGGGCAAGTGAAAATAGCAGTGGTAGGGCAAGCAGCAGTGGAGGTGGCACAAGGGGCTGTGGCAGTAGACCAGGCAGCTAGCTGGGGGGTGAATGCAATTTAGTGGTGGCATAGTCCTCACTTGTTCGCTTTGTCACCAAGGGCTGTGTCTGGTGCAGCCCCAGGTTCTGCAGTAGGTTCCTTTCCATCCCCCACCCCCTATAATTCCCTGGCATTTGGAACATTGCAGGCTAAATGGGGCAGTGATGTGGGCCAGATCCAGCCTGCAGACCATATGTTTGGCCCTGACTTGGAGGAAGGGGCAGGGAGCCTATCAAGCATTTTGAGGGGAATCTTTCATGGCTTCTGGTGATAACCAATAGATGCCCTGAAGCATAGGATTACTAGGTACCTTCTCTATGGAGAAAATTATTGCTTGGCCTCCATGTGGGAATTGTAGACCCTTGAATCGACATGTAGATCATTGATCCAAAAACACTTTATCCCATTATACTGTCTTCTCAAACTTGTTGAGTTCCATTATGAAGCAATTGTGGTTACTCCCTTCTTAAAGAATTGTCTTGCCTCTGCTCTTATAGTGCTTCCCCAACACTAAACGAAAACTGACATTATTTTGGCTTCACTACTGCTGTTGCAGATATGCATATGCAGAGTAACAGACTTGATGGGTCACTTACTGCAGCTAAGGAGTTAACTTAAACGAGTAGTAACTGACTGTAAAACTGTTTCTGTGAAAATTGCTTGCTGGTGTTGGGGTGGGAAGGGGGCTAAAATGAAAGCAACCCAGAAAGCATACTTGAGGCTGAGGGAAATGACTTCCTGTGGCACACTTTGGTGTCATCTATAAAGTTTCTTTGTGAATACACCAAGGTCTCTAATCTATTGACCTCCTGCAGTGGCATTTAAAGACTGATGAAGTGACAGTAAGTTAATTAGGTAAATTAGTCCTATTCTCATGGATTTTCCCCTTGGATCACTCTTTTTGTTTCCCCCAGATAGTTTATTTGCACTGCCTTTGGGCGTTTATAGATGTGCTTGAGCCCTGCTAATTACAAGGGTCTGAGCATCATGTGTATCAGCATCTCTCCACTGAAAAAATGACAGTGGGGCACTTTGAACTAAAGCTCCAACCATGTTCCCACATGCTGGATTTACAATGCCTTGGAGCAGCCACCTCCCTGTTTGTGTTAGTGCCCTTTGAGTTCCCTCTTTAGGACCAGAAAGAGTAAGGACTGGTCTTCAGGAAGCCTGTATTCAGCCATCCATTGTCTCTTGATGGCCCTTTCCCTTCTAACAGAGCAGGGAGGTATGCACAGGTCTGCCTCCAATGCAGTTAACTCTTTCTGTGCATGTCACGTGCCTCAGCTTGCCCCACTAGCCTGTGCATTTAACCCCAACATACTACAAACTACCATTATCTGTTTCAACTTTAGACATCCTCAGATTCATATAATAACTGTGTTGCTACTGCCCTAACTTAATGTACAGCTACTCCTTGCTTAACATTGTAGTTACATTCTTGAAAAATGTGACTTTAAGTGAACTGATGTTAAGCAAATCCAGTTATGTCACAGTAGTTGCCTACTAGCAGGCAGTGGCCAAACAACGTTATAACTGAACATTGTGAGACTTTAAATGACTTATGTTCTCTAATAGATTAGCAACGTAATAACAAAACAGTGTTAGCTGGGATGAAGTTATGCGAGGAGTACCTGTATCATTAATTTCTGCTCTACAAAGTCTGCTGAGGATGTTGGCTTATTCTGTTGGGGTTTTTTTTTTTCTTTTTTCAAAATCTGAATTGCTGTGTGTCTACCTTAACTGACACTTAAAAAAAATCTTGGGAGCTGTTGCAGTTTGCAAGTGAGCAATGTGAAGCCTTGTCCTATAAAGACTCCTATCCTTTTGGACAGCTGCTGGTTCAGGAGTAACAAGATTAGAAGTAAAACTTATGTTCTTTAATTTTGGGAGTTGCAGTATGGTCCCTGAACAAGAACGGGTGAGACTTGGGACCATATCTTTGAGGGGGCAATTAGAAGGTGTCCTAGGGGGATAAAGGACTCTGAGCCTCTTAAAGTCATACTCTATCTTGCAGTATGAGATGGGCACAATGTCTTAATCTTCATGTGGAGAATATGCTGCAGAAAGAGCCCTGAATTGGACTGAAGACCTCTCCTTAAGACAGCTACCTTGATTCCAATTTGAGGGTTTTGGCTCCCAGCAAACCATAGACTTTACAGATAGACAGGCCTATTGTCCTACGTTAAGTACCTGTAAAATATCCGAATCAACTATGCCTTAAAACAATCAGGGATGTTGGTTGTAGCTCTGTGGGTATAAGGACATAAGCAGACAAGGCTTCATAGATTTCATAGGTTTTCATAGGTTCTTTGGGTAAATCTGATATCTTTTATTAGACCAACTAAAATACTTGGAAAGATTCTTTGCAAGCTTTCAGGTCTTTCCAATTGTAGCTGATCTAATAAAAGATATCTGATTTACCCTTAGAACAATCAGCTAATTCCAGTTAATTGCCATTCATGTGTAAACAACTTCACCACATAATTGAAGTAGTAGTTTGGACTAATTGGCTACAAATTAAGCTAGCTGTCTGTTAGCCTGAGGCTTTATTAAAATGAGGCTTCAAAAAAAAGTTGTGTACTTGTACTGATTGGAAGGTTCCTATTTGATACCTAGAAGACTTTAAAAAAAACAAACAGGTGTTCAACCCCCAGTGGAGCCATGACATCCTGCCAGTGGGTCTCCCTAAGGGTTGGGAAATCTGGCAGCAATTTTAATACAACCACCCCTCCCTCCTGCCAAGTTCCTAAACCCTGCATGGCCAGATTAGGGCTAGGCCATGCCTCATCCCCTTTTTTCTGCATGCCTGATTGGGCCCCACTGTACCTGTTCAGTCAGGCCCATCAGTTGGATCTAGCCTATGGATGGACCAGGCTCCAGCCAGCCTGCCCCTCGGGTAAATAGGTTGAGCACCTGTTACAAATAATCACACGCATTGTCAAAACTCTTTAAAAACAAACAAAAAAAGAAAAGCCCAAACTTGTGACTAGTATTGGTCAGTACATGGTAGTCCACTTAAAGTCCACATGACTTATGAGGACGGGATGTGGGAACTAGGCTTATTTAGTCTGCAGAAGGAGAAGACTGAGAAGAGATTTAATAGCAGCTTCCAACTAGCTGAAGGGAGGGAATTTGAGGGAATTCATAGATTGTAAGGGTGAAAGTGGCTGGAGCCTGGACTGTTCTCAGTGGTGGCAGATGACAGAACAAGGAGCAATGGTCTCAAGTTGCCGCAAGGGGAGTTTAGGTTAGATATCAGGAAGAATTTTCTCACTAGGAGGGTAGTAAAAACTGGCACAGGTTACCCAGAGAGGTTGTGGACTTTCCATCCTTGGAGGTTTTTAAGACCTAACTGGACAAAGTCTCGTCTGCGATGATCTAGTTGGGGATAGTCCTGCTTTGAGCAGGGGGCTGAATTAGATGTGACCTCCTGAGGTGCCTTCCAACCCTAACTTTCTATGATTCTGTGAAAAGTTAATATACCCTTTTCCCCTCACAGAGCTCGCCCCCTCCCTCCAGATCCCGCAGAAGATGACGCATCCTCTGAAGATGAGCAAATGTGACCCTCTTGCACATCCTTTGAAGATGAGCAGATGTGACCCTCTTGTGCCTCCAATCTGAAATTTAATTTCCTATACTTGACTTGGATTTTTGTACACTTTGTATATAACTTGATATTCATACTGGCTCTTGTTCAGTTATTGTACAGAACTTAAGTAATGTTAGGCTTTTTACTAAGTAATAATCAGCTATAAGTTTGAGTGATTACAAGAAAAATAATGGTGAAATTAATATATACCTTCTGATGCTTAGCATGCAATATAACATTTTGTGCAAATCTTATTATAATAATATTATTTTTATTATTATTACTTTTTTTTTACCTTTGCTTAAAATTGTTGCCTTCCCCAGCCATTTCACTGTATTGTACTATTTTTCACCTGCAGGCATTTCTGTTGCTAAGAATTGTGCCATATTTGTGCTCTGGTGAAAAAGCAGACTTTGACTTTGTTTTTTACTTATAAATAATTAAATTGAAGTATCCTGCGACCAAATCTGAATCTGTATCTTGACTGATACTGGTCACTGCTTTCTCTTTATGAAGTTAAAGTTAGAAAAATATACTAATGTTAAAAAGCAGAGGCATGGCATTTGAGAAATCAGGGTGAAATAATGGAGGGTGTCATTGAGACACAGGGTGCCTAGGTAAAAAGATGGAGCTGATTTAATATCCACATTGCACCATAGGACAGCCTAACAAAATCAGGGTAATGGTTGGTATTCCTGCTACCTAAAGCAATAGGTCCACCTCAATCTCTTAAGTGAAACTAAAGTTGGCAGGGTACTTGTTACAAATTGGATTGCTTCTGTTTAACCAAGCGAAAGATTTCAGTTATTTATTTCCTCCTACCTCTAGAACAGGAATGGCCAACCCATCGCTCTGGAGCCACATGTGGCTCTTCAGAAGTTAATATGCTTCTCCTTGAATCTTTGCACAAGCACACATTGAGCAGCTTCCATAGCCATTATGTCATGTCACATTACATCACGCAACTGCTCACAGCAAGCACACTACTCGCTTTGGACTTAGAAGTTTGGATTCTGGAGCTGTGGGTTGGCTACCCCTGCAGAGTAGGGCTGCACAAAGCTTCAGTCCCTGATCTGACCTGGTGGAGATTCAGACCAATTCAGAACTTTCCAAATCGATTCAGAGAGATTTGGAAAGATTTGGCGATTTGGATATAGACACAGCTTTAAATGTTTTTTCTACATACCTCCAAGGTACCAGGGGATGCACCCCAGCATCACAGCATTCATGCATGGAGCATCTCACAGGAGCACAGGGGGCTCCCCAGCATGCTTGGGAGCAGGCCCAGAAGTGGACCAGAAGCACTTCTGGGTCTGCTGGGCCCACCCCCAGCTCAGTGACTGGTGCCTCCTGGGTTTGGGAGGGCACCTGGGGTCCCCCTGAAGCTGATCATTGGGGGGAGGGGGGCAGTGTGCTCCCTAGTGGAGCAGAAGTACTTCCGGTCTACTTCCGGGTTTGCCATGGAGCACATGGCCCCCCCGGCACCCACGGGCTGCTCCATCTGCCTCAGTATTGCAGCGATCATGAGCCACACTGGTACCTCGAACTATGTAGAAAAACATGTAAAGCTGTGTCTGTGTCCAAATCGCTGATTCTCTGAATCGGCACCGAATCTTCAGATTTGGATTTGGCCAAATCAAATCAGGGACAGTGATCTGAATCAACAAATTGAATCACTGTCCTTGATTTGGGCCTGCTTTGCCCGCTCCTGCTGCAGAGTATTGGCTTGTTGCCCGTTACCAGTTCAAGGTTAACAGGATGGGGCTGCCACATCCCTCCTTTTGATGCTGGCTGGAAGCTACCCAATGGAATAAGGGGACATCCTAATAGAAAGAGTGAGTTTTATTGTCCTAACTGTTATTTCTATGGCTTGCTGGCATCTCATGGATCCACTGTGACACTGCTGGACTCTATGCTCATTCATACTCTTGCTCAAAAGTTCTGCAATCTTTCTGAACTCAAGGCAACCCTAGGTGGACTTAAAGCATCCCATGGAAAATACCAGCTCTTGGTTTTCACTCTATTTGTCTACAAAATAATAATAGAACAGTTTTTTCTGTTGCAAAGAACTCAAAGGCCACAGCTGTGGATTTTTTAAATCTTTGGGCCTATCTTGTGACTCGGATTTGTAAAACACAGCTAACATTGTATGGCTCCACATTGCACCCTTGAAAGGATCTAAAGACACCCCAGCATGCTATCGCACCCTGCTTGAGAATCCCTCTAGCTGTTCTAGTCTGGACAATGGCAGCAGAGCTTCAGCTAAGATCCTGTCAGTGCTAGAGTATGTACACTCATGCTATTACTGTGCATGAATAAACTCCAGAGCAAAAAGTATTATCCTGCTGTGGAGTAAGTTAGCTTACTCCAGCCTAATGGGGGCACATATGTCAATGTCTAGACCTTTACTGCACAGCTAATTAGTCAACTGCACAATAAATCTCATGTAGAAGCACCCTGGCTGTACAGAACAACACTGCTTCTAGTGTGGATGCAACTATAGCAGCAAAGCTGTACTTGCCCATGTAATAAAACCTATGCATGGCAAAAAGAAGCCATCTCTAGAGTAGGGAGTTCAACCTTGCTTGACTCTTTGCAGGCTTCATCCAGCTGAGTCAACATGGCCTTTGTTTGCTCTGCTGCTCCTGAAACAAATCTCCAGGAGGATTCTGTACCCTAGAATTCAATAGTGGACTCCTAGTCCTGGTCCCTGGAGGAGCCCTGTGACCCAGGTGATGTGGTTCCACAGGCCAGATGTTTGACACCCCTGTTCTAAAGCCTTCTATCATGCAGTGATGGAGGGAAGAGACAACCCTTAGACACCTGTTAGTAAGGTTTTTCTAGACAAGTAGTGCTTCACCTTCTGGCCCCATAAGCTAGATGAATGACACAGGATTGGTCCTTGAGCAAGACCCAGTGCGGGGTTGGCACAGGGTGGGGGCAGTTAGTCTGCAGGTGTGACCCCAGAAGTCAGATCTGGTTGCGGCACGGCCCTGTTCACCAGCACAGTTGAGTGTGAGGGCAGTTAATTGCCACAGTTTAATCCAGAACAATGGCAATTAACATGGCAACCACTCGCCCTCTGCCAAATTTCCAGACCTGGGGAGAGCCCCATAGACTAAGCTGAACACCACTGCCATAGACAACAGACTTCTAAGTCCTAAATCATACCTGGAAAGTGAGATTTGAGTTCCATTTATGTCCACATTTCTCTAGCAATAAAGCTGAAAAGAACTGGACTCCAGCTACATCCTATCTCCATTCCCCTTTGCCTCAAAGTTACTGCCAGTGAGTGTCTAACGAGGGCCTTTCTTGAGTAGAAAGGCAATAAAGGATGCTAAATTAAAATCTTGTACTTTCTTTTCTAAAGGCTTTAACAGGTTTCCCCTCTCCCCACTCCGTATGTTTAAGAAAAGGCTCAAGATTTTTAGTAATGAGCAATAATTGGACATAAAACTGTGAGCTGCAATGAATTGTTTAATGCAGCTATAAGCAAGGATTTCATTAGTGCCTTATCCCTTATTGGGCCTGAGGCAATGCACTTCACACAACTGCTGCCATAATGCAAACATTGAGCAGCTGCAGTGACCCATAGCTAAATGCCCAAGACAAGTCTAAAGTACATTCAATATGATTTCTGCCTTGCCCAGGTATTTATGAGCTATCAAATAATAAATTGTACAAATGGTGCAAAAATCTAAGCAGGTACTTCCATCCCTACATGATTAGTAGATCAAACAAAACAGATCAACCAAAAACATTGTGCTTTCAATTCCAAAGTTAAATCCTGTTCTTATACTGTGCAGTGGAGGAGACCTCTAGAAATCCTGCCTATCAGTTACCTGGACTGTGGCAGGCTCACAAGTGACTGGACCATTAGTGAATGATGCAAAAGCAGTAAGCTGAGGTAACAGGATTTCTAGACAACTATTTTTGGTAGAAGAGTGTGTTATTTGAAGAACTGATGCATCTGCCCTTCAAGTAGGGGCTGAGCTCATAATACATCCTAGAATCATATGTAGTACTCTGTTAAATCTTGGGAAGCCTGTATTTGATTATTGCTGGTGTCTAAGGGCTTGTGTACAGACCCTTAGGAATTGACCCATGCTTGTAAGTTTTCCCATGTATATAAGCACTACAGTAATGTAATAAAGGGAGGGAGGGGCACAAACTTGGCAGGGGCACAAACAGCAGCAGTTGCACTCCAGGCCTGGATGCTACTGGAAGCAGCAGAGCCATTGGCACTGCCAAGTCCATTGCTGCCACCCAGGGTACTCAAGTGTCCAGTTTTGCCTCTGAAACACTAAAATAAAAACTTTGTTACAGCCTAAAGTCATGTCAAAGCAAGCTGCCTTCTTGCAGGTCACATTTAAAAAGGATTACAAATGGAGTCAATTCCAAATAATAGAAACTGTAATTTTAGCACTCCCCTTTTTTATACAAGTGGTAATGGCAAAATCAATATCAGTACTAAAAAGAAATAAAACCTGGGCATGCTAATAACCATGAGTACTGGTTACATTTGAGGGGATATTAAACCTGAATGGTGAGCCTTGTTACTAAAATACCCACAGCTTGTAAAAAAAAAAAAAAAGGATTTCTGTTTCTGTGGGGAGAAATGTTTTAGGTTGCATAAATTGCCATTGTGGCTGAGGAATTGGCCTCCTGTGAGACCTTGTTTAAAAACAAATTACACCATTTAATTAAACTAGTGCAAACCTCTGGACACATGTTGGTTTATAACTAGCTTTCCTCAATTTAACTTGGGTTAGTTTATTACCAGCTCCTAACTGATCAGTGATCATTTCATGGCCACACATTTCCTCCAGTATCAGGGAAGGATGTCTCATTGCTGGGTACCATTCTGTAGCTTTCCAGGGCCATACACAACTAAGGGGATTGGAGTCTTCTTACTGCTGATAGAAATTAAAGCTGCATCAGGCAACTCAGCCATATAGTAGCTGTGCAGGTGGTCCCTGTGCCTTCCTGGGGCATTTTCAAAGTTTTCTGAAGACTTGTGAAAGGTTTAAATTCCCCTTATATGTGGAATAATCTCTGGAAATGGACAGGAATCCCCAATCACTTCTCAGTATTCTTCTGTGTAAGTTTTCTTTCTGACCATTCTAAATATGAAAGTGGTTTCCTTTCTCTCCCCTAGATGTCAATTTATGATCTACACCAAGATCTAAAACATGCATACTTACTGAATCGCAAGCTCTGGAAAACAGAAAAACATAAAAGCTGTACCTAAAACTAAGAAAAACTTAAAGAGAAATCAACAGTGTGCTTTTCCAAGCCAATGAGTAAGAAATAAACTTGTCATCCACACTAGAAGTCTTCACCAGAAGCAGCTAGACTGTTAAAATCATACAGAAGACAATTTCAGCAGCCTTTACTGCAGAGAGCAAAACCTAAAGTGAACTGCACATGCAAAGAAAGTTCAAACTAATGTAATAAGTACGTATCTGCCTTGCCATAAAAATTAACAAAAGAACAGAGCCTGTAAAGTGAAAGTGCTAAAAATGCTTTGGCTTGTTGCAAAGCAGTAGGTTTGTTGGAAAGATGTAGGGGTGAGGTTTAAACCAGAAACTGCAGCTTTGAAACTGAAATCCAAGGATGTTGTATGCCCTTGGATAGAGAATTATCTGTAGGGCACATCAAATGGTGGGCTTTAAACCTTCCAAACTGAGAGCTATAGTAAGGAAACATTTAAACTGGGGCATTGTCTCCATGTAGAAGTTGTACCTAGTTAGTGAAACTAGTGCAGAAATCCGAGTCCCACTGGGATGTATGTGTTTCAAGCCCAGAAAGCTGCCATTCCGAGATCTTAAAGTAGCAATATTAGAGTGTGAGGGACAGTTTTCCATGCTGTCTCAGCTTGCTCCAGAGAGGACATGTAAGTGTGGAATTCTTTTGAAGACACAGTTTCATAGATTTCATAGATTTCATAGACATTAGGGCTGGAAAGGACCTTGGAAGATCATTGAGTCCAGCCCCCCGCCCAAAGGGCAGGAAGTCAGCTGGGGTCATAGAATCCCAGCAAGATAAGCATACAATTTGCTTTTGAAAGTGTTCAATGAGGTGCTTGAACCACCTCTGATGGCAGGCTATTCCAGACCTTGGGGGCTCGGACAGTAAAGAAATTCTTCCTGATGTCCAGCCTGAAATGGTCTTGCAGTAGTTTATGACCGTTCGACCTCGTCTTCCCTTGGGGTGCTCTGGTGAACAAATGTTCCCCCAGGTACTGGTGGTCACCCCCGATAAACTTATAGGTGGCCATCAGATCAGCCCTGAGCCTGTGCTTTTCCAGGCTAAAGAGTCCCAAGGCTCTCAGCCTGTTGTCATAAGGTCTGTTTTCCTGACTTCTCATCATGCGCATGGCTCTTCTCTGCACTCTCTCAAGCTTCTCCACATCCTTTCTGAATTGTGGAGCCCAAAACTGGATGCAGTACTCCAGCTGCGGCCTCACCAAGGCCAAGTACAAGGGGAGAATGATGTCCCAGGATTTGCTTGAGAAGCATCTATGGATGCAAGCCAGTGTTTTTTGGTCGCTTTACTAGCCGCAGCATCACATTGCAGGCTCATGTTCATCATTGCAGGCTCATGTTCATACACTGCAAGCTCATGTTCATGATTGCAGGCTCTTGTTCATATGGGAGTTGTATGGGAACAAGTTAGTTATTAGATCTATTGCATCGGCCTGGACAGGCAGCAGCAGCTGGAACTGAACACATCTTAGCACCTTCCTCGTTCTGCGCTGAGTAGTGCACCCCGTTCATGCTGCTGGGATCAATCACTGCAGTAAGCAGGTCTCTGGTCATTGGCAAAGGTGCTCAATTTCCAAGAAGTTGGGAATGTGGACCTCTATCCTGGCAGTGCATAACCAAGCTATAACCTGCACATGAGGTCTAAGGGCTGCATTCAGACCTGGTCTAAGAGGACTGGCTTTACTTACAATGTACTCCTGTCATGGCTGAATTTGGCTTTGCATGTTGGTATTATTTAAAGTTCCAGTTAGAAATGGCTATTTTTCAAAACAGCTACCGATTTCCCAGACAACATTGATTTAGTCTGAAGACAAGTTTCAGAGAATGTTGTCAAACATCATTGCACTTTATCAGTCCTTAAATGTTTGTATGCCTGGAAGTCCAGAACTAAGGTTTTACTGAGAAGCCACTTACCCAAAGCATTGAAAGTCTGGACATCATAAGCATCGCACTGGCTCAGAACACAGGTCCATTCCGCTCAGTTTCCTGTTCCTCACAGTTGGGTGGCAGCTACTGGCTTCTCAGACTTCTTTGAGGGGCAGCAGGCACTAGCCAAAGTGCTCTGCTTAGTTTTCCCCCTTGGAAACTTTTGACCCACTCTCCCATCCATGTTTTCTCTTATAGTCTCTTGGAATCTCTTGTTATGTATCTAGTGGCCTCCCTAACTGAGAAAGGCTTATCATTTTCTTAGTGGGCCTAGGCTCACTGCCACTTCATTAAACAAATATGCCTGTAGCTCACAGTGGCAAAGAATGACTGCTAAGGGAAAGATGTAGGGTCTATTCAGACTGAGTTGTCCCCTGTCCCTCTCCCCTTAGGTCTTTCACGTGTAATGCCATCCAGACAGACACAAGCCTACCACTACACTGCAACTGTCAAAGCAGTCAGAAGGCTAAAGGATCTTATCCAAACAAGTACAGGTTCAGTTGTTTGGTGATCCAAAGTATTACAAATAAACCTTACTAGAGCGCCTCACATAGTCTTACACAATGGAATTTATTTGGTGCAGAAGGCTAGCAAAAGATCTGCAGAGCATATAAATCCCCAGATATAATGCTGAATTGAACTCTCTGTGGTTACGTGCTACAGTACAAAGAAAACATAGCAACACCACTTTTACAGGACATCGGTTTCCTTTCTGCTGCGGAAACACCCAGACCACTGCTCTTGTGTCATTCTTCAATATATCACTTCCCGCTCTTCAGAGAAAATGTTATCAGTGTTGGTTTAACTGTATGCATTGGGTATGTCTTGCAATCACAAATTATGCGATATGTGGAGTTAGACTCTGTCATTTTTCTCTTGTGAGCTGGCATGTGTTTGCAGAGGCATAACAGGGCAGACTGTGCCTCAGGCACTCTCCCATCCCTTCCTCCCCTCTACACCCTGTAGCAGCTCTAGCTTCTAGCTTCAGCTTGGGCACCAGGGAGGGCAGAGCAGCAGGAGCACATGGTGCTGAAGAAGGTACTGGAGGTTTTCTACTGGGGAAATCACCTTAATTTTTACTGCCAAAGGGCAAAAAACATTGGTATACACACATACTCCTGTGTTGCTGTCACTGCTGATCTGTTCTCCCAGCTGCTTAAGCCAGACTTGGATCTGGAGCAGAGAATATGCAGGGGGACGGAGGGACACGGGGGATGGGAGGGTAAGGCACCCTCTTAGCTCCTTTCTATCCCATCTCCATTTCGGCAGTGCCTGGGGCTTGTGCCCCACTTGCCCAACCATTCTTTCCAATGTGTTTTGTCATAGTCCATCTGCTGAAGTATCTGTTGCTGTGGCCTTTGGTGAGTACTGACTGCTCCCATGGTTCCCAAGTCAGTCAACACTGAATGTCTGTCTTACAGTCTTGCTTAGGCTAGAAAGAGACATGCATGGCTGTTTGAGCACTCTTGGTGCTCAGGTCAGGTCCCAGAGGATTGGAAAAGGGCCAGTGTGGTCCCTTTTTTCAAGAAGGGGAAGAAGGAGGATCCAGGTAACTATAGGCCAATTAGCCTCACCTCTATCCTTAGGAAAAACTTTGAAAAAATAATTAAGGATCACATTTGTGGGAGTCCAGCAGGAAAAATAATGCTGAAGGGCAACCAGCATGGGTTTATAGCAGGTAGATCCTACTTGACTAACCTTGTTTCTTTTTATGACCAGGACACAAAATGCTTAGATGCAGGGGACAAGGTAGATGTCATCTACCTGGATTTTAAGAAATCCTTTAATATGATATTTCATCCTAGTCTCATAAATAAACTGAGTGCCTGTTATGTAGATGATTACATGGTTGGGTGGGTGGCAAATTGGCTAATGGGATGCACCCAGAGAGTGGTGGTGGATGGGTCGGCATCGACCTGAAAAGATGTGGGCAGTGGAGTTCCCCAAGGTTTGGTCCTTGTGTCCCAGCCTCCAGCAGATGGTTTGGGATTGACAGTGTGGTCGGGAGTAAAAGGCAAGAAAGGTTTATTGACTTAACAAAAACACAACTACGCGTAGTGACAAAACAACAAGGACAGACAAAAACAATCTGCATCAGCAACTTATTGGCAGTCCCCTCTGATGCCTGATGTATGACAAGTTCTTCTCTTATAAAGCTCAGCGAAGTCAGGTGTCCCCTATCTGCACTGTCCGAGGGGTACCGGGAAGGACCCTGGTATTCAGTCCTTGGGCTCCTCGAGATCCACGGGACAGCCGAATCCAGGTCAGCAGCTAATTTTAAATCAGTAGCTTCTCTCACACAGCTGCATCTTCCTTCTAATGATTTCCATATGTGCTAGCCAATTTATAACTTCTGAGCTATGCTGATAATTTACAGCCATTCAGATTCTTTCACTACAACTCTTCTTAGAACTGACCAATAGCAGCACAAGCCTTTGCATTCTTCTGATAAGGATAACTGTAACTGTGCCACAAAGCCTACTACTACTTCTACAGGGCCTTGCCAAATTTACTAGGCCTCACTACATACAAGGCCTTACTAATCTTTGACTTTAATTAGGCTCTTAGTGGCAACATCCAGCTTATAATACATGAATAAATGACAAGAAACATCTGGTCTAATCCTCACAGCGTTCAGCAAGCACCTTCGACACAATTTTTAGCTGTCACACCTTGGACCAGTGCTGTTCAATGTCTTTATCAGTGACTTGGATGGGGGTGTGGAGAGCACTCTGTCCAAATTCACAGATTACACCAAATTATGGGGTAAAGTAAACACACCAGTGGGCAGGGAACGGATTCAGGTGTATCTGGACAGGTTGGAGAAGTGGGCAGAACAGAATAGGATGCAATTTAACAAGGATATATGCGAAGTGCTTCACCTAGGGAGAAGGAATCACCAACACACTCACAGAGTGGTGGATGACCCTCTCAGCAGAAAGGGATCTCAGAGTCATAGCTGACTCCAAAATGAACATGAGTTGTCAATGTGATGAAATGATCAGTAAAGCTAACCGCACTTTATCATGCATTAGCAGGTGCATCACAAGCAGGTCCAGGGAGGTGATACTTCCCCTCTATGCTGCACTGGTCAAGCCATAGTTGGAGTACTGCGTCCAGTTTCAAGCACCATACTTTAAGAGGGATGTGGATAAGCTTGAGAGGGTCCAGAGGAGGGCCACTCGTATGGTTAGGGGCCTACAGGTAAGGGCCTACGAGGAGAGATTGAGGGACCTGAATCTCTTTAGCCTCTGCAAGAGAAAGCTGAGAGGTGATCTTGTGGCTGTTTACAAATTAATATCCTCAGTAAGGACCAGAACTGCCACCTCCCTGCTGGGCCCCCTTCGGGCCCTGGGGGAGGCTCACCTGGGCCTAGGGTGAGTGAGGATTTAGTTAGGGAGCTTCTGGAGGGGCTGGACGTTTTTAAGTCAGCCGGCCCGGATGATCTTCACCCTAGAGTCCTAAAGGAACTGGCTGGGGTCATTGCAAGTCCCCTGGCACGGCTTTATGAACACTCGTGGTGCTCTGGAGAGGTGCCGGAGGACTGGAAGAGGGCCAACGTGGTTCCCATCTTCAAAAAGGGGAGGAAAGAGGACCCGGG
>NW_017728996.1:53442993-53449468 GCF_001723915.1 Gavialis gangeticus | reverse complement strand
AGTGAGGTGGTGCAGGCTCCCACCCTGGGGGTTTTTAAGAGGAGGTTGGATGACCACCTTACTGGGGTCATTTGACCCCAGTGCTCTTCCTGCCATGGCAGGGGGTCGGACTAGATGATCTGCTCAGGTCCCTTCCGACCCTAGAAACTATGAAACTATGAAACTATGAAATTAATCGGGGGGGGACAGCAAGGGATAGGAGATGGTCTGTTTACAAGGGCACCCCTTAAAGTAACTAGAAATAATGGCCACAAACTGACAGAGCAGATTCAGGTTAGACATCAGGAAGAACTTCTTTACGGTAAGGGTTGCCTGAATCTGGAATGGGCTTCCAAGGGAGGTGGTGCTCTCCCCTACCTTGGGGGTCTTTAAGAGGAAACTGGACAAGCACTTGACTGGGGTCATATGACCCCAGCACTCTTTCCTGCCCAGGGCAGAAGGTCAGACCCGATGATCTGCTGAGGTCCCTTCCAACCTTAATATCTATGAATCTATGAATCTATACTTTGCTATTTTCTGAGTGAAAAGAGAGAAGACTGAGAACAGTCCTTTTGCCAATATACTAGTGCTATTGGTGAAAGAGTTATCTCTTTAATAGCTATCAAACTCTATGAGCCAGATCTTTAAATTATGGCTAATAGCAAAGATTAGTAGGGTGAAGTGAGCACATCAAACCAGGGATAGGTTTTATTAAGGTTTACTAAGATCTATGTCAACTACTTGTAACACAAATATTATAGAAAAGTATAAGGTGTTTTTTCCCCCACATATAGGGCACGTCTACATGTCACCCTATGGTGACGTAGTGATCATATGGGTCTACGCATGATCACCATCTACACTACCATAGTGATGCACTCTCCAGGTACAGTGCACTGCTACAGCAACGTAGCAGTGAAATCTAACTGTGCGCTCTGCACATGGTGCAGTAACCACCTGTACTGCACCATACTTTGCTACTTTCAAAAGGAAGTACTAAAGCATGGTGACATGTAGACGTACCCATAATATACTATACTGTCATGGTCAGTCCATTCCTAGCATCTGACAAAACAAGTTTTTTGCCTATGATAGCTCATACCTCTCTGAACCAATTAGTCTGTAAGGTGCAACCCTGCCCCACCTTCTGCCTGACTTCAG
The DNA here is from genome assembly GCF_001723915.1 of Gavialis gangeticus. Lineage (NCBI taxonomy): Eukaryota > Metazoa > Chordata > Crocodylia > Gavialidae > Gavialis > Gavialis gangeticus. Next base: position 53,448,328 of record NW_017728996.1, on the reverse strand, counting down.
ACTAACACAGGTAACTACCTCTCTACATACAATATGAAGTTTAAAGACCTTTAGCCCTTGAAAACTCCTTCAAAGGAAAGCGGCACCTTCAAATCTAGTTGATAAAAAAAGTTTACAATCAATTTCATATTTTATCTGCCTCTGATTTCATTAGCTTTCTTTGACGATAATTTTTCTCTTCTGTTGTGCAATCATACTGTGAAACCCTGCAACTGTAGACTCTATAAAGCAGCCAGTGAGCCTAGCTATGAACAGAGTTCTGTTGAATGCACAAAATAAAGAAATAGACTTTTAATGGATAGTGTAACAGGTAACAATTTCAGATAGAGTCATGGGTTGGAGGTTATGTTGAGAGTGCCCTGTCAAAGGCAGATATTTCCTGGAAATTATGTTGGGGTGAAAGTTAACATAAAACAAATAGATACAGCATTCAATTAAAGTAAAACTTGCAAGGATATATAAGAACAGCAGATATTCTGCCCCTGGTACTACTACTGCCAAAGAATTACATACTGCAAAAAGGATTATTTTTCTATAATAGGTTGGGGGGGGCAGGGGGTAAGTAACTTTTGTAACATAGTCCAAACAATACCACCCCCTCCTTTTGGTTACCTAACCCTGGCAGCTTCTCTCCAGTAGAAGACAACACTCGCATACATTTCACATACAGGTTAGAGTCAACTGTATCCACCGGCCAGCACAACAAGAGATATTACCTTGACCTGTATCCATACTTGTGCTGGTGCAGCAGAAGAGTCCCGTATTTTTGTCACCTAATTATATAATGATTTATTTACACAATGCTCTTGTGAAGAAAGGAGGAATCATCTCACAGAGGGGAACTCAGGAGCATAAGTAACAGGAAGTCCGTGGTAGCATTGGGAACTGAAGCAAGATCTCCACAGTCCCAGCCAGAAGAAAAAGTTCTTCCTTCATCCTAAACCTTGCCCTCCTTTTACAAGAAGCTAGATTCAGTTGATAGAATTTTTATTGGACAGACGACATAGTTGAAAGAAGTGTTGGGCCAGCTTTGGGGCACAAAATGTCTGGTCTCGGTTCAATAAAAGATAGTACCAAACAAATTGAATATCTCACATGTTGCCTGGACCATCCTGGCTACAACACGGCTAACTCTGCTAGGGAGATAAGTGCATATGTTCAACACTGCTTCCATGTTCTGGCAAGCCCTTCATTCAGTCCCAGGGTAGCTAGTATTGCTGTAGTTTAGCTTAACACTGGCCTGACCAAAATCTGTCCAGAACCTTTCACAGTTCCTGACCTTAACTAGGTTTTGGACAACATCGGGTCTGGCACTGGCCCAAGCCATGACAACATCTCCCCTGAGTTCCTGAAGCACCTTGGCCCATGTGCTTTTTCTTGGGTGTTCCAATTCTTTACAAGGGTCATATGCAAGGGAAAGCTGCTGAATATCTGGCACATGTCAAAAGTCATTGGTCTCCTAAAACTGGGAAAACTGGTAAAAATTCCAAACCAGGTGTCAAACTATCATCCAATATCATTGCTGTCTGTCTGTTTTAGTCCTGGAGTGCCTGATTCTACAGCGCATGCTCCCAGAGGTGGAGAACACCCCAAGTATCGATCAAGCAGGCTTCCGACAAGGTTGAAGTATGTGTGACCAAGTACTTGCACTAACAACATTAATTGAAAACAGTTTTCAAAGGGACCTTAAGAGAGGCACTGTTTTCTTTGACCTCACAGCAGCATATGATACCATTTGGCACACCTGTCTGCTTGTACTGAAATCTGGAAAAGCTTCCTGACAGTGAGAGGATGACACTGTCCAATAGGTTCCTCAGACAAACAGCTGGAGTTCCTCCATCTGGACATTTAAGACTAGATGGGTTAAATTACTAGGAAGTGTCCTATGAAAAGCAATGATTCACAGGAACTGCAGGGCAAGTCTTAATAGATTTTTTCCCTTCCGCAGATTCACAGAGCCGCAGAACGTTAGGGTTGGAAGGGACCTTGTGAGATCATCAAGTCCAGCCCCCTGGCTCTGGGCCCTCACATCTACGGTTTTCCAGATACTCTAAATCTTTTCCTTGATCCATTATTTTTAAAATCCATCTGAGAACATTGTTAACCATGGGAGTAAGCAGATGGGGGAAAATTCATCTCTACTACAACTCTGCTGACAAGAACAGAATTATGTCTGGCAAGAATTTGGCTTGGTGCCTTTTGGGACGTCATTGCAGTGAATGAGTAAATGCTTCTAAGGTATTGCATGTTGGAGAAAGTCTGCAGCAGAAGACAGCCAAGAAGCCATTCTCAATTCTCTTGGTTTTGATTGGGGCTAGGAAGGCCTTTCTGTGCTCAGCTCTGTGCTGGGTGGAGCAAGGCTTTTCTGTTTACCTGGAGGCAGGCTCCACTCTCCAGATGAGTGTTCTCTCATACAGAAAAGCTGGCATGCCTGGAAAACATAAAATACAAGCATCCTATTTGTTCTTCTTTGCTTTTATTATGGACCAGCTATGTCTATGCCACCATTTGAAGGTAAAGCCTGGTTTTCACACTCACACATATATACACCCAACTATTGCCCAACAAAATGGATTTTCCTGACATTGTGTGTGCTGGCCTTTGCCTGATCAGAACTCAGAATCTCTAGGGATGTAGTGCTTTAATTGTTACAGTTGCTGAAATTGAGAAGACAATATGAACTGAGTGTAGGCCCACAGATGTCTGCCTGCATCAACAGAACCTGAGACAGTACCGGAGAGATGTGAACTGACCCTTTCATTTCAGCAGTTGTCAAATCCCAGGGCCCAGCAATAAGCATATTAACAATATTAACAGTTCTGGGGCTCATCGAGGTATGGCACAAGAGTGGCAGATCATGGTAGGAAGCTATACAACCTGCTCTGAGCAACAGCTTATGTTGTCATCTGAGTCAATGACCTTAGGTGATACGGACAAGGGGATTGAGGGCAGAATGTGCTAATATGAGGCACTGGGGCGGGTACGAGTAGGATATAAGATTAATTTAGACTTGAGACAACCTAAATGGAATGATTGCTCCCAGTCGTCCTGTGTCATGTCTCTAACAACTTGACCACACAAGTGACTACAAGCAAGCAGTAATATTGGATGGTGTGACAGCTTCTGGTTTTGTTGTCATATTTCTGGTTTAAATGTGTTCATGATATAATGTTGCATGCCTCTCAGTTTCCCTAATTATCTTGTATCTAGAAAATAAGTTAACTATTTGGACCCAGAATTGAGGAGATCCACAGAAGTTCCCTATTAGGGGGTAATGGGCCATCAAGCAACAAGGAGCTAATTGGCCCGTATGGTAGTAGGGTAAAAGTGTTGTAGTTGTGATGGTACAGGAAATGTAGAGGTGAGGATTTTTGTGCTATCTTTGACTGGACCAACTGTATAGTTGGGAGAGCTGTTGGACAAGCTTTTGGGCATCAGGTAACACATCAAGTGGATTCCAAACAAGTCTCTGAAAACACTCCCTGCTGTTTTTGGGGCCTGGGACGTCCTTGAGAGGACAGTAGACTTGCAAAAAGGTCCAGAGCTGAAGCATGGGACAGAGAGAGGTCTGTTTTTCCTGATGGAAACATTTTGGATTTGAGGGCAGAAGGACTCTGCCTACTGTATTACTTTTGCCCAGTAAATGCTTTAGTTTAAGGATAGATTGACCGGGACAATCCTGGATTTCAGAGGCTGGTCCTGGCTGTCTGGTGAAAATTAAAATGAGCATCTCAGGCACAGGGCGCAGGGTGGGCAGGCAGAGTGGCAGGAGCTGTGAAATAGCAAGCCCTAGCAGACAGCAAAACGGTTCTAAAATAGGTTAGCTTGATTAGTGGAATGGCCATTAAAAGGGTCCCTGTGCAGAAAAGAAGAATGGGCTGTTGACTCCCTTAGCTGCCAGAGCCACACCTGCTGCCCTGCCCCTGTCTGCAGCAGCACCACTTACTCAAGGGAGGGGGCAGTGTCATGGATTTCACATTGTCCCTAATTTCACCTTGTCCCATACAGTCACCCTATTTAAGGAGAACTGACTGTTTCACTGCTTGTGACTTCGGTGTGCTCCATCCCTGGGAAGAAGTGAAGCCTCTCTCCAGGAGCTGAACCAGAAGGTTGTTCTGAGGGGAAGGTCACAGATAGTCAAAGGCTTTGTGACCAAAAGGTCAGGTCCTGGATTCTAAGGAGCCAGGGGATCATTTCCACTCTAGAACAGGGGCGGGCAATTATTTCAGGCAGAGGGCGGCTTACTGAGTTTCAGCAAGTCATAGAGGGCCGCATGACAGGCAGCCCAGGGGCAGATATATATTAATTTTCTGGATAGAATGGCCTGATGGGATGCATCCAGCCCGTGGGCTGCATTTTACCCACCCCTGCTCTAGAAGCTATGCCGGGGCTGGCTTCAGGGGGTGCTTCAATGGACTGTGTAGGGCTGTGAGTCCCAAGGAAATGCTTGTCTGGGGTCCTGGAACAGGAGGGTTAGAAAACAGAGTGATGCAGGGCTGTGCTACGTGGTTTTAGGATGGGGGGAAGGCTTTGAGGGGAGGTAGAAAAAAGCAATGGGAGAAGTTAGGGCAGGAAGTGGAGATGGAAGGAGAGGTGCAGAGGGCTCTATTTTTAAGTGTTGGCTGTGCATTTCAGTGGAACCTTCCTAACTGTCCAAGAACAAGCACAGATTGTACAAAAAACACCCAGCATTAGTGTGTGGAAATTAATAGCTAGAAGATCTGATCTATTTCCCAGCATACATTTCTCACGCACTCCATCTGGCTTAGGCCTTGCACCCAATCTTAAGGTGGTCCCACAAAATGTGCTGAAGCTTCAGTTACCCTCGTGTCAACTTGAGCAAGAACAGGGTTCCATAACAAACTAAGAGTTTCTCTGAACTGTTGTAATTTAAGAGGAAAATTTAGTTAGGAGATAGGTTTTGTGGCCTGAGAGCAAGCAATGGAAGATGGTATGGCTGTAGGGAACAGGCTGGATATCTTGCTTTTCCGTTTTCAGATATTTGTGTGTTTAGGGTTGGTTTATTTTCTTCCTTTAAGGGGTGTGGATAATTGTAAAAAAAGTCATGATGCTTTGGGGCATAAGCAGGACTCCACTAACACACTCTTTATTTTCCTTTATGAAATTAGTTGTATCCGTTTTCCTTAGAATCATAGAATCAATGAGTCAGGAGGGACCTGGACAGATCATCGAGTCCGACCCCCTGCCATGGGCAGGAAGGAGCACTGGGGGTGGCAGGGGTCATAAGACCCCAGCCAGGTGCCTATCCAGTCTCCTCTTGAAGATTTCCAGGGAAGGTGAGAGCACCACCTCTCTGGGAAGCCTATTCCAGGCT
>NW_017728996.1:53441855-53442194 GCF_001723915.1 Gavialis gangeticus | reverse complement strand
CCCTCCCAGGTTGACATCGACCCATCCACCACCACCACCACCCTCTGGGTGTGCCCCTGGAGCCAGTTTGCCACCCATGTGATCGTGCATTCATCAATGCCGCAGCCCCTCAGCTTGCCCTTTCCAGTGTACAAAACAGTGTACACTGTTTTTCAACACTGTGTCGAAGCCTTCTGGAAGTCCAAGAAGACGACATCGACCTCCTCCTTCACATCTAAGCTCTTTGTTACCTGGTCATAGAAAGAGACCAGGTTAGTCAGGCAGGATCGGCTTGGCACGAACCCATGCTGGTTACCCCTCAACATCACTTCCCCTGCAGGGCTCTCACAAATGTGGCCC
>NW_017728996.1:53427229-53436855 GCF_001723915.1 Gavialis gangeticus | reverse complement strand
CAGGAACACAGAGGCAAGGAACTTGTTGAAGAGTTCGGCCTTCTCTCGCGCGTCCATCACCAACTGCCCTGCCCTGCCCCGTAGGGGTCCAATGTTACCCCGAGACTTCTTCTTGCTACCTATATACTTGAAGAAGGACTTTTTGTTATCCTTAATCCCAGAAGCTAATCTAAGCTCTAGTGCTGCTTTAGCCTCCCTTACCAAACTGCGACAAGCTCGGGTCAGGGAGGTGTACTCCTTCTTTGCCCCTGCCCCCTGCTTCCACCATCAGTACGCTTTTTTCTTTGCCCTCAGGCCAGCCTGGCTATCCGCGCTCAGCCATGAAGGTTTCTTGGACCCTTTTCCCGCCTTCCTGCGCAGAGGAAATGCATCCTGCTGCGCCCCAAGGATAGCCTCCTTGAGGAAGGATCACCTTTCCTGGACCCCCAGACTAGCTACACCCTGGGCTCCAAGTGCCTCCCTGACTACTGCCCTGAGCACATCAAAGTTGGCCTTCCTAAAGTCAAGCATTTGCGCTGTGCTAGTTACCCTCCCCACCTTTCTCTGAATAGCAAACTGTATCATTTCATGTTCACTGTCCCCTAGCCTCCCTTGTACTAGCACCTCCCGCACCAGGTCGTCCCCACAGGCTAACACCAGATCCAGTGTGGCGTTTCCCTAGTGGGGACAAGTACCTCTTGCACGAGGTGTAGGTCCTGGACGCACATCAGGAACCTTTGTGAGTGGCTAGACCTGGCCGACTGCTCCTCCCAGTTGATGTCAGGGTAATTCATATCACCCATGACCACAACATCCTTTGCACGCACTCCTTCTTTCTCCTCTGAGGGGTCTGCAGAGGTCTCTTGCTCTTCAGAGGGGGCACATCAAGCTGGAAGACCTGCCAGCCTTGCCCTGCTTCCTCTCTTCCTAGAGGAGGCTGTGTATGGGGAGGCAGCTGTTTCACAGGGGAGAGCAGATGTCTGGTATGAAGGAGCGGATGGGGAAGCGACATCTGTATGGGGGAGAGGGGCCATCAGCTGTCATGCTACCACCCTCCTGCCTCAGAGTGGGGAGGGAAAGAATCCTGTGGACACAGCAGGGCCTGGTGGCACCACTAAGTTAATTCTCTCCTTGCACAAAATCCCAATGCTTAGGTCTCTGGCCTTTGGTGTCTGACTGTTGAAAGAATAGCTTTGACAAAAACGGAAAATCAGAAAGAGGTGTAGTGGCAGGGAGTGGGTTGGGTGGCAGAGGTGGTGTGGAGTAGAAGTGGCAGAGGGTGCAGTAGTCAGTGGGTGGGGGTCAGGTTGCTTGACTCCCTGCTGCCTGCCCTCCTCCCAGCTGCCGTCCTACTGCCTGTCTCCTGCCACTGCCTGTCCCCCTGCTGCAGTGCTGGTGGGGGAATTTAAAACAACTTCCAAGAATTGCATTCTATCCATGGACAATTATAACAAATTTATACATTTTCCATGTGTAGAATTTGATTATTCGGGGATCATATTAAATTTGAAGTAATCTTGGATTCAGGTAAAGATGGCATTAGAACAGTAAGGTTGCTGTTCTGTACCAATGTGATGATGAAATCCTTGGCCTGTTACACTCTAGATAAGCTACAACTGGCAAGCGCTAGTTTTCCAAGGAAACTCTCCATCTGACATTCCCAAATAATCAAACACTTAGTTGTCAATTGCAATTTCTTTCTTCCCAAAACACATGCCATGGTTCTGATAAATAATGGGATTACTAAAGGGTGAACAAAAATTATACATTTAATCCAATTTACCACCAGAACTACTCAGACATAAATGGTTTGAAGAGAAACAGCAGGCTTCAGAATAAGGATAATCCCTTGGAGGTTCTGGATGGCTCAGAGCACAAATCTTAAAGTTTAGATGATGAGAAATACTTTAGCCATGAATAAACCAAGTATCATATTTTAAAATGAGAACACTCATAAAGTCCTTCCTTTGAGCCTTCTGCTGGGGTGTACATTATAACAAATGCAGCTTCTGTGAAATAGCGCCCATCTTCCCTTTGTATTAGCTTAAGCCTTCACATAATACATATTAAAGTCTCAAAAGCTTTTTAATCCCCAATATCTCTTGTTTATATAACAAGTGACCTGATAATATTATGGCAGACAGGTAATTTACCAAATGTGACTGGAAATGACTCAAACTACAAAATAAATGCTGCTCAATAGGGCACACTTCCACTGAGCTATTAAAACTGATAATATATAGTAGGGCAAAATGCTTTCCTATGTTACAATTATTGTATATTTTATACCTATATTTTGATTATTTTAAGGCTAAACATTGTAATAAATCAACAGACTGTAGAGACAAAATACACAAGAACATGGAAAAACAAGTAATGAATTTACTAATTAAAATCATACAATTACATATATTCCAAATGGGAGGTTAAATATGGTTAGTTGGAAACAACTAAAATACTGGGCAATGGTGGCTGGGCAATAAAATGGGGAAACTAGGAGTCTGCAAGGGGACACAAAACCAGAAGTTATGGGACACAAAACCAAATATAGTGGAATAGTAGCTACAGTTCCTGCCTGGGGCAGAGGGTCAGACCTGATGATCTGTTTAGGTCCCTTCTGACCCTAAGCACTATGATAATAGTAGCCATTTCAAATTATTGAAATACAGGTATTGGAAGGTACAAATTGCAAAGGAAGTATAGAAATGAGAGTAAAGATAGTAATTATTTAAAATATAGACATATACAAGTCAGAGGGACCAGATGATCTTCATCTGAGAGTGCTGAAGGAGCTGGCTGAAGTCATTGTGGAACCCTTGGTGAAACTCTTCCACAACTCATGGTGCTCTAGAGAAGTCCCTGAGGACTGGAAGAGGGCCAATGTTGTGCCCATCCACAAGAAGGGCAGGAAGGAGGACCCAGGTAACTATAGGCCAATCAGCCTAAATTCCATCCTAGGGAAAATCCTAGAAACGGTCAAGGAGTCTATCTGTGATAAGCTTGCAGAAGGTAAGATTGTGAATGACAGCCTGCATAGCTTCATCACAGGCAGGTCTTGCCTTACCAACCTCATCTCCTTTTATGACCAGGTAACTCGCCACCTGGACATAAGAGAGCAGATTGACATTTGAGTATCCCATGATATCCTTGTGAGAAAAATGGATGACTGTGGGATTAACTTTGAGATAGTCAGGTGGGTGAGAAATTGGCTACAGGATAGGACCCAGAGTGTTGTAGTGAACGGATCTGTGTCATCCTGGTGAGAAGTGGGCAGTGGCCTTTCGCAGGGGTTGGTCCTCAGTCCAGTACTTTTCAACATCTTTATCAGTGAGTTGGGTGTGGGGGTGAAAAACTCACCGGCCAAGTTTGTGGATGACACCAAGTTATGGGGAAGCAAGGTCAAGCTTCAAGATAGGCTACAGATACAGGTGGACCTAGACAGGCTAGCAAGTTGGGTGGATCAGAATCTGATGAAGTCCAACATTGAAATATGTAAAGTGCTCAACCTTGGGAAGAACAACCCCCAACACACCTATAGGCTTGGCAGCACCAAACTGACCAGTACCATGAACGAAAGGGACCTGAGGGTAATAACAGACCACAGTATGTATGAAAATGAGCCAGCAGTGCAATGCTGTAGCCAGTAGGGCAAATAATACTCTGGCATGCATCAATTGATGCATCTCCAGCAAAACCAGGGAGGTGATTCTTCCACTCTACTCAGTGCTGGTGAGACCACAGCTGGAGTACTGCATCCAGTTCTGGGCACCACACTTTAACAAGGACATGGACAAGTTTGAGAGAGTCCAAAGAACAGCCACCCATATGATCAGAGTCTTACATGGCAAGCCATATGAGGAAAGGCTAAAGGATCTGGGACTTTTCAGCCTGAAGAAAAGAAGGCTGAGGGGGTACCTGGTAGCAGCTTACCGCTACACTAGGGGCATACATAAAGGACTAGGTGAACAAATGTTCACCAGGGCACCTGAAGGGAAAACTAGGAGTAATGTCCACAAACTCCTGGAAGACCGATTCAGGTTCAACATTAGGAAAAACTTCTTCACAGTCAAGGTATCCTGACTGTGGAATAAACTCCCTCCAGAGGTGGTGCAACCACCTACCTTGGAAATCTTTAAGAGGAGACTGGACAGTCACCTTGCTGGGATCACCTGACCCTCAGTTATCTTTCCTGCTTGGGGCAGGGGACTAGGCCTGATGATCTTCCAAGGTCCCTTCTGGCCTTACAATCTATGAATCTATGAATATTCATATATTAACAAGCTGGGAGATTGTAAGGAAATAAAATGTAATACCAGAGACAAAAGAGATTTGGGTTAAAATCACATTACAAACAAATAATAAAAAAGCTCTTACAGGAACCAGGTTGGTAATTTATCATTGACCCCCCACATTGAGACCTGGTCACGGACAAGGAGCTCTGTAACGTCTTAGGAGAACGTAGCAATAGTGGACATTGCATTATTATAGAAGAACTTAATTTTCCTGATACAGACTTGATACCAAATGATACCGATAACAAAAGGGTGCAGATTAGGGCTGTGTGAAACTTTGGCAGCTATTTCGTTTCAGAGGTGTTTTGGCCCATTTAGGTGCCTGAAACACCAAATCCGAAATGAAACAGAAGGCTCCGAAATGTTTTGGAAAATTTTGAAGAATGTTGGCATTTCGGAGCCAGGCTAGCAGGGAAACAGAAACTAAGAAGAGGTAGTGGGGGGAAGGACTGCTTTAATATTGACATCTGTAGCTGGCCAGTGTCTGTGATCTGTCCCTGAGATCCCTTCCAATCCCAGTGCTCTGGGGAAGGGACGGCAGCCTGCTGTCATCCTGTGTCCAGATCTGGGGACTTGCGCCCCCTGGGAGGAGTCTGGCACAGCCCTGCAGCCCACCTGGGGGGCACGGGCCCTCGGATCTGCATTCAGGATGACAGCATGTTGCTGCTGCCAGCTGGGGCCAGTGCCAGCACCCAAGTCTGCTTGGTGCAGCCCACACTGAGGGCCAGAAAGAACCCAGTGTTGGAAATGGCTCACGCTGGCAGCGGCAGCCTGCTGTCATCCCCCATGCAGATCTGGGGGCCCGTGTCTCCTGGGAAGAGTCTGGCACAGCCCCACAGCCCTCTCAGGGGGCACGGGCCCTCGGATCTGCATTCAGGATGACAGCATGTTGCTGCTGCCAGCTGAGGCCACTACCAACACCCAAGTCTGGTTGGTGCAACCTGCGCCAAGCGCTGGAAAGAACCCAGTGCTGGTGTGCTGGCCCCAGCTGACAGTGGCAGCCTGCTGTCATCCTGTGTGCAGATCCAGGGGGCTGTGTTCCCTGGGAGGAGTCTGGCACAGCCCCGCAGCCCTCCCAGGGGACGCGGGCCCCTAGACCTTCATGCACAATGACAGCATGCTGCTGCTGCCACCAAGTGATACGAGTTTTGCTTTGAACACTTTGCTTTGAGCAGTTTCACAGAAACCCCTGCATCTGCCTCCTTGAAACATGGCAGGCTTCATGCCCTCAGAAGGGGCTACCATCCCTGCAATTTTAATCTGAATCTGGCAAGAAATTACAAAGTTATAGGCATTTTAGTGATTCCCCATTATAGTCTATGGCCAAATCACTGAAACTGCATCAAAACTCAGAAACAGATTTGGCCGAATCAAAACAGAACAGTGATCTGAAACACTGAAATGAAACACTGTCCCTCCGATATGGCCGAATCCGAAACCAAATCGAAACATAGCTGTTTTGCACAGCCCTAGTGCAGATATTTTGGGATGAACTGGCTGATAAATAGCTAAGAGGCAGTGCTTTCCTAGGTCTGGTTTTGGTAAGTAGTGAAGACCTTACAGAAGAATTTGTTATAGAAAATAACCTTGGATCAAGCAATCATGAGCTGATTCAGTTCAGTTCAAATTGCAGGATGGACAAGAATGATCTATGAAAAGAGCTTTGCCCTTCAGAAGGGCCAGCTTGAGAAACTAATATAATTAATCCAGGAAACTAGGCTATAGAATTACTTTCTGGTAAAAGTTCAAATATTAACCAGAGGTTGCATTCCAAGCAGGAGGTAGGTGGTTCATCCAGACCTCTTTGGATGAGCAAGTGCCTTTAGCAGGACATTAGAAGGAATCAGGAGATCTGCAAGGGATTGATTTGCATGGGGGGACACCTTGCTGTGGTCAACAACTACAAGAATAAAATAGGTAAATTCAGAAGCTTTGCTCAGTTAGATACTTGTGAAGTAAATTAAATTAAAACAAACTGTAAAAAACCCTTCAGTTATATAAAAAGAGAACCAGGAGGGAAGAAATGGATCTGCTCTGTGCTGAAGATGGGACGGAGAGTGTGGCCCAAGGAATGAATAAATACTTTGCCTTAAGTCTTTACCAAGGGTGAAAGTGTAACCAGTTATGACCCCAGCAGTCTTTCCTGCCCAGGTGCAGTGGGGCTGAACCTGATGATCTTGTGAGGTCCCTTCCAGCCTCTAATATCTATGAATCTATGAATAATGGTAGGGTTCCCAATGGGAATGAAGGAATGGTTACAGAAATGGTCACAGCTGAGATGGAAGCAAAACATAGATGGTTTACTGTCACTAGTCAGGGGGCTTAAATAATCTCCATCCCAGGATACTAAAAACACTGGAGCATGACATAGCAATTCCTTTAGCATGGATCTTCAATGTATTAGTTAACTCAGGGATATTACCCTCCGTTGAATAGCAAATGCATTACTTGTTTTTAAAATGGGGTAAAGAATAGTCCAGGAAACTAGGCATGTTATCTTGACTTCAATATTTTTCAGGGTCTTGCCACAGATATTAAGAGAAAGAATAATCAAGGATATGGACATGAACACAAAATGGTACAAGAGGCAACATAGTTTTATCCAAGGAGAATTGCATCAGACCAATCTCAAATCCTTCTGACAGGAAAACTGATTTCTTCAACAAGGACATGGCAGTGTTTCTAATCCATTCAGATATCAGCAAATCTTTTGACAACATAATGGGGAATTATTAGCCATACTGGAGAAGATGGGGATAAGTGCTGTAATGCTGAAGTTGATAAGAGGATGGCTAAAGGGGCCAGTTCACTGGGTTGTGTTGAAAAGGAGTTATCAGACTGGAGAGCAGTTCCTACTGGTGTTCCTCAGGGATTGATCCTGTTAAATATTTGCATTAGTGGCCCTGGCAAAACATGGTTGATAGGGGATATGTTACTTTTTACAAATGCATTTGGGAGATGAATACCAGGGAGGGAAAAGACCTATTTAAGTTAAAGAATAATGTTGGCATAAGATGAAATGGCTATAACTTGGTTATAAAGAAATTTAAATTGGACATTAAATTTTTAACTAGAAGAACAAAGTTTTGGAAAGAACTTTTGAGTAAAATAATAGGAATGAAGAATCTGAATAACATCAGGATGAAAGGGAGAGCGATGGAATAGAGGATTGTCTGATCAATAATCACTGCAGGTGATGTGTGGATTTGGGCATCTGGAATCTCTGTGTTGGCCAGAGGTAGCTTTTTTTCAGTATAGGAGGTGCCTTATAATCCCATGGTTATCAGTAGGGCTCAGGACAGATTTTTCTCTCTCATGAATGCTTTATAGACTTCAAGATTCTTTCTTTTCACCTCCCTCTGAATCACTGGATATTGGCTACAGCAAAGAGAGGGAATTAAGATTGAGATGTAATCATACTTTGGCTGGTATATAGAAACCTATCTGGAATCTGACTGTAAGGTTTTGCTCTTCTGCTCAGGATAAAACCAGTTGCCGGAACTGGTATATTTCCCCACTGTATTTTTTCCTTCTGGGTTCCTCTGAGCATATATAAACCGGTTTTCTGCCACTGGAGGGCAGGGCATTATTGATGCACTTGTCTCCCCTTTTTGTCTGTGGCATGTTATAGGGTGTTTTTGGATTTGTAATATTTGTGGTTGTGGTGTATGAGGGGTTTGAGGAGACAATTTTTAGAGCTTTTTGGGCAATTAATGCAGAGACCTGGACTGAGTGGCCCAGGAGATCCCTTTCAGTGCGCCAATACTGAAGTTTGTTTCCCAGACTACATAAGAAACATAGACAATAACAAATTCAAGCTCAAGAAAGTTACATGCAGAGGAAAATATAATTGCTAAATTGCAAATTCTGACTGCAGAATACATTTTCCTAGGCAATTGTTTAAATCAGTTTGGCATTAATATTAGCACATGTAACATGCTGGCGATTTGTGTTATATCCCTGTCTAGAGCCTTGTAGATGCAGAGCAATGCACTGCCACAAACTAATGAGATTGTTTCATCAGCTCAAGCTGTGCTTTGGTGATAAAGGTTTTATGCACATGACACATAGGAGGATTGTCACATAAAAACACCATAAATTATTTTGCAAAATGTCTCAGGAAGAATAATGCAATTTCAAATAAGTTTGTAAACTCTGGAAACCTTAGGAATCTATAGTTAAGGTTCAACTTCACCCACTCCCACTGTTTAAAGCATATAACTACAGAGTTAAAGCCACACAGGCAATTTTAACTCTTCTCCGGCACCATAATTTTCTTTGGTTTCACTGCTACCCGGTAAGCTATGATCCCTTTGATTGTTGAAGGGCATAATTATTCAAAAAATCACATTTATTTCTGAAATGTATTCTTTTTATCTACTATGTTTACAAAGAGTCCTAAGAGTCCTGTAACTGAAAGAGATCAGAGAATGTTTATTTATATTTTCAGTGCTTCAACTTTATTCATTAGACAGCATTTGGTGTATAATAAGTAATGTTTCCTTTGAATAGCAGTTTCCTCAGGTTCTCCCCCTCCCCCACATTTCTTGCCCATATAATAAGGGGGACATAGCCATCTTTAAAACAGGAAAATGTGTTTGTTAAATTACATATATTGGCAGGGGAAATGTGGGACTGGTGTAGTCCCTGAAGCTCAAGAGCCTTGGATGCCATCATCACAATAATGATTATTAACAGTCTTAATCAGCTAGCTTTCCTGCTGCTGATTTAGCTGCACGTTTCACACAGCCCCATTATCCACTTCTTGTTCTTTGCCTCCACCTCCTTAAGAACTGTAACACTCCCTCTTTTCATGATACTGCTCAGTCTTTCAGTGTTTTCCAGTCTTGAACGAATGATGGATTTTTATACTTTGCTCACACTGCCACTGGGCACATTCTCCAAGAACACCCTGTACCTTTTGGAACTAAGACTACATTTCTCAGTTCCTCCAAACTTTTTTTTTTTCTGAAATAGAATCCATTTATGCTGCTGCATTTTGAGAGCCCACTTGCAACTCTTACAGCGGAGTGAAAGAATTACAGTGAGTGTCACTATGCTGTTCATGAATTATCTAAAGCAGTGGTTTCTCAACCTTTTTGGACTCTAGGCACCCCTAACTGGACCAGAGACATCCCTTCCTAACTTTTGTGAATGGAGTGGCACCCAGTTTCAAAAACTAATTTCTAGATTACAGTGCTTACTTCCTTACAGAGGGGCCTGGCAGTGAGGATGGCGGATGTTACTGACTCCAAGATGAACATGGGCCGACAGTGCGAGGTCACAGTTGGAAGGGCTAACCGGACCTTGTCATGCATCCACAGGTGCATCTCTAGCAGGGCCAAGGAGGTGATC
>NW_017728996.1:53425314-53427049 GCF_001723915.1 Gavialis gangeticus | reverse complement strand
GGGGACAACAGGGCAGACCCTACAATGAGAGACTGCGGGACCTGAACATGTTCAGCCTTCACAAGAGAAGGCTGAGGGGGGACCTGGTGACAGTCTATAAACTCACCAGGGGGGACCAGAAGGGTTTGGGAGAGACCTTGTTTCCCCAAGCGCCCCCTGGCATAACTAGGAATAATGGCCATAAGTTGCTGGAGAGTAGGTTTCGATTAGACATCCATAAGAACTACTTCACGGTCAGGGCGGCTAGGATCTGGAACCAGCTTCCAAGGGAAGTGGTGCTGGCTCCTAACCTGGGGGTCTTTAAGAGGCTTGATGCCTACCTAGCTGGGATCATTTAAGCCCAGTTTTTTCTCCTGCCCAGGCAGGGGGTCAGACTTGAAGATCTACAAGGTCCCGTCTGACCCGACTTCTATGATTCTAAGATTTACAATGTATCGACTCTAGAAAGAATACACCTTCTTTCTAGTGTTGTACATGTATTTCCACTGTAATATCTGAGCTCAGTAGGCTCTTTAATGCAGCGTTTCTCAACCTTTTAAGTAGCAAGTACCCCTTAACTTCTGAGAATTGTAATAAGTACCCCATCACTCAATTTTCCAGGGGATTTTATAGTTACAGACTAATGTGTGCCATATGTTGGAAGAAGAGTTGTGTATATAAGGCCATGATATGACAGATGTCTGATCTGGTGTGGGTAGGGTTGCCTTCTTTTACACCAGGAGTGCACAACTCAAGTATGTACTTGGGCTAGAAGTGATGTTGGCCAAAGCTAGGAGGGCTGAACCCAGTGCCACGCAAAGCACGACACGTCAAATTATTATCGGGGAATGTAAAGTGCCGCACAACGTGCACCGCACAAAATTTTTTGCCATAGTTTTAAGAGGAAAAGAGGGTAAGAGAGAAAGTGAGTGTTGGGATACCTGCATACCGCCCGCCTGTGTCTTGCATACCCCCAGGGGTACACGTACCACAGGTTGATAAACTACGCTTTAATGTATTATCTTCACAACACCACAGTGAGGTAGGTTTCAGATGAGACCTAGGGAGATTAAATAATTTGCCCACAGTTTACCTAGGAAGTCAGGGGCCGAGCAGGGAACCGAACCCCCATTCCCTGGGGTCAGATAGTGCCCTAATGACTGGGCCATCCTGCTTCCTTTGAGGCTCTTGGCTTCCAAGACTAACATCATTTCAGAGCTACTCATTTGCAACCGCAGTGTGCGGGGTAGCTGTCCCAGTACATCCCTCCCTGCCCGCTCTCGCTTCCCCCATGCATCTCCCTCCTATCTCGAGGGTGTCTTGTGGGCGGCTGCTCCTCACCCATTCCTATTTCTCTGATGCAGGATCCAAACCCGCCACGTGCCGCAGCAACTGCAGCGGGGCAGCTTGTACCCGTGGCGGAACGGGCTCCATAGCGTCCCCTCCTCGTGGCCGTCCCACCCCGGCTCCGCCTCTGCGAGGCCAAACACCGCGGCGGGCCGGCCCTGACTGCAGCGCGCCCGCGGCCTGCGGTGGCACCGGCTCAGCCTGCTCCGGCGGGTTCCCAGCACGGCCCGCAGGACGGACGCGTTGGTCCTGGCCCTGCCCCTGTCCCTGCCCTGGACGGCGTCAGGCTGCAGCGGGAGCTCCGCGATACCCGCCATGCAGGTCCTGGGCCCGCCCGCAGCCTCCGGGCCTCCCCCCAGGCCGGGCCACGCACCGCCCAGTGCTGGGAGGGAACACAGCCCTCGCGCTC
>NW_017728996.1:53408288-53424606 GCF_001723915.1 Gavialis gangeticus | reverse complement strand
GTGCGGGCATCGCCCGGGGCTTCGCTCGTGTCGGGCCCGGCGGTGGCCGGGGGAGCGCAGCCCTGCCCGGGGGCCGGGAGGCGCGACCCCAGCCCAGAGGAGCTTCGTCCGCAGGTGGGGAGCCGGGAGCTCCGCGCGCCACATTAAGGTGCTCGGCCGGGATCTATCTGGCCGGTCCGTCTCTGTCTTCCCCTCCCTCGGGCTCTTGGCGCGGATTGGGTCTGCTCTAATCCCACCTGGCTCAGCACATCGCCTCTGATATTCCTCTCATCTGTACGTTGGTGGTACCTGGAGGCGGCCGGTGAGACTGGCATTACCTGGCGTATACATCCATGCTCGGGGTCCCGCTGTGCAGAGAGGCTGGTGGGAAGGTTGGAGCAGGAGCAGGTGGAGAGAGACTCAGTGACTTGCTGCTGCTCTCCCACTTCCGTGATAGTCAGAGATGCAGCCCGGGCTTCCGACTTCCAGGTCAAGAACTTGATCCATGAGTCGGGCCTGCTTCCTGAGTCTGGTCCAAAGGCTGTTGTGGTGGCTGGAAGCTCACCCCAGTGCCAGGAGCCACTGGCACGATGAAGTAGAGCACCTTTGCTGTTAAACCACCACTTCAGCTCTAAAAGCTTGGGCAGCATCTCTGCTGCTACCAGTGTCACAGTAACAGTGGCGCCTGCGTTAGGGAAATCGGCTCGCATTATCTGTGGGTTGGAATAAGAATGACTCCAGATTAGATGAGTGCAAAGTGTTTTTTAAGATCCACGTGGATGTAAACACTAGAAGTTTTTCTCTTGATTAGGAATTGATCCAAAATGTGCATCCAGGGAGGGAGCTGTACCAGAAAGCTTAATTCTGAATCAAATACAGACTTTCAAAGTGAAGCTACACCCAAGAAACAAAACTCTTTTAGAACATAATTTAGGGCTGTTGGTTGTAGCCCTGTTGGTTTAAGGACAGAGGCAGGTGAGACACCAAGATCCCTTCTGTGAATGAAAGAAGAATTTGACTACATCTTTTGCTTGAGTTCAAGTGAATTGAATGTAAGCTGAAATTTGTATCTTGCTGCCAGCACACACTAATTTCTCATAACATTTCCCACTTTCTCAACTCTTTAGACCACAGCAGTCTCAGAGCTGTCAAGCTTAAACCACTTAAGTCTGTTTGTAAATTAACGCTTACTCACAGTCTTGACCTTGGACTTGATTTTCATCACAGTATGTTTTAATCGCTGCCACATGCGTGGTTCTTATTCCCACAAACCCTTCAATGTTTGTCCCTTCCTCTCTGGTACTTTGCATGTTGGCTTTCAGTCACTAGCTGCAACCTCTTCTGCGTACTTTTATTCTTGTTAATTTTGTTTTTAATACACTTGTGACTAGATATCTGCAAAACTACAGCAAAATATTTTAACTTCAAGTCATCAATTACATACTGATTTTGAGACTTAAAAGAAGTCAGCCACAGAAGCTTACTAACGTGCAAGGGCAGTTTTTTTGGTTGCATCATAAGATAAATCAGCATTCTGAGGGCTGCCAATTTCCAGAAGTCATAGAGGAGACCTTTGTACCACAAGTTTAAATAGCTGCAGCTTTGCCTGTACCAGGAAATACTAGCAAAAGTTTCTAATGTTATTGCCACCATGAATGCTGCTGGTATCAGTGGTGGGAGTATTAGCTTACACAAAACATTCTTGGCCATCTGAAGCTTTGCTTGTGTAAGGACTCCGACTGTCAGTTGAACAGAAGGTACCACCAGTGGGAAATAACAGAAAAATCCTTGTGTGGGAAAAGCAGCCACCAATGAGGCAAAACTACCCAAGTAATGGCATTTAAATAAAAGTGTATCCCAGGCAAGGGACACTAAATTAAAAAAGAAAATGTTTAATTAAAATGCAAGTTAGACAAAGATTTGTCTTAGGATCTTGCACTTGGGGATTGGACTAGCTGATCTTTTTCCAGCCCTAGTTTTCTATGATGATAAAAACGACTGAAAAATCTCTGACTTGAAAAGCTGAGTTGAGAAAATAGCAATAGTGAATGGCTGTTCCTACACTAGTGACTTCTCCAAGCACTTTCTCCTCCATTGATGCTAGGAGCTTTAGGATGCCTGCATTACTAAATTATCCTGTACTTTGTGTGTATATTTGTATGCATGTGTGTATGCGCATGTGCTTTAGTGTGGTCTGCCTACTTTTTCATTTGAATGCCCCCACCTCATCTATATGCTCATTCACTGCTGAACTGCCCCCCTCCCCATCTTCTGTACTTGTATCTTCTGGCCCCTCTTTGAACATGACAGAATCTGCTTGCTCACTTGTGTTCACTTGTCTTGCTTGGAGTTTAGTTTCTCTTCTCCCCCCCTCCCCACCCATGTGAACTGTTCCAGTTTCTGACAGCTGGTCCCTTTCTGCTGAACAGTATAGAAGATGCTTGCAACCCAGCATGCTGCTCACTCTCTAGAAGAGAACACTGGTATTCTTCTTAATTTCTGAGGATCTGGGGCTGTGACTTGAGTGAGAACTCTAGAAATATCTATTCACAAGATTATTTTGCAGAGGTGGGCATCCACCAGACTCGTGTGCAGGAATCAAATCAGTTAGTGGAGGCAGATAGTACAGGTTTCCCTCGCTTTATGTGGGTTCTGTATGTACGAATTCACTCTTATGCAATGGCCCTTTCTATATGCGAGGTAAATTCACTCTTATGCGATCCGTGTGGTGGAAGCCCTCAGTCAGCTGCTTTGTGCAGTGCATTGTGGGAGTGATGTACACCATAATATAGTCTCCTGTGTGGATCTGTGCTCCTTGCTCGTTGTCTGCGACACATGTTTCTGTAGTTGCCATCCCCATTATGATGGTGCCCTGTACTTGTGTGTGCTGTCTGCTGTTGGTGAGTACCAATGATGTCTTGTAAAAGTGGTAGAAATGGGTCTGGGGGACAGTATAGTCAAGGTCTTGGAACATATCTTTATTTGTTATATTGTAAAGTGGGTTCCCTTTATGTGAATTTGAGTTATGCGCAGTTTTCCAGGAACACATGTACAGCATAAGGCGAGGGAAACCTGTACTGCAAACCACAGGTCCCTGCCCCCCCCCATATGCCCTGTATGTGTCCCTGCTATGAGGAGCTTGATTGGATATTTCTTATAGCTCTAAGCACAGAACACATGTCTGTTATGACATCTTCCTGCATCTGCTTTTTTTCCCCCCAGACCAGAGGAAGGAAAGAGTGGGGACAGCTGTGGCTCATACTATGGTGGAGTAGGGCAGGACAGGCCCACAGATGTGGAAGCTTAGTGTATGTAAGTGTTATGTGGTTGCTGTTGGAGTATAATTATTACACCTAACTCTACTCAGAGCTAATCTAAATGACACTGAGCAAGTATGGATGCACATGTACCCTTGGAGTAGTTTAAAAAGGGCAGCAGCTATTAAGTTCCAATTGTTGCATGGACAAGCAGGAAACCAGACTAATGGAGCTGGCAAAACAGCTCCAACTTTAACCCTTGATTAAGCAGCATCACAACTGGAGTAGTTTGCTATATTTGTTTTGTTTCTAGCTTGCCCACAATTAGGCTGTAAGAATTAAAATGTAACAGCTACTGCCCTTTTGAAAGGCTCTCCTTTTGAAAGCACTTCTTATGTACCTGTTGTCTTACCCAGCATTGGTTGGGAACCTTGTGTTCTCTAGCACTGCTCGTGTTTGTTTCTTAGTGGAACTAGACCACCAGTAAAAGCAATAGCGGAAATTTTTGGCAAAAAATAATTTTGCTGTGTTCTGTGTTAAAGCATTAAATATTGCAAGCTGAATGATATTGAACTAACATCAGTATTTGTTCTTCAGTGCACCAACAGGCTTTTCCAGCACAGATGAGGGGTGCTTCTAGAGACTTTATTGGAAACCTATGAGAGCAGGGGTCAAAAACTATATTGGGAGCTTCTGCAGTGTTTTGGTGGTGGGGAGAAGCAGTGGCTCTAGTGGCATGAGGTAGGTTGGAAGTGTCTCAAGCTTGGAGCTAAGCTCCATTAAGGTGAGCTCCAGCTTCTAAAATGTTGCAGGCCCCTAGACAAGAACAGCCTTTGATTTCAGTGCCAGTCCTGTTGTTGAAAGAAGTCTTGTCCAGTAACTTCTTAAACTAGGAAAGCTCCATTGGGAAACCAGACAGATTTCTTGACCCCACTTCTCCAGTTGTGAAACTGTTCCAGGAACTCACTGCCCTGAGGATTAGAAACCTTCTCATTTGTTCATGGTCAGTTCACACCCATTTGATCTTGTGCCAACACTGTCATTTAGCCTGAATAGCTCTCTTCCCTGGATGATATTTACCTTCTAAGGTATTTATAGACAGCTTTCATTTCCCCTCTCAGCCTATTTTGCTAAGCTGCTCAAGTCAAGCTTTTTTTTCTTTCTTTCTGCAAGGTAAGTCCTCTGTTCCCCTGTTCATCCTATTGTTTTTCTCAGCAGCTGTTCTAGCTGTAAGCCCATCCATGTCCAAGAATGATGAACAGAGTATTCTAGGTAAAGTTCTTCTTACAAGTACCTTGGGGTAAGTCTTCTCTGATATGTCTTGGGAGCGCACTTACCGTTTGCAGAACCACTTCACATTGGTGGCTTATAGGCATTTTCTGAGTAAATATACAGGTTTTTCCCCTCCTATCACTTCAGCTAAGGAGCTCCCAGTTTGACACACATCCTTTGTTTGTGAGCATACAACATTGTCTCCAGAATAGTAGGTATTAATTTTGTAATCCCTTTTTATTATTCCAGTCCTTAATAATTCACTCTCTCTATGCAGTATCATGAGAACTGGATCATGGTGTCAGACTTCTTCTACATTGACAGCTTGTTATAACCAGCAGGTTAAAATAGCACTCCTGTATTTTAGTAGCCTGAATACCAGGACTGTGGAACTCCATTAGTAACCTCTCTCCATCCCAGTAGTTCTTCTAGTACAACTGTCTCTTCATTATCATCCAGTCTCTTGGCTGTCTAACAAACTGGAAAAGATGAATGAGTACACTTAACTCATTTCTATCCAGTATGAAGTACCAAATATCGTTAACAGCTTAACAGCTGTGCCATCATTATAATGTTTACATCAGCATCTGTTGAAATTTTCCAAAGGGGTAATGTGGGGCATGTGGAATGAAAATCTTTGACACATGGACTGTTCATCTTGCACTAGTTTTCAAAGGACTGACAAGCAAAACTATCTTTCTAAAATGTGATATTATTATTATTTTAAGTTAAACAGATACTGAAGCATGTGCTGCAGCTGAACAGAGATGAATCCTCATTTCAGGACAGTGTAGTGGAGAATTGTTGATGCCTTGTGAAAGGACCAACTTTGTTTGATTGAGGCTAATGGTCAACTTCCATTTTTAATTCTTTATGTTGGGTCATCTGATGGTTATAGGAACTGTTATATGGGATTCTGGAAATATAGGAATGTCCTTCACGGGTCTCCTCAAAATTCCTTACAGATGGTTTGATTCAATCTTGTGGCATGAGGGTTAATAGCTTAACACTCATTAACATTCACTATAAATTATCCATATAAATACCTAGTTTCCCCCTTTAATCTTGCTAAGGTTTTTTTAGCCTTAATGGACTTGTGGTAGTGCATTTCATAGTTTAAAAATAAAATGTCTTTGTCATCAGCATGTGAACTGGAAGCTATAAGTTAGACAGTTGTTTATCTTGTGAGTTGTTGGATTCAGTTTCCAGGCAAGTTAGAAAACAAATTTCTTACCTGCAGAGAATTAGGGAGGATGCAGGCCCCTGGACAGTAATACAGTAGCTTCCAATTCAGAAGGTATAACCAGCAGTATGCCTCTGGATGATGTGTTCTGTAAATAGTTACTTCACTTTTCCGTACATCCTCATAATAATACCTCCACATTATATATTTCTGAATCTTTCCCCATTATCCGTAAAAGGGAAAATTAAGACCTAGTCCCCTGTTAAATGCATCTGTTTGCTTGGCAATTGTCTGCTCATTTTCTGGCATCTCACCTTTTAAAAAAACCTGTCTTATTTAATCAACCTGGTCTTGTCAGTTTATAAAAATGGTGGCCACGCAGCACAAGGCTATCATTTTTTCCATTGCATTGATTTCCCTGCACCCCTCTCCCTGCTTTGACTAGTGTCCTCATGTAACTAAAGTTGGGAAATTGATTTTTCCAATTTAATGAACTATTATGCACATAGCTGCTTCAGGGGGTGACTTATCAGCCAGTTCTTCCCTGAGTCAACATCTTTTGGATTATAACCTTATAGATTTACCTGTAGAATCAATACTGAATCTAAATTTAGTTGCCTAGAAAATTAACTTAACATTTCCTGTTGTGTGGTAATACTTTATTGACTTTGGGTGTATCTGAATGTCTCCTGACTCCTGTGTTATGGCACAAGGAGAAGAAATGTTCTCAGTCTTTTTACTGTATCACTTAGAATTGTCCTTTTTTGTAATGACCTCCCTTTTATTTATTTAAACAAACAATCACAATTATTCAGTCTCTTCATAAGTCTCTTCTGCAGCCTCATTTTTTCTCTCTTTCTAAACTTTTAATTCTGTAATAACATTTTTGAGCTTAACTGATCAGTGCAGCACATAGTACACTGAGACGGTACCATTGATTTCCTGTGTCAGGTTTTCTTTAGTCTTTTTTGCCTGCCTTATGCTTCTTAATATATTTTCTGTGTTATGTCAGTAGAACTTGCCATGCTA
The DNA here is from genome assembly GCF_001723915.1 of Gavialis gangeticus. Taxonomy (NCBI): domain Eukaryota; kingdom Metazoa; phylum Chordata; order Crocodylia; family Gavialidae; genus Gavialis; species Gavialis gangeticus. The sequence continues at coordinate 53,417,886 of NW_017728996.1, read as the reverse complement.
GGTATATAAATGGATTGGTGAGACCTGTGAAAGCTAGACCATTTCTTTTGTAAAACTATTGCTCTGTTCCAAGCTACATTGTATCATTGTGTTTTAGAGATGAGATCAGGTTAATCAGATTGGGCTTCAGTAAAATCAGACCTGAATTCCACAGTAGCCTATTTTAATTAGCTCAGTCCCTTAATGCTGTTCACTGAATGTAATTAAAATGTAAATATTCATCTGAGGGTACAGGGTATCGGTTCTAATGCCAATTTGTTCAACTCATGGTTTCTTTGTTGCAGAAAATCAAACTGTCACATAGTAATGACTGCTAATGGGGATTTAAATTGCTTATTTCTTGTCACCTTTATGCTGTTTAAGTTTGGAAGGGACAAATTAAAATACTTGTCTCTAGTTTAAGTTTGCCTGTGGGTCACGAGCTAGACCACAGATTCAAATTCAGTCCTTTCTTAATCTGTGTTTTAGGAAGGCCATTACTGTGCATAAGAAGACATGAAGTTGATTGGAAAATTACAAACCTAAAACTAAAACTGTAGAATCCCTCATTACTGTCGCTAATTCACAGAAAATCTAGGTCCAGGGATTTGTAGGCGTAGAAGTTCCCATACCTTTACAGGAAATGACCTTGGTAAAATGCTGCTGTAGTTCTTTGAAGAGGGGCTACTTCTCTGGCATTTAGAAGTAAATTTACACTTATTTCCAGAGAGTCTTGTAACATCATGCAGAACTACTTCCATTGCTGCTCTGAGATCTTTGCAGAATGTATGCATTGTAAATGAGTTAGTTTTGGTCAGATTTTGACATTTACACCCCCCCCCCCCCAAAAAAAATGTTCTGAAGCACCACATTTTTTCAGAGTACACCAAGAAACATACTCAGTGTTCATGTGTTCTTTGTGCATATTTCTTCTTTTATTAATTCTGCTTTATCTAAACTAACCAAGTGGAACACCAGATCAACAACATAATTGTGCAATTATGAAAATATGGTTCTCTCTGTTTTCTTAGCTCCCACTAGTGTGGCTTTTAATACCTGACATTCTTTTATTTTGTGCATTTCAAATCTTTCCTTTTCACTTAGTAAGTGTGAAATGCTTATATATGCCTCTCTTCTTGGAATTTTGTGTTCCCCAAGTTGTGGGTGGGGATGGGGGTGTGTGTTAAGCTGAGTATGGTGGGTTATCATCTAAACTTTCTTGTTTCGGCTATAGCAGACACTACTTGGTGTAATGAAACAAAGTTGTACCATTTGAATAACTGCACCAGCGCAACAAAGTGCCTTCATAAGAACTGAAACGTGGATGCTAGCATTAACACAGGAAATGATGGAATACTTAAATATGTCAGTGTTCACACAACCAGAAAGGGTGCGAAATGACTGAGCATTGAAAGTACAAACTAATTTGGGATGCATACTGTTAATGTGGGACTTGAGGGAAAACAGGCTAAAATTGTATGACAAGACCAGAATTTGTTACTTTTTACATAGGAATTAAATAAACTTTTTTGCCACTGTCTCCTCTATGCTTGGTGTTCACAGACTGGGCCTTGTAGACTTCCCATATTGCCTTTAAAATGGAGTGAAGGCTGTAAATGCATACAGTCATTTCACTCCCTCATTCATCATTAGGTAGAGGGTACACATGTCTGCTTGTAGACTAATGCCTCCTGCCATCAAGCAGTGGAATCTTCTAAGGGGCAGTGTCCATCTAGAGCCACTTTTCCTGTCCTGTTACACAGGACTCGGGTGTTATAAAAGTGATAGCTACTCCAACAACCTCTCACTTCCAGGTTAACTACTGTATGCATGGCAAGCTTGGATTGCATGTGCTGTTCTCCACTTTTTTTTCTCCCCTTTTGCTACTGGCACTTTTAGAGTTTGTAAAGTGTGAATATTATCTAAACACCTTGCAGGTGGTGAACCACCACCCAGAGCCTCCTGATCAGAGGCTCCTCTGCCTTGGTTGCTGTGCCTGTCTGACCTCAAGTATACGCTTACGTACCGCTGTAGCATGTGTGCCCAGTGTTGGGCGTTGTGTGGGGTCTTGTGACCTCTGGAGGGGTCCTTGATTACTCTGGGGAAAGCCCAGAAACTTGCCTGCCACAACTTTTGATGGAATCTTTAGTGGTGGGTTCTCCTTCTGAGGACTCTCCCAGGTAGGTTGCACCTCCTGATGGGTATCTGTGGGGCTCTGCCTCCCCCTACACCCCTTCCATATGCCAGCCTCCAGGATGAGTCAGTTGGTCTTCATGTGGCTTGCTGTCTGGTTGCATCAGTCCTAATTCTTCACGTTGCCTGTGCTTCTGGGATGGTTGGTTCGCCCTGGCCTGCGAGCCTTGGAACAGACAGTGGGGAAGCTGCAAGGGGCCTGATTCTTGTTGTGGCATCACAGTTCAGCCCCTTCCTTGCCATCTGCCTCAGCGCACGTACATCTGCTGCCAGTGATTACATCAGGCTGGGATGGACCCTGATGCAGCTGCTTGCAGCCTCCCCGCTGCCTACTGCGAGCAGCATGGTCTCTGTGGTGGGTGGCAGGGGCCTGCCCAGAGCCTGGGCTGGCTGTGGCAGACAGCCAGGAAGCTTCAAGCAGGGTCCATGGAGCTCCAGCCTAGCTCGCTGCTGGCGGTGGGTACACATGCACCTTGGGTCAGATAGTGAGGAAGCAGCTGGGGCTGTGCTGCCACAACAAGGATTGGGCCCCTCATGACTCCCCTGCCATCCACCCTCGGCATGCCAACATCTTACAAGTTGAGGTTGTGGGTGTTTTTGGCACTCTATCCAAAAACGTTGCTGACCCCCTGGCCCAGGATCAGAACCATGGACTCTGAGTGGACTGGTCTTAACAAAGTATAGTGTTAACGGTCCTTCAGCTGTCTGAGGCTTTGCATTCTGGAAAGGTTTTTGACAATTCACTCTAGAAAGCCTTTAATTTGAAATGGCTCTGCATAGTATTGGAAGTACTTAGGTCCCTGCTTTCACAGTCTGAAAGATGCAAGATCAGTGACAGTATTGAAAATGCTAGTTTAAAAGGGATCCAGCTCTGGAAAAAATCCAGTGTTTAGACTGACTAAAGTTACTGGCAGCAACATCTAGGTGTATGGTTTTGCCAGCATCACTTGGGCACAGGGCTGGCACTCTAGGGATATTTACATGCTATATAAGTGTGAATGTTCCCTTGTTCGTCAAAGGGTGCTGTTTTAGGTTTAACATCAACTGCAGTGGTCCCTTTTGACTTTTAATTCTGTGAAGCTAATACCATTCAATGGGGCAACATGGAGGAAGAGTAGGAAAGATGCGTCACACTGCTATGTAGTATTAGTGAGGCTACTGGAGTAATGTCCAGTTAAGATGTCAAGTATTGTATCACATTTAGGAAATTGCAGTTGGAATGCAACTATCAATCATAAATGTGAGTTCTAAGCAAATAGGGTAGAGTTCATACAAGTCTTTCATACTGCTGGTATCTAAATTGCCTGGGTTGATCACCTGTAAAATTATTCAAAAGGATGAGGTGTGTGACTTGCAAAGTATTGTTCTTGCTTGTTCTTTGTTCACTTGTGTTCTGTAACAACTGGCTCTGGAAACTTATTTGTTCTTTGATCTTCTATGTGAAGTAAATGCATGGGAGGCTTATTAGCAAATGGCACTGAGGAAAGAAGACTGAAGTAATCTTACAGTCTGTTTCTCTGCAGCCTAGCTAAATATTCAAAGATCACCCTGTGTTTTTTCTAAAAGTTTCTAGAGTTCTTCTGCTTCTTGGTGCAAGTAGCTTTTTCTCTTTGAGCTACATGCTGTGGGCATTTTGTCAGCCCGGGGTAGCCTGGAATTAATTCAGAAAATCAAAAGTCATTATCTACTGCAAACACTAAGGAACTTTGATCAGAGATTGGAAGACTGTTCAGTGAACACTGAAATACCATGAATAAAATGAGACTCTATCCTAAACAGACTTCCACAGTGAAGGTGTCCACCACAAAAGTCCACGGGCTTGTCTATGTTATAGAGTTCTGCTAGCATGGATATGCTGGCTGGACATGTGCTGTGCTGAGAGAACTCCCTGTGCAGATTCAGTTCTGCTATCAGGAATTCTCCGGTACTAGTGGAGCTTCAGGCATATGGGGAAGCTGATATAGCTCAGATAGCAGATCTGTATCTGTGTTGCGGTGCCATAGTGCTGTTGCTAGAATTAAGGCTGCTGTGTCTGAGTAGTTAGGCTGCAGCAAGGGTGACCACCCTGGTCTGTGTGCGCCAAAGTGACATGGGAAGGGATCTATCTAAATTGCGGGGGGACTTAACAATTTTTGTGGGTTGATCACAGTGTAAGGTTCTCATTATGCAGTCACTTTGTGGCAACCCTACCCCTGGGGTCTGATTGGTGGAGTGGGCCTGGGATGAGGGAGCAGTTGCCATCTTGTCTTCTGTCCTTTGTGCCACCCTGCTAGCCGGCTTCTCCCCCTCCTGGCAGTGAGGACCATCAACTTCTACTGGGGAGCCAGCATTTTATTTTTATTAAGTTTTCTGTTGATTTCCCAGACAGTCCTGGATTTTGCGGTCTCCTGAGACATGGACAGCCTGTGTGTGCATGTGATGCAGCAGACCAGATGGGATACAGGCAGCACAGTAGCAGCAGAGCAGAAAATAGAGCAACAGGTTGGGTAGGGAGCAGAAAATGGAGCAGTTGATTAGGCAGAGGAAGGGAATCAAAGTGGCACTTGGGGAGGGCAGGGGGCTAATTTGTGGCATGGCTGCCAAAAAAGTTTGGTCACCAGTGGACTACAGGATTATTAGGTTTAGTCTCTCACCTGCTAGCAGGAAATGGCTGGGTGCCTTTCTCTTCCTTAAGATGGAATAGGGAATTACCCAAAACAAGAGAACCAGGAGGGATGGAAGTGAAAAAAAATTTGTCAGAAGGGATGAACTTTGAATTATTCCATAAAGGTAACTAACTCCAGCAAATCCCCTGTGGGAAGAGCAGGAGACTCTTGACCAAGCAAATCATTCCCAGACCAAGAGCTAGATGTATGTTCTCACTTGAATCTGAGGGGTGAGTGAAAGGCCCAAATGATTTATGAAGGGTTTAGCTGGTGCAGTAATATAAAGATTCTGAATCGAGAATAGACTTTGTTGTGCTACCAAACTGGCAGCAGCTTTTAGCTGTAAAAGGGGATAACACAAGCTCTGACCACGAAGAGTGAATTCAGCACTTCCCTCCTTGGGTCCAACAAGCATGGCAGCCATTACAGTGTTTCCAGGCTTGTGTTTTTTCATTTCACTGGATAAAATCGGCTTTCCAACTCCAGACACATGTCTCAGTTTTGGGGAGCTGATTTTTTTTGGTGGGGGGGTGTGTGTTTGTGGGATGGGTGTGTTAGTAAATGCAGTAATATGCTGGCAGCAAGTTCTCTTAAATACCCCGTCAATTTGGATCTATGTTCAATCAGATGCTGGTGTAACCTAGTTATTGAGAACTGAATGGTGTCCTTGGACTCAGTGAACAGCTGGTTGGTGTCTGTCTTGTTTGAATTATGGGTGGGGTTATTGTATGAGAGTGGTAGTTGCATTCACTTTTGTGTTTCTCTAGGAGAGGGTAGGAGTGTTCTGTGAATGATGGATTTCTGCAGCATTTCAGTTCAAACAGTCAGTGCTACGAGGACGGTGTGTTCTGTTTTACCTTGAATAACTTTCCTGGAAATGGGAAACAAGTCACAAAATGGTATATTGCAAGGTTGGCTGCTTCAAAATAGTTTAAATGCTGGGTAGGTTGTATGTGTTCAGGTGCCTAATAGGTATTCCTCTTCAAACAAAACATTGGCTTTGAAATAGTAGTTCTGTGCAAGTTTGATGCATGTTCATCCTAGCTGCTGATAGAGCAGCCTTGAGGTGATGGTGGTTGTTTTTTGGCAGTTATTCCTGGCATGAGTGGGCCAGTTCTGAGAACAAGTTCTCTGATTTACACACGTTTCAGACATTCATTTGCCTCGGTCCTAGAAGACCTGTATCAGTGGTGGCTGAGACTGAGGTTGGTGTTAGTTCTGCAAGTAAGGTATCTGTTGTTTTAAGTAGGGGACAACAGATCACACCTGGGATGAAGTACTCTACATCTAGTTATCATGCTACTTGGTACATTTGACCATAGTTGAAGACTGAACAATGCAATTGTGCTGAATTGTACCTTTTAATTGTCTGAATAAGGTTCACCAGATACCAAGGCCTAGTTGCTTCAGAATTGCACCTTGAATTAATATGTAAATTGGATGCTGGTTTCAATGATTTAGTAGAAATATTAAGTCGGTTATATGTACTAAGGATATTTAATAGTGGCACGCTGGTTTAACATGACCCTTGTGGTAAAGGTTTTATTTACTGTGGAACTGTCATTTTGAGAATACAAAATAAAGGCCTAATCCTTCTTGCAGTATTTGCAGTACAGTTGAAATCAAGGGATACTCCTTGGAATTTAAGGGGGTTGTGTGATATGCTTCAATGTGGGAATGCAAGGTTTTGAAAACAGCACTTTTGTTGACCCTAATAACTTTCTGTTCAAAGGTAAGGACTAAATTTCTTCACAACCATATTATCTGCAATAGACTTCTCTGTGGAACGTCTCATTCTTGGTTGTCTTCTGGAGGTGGTAGTCATGGGAGGAATACTCCTGTAGACAGGACTGCAGATGGCTATTCTGGCAAATGTCTATAAATGCTCCCAAGTTAAATATAATTAAAGTATGAGTGGCTGGTTTGTTAAACTAACACTTCCACTCTTGCTATTAAGAGCCATAACAGCAGGAAACTTGAAGGGAAAACATTTTTCTTTGGCCTGTATTTGAAAAGTCTTAATAGAAATTAATCTGAAAAGTGGACTTCCATGGAGAAATGCAGATTTCAAGTGGGAGGAACGGTATGGGAACAAGCAGGAGAAGGAGAAATTAGAGGGAAAGCTGGAGAGATCCAAGTAACAGTGAGACAGGAGGAAATGGTTTTGAAACTTTGACCATGCTTGGATCGCATGTGGCAAGATCAGTAAGATCAAGTAGGAGGATTGAGAGAGGCTGGCAATACTCAAGCTGCCTAAAAGACCTTTCTTCAGAGCAGCAGTTTGGATAAATCACATAAGTGAGAAGCAAAGTCACCAGAACACCACCTTTAAGAAAAGAGCCAGGTCAAGATGTTTGGATTTTATTAGATGTGTGAAATTGTCTGTTTTAAACAGATTCTTTTGCTAATGTATGAATTGTACTATATGTTTCTTTCGGCCCTTCTTGCTGATAAATTTTTCATAGATGCTAGGGTTGGAGAGAACCTCAACAGATCCTCAAGTCCAAACCCCTGCCTAGGCAGGAAAGAGTGCTGGGGTCAGATGTCCCCAGCCAGATGCCTATCCAGCCTTCTCTTAAAGACCCCCAAAGTAGGGGAGAGCACCACCTCCCTTGGAAGCCCATTCCAAATTTTGACCGCTCTCACCGTGAAGAAGTTTTTCCTGATATCTAGCTTAAAGCTGCTCTGTCAGTTCGTAACCATTGTTCCTTGTTGCCCCAAAAGGTGCCCTGGTGAACAGAGCATCTCTGATCCCTTGCTGTGTCCCCCTAATGAATTTGTAGGTGGCCACAAGATCACCTCTCAGCCTTCCCTTGCAGAGGTCCAGGTCCCTCAGTCTCTCCTTATAGGGTTCATATGGTTAGGGCCTTACAGGATGAGTGGCCCTCCTCTGGACCCTCCTGAGTCTACCAACATACTTCTTAGAGTACAGCACCCAAAACTGGACACAGTTCTCCAACTGTGGCCTGACCAATGCCGCATAGAGGGGAAGTATCACCTCCTTGGTTCTATTTGTCATGCATCTGCTGACAAAAGTGCGGTTAGCTTTGCTGATGATTTCATCTCACTGATCACTCGTGTTCATCTTGGAGTCTGCTATGACTCTGAGATCCCTTTTCCGCTTCTGTGCTGCTGAGAGGGTCACTTCCCAGCCAGTAGGTGTGCTGGACATTTTTGTACTGCATCCTGTTGTGTACTGCCCACTTTTCTAACCTGTTCAGGTCTGCCTGCAATGGTGAGGTACAAACTGTGGTTCATGAATTAAACCAATTATTTCAGGTCACCCTGTAGAAAATTTTAAAATGCCTAGGTGAAAGTTATGAGCTTAAGTTCCTATCTGCCTAATTCTTTTCAAATTACAGTATTTTTTTTCCCTCTAGCATGAGTGTCTGGTGCCTCCCCTGACCGTCAGTGGGGGGGTTCCCTTGGCAGCTGATCCTGTTGGCCAGCGGGGTGGGGGTGGGTTCCCCTGGTGGTCAATCCAATCTTATCCTCCTCCCCCTTATTCATAGGTTGGAAGAGAAAAAACTAGTGTTCCTACTTTTTCAATTCCTAATTGATTTCTCAGCTTTGAATGAACCAGTCCAAATGAAGAAAATATTCTTTTTGCATCTGCAAAAGTCTACTGCTGGGACAAGCTGGCTTATCACTTCTACAGACTCTGGTTCCAGGTGCTTTGCTAGTGACTTCCACCTGTTCAGTAGTGCAACTTTCTGTAAAATAACCTTGGCAAACATATGCTGCTTGAATGGTTCACCTCTAGCCCTGAAATGTATTATGGGTGCTGTGAGCGGTGGATGATTAATAAATGCCCATGTCATAGCAGCATTTTCCTCTTTAGCAGTTAAGCATCTACCTTGGTACTTTGTATTAAGACTACTGGCAAGAAAATTAGGTAAAGTGCTTGATCTGTCAGCTGCTTTACTGCCTGCAATTTAACTTTGCTGTTAGGTACTTCTTACTTTCATGTTTCTCTTCTTTCTAAATATTGTAGCATCTGCAGTATATCAGCAGTCCTTCTGTAGTTTGTCTAAGGAAATCTGCATATCTTATACATTTTTCTTTAGTCCAATGCTGACTACTGTAGCTGTGATATGTCCATCAGTTTTGTGACTATTTTCTTCACAGTTGGTCATCAGAACAGGCCAGTTCCTAATAAATATCTCAAAGCAGTCAGTCACTGACTTGCACCGTACATCTTGGGGAAGACTTAGCTTGGACCCCCCAGCTCTTTTCAGTGAGGTTGAAGCAAACTCATTGTTACTTAAGATTTTTGCAGTTTTAACATTTTCCTTTGTTCCTGGAGTACTTAATTTTTTGGCTAAAAGATGTATCAAATGAGCACTGCACCCATGTGTTATAAGTTTCAGGTTTGGCTTCATTATCTTGTAAGTTTCTTCTCCTCTTTTCTACATTTGTCTGTGGTGACTTTTGACCCTTTGCCTCCAGTTTGCAGGGTCAAGCCCCTCATACATGAAACATTTATGTCATGTTTTTAAAGATTGACCTCAAAAGTTAGATGACCCCCCTCATTTTTATAAAGAAGAAATCAGCTTTTCAATGCAAGTTTTTTCAGTAGAGGCTCATTGACTCAACATGTTTTATTTACATTTATTTTATTTAAATTAATTTAGTATAATCTGTTAAAATTATGCTCAGCCCCTGCCAGAGAGACCAGCACAGCCCCTGGCCCTGAGCCTGCAGTGGGCAGCCTACTCTCGCCCCATGCACAAATCCAGGGGGCACATGTCCCCCATACCTCCCCCGGCAGGGGGGCGCAC
>NW_017728996.1:53393350-53403288 GCF_001723915.1 Gavialis gangeticus | reverse complement strand
GCCAGAGAGACCAGCACAGCCCCTGGCCCTGAGCCTGCAGTGGGCAGCCTACTCTCGCCCCATGCACAAATCCAGGGGGCACATGTCCCCCATACCTCCCCCGGCAGGGGGGCGCACAGTGGTGAGAGCCCACCTTCTACACTCAGCCTGACCACCCATGGAGGACGTGGTGGAGGAGGAGGAGGATGATAATAAAAATACTAATTAATTATAATGATTAAGAATTAATAATAATAAAAATGATAATAGGAACAATACTTTTGCTTGAGTTAATTGCTAAAATGTTAGTGTTCATTCTCTCTCTCTCTCTTTTACTAATAGGTAGGATTGAGGTGCCCGAGTCATTAGGAAACAAAATCAACCATTTTAAATAAAATAAATAATTAATAAATAAAATAATTTAGGTTTAAAAAAGCTGATTTTTAGATGTAGCAATTTGCCACTTTTGCTGTATAGAGAACAAAAAAAAAGGTCATATAAGTCAGGGGTTGGTAACCCCTGGCACACTTGACAGTGTGTGGCACATGAAGGCATTTTGCTTGGCACACTCACCTCGGGGAAGGGGCTGGGGCTGTGCTGCCCCAACAAGGATAATAGAGCCTCTTGCGCCTCCCCCCCCCCCCATGTCAACATCTTACAAGTTGAGGTTGCAGGTGTTTTTGGCATTCTGCCCAAAAACATTGCTGACCTCTGTCATAAGTAAACCTGACTAGCTGATATAGGTAAGACTCTCAAGGCAGGGATTTCATCTCTTGTACCAAGTACAGGTATCTGAACTTGTGGTATGTCTAGAATCTTGTCCCTCTATTCTTGACTTTTTCAAAATCCCCATGCTTGGTATTAACTATTTTGTCTTTGAATAATCACCTTCACTTCCTTAGAGGCTGAGGAAACCATTGTGGATTTACTGAAAACACCTTCCTTATTTCTCTGTGCAAATATAAAAGTAATTGGGGCTGACTGAGTTCAGTTTGTGAGTTTTTTAAACAAAATTGCTGGAGGTGAAAAGGACTCTTATCACTTAATGTCCCAAGGAATGATACTTTCTCAGAAGCTTACATGGATGTCTTCTGGCTTCTCTTGTTTCATAACTGCCTCTTCCTAAATTTCTGCTTGTGTGTGTGTGTGTGTGTGTGTGTGTGTGTACGTACAGGCAAATAATTTTCCAGAATTAATTTTTATCAGTTACCGTATTTACTTATATATTGCATGCACTTCTCCCCAGCCCCCCAAAATCAGTCCTCCAAAATGGGTTGTATATCTTAAGTGGGGAAACTGACTTTTCCTTGCTGCAGTGGAAATATGCAGATACTATTCTGTGCCTGCCAAGGTGACTGCTGCTTTCTGGCCCAGCAAGCAGAAGGGGTGGAGTCCTGTTAACCTTCTCACAGCCATATCTATTGTTTGAGCACTGTAGCTTGTGTGGAGTGGAATAGTGGAGGTGAGTCAGGGCAAGTGAGACTTGCTGCTTGTGGTCTGTATTATCTTGATGAGACTTGTGGTGTGGAGGCAATATTGTTTATAGGAACTTATAAAAATAATTATTTACAGTAAAGAAGTAACATTCTTGCTACAATAGGAAGTTCCTGCTGCCTCACCCAGATTGGCATCCCAGGAGACACACTTCCAGGACACTTTCCAGGAAGACTTACTCTGTCACACAGGCATCTTTGGCTTTGGAAATCTTGTTTTCTACATTTTTGCCTTCCAAAAAACAAAGCTCATGTATTATTTGCTGGTGTGTGGTATGTGATAAAATAGGGTACTCATGCAAGTTTAATACACATAGTATGCCTGTGAGAGCTAGTTTGAATTGTAATGGTCACTGGGTTGCATTTTCCTTGATGCCACTTGCCTATATCTGTTATTTTGGCCCAGCTACCTATTTCTTGTTTGTTACTCTTGGCTTTTGTTGCTGTAGAAAGTGTTTTTTGCTGCTCTGGGCCATGGAAAAGTCTAAATGTTCCTGTGGACTTATCCAGGCTCTGCCAGTGAACATGCTTGTGGTCTTGAGCCAGATTCCTTCACCTTTCTAGTCGGTACACATGCATGTATACTTAAGAGTCTTATGTCTTCTCAAGAGATGTTCTGGTTAGTTGCTACTGCTGAACAGCAAGTGCTAGTGGTGATGTTCTTTGGCAGAGAATTAACTCAGGTCCTGATTAGCTTGTGTTTTATATGCTTCCATAAGGTTGGGAGTTTTCCAAGAACATGCTATTAAGTGAACAAGTAAAATGCAGTGTGGTTTGGGAGTCTTGCTGTCTGCAGTACTCCAGGAGAAGAGTTCTGTTAATAAATGACCATGTCTGAAATATGGGTATAAGTTTTTATATCAATAATTAATTTGCCTCACTAGTAGAAAGCTATGGAGATTGGGCTACCATTGGGGACTTCAAGGAAGGGTATTCTCACAAGCTGGGTCATAGAGACTACAAGCATGATGTTTCACTATTGTTTTATTAATCATTGTTCAGGCAGTCTATAAATGTACTTAATGCAATTTTTGACTAAACCCCCCTGATTTTAATGGAGTTTGAAAGAGATGATTATACATACCATGAAATTACAAAAAAAAATAGAAAAGATAATCTCATTCAGTATTCAGCAGGGTATAATTTTTATCATCTGCTAGGTTGTATGGATTTTAAATTCTTCCTTCTGGTTACTGCATTGTTAGGTAGGAAAATATACCACCTTTTATTAGATAGCTGCCAAACTGAGGGAACTTGTTTACCAAGGGTATGCCTGTTTTAAGATCTCAGTGTATAACCCACCCCATTTCAAAATTAGTGTTTTAGATCAGCCAGTTCTCCATTCATCCGTTTTGCCTGTGCTGTATAGCTTAGTTGGCTTTGCGTATCTTGGTGCTAGAAGTGTTAGTTTCAACACTGGCTTGTTTGGCCATGGCATCTGGCCATGTGCAGTGTGCAATAGTACATTATACTTTAATGCAGGGGTAGGTACCCTATGCCATGTTAAGGGTCAATCCAGATACAGTGTGACATGGAGGATCGCACAGCAAGCAGCTGTGTTGTGCTGCATGCCCTCTTCCACAGCCCTCCCTGATGCTCTTGTGTGCCTGTGTTTTAACCTTGCTGGCAGCTTGGGTGCTCCAAGAGCTGCAGACTTGTAGCCAGTGGCAGGGAGCTGGGTGGTGAGTTCATGTCCATAGCAAAAGGCTGTCAACCCCTGCTTTTAGCACAATAGAGCACATCATTTACTTTGATTGTAAATGGAGGAGATGATGTCCTAGCTTCCTGGGAGTCATGGTCTGCTTCTGTTCTTGGTTCTAGGATCCCTGCAGTTATGGCCGGCTGGCTGCTCTTTTACTCTGAGGCCCCAGCATTGGTTATGCTGTAATTTCATGGGACTGAAAACAAAAAAAGGTAAGTTTAGACTCTGTTTTGAGGGGACTTTGTAAAAATAAATAAATAAATATTTGCTATATTGCCAGGATTTAATGTGCAACTTCACTTCCCTTGGTGACAATAAATAAATAAATAAATAAATAAATTGTAGGTTACCTTTAACTCTACTTCCTACCTCTCCAGTTAGGTTTTAGCCCTACCTGTGCATGAGGATGTGAAATTTCCACCAAGAATATACAAGAACAGTTAAAGAAAAAAGCTGTATGACTCTTGTTTCCCATCTTCTTTTCTCTTCTAATCGTTTATTCTCTCACAGGAGGGGATGAGAAAGGAAGGCTGCTTTTTTCTTTGTACTTATTTTTCTGATTCAGCCTGTGCTGGGAGGAAATAATACTGTGCAGTTTTCCTAGTCGGGTACGAATGGTTTTGAAGCACTTCCCTGGCTAGTGCGGATAATGTCTAGAAGATTAGTTACACAGGTAATGTTGCAGCAGAACAGAAGTTTTTTTAGCTGCATGGGCCTCGCATCAGCAACACAGTGAAGAAGCAACAGCAGAGGCAACAAAGAGGCAAGAAGAACAAAGAACCAAAACTGAGGTGTGATGTAGTCCAAGAGTGGCCAACCTGCAGCATCAGTCTCAAGTGGCATGTGGCAGGCAGGGGAGGGGACAGGGAGCAGAAAGCAGAGCACCGGATTGGGCAGGAAGTAGAAATCGGGACTAGAAAGCTGAGAAGCAGATCAAGGTGGCACTTAGAGGGCATGGGGCTAATTTGTGGTATGCCTGCCAAAAGACTGGTCCCCATTGGTATAGTCTGTATATATACAGAGAGAGAGAGACTTTAACCCAAAAGATTTTTGAAGCAGTTATTTCTTGTAATGTGCTGTGTTAAGCCTGATCTGTGCCAGCAAGGAGAGAATAAGGTACATGTAAAATCTTCCTGCATCTGGACTAGTGTTTGGAAATAGGTTGCTTCAATGGAATTAGATTTTATCCTAAGTTAAAATACCTCTTGCTTCAGGATAGAGGTTTTTGAAGAAGTATCAAGGCATTTGAGGAGATTTAATATGGAAGTAGTGAGTCTGACACATCCTCTGTTTAATGACAGTTCTTTTGTGGAAAGCTACCTCTGCTTAGCTGCGCAACTTGCGGAGCCATCATCATTACGTACCTAATAGAAACATAAAACGTGTGTCCTCATGAGCACAGGACATTAACTTGCAGCAAGTAGCTCTGGCTTATATTGAGCAACATGCAAGTGTCAGATAGCAGCAGCAGCAGCAGCAGCAGCGTTTCTGAAGCTGTTTGCTTACAAAATTGGCCTTACCGGGTTTTTAATTAAAGCCCTTATTGGCTATATCTTGACTATTTAATACAAGCAGTGCTTATGTGACCTACTATGTAGTGATCTGCTGCACAAGATCTGCAGGAATCTCTGTATGGGTGGGTGATGGGGACTAGAGCTCTCCTTTATAGAGAATGCTGTAACACTTTTTCCCAGAATAAACCCTGGCCTTGTGCCTTGTTTTCTTTTTCTCCTCTTGCTCTTCTTCTAGGAGAGACTTTTGTTTGTGTACTTAAGCCAGGAGTTCCACGGCAGTCCTTTCTCAATATGCTACATGTGCCTCCAGCTCTTCTACAGTGCACCCTAGGACAGGGGTTGGGAGCCTTCTAAAGGTTGTGGGTGAGACTGACTCAGTTCAAGTCAGAAGCAGGCTGGCAGCTAGGTGGGTACTAGGACCCAGCTGCCACTGCCACTTTTTCACACCTGCTGCTGCTGTCACTTCTCTGTGCCCACTGGGGGAAAAGCAGCCCTGCTGAAACCACATCTCCTTGGGCTGGATCAAAAGGCTCTGCAGGCTGGATCTAGCCTATAGTCTGTAGGTTGCTGACCCCTACTGTAGGAGGATCCTTGAAGGGTGCATTAATTGAGTTTAACATGAAGTGGAGAACTGGAAAACATGAGACTTTTTTTGGTATAGTTGTGGAGACTTTATTGGCTTTTTCGGTAGTTAGTGTAGTGTGGGTTCCTCGTGCTACTGTTGAGGGGAACCTGTTGGAACCAAAGCATTGTGTTGATGCTTTTTTCCCAAAGATCTTTAAAGGGCATCTTTGCTTACATTTGTTAATGTACTACTTCATATTATAAATGGCCCTGTTAAAGCATGTAGTAGCTCAAAAAGAGGAGAGGAAGGAGGTGTAACATGAACGGATACCTTTTATGTGCATTTAAAAAACCCCAACAATTCTGGAAGCTTGATGAGTGACAAAGTGCTGAAGCTCTTTGCAGAGCTCTGGTATCTATTTGTGGAAAGGTACATCATGTGAAGTGCAATTCTAATATTTAACATAACTGCTCAGGATGTGCTCGGGAATCCTGTAAGTATGTCACATTGGGCTTCAGCACAGCCAGGCTGAGCTGGGCCAGCCAGGGTGAAAAATACCTGCAGCACCATATCTACACAATTTAGAATGTAATAGTTGTATGTTACTGGCAGTGCTAAAATCAACAGCTTAATCTCTCAAAATATAATGTGCGCTTTTCATATCATCCTTCACTACTTGTCTTGGCTTTACTGTTTTTTTTTTCTTCTGTGCATTTAATTTCTTGTACTAATTGTTAATTTGCTCTCTCCCTTCTTTCTCCTCTTTTCCCTCCTTTCCCTTCCTATTTTACAAGTTGGCAGTTGTATCTTTCTCCCTCTTAGTCACCTCAAATCTTGTACTTGTCTATTTCTGTTGTAGACAAAACAGTCAGTCCTATCTCTTCATATTTCTTTGATTTCATTATCTCCTTCAGTAAAGAGGAGAGATCTGATTTTTTCAGGAAAGAACTAGTAGCTCTCTGATCCCTTCCTAATCAGCCTCTCAACTCTTTTCCCTGTTGCAAATGCACATTGAGCCTTCAAATTATTACTGGAGATTTTTTCAGGATGGAAATATCAACTTCCACTTCATTCACAGTATTACAAAAAAAAACTGTCTGCAGTCCTTCAGAAGAGTTTCTCTTGGTATATAGAGTGCTGCTGGATTTTCGCAAGTATTTCACAGATACCTTCTGGGTGATATCTGAAATGGAGTGGCGTCCTAAAAGAAAGTAGAAGTAGCCAACCAACATAAAATTCAATTGATGACAGAGCCTGATTTTTATCATAAACAACGGAAGAACTGGATGATATGAAGTCACTTGAGTTTACAGTTGGAAGGCCATAAAGATAATAGCATCCACAGGAGCTCTTTAAAAGGGAAGAATCCAAAGGGGAAAGGGTATAATCAATGCAGTTGGGTCTAACATAAATCCCAAACTGAAGGACTGTACTCGAGGTGATATTATCCAGTGATATCTTTCTTGATCCAAGGCTCTACGCTTGAATCCTACAAGCATTTCCTCCCTTGCATCCTTTACTATCTGGATCCAGGTTCCAGTAGAGGTAATTTTAAAACTGATGATGGTCAAGTAGCAAAATATATCTGCAGGCTAGAAACCTGTGCCCAGAGGGTTGTGGTAACAGATGGCAGTTGAAGAGTAAACGCAAAGGGAAATTTTGTTCCAAGGATCAAAAGTGGACATGGTGCCAACTGTTTGGAAACCCTTCTCAGAGCTGGACCCAAGCTGCCATCCAGCAGACTTCCCCTAGTAACAGAGCAGTTGAACCTCAAAGTAGGTTGTCTAAGCATAAATACAGAGGTGAAAGGAGGTTGCATCCTGTGCTGTTTGGACAGAGAATAGTGTGATTTAGCTCAAATTCATCTTCAGTAAGAAAAGCATGATAAGGCAATTGCAACAGCTGCTCACTCCAAAGACTGTCAAATATCTGTTGTGTAAACCTTCTATCTGGCATAACTGCATCCTGAAGGGAAACAAAATCCAGATGAACATCATAGTGCAGCTCTCTAGTATACAGATAGGTCAGTAATGCAAGTTTGCCATAGGTAAATTTCTGTAACTTGGTAGGTGGAAGGTCAGGATGATAGCTCTCTAGACTGAGAAATTGGCACTTTGATCTCGCTTTGGTGCTAAGATAGATAGCAGAACGTGCTAAAGGGAAGCCAAATGTCACTCTTGGGGACCAGTGCTGAGCGCAAGTAATGTGAAGGTAATTGGCTGTGAATTCAAAGCCAATAAGAAGTCTGGGAGTATGCAGGAGAGGTCCACTCTGGGATGCAATAGATTGCAGTCTGGAAGACTACCTAAATGCAAATCTAGAAATCCTGGATGAAAGCGTAGTGTCTGGTATTACCTAATGCCAGACTAACACCAGGTACGATGCTTGCAAACTGCAAGAAGAATCCATAGCATAGACCCACTGCTGCCAGGCAAATACCCCCTCAAACTTTTATTTAGCAGGTTTTTATGAAGAATTGGCTCTTGTTTTACGGAGACTGCCTCTATTTTTGTACTGGTGGATATGAGTTTGTAGAAAAGTCACCCACCCCCTTTCTCCATTATCAAAGATACTGCTGCTCCCTCTTTAGTTCTTTTTTTTTAGCCCAGGTCCTTTTCTGTACATTGTTCTTAAATTCTTAAGCCTGTTCTGTAACTATGCAACCCTTTTTTTTCATTGTTTCCTGTAGGGTTAACTGTCCAAATCCATTTTAAGAGCTCTTGTTCACCTTCATACAAGCCTAGTGAAGATCAGGTTTTCCTCCATTTCCAACTAAAAAGGGAATGGCAAGAGCAAATGCAGTGCATGTGTTGGAGAAGCACAAAAACAATGCAAAAACAAAGTGGTGGGCAAATGGTATCTGAAAAACTGACCAGCAACAAAGCAATCTTTGTGGATTTTTCAGAACAGACTGCTTATGAAATTTCTCCAGAAAAGGGTGGAAAGATGAAACTGGATGTGCGAATTGCTGGATAAAACTAACTTTCATAGGCTTTGTTTATATCCCAGTTTAAGATTTTTTTTGTAGTACTAAGATTTTTAGTTTTAATATAATAAAAGCCTAACTTAGTAAATGAAGACAGTACTAGGGAGGAGTTTTAGGTTGCAGCCTAATTGGAGCTTGTAACAGTTCGGCTTCTAGCTGGATGCTGCCAGTCCTGTCACTTCTGTGCTTGTGCATATACCTGGTATTAAACTTTCCTTAAACCAAACAAGTGTTGAATGTGAACAGAGCGTATAAGGTAGATGTTGTATATAACTTCACAGATTATTCTGTTCTAGTCTGAGTTGCACAGAAGTGTGTTAATCAGGTCTGCAGTTGTCTTTGTGTTGTTGGTAGCATCCAGAATATCATCTTTGTGATAGTCTTAATATACTTTGTTGTCTTGACTGAAAAGTGGATTCGCTGATTTGTTGTTCTTCCTCTTTCCTAAACATGTCTGTCTCTTGTTTTTTCCTTCTTGATATCCTATCTGCTTTTATAACTTGTTTTGTCTTGATTGTAAGCTGACCTGAGCCATTGTTGGGACAGGCAACATGTAAACCTAATAAATAATGATCTCTAAAGCCAGCATCAAACATCTGTTTTGTCCTTGGCCTTGTCTAGGGTTTAGACATGCAACCAAGTTACGGTGAGCTAAGCTAGGTTGTAAAATCAGTGTTGGCAGCTCTGCCTAATTGCTCATGTGCATACTCTTTCCTTGCAGAAAGTAAAGTACTATCTAGGGTAAGAGTAGGCATGTGGTCTGTTACTGCTGAGCAGCTGACTTGCAATAACTTGTTTTCCCTTAGAAAGATTTAGGTTCCAACTTCCTCTTGCTGATGGACGTGCACAGTACTGTTGTCTGAACTAAAGCAAAACAAACCATTTTTTAAACCTTTTCTTAATGGCAGTGACTTGGTTGAGGGCAGCATAACTTTAGCCTCTAGAATCTAGATCTGGATGCTGATGTCTCAAAACACTAGCAGAGCCCTTTAGCGGAAAGCAGCTGTGAGTGAATAGAGGTTTTTTGATATCGAAACCTTGCAGTTTTCTCAGCATCAGTGAAAGGAAAAGGTCTGTCTTAACACAGTTAGCATTAGGTGAACTGCAGCTAAGCCTCGAGCGGTAAAGGAGCTGAACAAACTGCTGCATAGTTTTTGTGACCTTAGTTCATCTTTTGTCCTTGGTACACCTGTCTCTGAACAAATCTAATGCAGCTGCTGCCTGGAATAGTAGTTAATACAACAGCACTTCCTATTTGCATGTCGAGGTAAGACTTCTAGAATTGCAATTTAATTTATATTATTAATTAACCACATCATACCTGCATTAGAAATAAATGCAACAGAACACAAGGTTTCATATAACACACAGCTGATTTATTAGGAAAAATTGAACAAGCAAGCGCAGTTTGCCAATCTGTTCTTACATAACTCTTTGTAGCTGATTGCTAATGTGTTGTAGATAGCCATAGTTTTGTTTCCACTAGCAACAGCCATCAGACATTTTAACTGAACAAGACTTAATTCTTCTAAATTGACCTGCTAGAAATGTCTGAAGGCGAATATGGGGGTGGAACAAAGTGGTATGTCAGCATGGTTTGCATTGGCTTGCTAAGAATCCTGTGATGATCTTGTTGTTCTGAGTTCCCTCATCAGAGTGGTAAGGGAATTCTTTATATTGTCTATCATAACCCACCCAC
>NW_017728996.1:53385968-53393333 GCF_001723915.1 Gavialis gangeticus | reverse complement strand
CCATTTCCTGTTGAACTTGGAGATGGGGGATGCATGTGGAATCGGGCTTTCTATGTGAATTAAAAAAAAATGCATGGTTGAAGCTTGTTACATGTTTAGAACGGGGCTTTTTATTTAGCGGTACTGTAGTGGGAGTACTACCAGTGCAGGTTTTGGTTGTCATCTGGGGAGGTGACTGCACACCTAGATACATGACTTCCATGTTCAGTTCCTGATTGTTCTCTATTAGGCAGATGCCTTAGTTGCTTTTTGCAGCTTGGGTAAACAGCAGCTACCATCTCAGCTCTCTTATCAGAGCCTTATCTGTTTTGTTTCAGAGAACAGAGAGAACAGGCCCAAAGGAGACAACAGGCCTTGAATTTCTTTCAAGCTGTCTATATTGTAGGACAATCCAGGTTTTATCAGTGTCTCTTGTAGAACAGAAGGACTATATCTGGGTGGGTAATCCTGCTTCTTAGGAAAAAAGTTGTAACGAAAGGCACTAATTCCATACGGTGTAGTTGAGAAGAGCATGAAGATGTGGAGGGAATTGTGTCATCCTTTTCATAGATGTTTCGGTCGGAAGGGACCTCCGTAGATCACCAAGTCCAACCCCAAGAAGAGCCACTTTATTTTATTTGGGGTGGCTTCTACCACAGGCCCATGACTAGTAAAGCTTATGTTGCTGCTTTCTGAGGATAATCATGCTCAGTTTCTTTTCTTAATCACTTTTTCTTGCTTCCAGCGCCATTATTTTTGTTTCTTGTCCAGAGACTTCCCGTTCTCCTCTTAACTGATGCTCAAAAGGAGTCAGAATCTGAGAAAATCCTTGTGACCAGGAGTTTCGATTAAACTGATACACTCAGTGCAGCTTTTTGCATTTTGTGGACTGCACGTAGCTCTTGTGGATAAGAAATTCTTGCTTTCTCGCATTTCAGAATGCTGAATGTGCACATTCAAGACTGGTTCAGACTTCCAGGACTTCAAGTTAATTTGTTCTGAGGTGGACGAGACTTTGCAAAAATACAGGTTTCCCTTGCTTTATGTGAGTTCTATATGTGCAAACTTGCTCTTGTGCAATGACCCTTTTAATACTAAAAATTCATTATATGCAAGGTAAATTCACTCTTATGCGATCGGTCCGGTGGAAGCCTGCAGTCAGCTGCTTTGTGCGGTGCATTGTAGGAGTGACGCACACAAAAATAGTCTCCTGTGTGGATCTGTGCTCCTTGCTAGTTGTCTGCAACGTATTTGTGGAGCCACCATCCCCATTATGATAGTGTTCTGCTTGTGTGTACTGTCTGCCCTTGGTGCAGGGCTGGGCAATTATTTTGTGTGGAGGGCCGGTTATGGAGTTTTGACAAGCCATCAAGGGCTGCATGGGTAGCTCTGCCTCTTGACAGGTGCTGTACCCCGTGGTCGCTATCTTGGGACCGGAAGTTCAGCCCCCTAACCCCTGACCTTTTGCCACCAGAAGTCCTTTCCCTTGCCTGCCAGAATTACTCCTTTCAGCAAGGAATTTTGCCACCTCTGACCCAGAAAAATACCAAATGGTATTCTAAAAATCAAACGTACTACAACATTCATTGATTTTCATTTCAAAAAATATTTTTGTCTAGAGTTACATGTGTTTGTGTAGTGTGCATAGAAGTGATGGTATAATAGCACCAGGGGGAGTGAGCAAATGGTTGCAGCAGGCTGGGGGGAAGGGGTAGTAAGCGGGCGCATGGAGTGCAATGACAGCTGGGTGGCAACACGGGACCCACGCTGGTGCACTGGGGCCAGCTCTGGTGGGGTCCAAAGCAGGATGACAGGAGTGCTGGGGTCCAGGCTGACATAGGCTCTGTCTCTGCTTGAGCAGCACAGCCTAGCTCCATAGAGGAGGGAGCCAGCCTGGCTCCACAGACTCCCTGGCAGCCCAGCCCCGTGCTCCTGCCGCCCCTCTCTGGGCCCTGTCAGCACTAGCCCCGGGGCACCAGCATGGGCCCTGCGCTTCCGCCCAGCTGTTGCTGCGCTCTGTGCACCTGCTCACTGCCCCTTCCCCCCTGCCTGTTGGCCTCTGGTACCACATGGTTCCCAGTTGCAGCTCAGGGACCAGCCCAGCCAGCCCTTAGGACTTGGGCAATCGCCCACAGTCCTCCCCTGCCTCCCCCCACAATCTTCTTATCTGTATTTCCCTCAGCGCAGGGAGGCAGGAGCAGTCCCAGGCCAGACTCCAGCAGCCGCTGCTAGGCAGAAACTTCTGGCTGGGGGGGCTAGGGGGTGGGGCGGGGCAGGGCTGGTCTTGCTACTGAGTCCTGCTGGCTCCCCCTGGCTCCTGCTGCCCCTGGCTACTGTCATCTTTGATGGGCAGCCAGGGGCAAATAAATATTAATTTTCTACATTTTTTTAGGGACTCAACAGGCTAGATAGAATGGCCTGGTAGGCCGGATGCAGCCTGTGGGCTGTATTTTGCCCATTCCCGTGTTGGTGAGTACCAAAATTGTCTTGTAGAAATGGGTCTGGGGGTTGGTACAGTCGAGATCTTGGGACGTATCCCTATTTGTTATATTGTAAAGTGGGTTCCCTTTATGCAAATTCAAGTTATGTGCCATTTTCCAGGAACACATGTACAGCATAAAGCGAGGGCAACCTGTACAGGAACATTTTATACGAGGGCTTATTTCACTGTTAGTCTACTCTTGGACAGAAATAGAGACAGCATCCAGGAAAGCTGTAACCTGAAGCATCTCAGGTAGTCACTGCTACTTCAGGATCTGAAACGAGCATTTGCCTGCATCTGTGTGGTGCTAGATTTCTTAGTGTTGATAAACAAGAACATTTGAGTGCCCTCTGTGTTAATGTAGGCCCTTAGTGGTCTAAACATTGTCAGAAAACTGAGCTGAGTCCTGTGTATTTTCATTCTTGTGTTTCCCAAAAGGAGGAAACGCTTTGAAACTCAACTTGCTTGCTTGCTTACTTGCTTACCTTGCTTGTTGGTTTTTTTTTTTTTTCCATGTCCTATTACATGTTATGATCTCTCTACCATATAGTTTCAGAGCAAAGAAGGATTCATGATCAAACTCTCTAGAATGGCCATCTTTTTTTTTTATCCAGCTGCTGATCAGGTCCAGTCAGTAAATTATTCAGAATCTGGTAGCTGAGAGCTTGGAACAGGTTTTCTTTGGTCCTCGGGCTTCTGTTCTGGGGGAAAAACATCATGGGCTCCAAGGTTGATCTCGGTTCTAGAATAAGTTATGTTGTAAATGATGGAGTAGACTGTTCTACACTGTCCTGTAATGCAGTAGCACCATTTCAGACTCCCATGATTCCTTAGAGTGGGACATGCATGATATAACATCTGTTCTTTTAGCTTTGACAGTTAATCTGCAAAGCCAGTCAGTGGAAGGAACATGAGGAAACCTGGATGTAAAGTTGCAACAGCATGAGAGGCAACACTTTTAAATTCAAAAGTTGCACTATTTTTTGTCAGGTCATTGTTCAGTGTTTATCCACTGCCGATTTTTCCAGTCTTAAGCTTCCTAAGTAGCAAAGGGTCCAGAAACACTTTCCATTTTCTTGTTAATCTTTAACCTTTTCTGCCATGCTCCAAGACTTGCAGTTTTAACTGAAATGTAGAGTATTAAACATAGCAACTCGGCTAACTACAGCTATAAAGTCAAAACCTGAAGAGGCATACCAACTTTAACTGCACTGGTATTTGTTGCTTTTAGCAGTGTTGGCACTTAATAAATCTGTGGTAGTACTTTCCCATTGAAGCATACACTGTTTAAATTCACACTTGAATTTGTTAACAGCTTTTTCCACATTAAAGGGGGAGGGGGAATTTTTTTCCAAATCCATGTGGTGGTTAATAATGGTTTGAGTTTCTGCGCCATGGCTTTTGTAACAGAGCAGGTAGGGTGTTTTTATATGCTGACCCTTTTTAGGCTCAGAACCTTCTGTAGGATTCTTGATCATTTTATATTACAAGTAATTATCAATTTTTGTAAACTTCAAAAGCCTTAATGCACTATACAGTATGTTCCACCGTATATTAAGCTGTGTCATTAATAGTCTTGCCTCCTTTAATATGGAAATATGTAAGCAAGGCTGGAGGAAGTAAAGATATTACTTCCTTCCACTGCATTTGCTTGGTGTATTCAGGTCAAACCAATGGCTCATGTCTTAGTAACCTGTAATTCAGGTTTAGTGAAGGTTTATGATTGACGGTCATTATTTGTATCTTAAGCACAGGTAACATTTATGCATTTATATGCTGCAAAAACTGGATTGGATGACTCATCTGGCTTTTAGTGCACTTATCTGGTAGGATATTATGTTCAAAAGAGCTGTTGCTGAGGGTCTAGCGCATGTTTTTTCCGAAGCATCTGTGATGTCTCAGATCACTGGTTTTGTCTGGTATGATGGCTTCCGTTTACCTGCTTGCATCTGCAAATGTGGACAGGTAAGATTTTGATAGAGGTTTGCTGAGTTACTTCCTAGCTTTCTGACAGATAAAGGCAAAAGAAGATTAGAAAACTGTAGACAATAACTGTAGCTGTCATGTGAAATAACATGATCAACAAGATGTCTTGTCTTGTCTTTCAAACAACTACCTGACCTGAGCTGCTTGAAGAAATCTGCAAAGTAGAACTAATCATTAACCACATACTGCAAGACAGTAGGTAGGTGTTATCAGCAGATGCTTTAGACAGCTGTTAATTATTGCAGACTTCCTCTTTAATTTACTCTTTTGTAATTACTAATATCTAACAGTGCTCCTAGGGTAGGAGAAGCAGGCCCAACAATTCTTGCTTCTGTGTATTCAGCATTGCCAACTATGCATTCAGAAATCAAGGCCCCCAAAAGATGATACTTTTAAATTTGCTCCTCCTTATTGTCAACTGAATTTTGAGCATTTAGGGAGTTTACTTTCAAGTTTCTTTCCGTGCTGATGAGTACTATAGATACTTTAACATTTAAAGTTTAAATGAAACCTGACACTTGTGACTTCAGAAGCTGGGGCTCCAAAAGTGTCAAGCATCTGTGAGACTTGCAAGAAAACAACAAATGTTGGAGTTGAGCTTAAAGGACCGTTAGAATAAGCTAGGTGATATAGATGTCAGTTGGTGATGAACACAGGCACAAACTTCTGTTTGAAGATGCCAAGTGATGGAGAACCTGTCGTTTCTATAGTTTAATTACTTCCCTGTTAGAATTTTGCTTGTTCCTGTTTTGAGTTTATCTGACCAATGTTTGTTCACTTGGCTCTAGGTATCCTCTAGTGCTTGGGAAGTTTCTCTGTGTGGAAATACTTAAACACTGTATGTTACTTCTCAATCTTTTTGATATAACAGATTGGTCATGCTGCTTCAGTATAAGTTATCTTCTCTAGCCCTCAAATAAGTATATGGGTGTTTTTGGTGTAGTCTCTCTCTCTCCCTCTCTCCCTCTCTCCCTCTCTCTCTCTCTCTCTCTCTCTCTCTCTCTCTCTCTCTACCTTGCTCATTACAAACCTTGACACCAGAACATAGAATTACTCTATCTACACACAACTCCTGCCTCTGCATCCAAGTATCAAATTGGATTTTTTCTTCAATGTTGTGCCAGGATGTTTCTTTATAAATAGTCCCTGAATCTTTTCAAAGACTTTGCCTTTCAGGTTATATTCCATCAGCCCATGTACCTACCATGTGTTCTTTGTTCCTGGATTATGGTTTTGCATTTAGGTGTGCAGAATTATTTTTGTTTGAATGGGCCAAACTGACACACTTACTAAAAAGGAATCCCTTAGCATTTTTTAGGTGCTGTGACTTTTTGTAGCAACGTTTTCTTTAAGTTCTGTCTTCAAGTTTTAAAGCACCACTGCCACAATGGTAGACTGGCACCTCAGAAATCAACTTGAAACACATACTTTTTCTTTAAGAAAAATCAATCTTTCTCCTTGCTCCTTTTGTCTCTTTAGTGTTGCCTTACTCTTTCATTTGCTTACTTATGAGCTACTTTTAGTTTAAAATATTTGCTTTAAAATCTACTTTTCTACGATCTGTTATACAGATAGGCAAAGGTTTAAACTCTTACTACTGTTAATTAAGTTTGTACATGTGTAGTAAAAGCTCTGTTGACCGGCACCTTACAAGCTGGCATGTTCTGTTAACTGGTATGGCGTCTTGTAAGGTAGAGTGAAACTGGAAATGCCCACCATGGCACATCGGTTTCTCTGGACCCCCATGGCGTGGGGCAAAGCAGGCTGCGCAGGGCCAGTCTGCCTGTCCCTCCGGGCTTGTGGGAGGGTTGGCGATGCTGCAGGAGGGGTGGCGGGAGAAGCAGTGGCCTGAACAGGCAAAGACTCCTGTTCGGGCCTCTTGATTTAACCAGCATATATTGTTATCTGGCACCCCCCATTCCCCATGGGTGCCAGATAACAAAGCTTTTACTGTAATATAAAACAGACAAACATACCAAAAAAAACCCCAAAGCAAACTCATCTACTTATCCTGGGGAGGATTGCATCCCTGTTCATGTTGGTGTTCTTTGGAGACTGGGATAATTTGGGGTAGGGACTGTCTTGTCTGTGTATTTCAGTATTGCTCCAGAAGCAAAAATTCTCTTTGCTAGTGATCTGCAGCTGAAGTTCGTCCCAGTTCATACTAGGTTGTGATATTTCTGGTTTTTAAGCTTCATGCCTCACTTTTCCTTTCTATTGGATAAGATCATAAGTGGTAGATTTGTTTGCACTGTCATAATATGACTTTTAAATACTTGTGTGTCAAGTGTACAGCACAAAAAGAGGAAACACAAGCCAGGGAATGTACAAAGCCCATAATAGGGGGGAAGTCCTAAACAGTAATATTTTTTTCCTAGTGTAAAAAAACTGAAAATCCAGTGCTTTGAAACAGGAATCAGTTCAGAGTTTTCCCTCATTTTGCATGCTGAAATGTGTAGGGTTTTTTTTATTTTTGGGAGTGTTTTTTTTTTGTAATTTTAATAACATTTTTAGCACTAATATAACTTGCTGGTTATTTTGATTGGTAGTCCAAAGCCTTTTAACTTTGGAAATCAACTGTTGGGGTCCAAATGGACAAGCACAACTAGACCCCTTTTTATTCATGGTTCAAGAAACTGGAATTGTGTACAGAAGATGGTTCCAAGTTAGAAGTACCTCACCACGTAATTTAAAAAAGAAAGTGACATGGGGAAGGGTGCAGTAGGGAATCTTGCCACATGACCGTAGTCAAATTCTAAGAGCAGCACCATGCAAAATATGAATTTCTGCTTGAAGAAGCAGGGATATTACCATATTTACTCCAATCCAGATGACTTCTGAATTCTAAGATGCCTTCTCTCCCCAATAATTAGGTTCTACACATGAAACATTTTTAACTCTCTCCCCCCCCCCCCCCC
>NW_017728996.1:53377293-53385805 GCF_001723915.1 Gavialis gangeticus | reverse complement strand
CCCCCCCCCCCCCCCCCTTGCTTTTCCCTGATGATTCAGGTGTAGGGAGAGCCCCAGAGCCATTTCTGACCCGCTCTTGCTCGGTGCTGCAGGGACTAGCTGTGCCAGGAGCCTGGCTCAGCCAGGGACATTAGTGGCAGCATGCAGGTACCTCCTTCCCTCCCCAGCTCCCTTAACTCCCTCATCTCCCTTTCTGCCTGTGAGCTGGTTGGAGGAAGGAATCTGCATGCTGCCACAGCTACTGTCTGCAGCGTGGGTCAGAAGTGGCTCTGCCCCCCCCCAATGCCTGGGTTAGCTTGCAGTTTGACCACTCCGCCTGGGACCTGTGGGGAGCAGCTGTGCAGGGAGTCCTGTTAGTTTGGGGACCACAGTAGTGGTGCTCAGGCCAGTGAATGTCGACTATGGAGCTGTGGCACCTTAGGGAGCCTTTCAAGGGCACCGTGGGGTGCCATGCAGTGTTAGCACTGTTGAGTGTGCAAACGTGATTAAACCCAGAGATTTCAAATAGGAATTCATGGTGTTAAAAAAAATTGTGACCTGTTGTGATCTTTCTGAGTGCTTTGCAATAGCAGAATTTATCTATTTTTTTATAGTCAAAACAAGTGAAAATGAAGAGCTGTCATTTTCTGAGTGGTGCCTTGAGTCTAAAAAGGTTGAGAACCACTGCATAAGGTGCTGCCTGCTTTGAAGAAGTCCATGTTTAGTTCATGTAAAATTCCAGGGTGCAGGGCTCCAAAGAAGCTGATACATGTATATGCCCAGGATGAAAATAAACTCTTTTAAGTATTGAAGTTTATGGAATTTTAATTTGCTATAAAGTATGTGGACTCCAGTGATATGTAGTTAAATTTGCAAATAATGTGCCTTTCTAAACTTGGCTGTTTTAGGCCAGATTTATGCCAGGAGAGGCTGGCCAGTAATAATAAGACTAGTCTAGCTATACTGGCAAATGTATGATGTAGACCATTTTCTGCTCTGCTTCTCTTGGTTCTCCAAGAAGAATAAGCTGCAAAAAAAATACTTCTCTGTCAATATAACAGTCTGTTTACTGGCAAAAGCTGTAACCTACAGAAGTGTTGCCAAAACAGGGTCCTAACCAACCATGCTATGTTTGCAAATTGTTTCCTCTGTAAACCTGTCTAGTTACTTTTGTGCTTGCTGTAGTGCGAGGGGGACTGAAATAGAACATGGTAAACTTCAGGGATCACATACAGTAACTTGCATTAAGCAGAATTCACTCCGTATTGTAATGGACTATACTAACATATACCCAGATACATTTCATTTTAAGGAGTAAACATATACCCAGATACATCTGCTAATAAGCAGGGATCCTGGTTTTCTCTGATTTAAAAAATAGCCAAAGTTGTTTGTTTTTTTTTTAATTATCTTAACCTGCCCTCCCTCCCCTCCCCCCACACACACTCTTTTTCAAGTCCTGGTGAGCCACTACATTGACTTTGTTTAGATTCCTTCTTTACTACCACAGCTGAGCTGTGCCTTTCTTTTCCAGTTTTTAATGAGTCCTGTTTCTTCACCAGCCTTAAATGTAGAGGTGCACCAATACATCGGTCTGATAGAGGATCAGTACCAATATAAAGAAAATTGGCAGTATTGGAAATTGGCCCAATGTGGCCGATAATTTGGCCAATAAATGCCCAGGTGTGCGTGCAGCCGCAGCACAACATGTGGGCAGCAAGAAGCAGAGCCTGGCAGCATGCAGAGCTTTGTGCAGCTGATAAGTCTGTTGTGAGGGAAGGGGTGTGGAGGGGGCAGGGGCAGGTGCTGCCCAGCCAGGGTGGGGTAGATGTGGGATGGAGCTGTGGCTCATTTGGGAGGCTTGGAGGGGGCAGCTCCTGCTGCTGCTTGCGCTTTGGGAGGGCATGGGGGGGTGCCCCCCCGATCTGTGTGGCGCAGGCAGACTGGAGCCAGGGCTGCTCCGGGCAGATGGTGGCAGTGCTGGGAACAGGACTATGGCAAAATTTGGGATGGTTGCAGCCTGCCCCAAACCTAGCCCCTGCTGAGAAGAACCCTGCACAGCCCTGGCTCCAGCCTGCCCGCCCCATGCTGATCCAGGGGGCACATGCCTTCCCACAAGCAGCTGTGGGAGCTGCCCCCCGGACAGCTGTGGCTCTGTCCCACATCCACCCTACCCCCTCCCTCAGCGTAGCGGCATTCATCTGCACCCCCATGCCTCTTCCCTCCCCCTTCCCTTTCTACCACAATAGACTTACCAACTGCATGCAGTTATATTGAAAATTGGATTGGTATTGGCTGATATGCCTCCTTAAAAATCAGCTATCTGGGTTGGCCCCCAAAATTGCTATCGGTGCACCCCTACATAAATGTCTGGCAGAAGTCATTAAATGTGGGTCCCCAAATAGTTCACCCAGAATCCCTGTCAGCCCCTGTCTCAGTCTGCCGTATATGATTAGTGTGGTCCTGCTGTCCATGAGCTGGAGTTGGACCTGCACCTCATCTGTGTATAAATTTCTGGAGCATTCCAGGACTTGTGACATGAACCTCTGATTCCAAATATGCAGGGGTGCTAATTAACACCTGGGGGTATCTGGAGTGTATGTACGCATGCACACTTCACTACATGATGGGAGATGCAGGACCAGAACCCCGTCCCAGCCCTGAGCTGTGGGGTCATCCTGGCTTGAAATGCTGTCAGCTCTGCTAGGGCCCAGCCCAACTAACTATGTGATAAATCGTGAGCCTTTTGGCTTTGGACTAATATGCACAATTTGTACTACACAAGTCCTAAAGTGCTGTTTAAAAGTGTATTTATGGAGTACCTGTGCTAAAACTTGCAATAGTTTCAAAAAAAGGTGAAGTGCATCAATTCTGGCTGAACTCTATGGTAAATTATGTTTATTTCAAGGGTTTTTTTTGTGTGTTTTGTTTTTCCAAATTTGCTGCTTTTTCCCATGTGCTCAGGGAGAGCAGGGTCTGACAGTAAGGAAGTGGGGAAAGGAACTTCAGGGAGAAATGGGCTACCTGACCATCCAGACTTATTTTCCCTGCTGTAGCAATGGGAAGGGGAAAATATAGGACAAACCTCCAATAATTACACTCTATACATGGGGAAAATTATAACAAATGTGTATGTTTTCCATATATAGAATCTAACTATTCTCGTATTCAAGTAAATATGGCAATATTTACTCGAATAAATATTTGGGGTCATCTGGTATTCCATTAAATACGGCAATAGCTGTTAAAAAGAACAGTTGGAGAGGTTTCCTCTGGTATCTCTAAACCAGTAAGGGTGAGTGCCAGGAAGGGTAACAAGTAGGGGAGAGATCACTTGAGAATCGGGTTCAGTGCTCTGCCACAAAGCATCTACTCCTGCCACAGTTGGAGACCAGATACTAGGCTAGATGGACCATTGATCTGGCCCAGTATGGGTCTTACGTTCTTTATTTTTCCTGCTGTGGGCTCTGAAGCTCAACAGTATCAAGTTCTAAAGCTTTTCTTTGCGTCTCTGGAACCTAGAATTCTGGAAACTAAGCTGCGGACAGGAAAGCGCTATGCAACTCCTCTATCTGATGCATTAAGCATGAAATGGCCTGCTTTGACGTTAAGAAAGAAATTCTTTGTTCTGGCATTAGAATATATAGATTTTGTGATTCCGTCACACTTGCACTTAAATTTTATCTCAGTGGCTAGACATGAAGTTACTGTATTTTTATTTTTTTTAACCTTTTTTAAATGGTAGGACTACAATCATGGAAAAGAAAACCCTTGTTTATACAAATACTGGTGGATCGTCAGACAGATTTTGCTGATATTAATATTGGCGGTTTAGGGAAGATATGATGTGCTTTTATCATCAGGGACACAGGATTTTCCCAGAATACCATATTTCCTCGCAAACAACAGATACATTTTCCCAAAGACCATTGTCTGGAAAGTGTGGAATGCCTTTTATATATGAGAAATATAATAAGAGCAGCCTTTGCCTGTTATAAGTAAAAGTGGAAGTAAAATCTGCACAGACACAGGAACAAGAGCAATGAGCAGGCTCTGCTCCCTAGCTGTTGATATTCAGTCACTTAAACAAGGAAAGGGATTGAGGGTGTGTGATTCTGCTAGTCAAACAAGGTGTATATTTATTCTGCGGCATGCAGGAAGATACAGTATGATATAAATATTCATCATATATTTATGTTGGTGAAATGTCAGTACTGATTCTTGAGGACACGGCTTCATTTTTTTTTGCTGCTGGCTCTGGCTCATGAAGCCATATATTGGATGCTTGGTTGCAACAAGGAAAGATTCAAGGACTGTCTAAACATAAGGTGACTGCTTTGGGGGATGAAAGGACTGCTTGGTGACTATGCTGGACCACAACAAATCAAATGTTCCTGCTGCTTTGTGCTTCCCTTATGACACTTTAAGCAAAGGGGAACCTTGCCAGTAGGGAGAAGTGGACAGACTCAGCTGAAATGGCCTCACCAGTCAAGGGCAGTTCATGGAGTCCATCGGAGGGGTGTTCAGCTGAGGGAGGCCTGAAGAGATCACTTGAGTGCAGTCCTGAAATACTTCACATGCACACTGTACAAATGATTCCCGGTGCATAAAGCTACTGCCATATGTACTTTGTGATTGGAAGGTGGAGGGGGCTTTGCTATATTCTGTTTCATAGTATGAAATTTTAATCCTGAACATTTTTATTGCATGGTATTAAAACAAAGAATAAAACGTGGTCCATGTAAACAAGGACAGTAATGGCAAAATGTGTGCTAGAGAATTAAAACAGTGTGTACAAGGATTAGACACCTTTCATGTAGCAGTGTTTTATTTTTAAACTAAGGGTGCCATATTTTGTAGAGTCTGTAATACTGTAGGTTTGTGGCTGCATTGCAGTTTTCCTTGGTTTTCCCACAGGCATGAAGTGAAACGGGGTAGGGTGGTGGCTACTAGGCCTGCTTCTTTTATTGCAAGTCAAGGAGGAGAACCTGTGAACCAGGAATACTGCCTCTTTTTTCTTCTTCTCTCCCCAAGAATGGCATCAGTGTTTTCTTTGGGCCTTGGGTGCTACATTTATCATGTCTGAAAAGGATGGGGGTATGTGAGTGGAGGTTCAATACCCTCCCTCCCTCCAAATAAACAGGTACTAGAGGGATAGTTCTTGTTTACTTTGTAGGTGACTGCAATGAAATGTCTTTCTGACGTTATAGTTAAAATTGAACTTTGTCATAGAGCTTTATCTTCACATACCAAGTCTTCTAGTTATACAGGGTATTCTCTGCCCACATGTGCATGTCCACACACAAGGGTACCAATTTGATACCTTCATTTGAAATAAGAGGAGGGGAGGCAGGGGAACCCCTACGCATTTAAAAAGCCGTTAGTATTATGTTTTACCTGCCTTCACTCTCATCTTCTCTGCACTATTTGACGTCAGTCCTGCTGTGCTGGAGCTCGTATTCCTCCACAGAGGTGGAAGTAGTGGTGATTCATTAACTTTGGCATCTCTTTTCTCATACCTTTTCCTCCTCCTGATTGCGGACCTCAAAATTACCAAATAACTTGTTTTTTGCAAGATGCGAGGGTTGTTGTGATTGATATCTTTTGTTGGGTTAGCCTTAGACAAGCTTTTGAATGCAGTATGTTCTTCTTGGGTCCTCTTTTTCTGCTGGGGGCTCTTCTCCAATCTTCTTAGTCAAGATTTAATGTTGGGTGTTTTTGGAAGGAGCTGTTGGACAGCTTCTCTTTGCCTCAGAATATTGTCAAATGCGCAGTCTGGATTAGATGTTTTCCTGCATTTCCATTACCCCTGCCTGATCGTCCTGATCTGGACTTCTAGAATTGTTTGTTTGCTTTCATTCCTCCCCCCCCCCGCACTTGAACCCTTGGATGAAGAGGCATTTATTTCTCTTTGCCCCTTCCGACACCCTAATTTTATGTGCAAGCTTCGTCTGGGGGATTGGAAGAAATCCAGAGTCTAGGAACAAAAAATGTTAAAAGTCTTCTGACTTTTTTGCTTATACAGATTACTTAGTGAATGACTAAAGCATTAAGATGGTATAATTCAGAGGTACATTTCATAACTTGCTCATTTTCTAGCTGCTTTGTGAAATTAGTTTTTAAGTGTGGTTTTAAGCTGAGGAGTTTCTGCAGGCACTTTTGTTCAAATTCTTTCCTGCATTTGTTTCTTAAGGTACTTTCACTTTTTATAGACAAGTCCGGCAATTAAACCATAATTACTGAAGTATATTCATGACATATTATAGACAATAGTTTAAATTTTGTCAGCATTTCCATGCCTGTAACCTTCCTTTTTACCTTGGCAGAGAGAATTATTCTTGGAGCTCAAATTTGGCTCACAAATTTTTATTCTGATGTAGGTCTATTACTGAATGCTAACAGCAGAAGATCACCTTGTATCTGAAAGGAAAAAAAATGCTATATTTGAAGTTGAAATGGCAGTCAGGACTTGTAGAGATGATATCTTTTATTAGACCAACAGGATTTTTGCAAAAAAAAAAAAATCTTTAATAGCAAGATTTCAGGCACAAACACCCTTCATCAGGCATTGGAGAAAAGATTGTAAAAGTTCTCCTGGGTAGAAATGAAAGCTTGTATTTCAGAGAATTTCAGAGAGGAGTCAGTAGGTGGAATGCTCCTTTGGGCAGTCAGTTCATAACTGGTATGAAGTCTCTCACCTCCTGTGAGGATCTGTGATGATGCAAATATATTTAAAGTTGTAGCATTTTGTAGGCTTAGTAATTTTACTGCATCCATTGGCAGTAAGTAGAAGTGATCTCCTGTACAAATAGAAATGAGCATATAACCAGTTAAACTTCTTATTGACTGAAGATTCAGGTCTCAAGTAAGACTGCAGAAATTTATAAAATAAGAGAGTAACACTGGTTCATTTGAGCATAACCTATTTTCTAAACCTTTCTCTTCAATGGAGAGAATTCATGGGAAAATATGAATTTTTGCAGCAAGTCAGACAACCATGTGGTGTTCATGAATGGAAAAGCTGAGTTAAATACTGTAGGTTATTCTTGCTAAGGAAATCCACAAATCTATTTCTGATTATTTATATAATGATGTGCTACTTTTGTAGAATGAGTATAGAAGCTTTGTGGTTAAGTTCCTATTTTTCTGTGACCTATAGTCTGGATAGTAGCCAGCCATAGTTGATGTAAGGTAAAACTATGCAGGGTGAAGTGGGAACCCCGTTTTGTAAAGTGTAATCAACTTTATGGAGACACAGAACACTTAGAATAGGTTAAATGCAGTTTAAACCTGAAGTGGACAGACATAGAAGCCTGTTTTAAAGTAGTTTAAATCCACCTGGAACAGTTCAACAGTGTACCTGGAAAATCATGTACTATTTTGAATCAGTTAACTGTGAGCCACGTCGGTGTTATACGTGAACATAAGGGTTCTGTGACATGGGTCTGGTCAGTCATAGACTCCTAGAAAATTAGGGTTGAAAGGGACCTCAGGTGGTCATCTAGTACAACCACCTCTAGGCATCCCACAGCCCATTGCAAATCACTTTTCTTATGTATCCAGAACTCTTCCCCCCCTTCCTGCCCCATTTGCACTTCATATTAGTGAGTAGGCCTGTGCGAAGTGGCAAATATTTGCTTTGGATTCAGATTCGGCCGATTCGGAGGGACAGAGGTTCAATTCGGAGATTTGAATCGCTGTCCCAATTCGATTTGGCTGAATTGGATCTGAAGATTCAGCGCTGCTTTTGGAGATTTGGCCATAGACTAAACAGACAGCTGTCTTCGCCACACTGGACGCAGCTGCCTCCAGCTGGTAGGTCTGTGGTGGGATTGGGTGTAGGGGAGGGACAAGCTGCCCAGCCAGGGCAGGGAGTATGGGATTCAGGGAGGGAGGTGGGGGTGCGGGATGCGGGTATGGCAGCGCTGGGGGTGGGGGCTGTGCCCTGCTGCCACTGGCCCAGCTAGGGTGGGGGGGCAGGATGTGGGCACAGCTCACTCCAGGCAGAAGGGGGCCAGCAGCAGCAGGGCATAGCCCCCTGCTCCCAGCGCTGCCATGCCCGCATCCCTCACCCCCTGCCTCAGCTGGGCAGCTTGTCCAAGCCCCAATCCCTCCCTGTCCCATGCCTCTTCCTTCCCCCCTTTGCCTACCACAACAGACTTACCAGCAGGAGGCAGCTGTGTCCAGTGTGGTGAGGACTGCTGCCTGTTTAGTCCATGGCCAAATCTCCAAATCTTTTCCAAATCGATTTGGAGGCTTCCGATTTTGATTCAGAGTTTTTAATTCCTCTCCCAATTCAATTCTGATTCGGTTGCCAAATCGGGCTGAATCTCCTCCAAATCGAATAAGCTACCGAAGCTTCGCACAGCCCTATTAGTGAGCTTCTTTGCACTGCTTGTTCAATAAATCCTCTTTCTAATCAGCATTTGTGTCATTACTCCTCACTCAAACATAGCCCATTTGTTATGCACCCTGCCCTGCCCCAGCCCTGAGAACGAGAAAGCACAGGTTCAAGAATTACACCCCCCACCTT
>NW_017728996.1:53373403-53377122 GCF_001723915.1 Gavialis gangeticus | reverse complement strand
CCCCCCCCCCCTTTCCCCTTCCCCCCCCCCCCTTCTACCTCTCCTGCCTGAGCGAGGCAACTGTCAACAGCTTGAAAATAAGTGAACTAGGTTTAGACCAGTGATGCTCAACATTTTGGCCCTGCAAGCCAGATGAATGATACGAGGCCAGTCCATTGTCTGGATTAGACCCCATACACTGGACTAGGCTCTGCATTGTCTCTACACATTTGGATCAGGTCTTGGGGCTCGGTGTTACCTCTGCCCAGTCCCACACGCTAGGAACGGGCACTTAGGGATGTGGCCTGTGGGGCTTCACATGTACCCATGGAGAGCTCTGTAGGCTGGAAGACCCAGTGCCTGGGGTCATGTCTGGCTTACAAGCCAATGGTTGAGCACCCCTATTCTAGACTAACACCGCCCCCTGTACAGGTCAACCACCCAGGGGTTCCCAAAGTAAGACACCTCCTTCCCACTGCAAGGCATGCTGCGCTCACTGGGTGTTTGCTCCTGCTCCCTGGTGCCAGAGCCATAGTACTTCGCACAACTGTGAACTGCTTCACAATTGGTGATGTTTTTGGAGCAGTCCATTTGCATGCATCTACACCCTAAGTTTTGCTTATTTTTAATAATAAGTCCGTAGCTGTCAGAGTAGATGTGCATTTTGGGGGGTTTATGATGTGCTGATTTTCCTACCCTATAGATTGTGTGTCTGGGCGCACAGCTTAGCTAGCACTGTATAACAGGTTTGCTATTTGTCTTCTCTCTCACTGTTTTTTTGCATACATGTGGCAGCCTAATTTGACATTGCCTGTAGGAGCTAGGTTTTGTGGGTTGTAACTTTTTCTGCCAACAAAAATAAAGCATTAATGTTTGAAGTGTATAGTAAGTCACCATAACTTACATCTTCGCTGTCTTGCTTACGCTCTTCACTGTCTTGCTGAGTGGTTGGTGGGTGAAAAAGGTAGGAAGGAAAATCCATTATGAAAAAAGTAATCAAGTGGCAGGAAATAAAACCTAAGCCTCAGTGTTCTGAGTCATCTTTCGATTAGTCGTGCAATTTTTATCCTCAGTGTTTATAACCTACTACCTTTTCTCTTATTTAGATAAAATATTTTTCTCCCTAGGAACTGTTTTTTGATGTAATACGTATCATTGTTATATTAATGGCCAACCATTGTTACTATATCTGGAATGCAGAACCACCGGGCTGGCTCTGTGCCACCATGTGCAGCTCCCAGGACTCAGCTGGAGCTATGTGCTATGGGGGAATGCTGCCTATCATGGGCATGAGTGCCTTGAGGGCCTGCTGCTGCCAATAGCGGGGACTGTGTGCCATGCAGGAGGTCAAAGAGGGGGTGTCCACTCCCCGACCCCAAACTTCGCACTCCCCACCCCCACACACTCCCACCACTGGGCCAGGTGGGCTCTGTGCCACCACATTCGGCTCTTGGCTCTCCTTTCAGGAGCTACATGCCATTGGGATGGCTCTGTGCCAGCACATGGGCCAGCTGGGACCATATACCACTGGGTCAGGCCAGGCTGGCTCCATGCTGTCTCTGTTCCTCTATGTGGGGCTCCTGGCACTGCAGGTAGGAGCTCTCCTACCTACTCACCAGTTGTCCAGTTGTGTGCCATCATGCTTGGTTCCTCTACATGGATTGCTGGGAGCCCCATGGAGCTGTAGGCATAAAACCTGCCCAGTCCAATGGTGTGTGACCTCTGAAAGCCCTCCTCCTGCTGGTTTTCAGAGGGGTAGCTGTGGACTGGTAATAATTGTTTTTTGGAGGGCTCTCATGGGCCAGCAAGAATGCCCTGGCAGGCCACATGTGGCCCGCAGACCATATTGTGCCTGATCCTGATCTAATCCCAGCGTGGAAAGATACCTACTGCATTGTTCTGATTCATAAGCCTACTTTTTTTTTTCCCTTCAAAAGGACCATAAAAATTGAGCATATTTGCAAGGTTGGGCTTTCTGGTGACACTTGTGCTTGAAGTTTTCTTGTGTACACAAAAAGACCATATCAAAACTTTTTACTGTAGTTCTTATTTCAGTATTTTAAATGCATTTTTCCCTTTTGGGTTCTCGTCTTGATTATTTAACTTCAGGCTATGCAAGTGGGAGATTCGGATGACTTACTCTTGGCTGAACAGAAGTTAGGCTAAAGTTATTTGTGCATGAAAAGCCTATTGTAAGAAACTGGAGGAAGGATCCAAACTGAATATTGCAAAAGGGATTAAAGAACTGTTTGTGCAAGACAGCCTTGGTATGGGGAGAGAAACTGCAGATGTGTATTAAAACCTATTTGACCTGGATGGAGCTGAGGTATCCAGTAGAAATCTAACTCTTACTAGGTACAGACCTTCACCAAATAGTTTGTTTCAGATTTTGGCAAGCAGGTGGCTTTT
This sequence comes from Gavialis gangeticus, assembly GCF_001723915.1. Classification (NCBI taxonomy): domain Eukaryota; kingdom Metazoa; phylum Chordata; order Crocodylia; family Gavialidae; genus Gavialis; species Gavialis gangeticus. The sequence goes on along the minus strand of NW_017728996.1, from coordinate 53,374,734 downwards.
AAATTCTAATCCTGCTTGAGTGCTGCATTTCTTTAGGAGTTTCCTAGGTCCTTACCAGTATCAGAGAAGAGGACAGTCGTCTTTTTTTTTTTAACTGGTTGACTTTTATTTTAAGTCTTCTAAAGCAATTTCCCTAATAATTCTGTCAGGATGCTGTGCCAAAACTGTCTTGGATTTGTGGTTAAATCTCTACTGGCTACGGTTACTTGCCAGAACTCTGGGCATACCCAGAAACTGGTTCCAGAACTTTTGCAGCTTCATTAACTGTTTTTGTTTAAAAATGATACTTGTGGGTGTCAGAGTTAATCATTGGATTGTTTAGCCACAATAATATTAAGTTATTTAATCCCTTTTACTGTTCATTGTATTCTGAAAAACCTCTTTAATACAGCTATTGTGCATATTGGAATCCTTAATGCAGAATAGATAGCTACCTTATAAGATAAAAAAAATGTCTGCCCCCAAAGAGTTACCTACGGTATTTTTAAAGATTTATGCAGTGGTGAAAGATTTGTGCCTTGAAAAGCTTGTATTGCTTTAACTTTACCACTATTGAAAATGTGCACGCCTTCACCTATATATAACTTCTCTTCTAGGCTGTGCTCAGAATAGTGAATGGGAAAGGGCATCCTGCTTTAGTCCCTGATTTCTGTCTTCAGTAGAACTTGAGTTGAACGCTTTTGTTTACCTGCAGGCCGCTGAGAGATCATACTGGGTGTGGAGTCAGTGGTACAAAGCAGTTTCCATGAAGTTGACAATCAGTCTGGGATTAACTTTTGTGTGGAGCTAATGCAGAGACGTATGTTTTGATGATCAACTTTACAATCAGTGCTAATGCAGTTAACTTGCCATTCTGGCTCTAATACAGCCAGTTTCTAAACAATGTCTTTTTATCATCTTAGCAAATGTGTAGCCAACCTTTCTACTCTTGTTTTAATTTACTACTCTATCAGAGAAGGGGTATAGACAATCAAGATGCTCACAAAATGAGAAGTAAAAGTTTCTTCGCTTTTTTTAAACCAATTTTGGTATTTGTCACCTGTTTAATTGCTCCCCTGCATCTGGAGAAATTTTGAACGCTTGAAGGCAGGGGTACACCAGTAGAGATTTTGGAGGCTGATACCAGTAGCCGCTTTTTAAGGAGGCATATTGGCCGATACTGATCCCATTTCTCATACAGCTGTGTGCAGCTGGTATGTCTGTTGTGGTGGAAGGGAAGGGGAGTGGGGGGGGCAGATCAAGGCCTCTGGTGAGGGAGGCAGTGGTGCAGGGGCTGGGGCAGGTGCTGTCTAGTTGGGTTGAGGTGGGCACGCTAGAAGGGCAGGACCTGG
>NW_017728996.1:53372791-53373224 GCF_001723915.1 Gavialis gangeticus | reverse complement strand
GCCCCCAGATCTGTGTGGGGTGGGGTAGGGGGTCTGCAGCTGTGTGCTGGAGCCAGGGCTGCACTGGGCTCTTTGCAATGGGGGCTGGGCTTGGGGTGGGTGGTGGCGCTGGGAGGGAGCTACAGCAAGACTGCAGCCAGCCCAGATTCTGCTGTAGCCCCACATAGCCCCCCCTCCCAGTGCTGCTGCCATCTGTCTGGCACAGCCTGGCTCTTGGGTGGAGGCAGGGTGTTGAGCTGGGGCTGTGCTGGGCGGGCAGTGGTGGTGCTCGGAGGGGGTGGTGGTGCTGGGAGGGAGGCTATGGCGAAATTTGGGTTAGCTGCAACCCCCCCTGTAGGCCCCCTCCCAGTGCCGCCACTGCCTTCCCCAAGCCCAGCCCTTTCTGAGAAGAGCCTGGTGCAGCCCCAGCCTGCCTGTCCTTCCCCATGCCAAT
>NW_017728996.1:53369258-53372550 GCF_001723915.1 Gavialis gangeticus | reverse complement strand
CCCCACCCCACCCCGGCTGTGCAGCATCTTCCCTAGCCCCACTTCCTCCCTCACTGTGGTGGCCTTGATGTGCTCCCCACCCCATGCCCCTTCGCTCCCCCCTCTTCTACCACAACAGACTTACCAGCTCAACGCAGCTCTCCAAGCTGCCTGGCTCTGCTCCTTGCCGCCTACATGCTGCACTGTGGCTGCGTGCATGCAGGGGTATTTATCAGCCAAATTATCGGCTGCATCAGGCTGATTTTCCAATACAGCCAATTTTCTTTATGTTGGTACCAATCCGATATCAGACCCATGTATGCATCTCTACTTGAAGGGATTTGTGGAAGACTCTCATCTCTTGTACTATATTATATCTTGGTACTTGAAGATTGTATCGCTTCCATAAACTGCTTTAATTCTACTGCATATTCCTGCTCACCTAATGGGAGCCTTTTAATAATCTGTACTACTGTGATTTTTAAGGATCTACTTTTTATTAGATGCCAACAACATGCGTTCCATAGACACTGCCCTTGCTTGCTTCAGTTGAAATAATTACTTGACTATTGACAGAGCTCTAAAGTAACCCTCTGGCCTTTTTGTGGAGTCTTCTGCATTGGATATGAAAAGAGAAACAGCCAGTGCTTCCAGTTAATACCTCTGTTAACACCAACAACAAATAAGGGAGGAGAATATCCATATTTCCAACCAGTCCAAGATGTGGGTGTGTTGGAAACATTTCAGACTTTGCTTTTATACTGGTACAAGGGCTGCCAAGCTAAGTCCTGTGCTTTTCTGTTGCTGTAGCTGACAGAACAGCCTTTCTGAGTAAAATTCCAGCTTTATAATCTTCCTTCTGTGTCTACTTAACTGTTGTAATCTTAAGCCTTGCTATATTTCAATGTTCTGTCAGCATAGCTATGATTGTACCTTTTGAAATAGTGTAGCCCTGCTGGCAGAAGGTAGCTTCTGCTTGGCTGCTGCTGTGAGTTAGTGTCTTCAGCTACTGTCTCTGGCAATCTTTGTTGCCTAATAGCTTCTAGGCATGGCCTAGAAGCTACCTAAATGTTCCCTATTCAGTGACCAAGGCACTTCATGTGTTCTGGTCTGCAAGCCTATTTTCACCATTACAGCCTGTTGCATCTGGCAGATACAGGTACTACCATAAGAACTAGAAAATAAAACCTGACACTTCACTGATTTAGTTTGGGGAGAGGGCCTTACTTGGAAAATTTTCCACTTGCCAGGGGTGAGTAGATGAGTAGATTTTATCCCCCAGTAACGTTGCAAATGGTGGGAGTTGTGTAACATCCTATGAAGGAAGCAAGTGCCTATTTCTGCTCTGTCTGGCAGGAACAAGGGAGCACTATGTGTACTTGAGAGTAAAAAAAAGTATGCATGGAAGCAGAGGGGTTTTAGGGTTTGGGGGGTCTTTTTTGGTTTTGTTTTTAATATACACCTGATTGCCTGAATGGGGACAAGTAAACCTGTCAGTCCCTGGGAAATGGTGCTCCTTGATCTATAACAGGCTGGGAAAATGCTCAAAGAAATGGATTCCATGCAACTAGAGGAGGGTGAAAATGTGACTTGATGATGATCAATAGGTGACTTAAACATTGGGATGGTGAAGGAAGTTCCCAATGGTACTGGGAAGCATTTGCTGAGAGCTAAAAGAACTAGTCTGTTCTGGCTAGAAAATTGGGTCAGATTTGGGGGGGGAACCAACAAAAAACAAGATATATGTACACTAAGATAAGGAGCATGGACAGATGATAGTTATGGCACGTCTGGAGTCTCTTCTGCGTGACTCTTAATGTAGGCTTTCACAGCTCAAACAATTGCTGAAATGTTCTCTGCCTCTTCTTCATATGTATGCTCTGTGGGTGTCCTTGGGTAATTAGCATAAATGCTTGCTTTCCCAAGGCAGTGTCCCATTGTGAGGGTGACATGAGAGAGGATCTCTGACTATATTAAGGTTAGCTTGTGTCTTCCCATGTGCTAATGGGTTGTATCTTCGTACACTCTAAATAATAATAATGATGCACAGAAAGATTCAGAGCTGTTCTGTTGTAGCTGACTTTGGTCTTGGAAATCCCAGTTTTCAGAGAAAGTGGTAGTTCAGAAATGTGTTCTAGATCCATAATCAGAACTTGAGTTTTCTCCCTTGCTCAAGGTGTTCATCTGAGGCATTGCTATTCACCTTACATGCTATGTAGGTATCTGGGAGTAGCATGACTGGAGACTGGGTAAGGCATTTAATTTAATTTTCTGTAGACCTTTAATTCTGTTTGTTCATGCTGCTTGTCGGTTAAGTCTTCTGCTTCCCCTGACATTCTGACTTTGGTCATCTTGAAACCAGGTTATATAGGATACAAAGAGGTGATGGAATATTTTAGCCATTCCTGAAATCTTTTATAAATTCCTGGTAATCCCTAAAGAACCCATGTGGGTGGGTGTGGCTTTATTTTTCTGTCAGCAGAAGGAATCCTTCTCTTTTATGTCTTGTCCTGTTTTATATGTGGTATAACTGATATAAAACAACTAAATGAACTTGAAGTAACCTCCAACTGACTTTTTCTGACCTTTCTTTGTTGAATCTTCTAAACTCTCTTATGTCACATTCTTGCCTGCTCACTTCCTTTGTCTCTTCTATGCCCCAAACTGTGGTCAATCCAGGTGCAAGCAAATTTTGTGCTATATCGCCATTAAGCAGCTTAGGTGCTACTACATCCCACAGTACACCCGGCACTCTTTCATTTGGTCGCTGGAATGCTGCAGAGGTTTTGGCAGCTCCAAAAAGCGTGTTGAACCCATTTGTATAATTCCTAGGGTAGAGTCAGTGCTGCCAGGTGTGTGCACTCTTCAGTTCATTTTGGCTAAGTACAGACAATCAAAAAGCCTGAGGCTGGATCGATTCAGTCTTTGCAGGTTAGTCTAAGATGCAGAGATTAAACTGGAAAACAACTGGACAGATCCACTTTTGATTCAGGAAATGTAGCCAGATGCCTGCAGTGACTCAGGCCAGAAGCTGGGAGGTGCTACAGCATAGCTCTCTGGCACATAGCTAGCATGGGCTGTGTGTTCGCTGCTTCTTCCTGCTGTCCCCGAAGTCTCTGGGTTTTGCAGTCCACAATTACAGCAACAGGACTCTGCAGGGTTGCTCATCACTACCTCTTCCTGTTTCTAGGTGCTTTTGAGATTTGGAATCCACAGTTGCAACCCAACAGTAAGTTTTTAGCAGGGCAGGGTGGCTCTGTACTCGGGGGAAGTAAAGTTTTAACACCCCCACCCCCACCCCCCAGTCCCCAAC
>NW_017728996.1:53344975-53364258 GCF_001723915.1 Gavialis gangeticus | reverse complement strand
TTAAGTCTGTTACTACATTCAGCCAGGTTCATCTTAAACCAGTTTCAGCCATTTGAAACTGGTTTATGTGCACTGCACATCTGTTCTATTACAGGTTTAAACCAGTTTCTGATCACTTAAACTGGTTTATGGGTACCTTCTGTCCCTAGCCATAAAGTTTTACTGTGTTCAAGAACTGATTTCTGAGTGGGCAATGAATGTAACAGCAAAACACACATCTTGCCACAGAGATACAGATTGCCATCCCAAGATTATCAAATTCCTCAGTCTAAGGAATGATTTTAGGGTTCAGTAGTCTGCATGCAAAAGTAGGACTACCACTTTTATACATTCGGAACTTTTTTTGTAGGTCCCTGTTTTTTCTTGTAGTGTAGAGCCTTTCAAACTAGCAAAATGCAAATATGTGCACCCCTGACGCGCACAATGCACCATTTCTTTCCGAAAGTGAAGGGTATGCAATCTTGAATGCTTACTAATGACTGGCTAAGTTTTTAAAAACCTATTTTTCAAGGTAGCTTATTGTCTGTCCATAGTACGTCCTAGTATGTTCTAACATAAGCTCACCTTTCCCAGTTTGGGTGTAGTAAATTGTGCCTTAAGCATCGGGTTGATTTTGCTTGTTTGCTAGCTTGCAACCTTTAGTCAGGTTGCTACAGAGTCAGGAGTTAACAGGAGTAAGTCACAAATTCACTAATATGAATTAGCCAGGGTTGGTTTAAATTTGTAGTTTAAAATTTAAATAAAGTGGGACTTGTTTTCTGTGCTGTGGTCAATGAATACGAAAACTATGTATCTAAATTCTTGGGTAGCACCTTTCTTCTGAGGAATGTGTAGATCTTTTCCATCCTTAAAAGTGTAAACGCTTGCGAATGAGTGAGGTAAGGTGCATTGATGAAATAATTAAAAAAAAAACCCTTTCATTTGGAGTTGGTTTTTCTTGCCCTTTACTTGATTTTTTTTTTTTTTTCTCACACATAATTGAGCTTCACCAACTTAAGCTTAGTTTGCTAGCTTATAACAAGCTAAAACTAACTTTTAAAAATGCTTGCATTTTAGTCTTAGGACTTCATTTTGGTAGGCTTGTTTCAAAACTGAGTAGATAACCAGGATCATCTATTCTTCTTCATGCTGTTGGATCTTGTAATTGAAAAGAGTGATCTAGTGAACATCCCAAGCTATTAATTTTTCTGAAACCTAAATACTGCTTCCTGGAAATTATCCAGAGTGTGTGTTTAACGGTTGGTACTTGAATTTGTAATTGATTTTATTCTTGCAATTTCATATGTCCTTCTTTCTTTTAGGTTCTAAAAGACCTGCCTTGCTGACTTCTCTTGGAGGTAATCGACCACGTGGGTATGCGGGGGAGATGCATTAGGAACCTGAATATGGTGCCAAAAGACCTCCATACATTTCTATGACTCTGTTGTAACCTGACTCAGTGATACTTTTGGATATATATATGTATATATAATATTTCTATGCTAAGGAGAAGAGTGCATACTCCCAGTTCAGTTCTGCCAGTCCACTGGCAGAGATTTTTTTCATTGTAAGATCATGGACCATTCTAACCGGGAGAAGGATGAAAGGCAGCGGACAACAAAAGGAATGGCAGGGCGGAGTGGACATAGTTCTCGACCATCAAGTTCCACTACATCCTCTGGTGTACTTATGGTGGGACCCAACTTCAGAGTGGGCAAGAAGATAGGGTGTGGCAACTTTGGAGAGCTACGACTAGGTAAGAACACAGATCCATTACTGGCTAGAATTATAATTCTATAATTTATATTTCATGAGTGGAATTTTCAAGTCTGAGCCAAGAAATAGCAAGGAGCTTAGGTGGCTTTTGTTTTTTTTTTATTTAAGATAAATTGTTCTGATGTTTAAACCAACAGAAAAATCTGTGAAATTTGATGCATGTTGAAATAAGTTTTCAAATGCCCAGAGTTAATTTTTCAGCTACTTAAAAAAATGTAGTAAGGTATATAACAGATTAGATATGTTCCATTGTTAGAAATATTTACAGGTGCACATGGCATCTCTAGCCAAAGAGATAGATTCTGAATGATCTTAGAAAAAACTTTTTGAAATCTGGTGAAGGCTTTGTCCTGTATATAGTCTCTATACATCTTTCATGAAGTTGTGTTACTCAAGATTTAAGAAAAAAAGGACAACCACTTGCATTTTTCATGTTTAGTCTTCTTTGCAGTCATCCAGAATAAAGAACATGTTTTGTAACAAAGTTGCATTTGGGTCTTAAGAAGGAAAACTGGTTATTTTTTACATCATCCTCAGATAGCTTCAGTGATGGTAGTTGCTTGTATTAAAAAAGCATAACTTTTGAGAATCATCTTTAGCTTGGAAGGAGTGTTTTGTGACTGTCCTTCTTGCTTTGTTTTGTGCTGTTTCTGCTTTTGTTTAAGCAGTTGCATCTCTGTTTTGTTTTGTGTTCCTGGACCAGCTAGGTGTTAGGTTGCATTTAGTCTCTTGTGAACGCTTGCGTAGCTGTTCTTCCTGGCTTATTATAAATAAGACACTTGCAGTAAAACACCCATAGTCTAGCTTGTACATCTGAGTGAACTGGACTGTTCTCCTTGCAGGCTTGAGAATACTGAAAGGCATTTATACCAAGTAGGCTGACCTAAGTATCTTCACCAAAAAACATAGTATCTCTAATACTGGCTGCATATTGGTTCATTTTAAAACATCATAACAAGCTGCTGACGGGGTGGTCTATAATTGCAATTTTAAGCTCTGTTTCTCTTCTGTATTTTGTCTTGAATTTCTTTTAATTTTACTGAAAAATTGTCAAGCTGCTTAAATAGCTTTTACAACCTAAACTCTTTTTAAGTGTTTTCAACCAGGATTTTTGCCTGTCTTGTAGTTCAAAGTACAGTAAGCAGCTGTGGGAAGTGGGAGGTGTAGATTCTTTTGTAATTTCAGTTTCTTTGTATTTAAGTGAGTGTAGGTGAGAGATTGCCAGTGGCTTCCAAAAAAGTTTGGGGCATAGAGATGCGTGGATAAAATATTGGTTAGTGAGCCTTTCATTTCAACGTTCAGTTCAGGAAACCACCTTTTTAGGAGCACAGAACTAAAATGTCTATGAAGCAGAGAGATGGTGCATATGAACAAAAGTGTAAATGTGATATAAAGGCTTTTGAGTACATCTTTGCCATTGCTTTTGTCATGAAGTTCTCCAGAAGAACCCATATACATTAATACCTGAATGTGAAAGACTTGGATAACATACTTTGGGTGCATGCCACTCCACTCCCCCCCCGGGAGTCTTTGTAAGGTAAATGGAATAATCCCATTTCTAGAGTCTGACTCGCTGTACTAGGCATCTTGACATTTTATGTTTGGTAAACAGATGCCAAAGGCCAAATTTCAATGGAACTAGGATTTTAAACTAGCAGAGAATAGATTTTTGCCCCAAAGTGAAGGGGTGGGAAGTCATTTGTAAGTTGCTGCATGCTGTATGCAGTGCATATGCAAGACTGCCTTTTTGCAGCACCAGTTGGCAGTTACTGAAGTAGATTTCTTTTTTTATCTTACATATTTCACAGTTTCCTGTATCTACCACTAAAATGCACTAGAGCTAATTGCATGACTTGGAAATAAACATCAGTCCCAAATATCAATTTCACTAGAACTTCTGATGCTAATCTAAATGGGTCTTTGTTTTCTTGGGGTAAAGGGGACTGTCAAACTGCTTTGGAACCTAAAACTTCCCATCCTTTCCTACAGTTGTTCTGTATTAGTTGTTATATCCCACCAAGCTGATGGTTATAGCTTTAGGTAGAGCATATCCAGAGTCTAATCTCTTTTGCTTCCAAGGTTTTGGCCTTGTTCCTAGCGTTTTGCAAAATGTTAATAATTGGCGACTTAACAGTGAGTTAGAAGCCTGCTGAGGCGTATGTACTGCAAACAATGTTCAAGATGAGTGATTTGGGTGGGGGGAGTGAACTTCTTGAATTGAGATCCTGTTTTTAAATATGAACAGGACAGATCTTGTTAAATAGTGTTCAACAATGAGGCATTGTGTTCGGCCCAGTATTAGCTGAGTACAGAGCTGTTTCAGCAGACTGCATTCAGGAGGCACTGTTGTCCATAGATGATAATAAGGAGAACTTAAAACAAATGTGGGATATACACAAGTGTTAAGGGTCCCTGAAAATTATTCCTTCCTTTTGTCAGGAACATGACATTGAAGTGGTTAATTTACCACTTTTTGAATGTTATGTTTGACATTTTGTGCTGCTGCCCAAATGTGAACAGTATTGTCGCTAAACCCAGTGCCTTAATACTAGATTTAACAAAGACATGGACAAAGAAAAAAAGTGAAACCCAAGTGTGAGAGGCCAGAATCAAAGGTTCTGACCTGAGTGGAAGGCCTTAACACTAACCCTTCGGTCCTTGGTGGAGGACATTCTGTCAAAGTAGAGGATCTTTAAATGGTGTCAACTGAGAACATCTTGACTTCATCAAATCAAAGCGGGACCTTGGTTAGGGCACCCAGCTGAAGGCTTTTGGAGGCAACAAAAGTGGTTGCCATCTCACTTGGGAAACCTTGCCTGCACACATGATGAATTCTACTGGTTTTTGGCCAGAGAAGATCTCGGAAGCAGTGTCTGGAACCTCAGTTGGACTCCCTTGCAGACTTTTTAGGAGCAATCCATTAGTAAATGGTTTCCTTTCAGTCTTCGTGAGATCAGGAGAGAAGGCCCTGGTTTAAGCATGTAGACTGAATAGGCCCCAAAGACTGGGGACCTTTTGTACTATTTTTAAAAATGGCCTGTTCAGTTTTGATATGCCTGGGGCCCTGTGAGCATGTGAAATTATACTTAAAGCTTTAGAGCCTTGTTCTCCAGATCTGCAGTACTGCATCTCGCACAGGATGTGCGCGCAGTTGGTGCTAACATGCAGACTTTGGCAAATGTGGGAATTTAGGGAGAATTATGTAGTATGATATTTTAGGTTCAAGTACAGATGTCAACAACATGTTGGGAAGTCCAGTCCTGGGATTTGTTAATGTAGCCTTGTTGCTGTCTTTAATTAGGTAAGCTAGTGCTGATACATTAACTCTGGAGTTCGATGCCCATCTAATAGAAACCACTACTGTGCAACTGATCCTGTGAACCTGGATGGACTTAAGCTTTCTCTTGCCACCTGAGTTGAGTACAAAACCATATTGTGCAAATGAGGGAGACGAAAGGACCCTTTGTTCCTCTTCCATTTCCTTGCCTCTGCATAAAAACTGCATCAATTGAGTATAGTTGATCTGGGATGTCTGGATTATGTCAGCTCTCATACTAGTGTTTGATCACTTTGGTAAACAAGCTAATGGTGCCAAAATCATGATAAACATACAGGTCATCTGAGTAGTATATAGAAATGTATCCTTCATAGTGGATAACTGGACAGCTTCACCATGGGCTATGGTAGAATGGAGCATATTTAGCAAGTCTGGATGAATTAAAGGATGTTTGTAGTACTGGAGCTTTTGGCACCAAGATAGGCATGTTGTTAAGGACCTGGGAACCTCAGTACTGGGTAAACTGCACCAAAAGAACTGCTCTGAATTATTTTGATTCAAAGGCCCAAGGACCTTTGTCAGATTTATCTGAGTGGGGCAGAGGCACATGATGCAGCACTTGGTTGAGAACCACTGTCATAGAGATACCATAACAGATGCACAGAGATGCCCCTTTTTGACCCAATTCTCATGGGGCAGTCTTTCTGGATTAAGCAGGATATAAACCTAGGGAATCAGAATCAATGTTGTTTTTGACTGAATGTTTCACCTGCCATTTTACTTGCATGCTGCAGTTCCAACGTAGCAGCCTTCAGTGGCCCCACAGCCCTAGATTCCAAGAACCAAGGTAGGGACTTGACATTTATTTTATATATATAAAAAATAAATGTCAAGTCCCTACCTTGGTTCTTGGAATCTAGGGCTGTGGGGCCACTGAAGGCTGCTAGGTTGGAACTGCAGCATGCAAGTAAAATGATATAAATAAATAAATAAATAAAAGCCCACCTGGGATAACCTGCCATGTGCCAGAGGGCATGTGATATGGGCATTCCCTGGGGACAAACAGCAGCAGCACAAGGTGTTAGGAACTCAGTGTTACAAATGTTCTGACCTATTGTAAGGAACTGAGAGCCCGCAGCCGAATTGCTCTTTTTTCTGGGCATGTAGTGGGGTTGGGGTTGTGTGACGGCCAGACTGGGCTTCCCAGTGGCATAAGTTCCTTGCAGCTGCCACTGCTAGTGTTACTGCTGCGGCCACCAGACCTGGCCTGTCTGCCCTATTCCCACTACCAGGGGTGCCTGCAGGCCAGGGCATGCTTAGCTGGGCTCATGGGATGGGGCTGTAGGCAAGGCTGGGGCTGGGAACAGGATTGTGGAATGGTGATGGCACAGGGCTGGGGCCTGGGCAGAGCTGTGATCCGCTCCCTTGCCTGACCACATGCTGTCACTGCCCCACGTTCCTGGTGCCTCCCAGACGCTAGCCCCTGGCCGCCTGTGACCCCATCCCATGCACCTGGCCGAGCGAGTTCTGCCTGCGAAGGTCCCACCCCATCTCTATGAAATTCCTACTCGCCCATTCTGTCTGGTGTCCCTGGACCATTTAGGGAGTTTGGGTGAGCTGTTGCAGGGGGTGATGGGGTTGCTGACTTGACCCACAGCAGCTCACCAAATCTCCCTAAGTGGCCCTCCAGCCCAAGTAATTGCCTGCTGCTGCTTTAAACAGTTTCTGGGACTGAGCATGCAGAGTCTGTGGGGCATTCTCCTGGATAACATCTCTAAAAGCTTAGTCTTCATGTCAGCCTAGTCCTTGGAATTTTTTTGAAGCTATTTTGACTGCATTTTTGCATTGGTAAATCTCTGCTCCAAATCAGTATGGAGGTGGATATTAACTAACCTGCAGTAAGATTTTAAGTGGGGTTCGTGTTCTTTTCCAAGCTGAGCTTATAAACACTGCTTTAGTTTCACCTTTCTGATATCGATGACTCATGGCACGTTCATGGAAAACGAGATCAGGGTTTGATGGAAACAGATTATTTTGCTACGCTCAGCAACAAACTGATTTCTTCTGAAAATGTTATTGTGTTCTTTCTCACTATGTGACCGTTGAGCAGGTTGGGCACGCAGACTTTTTTTAAACTATTGGTTCATCTGAAACCTTTACAGCACTGGGGAACATGCTTGTGACAAATTGGCCTTTTGGTTAGATTTTTTGCTTCACTTAAGGAATTTAATAGTACAGAATAAATTAAAGCTAATTAGCAAACTTGGAAGTGTTCACAATTGCTTTAAGGCTTGAGGTTTTTAACATCTGTATTTGATAAGCCATTACAACTCTGAATACTAATTAACCCATTCCTAAGCGGGGGAGGGTGTGGGTGGGGATGTGCGTGCTTTATGGTATGAATTCAGTCCTGTCCTGACAGACTTCTGTATTCAAACTAATTATTTGGCTCTTGTTTGGGGGGAAGGGAGGTGTTCTCTATTGTTAACAGTCAACGCTGAGTCAACAAACACCAGTTGATGGACAGGGATCTCAGGGTATGATCTCAGATTTGAAAACCACAACACGGGGAAACAGGGAATTCAAGATTTCTTAGCTGTATCCATCTTCCTGGAAACAAAAGGTCTTTTTTGATATAGCAGTAGCCACTTTGGCTGCCCCATCTGGAGCAGTTCAGTAACATGCTTCAGGCAAGATGCTGGAGGTGATTCATAAAGAGTGCTAATGGAAGGGCTACTTACTGTGGCAGCAAGCCAAGGACAGACTCTACTAAGCAAAACAGAGATGGGAAATTTTTATTTTCCCACATCTTGTACCTTATCAAATCGGAGCAGAATTGAACAGAGCTATCAGAAAGCACCTCCCTGAACTCGGGGCTGCCTCCTGTCAAACTTCAGATTCCTGCTGCTAGCTCTGTAGGAGGTAACCAAAATACAGGAGCTGCTACTGCTCCCTGAATAATAAACTTCAACTAACTGGGTCATGTGTTGGACAGGAACAGTACTCAGTTTGTGTGACTGGCAGGGTAGTGACAGGTGAGTAAACTGGAGCTTGTCTTTTCATATGGTGAAGATTTAACTATATTAAAAGTCCAAGCTAGAGACATCTGCTTTAAAAATGACACCAAACCCAGCATTGCTAAATTTGTGTGGTCAGGGCTGTCTAGCTGGTGGCCTGCAAGGGGTTAACATGCAGTCTGTGGGCTCCTGACATTTTTCCTGCCACAGCAGCACCCAGGGTCTCTGGGCTTCTCCTGTTCCTTCCTGTCCCTGCTTCTGGGCCTAAAACGATGCAGTGGGATGGGGTGGACTTGCCTGTGCTGCGTGCGTGGCAGGGGTTCTGAGGCTGGGGGTGGGTATGTGCATAGCGAGTGGCCTTTGGCCCCATGGTTTGTCGACCATGCAGCCCAGAAGCTGGACAGCCCTGTACTCCATTATTAAAGCCAGTGCCAAAGGATAGATGAGCTGCTGTACAGAATGGTTGCAAACGAGATTCTTACTGCAGTGTGATAGATGGTGATTATGCCTGTTGCATCTTAGTGCATCACCAAAGCTTTTGCCATTCCAAAGGCTGATTGGATTGTTTTCCCATGTAGTATCCTCCAATCCAACAGACAGCAGAGACTCCCTATGCCTGAAGAAGGATGATTGCACCTGAAAGCTTGCCAAGAACTTTTTTTTCCAACTATTCAGTTGGTCTAATTAAAGATACCACATCTACCCCAAAGAACCTTGCCTGTCATTGGTATAGATAGGCTAGTATAAGCTATCCTAGCAAGCCACCATGCTCCTAATGAAAATTGTAGCTTATACCAGCAAATCAATTCTTGTTTTTGTTTTTAAACATAGTTTCATAGTTTCTAGGGTTGGAAGGGACCTGAGCAGATCATCTAGTCCGACCCCCTGCCATGGCAGGAAAGAGTACTGGGGTCAAACGACCCCCGTAAGGTGGTCATCCAACCTCCTCTTAAAAACCCCCAGGGTGGGAGCCTGCACCACCTCACTTGGAAGCTGGTTGAATAGAGTAAGCTACACTAATGACATTTTTTTGATCCATTTAATTGCTTCTGCACTTTGAGGTTTGTTAAGATACTGTGTTGGTCAGTGATGGAAGGAAAAAGGTATACCCTTGACTAAGAAGTCTTGCTTCTACACCTAAGTGTAGACCTGAACCAAGTGAGGATCCTGTTCCTGGTGCCTTCTCAAAGCTACAGAGCCACTGGATCCAGCTACCTGGGAGCTAGCAGCCCTCTTTGAACCTGGCTGCTGACTTGCATGTGCTTTTGGTATTAAGGATGCCTGTTTCCCTTTCTAACAGATACTTGGGTTTCATCTTCTTGGAACTGCTTTCATCTCCATGCAGTACCGCCCACAAAGGTCCCTACATGGAACCTTTATATCTTAGATTTATATATAATATTTATATCTGGGTGTGTTAGACTGTTTAATGATTTTTCTTCTCAACAGCCCTGAAGTATGGAGCATGTACACAATCTGAGGGGTGTGAGAAGTCTGCTGTGTATAGGAAAACTGTGAGTTGGAGCAGAATGAAGTTGTTGGGATTTGTCTTTTTTCCAGTTTCCTAGCTATTGACCCTGTTTGGAATAGCAACAGTGACACCAACAAAAACATTATATGGTGCTCTGATTCTGTTCAGGAATGCTATGGAGAACAGCAGGGACACTGGATTGTTAGATTTGAGTAGACATTACTGCATTTGGTCACATTTGGAAGTTCATGAGCAGAAGGGCAAAAAGCTTACAATAATCTCTCACATGACCTAATTAGTTGAAGTTTATTATTCATGGAACAGTGGCAGCCCCTGTATTTTGGTTACTGACACCTGCACAGGCATGTGGTTAATGCACCTGATGAGGTGGTGATATGAGTGCATTAACAGTGTCTTTAATACCATACAAGGGATACAGCTGACAAGACTGTGAATGCTTTCCATATACCAAAAAGCACCCCAGTTAGAGGCTGTTGAGAAGTAAGCACAGGAACACCATGGATACTGAAACCGAGACAAAAACCTGGACTTGAAAAAATTAACTAACTCACCCTAAAAATAAGCCTAGCAGCCAGAATTAAATGCAATTGAACACAATATAGCAATTCTTATTTTGAATCATTCATAGGTGAAGAGCACAAATAGATTGAACAACAGAAAAGTTAGGGCCTAATTTTAATCCTCTCATTTTGAGAAGCTAGTTAACTTCGGGCCAGAGGTCAGCTTTGTTTTCTGGCAGGGGGCCGAATGAACCCACTGACCACTGCCCTGGAAAACTTAACTGGAGGGAGTAAATTTTTCTCAAGTTGCAGAAAGGACTGTGGAGACTTTTAATAAAAATGAAGGTGATATCACATCAGTCTGCTTGGGAAGAATCCTCTTTGGATTCTCCAGATAAGACATGGTACATCTTTTGCAGTCTACAGTGTTGTCTAGTGAAAGCTGAGTTAGCTTGGTTGCTGAATGCATGGGCTCGTGCACCCTGTTTTTCAGGCTGGTTTTGTATCCTGTACTGAGCTCTGTGATGCCACTTGAAGAAAATTTCTGGTACCCAAGGTATCTCATTTACTTCTATACAGCACGACAGTCTCTAGTGCAGCTGTAACCACTATTAACAGCTGAACTAGTAACAGTTGGATGCTCAGGTGCCATGAATTGCACTGAAGTTGTACTGTGTACTGCATAAAATAATAAAAATACAGTAACTGCTTCAAGGACTTGAGATTTGTGAGTTTTCAAAAGCAGCATTGATTGAAGAGTGTGATGTGATTTACAGAATTATAGAGAAGTAGAGCTGGAAGGTCATCTAGTCCAACCCCCCTGCTCCCTGAGACAGGATCATCCCTATCCAAACCTTCCTATACAATTATAATTTCAGTTACAAATGGAATCTTTTATGTAGAGTGCCATTAAGTGCAATTTCTCACACTTGAAACTTGTTTTTTCTCTCTATTATAGTTGGCTGTAAGTATCTGTAGAAGGTGCTGCAGCTCTAAGCAACCTGTTGACGTGTTGGATTTGCATATTTTTTTAACAGGTTATGAACCTTAAAATGGGATGCAAGTCTCTCTCTTCCCATTGGGGCTTGAGCTTCTAGATTGCTAGACACGTCTGAAAATCCTAGGTGTATAGTATAATATAAATAAGATACTGATAGTAATTTTGTTTTCTGGGTTTATAGTGACCTTTTTTTCCCCATTTCTAGGTCTCCCCAAAACAGCTTTAAGGAAGTTTTATATATTTGTAATGAAAACTTCTTTTGGGGTGCCCAGAATGTAGTGATCTATTATGAGTATAAAAAGTTGCACATTTTAAAATCTGTATACTGTAATTGGTGGCAAACTCCTAGTTCTAGCCTTTGCATTTCATACCTGTGTGGCACTGCTTGTATTGATTGATTGATTTAACACATGCCATGAAAAGCAGCTAGACCTAAATGTGATTACCTAAAACTGTGGCGCTTAACTTTCGGGTCCCACAGACCTGTCCTGTGGACAGGGTCAGTCTGCAGGCTAGATCCAGTGCAGGGGTCAGTCTGCAGATGCAATCTGACATGCTGGCCTAGTTTGGCCCTGCGTGCCAGATTTAGACACAGCAGGTCTGTGTGCTGGCTAGACTCTATACTGCTTCATCTGATGTGTAGGATCATGTAATCTGGCTCATAGGACTCTTCATGAGTTCATAAATTGGGCTGTGGGGGAGTGGTGGCCGCTTCAGTTGCTATGGCTTCCGAAGCTATCCCAATTGCTGTGTGGAGTCCTGTGGGCCAGAGGACAGGGCCCTGTGGGGTGGAGGTGGTGAACACCACTGAGCTAAAGAGATTACATATGAGCACAAAAAGTATCTTACTCTTGTAGCACTTGCATGTTAGCACCTTGTCGTCTTTGCTATCTCTCATAAAAATCATTACGGTCCTGGATGTATTCTTCTGAAGTTTCTGTACAAGGCATTTTTGACTGTATCCCCGATCTGCAATACAGTGTTCTAAATCTCCCTGGTATACAGTTTTCCCTACTTAAAGTGTTCAGTAGAAATGAAGGATTGTTTTGCCACTCAGTCAGAATGTTTAAAGTACCCAGCCCAAATTTATGTTAATACGAGGTGAAGAGCAGAGACCAGGCTGTATAACCTGCAGGTGGAAAGGAATTTGAATCTACGCTAATTTGTTTATCGAAATGAAGGGAGGGGAAGGGGACAAGGTTGGTACTTTATTGGATGTTGTTTTTACTATTCGGGCTGGGTGGGGTGTTTGCATGGAACCTAACATTCAGAAACCTTACGTATGTAAATCCAGTACCATCTAACTATAACATGGGTTGAAGTTTGGCAGAGTTGAACAGGCAGCTCAACAGATGCATACTCATGCCTTTTATTAGGCTTAAGTTATGATTTGGGTTAGAGTCACTGAATGTTGTTGGTATCTCTGTTGAGAATTAAGGGATTTGGCATCAATGTCCAAGGCTGTGTGAATTACTAGAATGGGTATAATTCAGCGATCGCAACCAGGAGGTCGGGTCACCCAGGGGTGCTGCCAGATCCTTTGAAGGGTACTCTGAGGTGTGAAGAGATAAGAAGATAAACCAAGTAGGTAAGATCAGGCTCAGGCTTGTCCCTGCATGGAGGATCCTGTCCCCACTGCAGGATCTCTATGGTAGGCAAGGAAGTAAGCATTGAAATTAGTTTTTGAAATTGGATGCCACTCAGTTTACGGAAGTTATGGATGGGCTCCTCCCATCCAGTGTGGGGTGCCTTGAGTTCAGAAAGGTTGAGAACCAGTGGTATAGTATTTCAAGTATCTCCTTTAGCAGTCAAGGGTTATTAGTGGAAGATACAGGTGCAAATGTTCAAAACTTCAGCCCAAATACAGTTTCCAGAATCCATACCAAAGCACTTAGTGACCAGTTTTTCTCACTTATTTATGAATATTAATATTGATTTTTTTTTTGATTTTTTTTAAGGAGACCAAGCTTATGCTTTTTTTTTTAGTTTAATTTCTTTGAACATGGTGCTTGTTTTGTGCAGCATTTCACATGACTAAGTTTGTGGCCGGGTGCATTAATGGGAAATCTGCTTAGCATTTGGTTTGTTCTGCAGCCACAAATCAAGTACTGCAGCTGAAGAAGTGAGTCTAGAGGTAAAGCAGTTAAGAACTACCATGCAATAGCTTTTTTAAAAGCTTTGTGAGTGTTACCTTAAAATAATTCTGTTGCTGGGTTTGAAGGTTTGTGAAGCTGGTGCTTGTGTTAGAGGAAGTGTTCCAAATCTACACAAACAGTATTTCTTGTTCTCAAATTCTGTTCCTTCACAGCTATCACTAAACAATGTAGATAGTTACTTTGCTAGGTTGAGACTTCCAGCTCTGTCCATCTTTGTAATTAAGATCCATCTTTGTAATTTGGAAAATGCTTGAGCATTCCAAATTGCTTGTGACATGTTACCTAGGCATGCTTTGTTGAAGCTTCTAAAATAGCAGCATTTTAACGTAGTGGTGTATTTGACACCTCTCATTGCCACATCAGCTTGGGCAGCTAGGCTGCTGCACTTTTTTGTAAAGTTGGCTTTAAAATTCTGTTCTTAACTAGAACATGCAAATAACCTCCAATGAACAGGATTTTAGGGATTGAAAGTGCCTATTTTGTATCTGTCTCTTTTTTGTTGAATCTGCAGACTCTTCCCATTTTCTCTTCCCTTAAAGCATGCATGCCCAGGAAGAAATATGGAGATAGGGTGACCAGCATTCCCTACCTAATATCCACTTTAGGGTTGTCCAGGTACCTAGAAATTTCAGCTGACACTCAGCATGCCACTAGTGATGGGCCTAGTTGCTCTTTAGACTCTGAATACATTACTTGTTCCAGAAACTGCAAAGTGAATGCTTAACAAGTCTAGGAGAAGTTAGAATTTTAGAAACTTTTTTTTCCATTGCAGGACATTTTTGTTAATAAGTTTCAGTTACTTGAGCATGTTGCTTCTTACTTGTCCTCAAGAAAAGTGGCATATTCTTGTTTGAAGTCCCAACACTTTTTAGCTTTCTGCAGTGGCACATTCTTATCTTGTAGTGAATAATAATTCAGGCAATATGTTACATGAATACTTATTTTGCCACTGAGTTTTGCTCATCTCTTATGCCAAGGGTAGTGTTTGTGCTGTTGTACAGGCCATAGTTTTATTCAAACAATGTGCTCATGTGTTGGCAGAGTTCAAAAGGTAGCATGCTCATCAACAGTGAAGCTGTCAGGGTTTTTTTTTATATGGTAACAGGTAGAGATATCTCCCCTAGATCTTGGCTTTCAACTAGTAGAGCAACAACTGTGAGTGGTTCTTAGCTTACAGGAAACATTTTGTGCTGAAACTACAATTAAGAAATTACTCCAGCACCTTACTAGTTTAGTTTCTTCTACTGCAAAGAAATTTGCAGCACATCAGCTAGTCACCTAATCAGTTTTTTTTTTTTTTTTTTTTACTGTGGTTCATATGACAAACCATAGCACGTCCAGGAAATATCTCTGAATATCAACTCTTTTCAGAGCATTCATGCTTGTATCCATCCATGCGCTGAAATCTTTGGTACCTTTACTGTTAATACAATGTTTGTATGTTAGCTTGGTGAATTGTATTTAATATGTATTAAACAAGCTTGCTTTGAGTCTGCCCATTGTAACCTTAAAATTGCTGTTTGCCTTCAATGTCGAATAATGACTGTTATCATGCTTGACCTCTTAAATTAGAAATTGTCTGTCATAAATGCAGTACTTCAAGTTTTTTTTCTTTTTTTTTTTTTCCACAGGAAAAAATCTCTATACCAATGAATATGTAGCGATCAAACTGGTGAGTAGAACCTTGATTTTTATTATTTTTTAAATGGCTCTTGACAGTTGCAAATGTCAAATGCAGAAGGCAGCTTCCTCACACCCTATGCTTAACTTAAACTGCAGTATTGCTGAACAGAGGCAAGATCATCATGGGTTAGGGAAATGCATTATGAAGTGAGAACAAAATGTCTCGGACTAGATGCTCAGAGCATGCTTAAAAGTGCAGTTGTGGTATATAGGCAAGATGGTAGGTGTCTTTCACCTGCCTTTACATCACAGTGTGGACTGAACTGGGAGCAGAGACCAGTGAATGCAAACTTGAGGCTACTGCTTAAGCATTCCAGCGATGCTATAGGTGTGGCTGATTGCCCATGTCCATGATTGCATTTCTTCACTGAACTTGCAAAGAATTTTTCTGTTCTGTGTTGCCAAGATCACCAATTATTTGGCAGTCTTTTGCATATGGGTTGGAAAGTAGAAATTAAGCTGTGCAGTGGTCTACATTCATCTGTAAGTGGTGGTGGAAAAACTTATCTTAAAATTGGCCTCTCTTGAGGAAAGGTGAAGCCAGAACACTGGTATATAATACTTTATCAAGTGCCATGAGCTCTTGCTAGCTTGACCTTGCCTGCCTTCTGTCTCTTCAGAGAGCTGGGTAGTTTCCTTTCAGCTTATTTTGGATGCTCTGAATCAAGGGCCTCAGTAACTAGTATAGACTAGCATTTTATTCCAAGATGCCCTAGAAAGAATGTCCAAATGTATGAAGACTGAGTGTGGTTGCCTGCTGTGAAGAATTTTTTACAAAGATCATTTGAAAACTATTTGAATTCTAGCCTTTTGAGTGGTATGCAGTAGACTTTTTTTTTTAATTGAGGTGAGTAGTAAATTGCATAACGGATATCCTTCACATGTCCAATATTATGGTCTCTGGATACAGTTCTCAAATCGTGCATGATGCCTGTAATGTGGAAAGCATATACGGAAAGTTCTCACTTCTCCCACAAGAAATACAGTGACTTGTGACTGAGGGAGGGAAAAGCTTTGGAGGAAGCTAGCTGCTGGTTGAGATGAAGCTATCCCTCTTGCTCAGGTGCTCTTTAGAACTCAGATGGGTAATGTGGTCAACTTTTGTTTAGGAAATGTAACTTACCATTAAAAAGGAGTTTTAACCATGGCTCTTAAAACTTAAGTCATTAGGCAAGTTGCCTAATTTATGTCCTATTTTCTCACCAGTAAAATAACTTTGGTAATCTTGTGGCAGTTTTGTGATATTTAATGCTTATAAGAAGTCTTGTGATACTTGCCCATTATACTTTGTCCAAGTGGTCACATTTTCTTCTAGTGTTCTTATGAATCTTTTCTAGTTTGAGAATTGAAACTTTCAGGCAGGCTTTAAGGCAAAACTTGATATTGGGCAACGCTTTTTTTCCCCTCTGTTTACTCACTTTTGGCAAGATGTTATACAGGCTAGAGAGGGTGAAAGGGACACTGTCCCAGGTGATGTTGTTGCTGATCCTTCCAGTCAAGAGAAAAGGCCTAGCTAGGAGCAGATGCATCCTGTAGATGTAACATGTAGCTGCATAGGTGGTGTCACCAGCAGGGCTTTGGCTTCTTCAACCATGAGTTAGTGTTCCACAAAGATGGACTGCTGGGAAGAAATGGGGTTCATCTGATGAAGAGGGGGAAGTGGGAAGAAATGTCTTTTTGTATGGGCTTGCTAACTTAGCAAAGAGGGCTTAAACTAGGTTCATTGGAAGATGGAAACAAAAGCCCAGAGGTAAGTAAAGAGCCTGGAAACCTGGATAAAAAATAGTAAGAGGAAACAATAATGGAAGCTTTAGCAGTGTTCTCAGGGAAAGGATAGGACAGTCGGGTACCTGAAATGTTTTTACACTAAGATGAAAAGTATGGGGAACAAACGGGAACAATTGGAGTTCCTCGTACAGGCACAGATTTATGATATAATTGGGATTATGGTGACTTGGATCGTTCACGTGACTGGAGTACTGTCTTGGGTGAGTATAGCTTGTTCAGGTAGGATAGAGTCGATCCGATAGACAGGGGAACAAAGGAAGAGATGTAGCCCTATATATAAAGGCCATGTACGTGTTTCATAGGTGCAGTACAAAGTGGAAGTCAGCATGTTGAAAGCCTGAGTAAAGGTGAGAGGGGAGAACAGCAGGAGGGATGTCATGGTGGGAGTCTGTTGCAGGCCACCAAACTAGGAGGAGGGAGGAGGTAGACTTGGCCTTCTTTAAACAACTGACAGAAGCTTCCACATCACAGGACCTGATTCTCATGGGGGACTTTAATTATTGGCCCATCTTCTGGGAGGGAAACTCAACAATGCACAAGCAGTCCAGCAAATTTCTGGAGTGTTTTGGGATTAATTTTTTGATACAGATGGTAGAAAGGCCAACTGGGGTGGGGGGCAGGGAAGAAGATGGGGTGAGAGAGCTCTTCTTGACTTTCCACCTTCACATTCTCAACCAATTCTTCCCTGTTGGTGAGCAGTAACTTGTGACAGTGACAATGCAGAGATAAATCCAGGATCCAAGGAGAGGAAGAAAGGAGAGCAACCAAAGGAGGACACTGGATTTGAGGAAAATAGTCTTTAACAAACTCGGGGAACTGGTGGGTAGGATCTCTTGGGAGGCAAATCTGAGGGGAAAAGGCATCCAGCTGACTGTAGTTTAAGGAGGTCCTCTTAAGAGCTCAGGAGCAAGCAATCACAGTGCAACAGAAGAATGGGAAGAACAACAGGAGGCCGTCCTGGCTACACAGCAAGCTCTTCAAGGAATTGAAACTCAAAAAAGGAATCCCATCTCAAGTGGAAACTTGGTCATAATATTAGGAAAGAGTGTAAGAATATTCATGGGCATGCAGGAAGAAAATTAGGAAGGCACAATTTGAGATGCAGCTGGCAAGGGACATAAGATTGCTCTTTATTATCTTTTACAAATATATTAAAATTAAGGGGAAGACCAGAGAAACCATAAGTCCCTTATGGAATACAGAAGTCAGTCTAGTTATGGATGATGTAGAGTAGGTTGAAGTATTTAACACCTTTTCTGGTTTTCACAAATAGGGATAGCTACCAGATGACAAGTGCAGTTGTCAGCAAAGATGGGGATATAGACAAATAGCCTAGAGTAATGGCAGATCAGGTTAAGAAATGCTTAGAGAAGCTAGGTGAAGGAATTGGCTGAGGTAGTTTTCAGACCATTGGCTATCCCCTTTGATAACTTGCAGAGGTCAGGTGAGGTCCCAGATGACTAGAAAAGGACAAATATAGTGCTCATCTCTAGGAAGGGGAAGAAGGAAGATCCAGGGACCTAGAGACCAACCAGCCTGACCTCTATACGTGAAAAGATCATGGAATATGTTCTCAAGGAATTAATTGTGAAGCACCTAGAGGAGACCAAAGTGATCAGGAGAAGTCAGCATGGATTCACCAAGAGCAAGTCTTGCCTGACTAACCTGATTTCTTTCTATGCTACAGTGACAGGCTCTGTGGGTGGGGAAGAGAAGTGGGTGTGATTTTATACCTTGACTGTAGTAAGGCTTTTGACACTCAACATTCCTATTAATAAGCAAAGGAAATGCAGATGAAACTGCTATAAGGTGAATGCATAAATGGTTGCATAGTCTTGTTCAATGAAAAGCCATCAATGACTCGGTGTCTAGTCAGAAGGAGGTATCAAATGGTGCTCCCCAGGGCTCTGTCTTGGGTCCAGTATTGTTTACTATCTTCATTTAATGATTTGAATAATGGGATTGAGTGCAAACTTAGCAAATATGTGGACAACATGAAGTTGGGAGCATTTGCAGATACTCCAGAGGGTAGGGCTAGGATCCAGAATCACCTGAATAGGTTGGAGAAATGATCCACAATCAATCAGATCAGATTCAATAATGACCAAGTGCACTTGAGATGGAATAATTCAATACACCGGTGTAGACTGGGAATGACTTGCCAGGCTGCAGCACTGCAGAGAAGGACCTGGGGGTTACAGTAGACCATAAGCTGAATGTAAGCCAACAACGTCCTCTTGTTGCAAAAATAAAGCCAACAGTATATGGGGTTGTATTATCAGGAATGTCACTTGCACATCAAGGGAAGTAATTGTTTTGCTTTTTTCAGCACTGTTGAAGCCTCATCTGGAGTGCTGTGTCCAGTTTTGGGCCCCTCATTTCAACAAGGATATGGACGGTCTTGTAGAGAGTTGAGTGCAGAGCAACAAAAATTATTTGGGGCCTAGGAGGCAAGATTTCTGAAGAAAGCCTGGCTTGAAGTGCTAGGATTACTTAGTCTGGAAAAGAGAAGGTGGTGGGGGAGGGTTTGATAAGTCTTTAAATGCTTGAAGGGTGATTATTACATAGAGGATAGAGATGAGCTTTTCTCTGTGGCTGTAAGGGACAGGATTAGG
>NW_017728996.1:53339173-53339975 GCF_001723915.1 Gavialis gangeticus | reverse complement strand
GTAAGCCAACAACGTCCTCTTGTTGCAAAAATAAAGCCAACAGTATATGGGGTTGTATTATCAGGAATGTCACTTGCACATCAAGGGAAGTAATTGTTTTGCTTTTTTCAGCACTGTTGAAGCCTCATCTGGAGTGCTGTGTCCAGTTTTGGGCCCCTCATTTCAACAAGGATATGGACGGTCTTGTAGAGAGTTGAGTGCAGAGCAACAAAAATTATTTGGGGCCTAGGAGGCAAGATTTCTGAAGAAAGCCTGGCTTGAAGTGCTAGGATTACTTAGTCTGGAAAAGAGAAGGTGGTGGGGGAGGGTTTGATAAGTCTTTAAATGCTTGAAGGGTGATTATTACATAGAGGATAGAGATGAGCTTTTCTCTGTGGCTGTAAGGGACAGGATTAGGAGCAATGGCCTCAAGCTACAGAAGGAGAAATGTGGGTTGGGGATTTGGAGAACTTCGTGTGGGTGGGCAAGCATTGGAACAGGCTGCCTAGAGGAGTTGCAGAGTCTTGGAGGTTTTCAACAGCAGGTTAGACTCTGGGCTGGGATGATCCTGCCTTGAGTAGGGGGCTGGGCAAGATGACTTTATGAGGTCCCTTCCAGCTCTAGTTTCCTATGATCCTAGGTGCAGTCTTGTTCTGCCCTGTTTGATCTCTGTAGAACCGTTATTGCATCTTTTTTGTAATATGCTCTGTCTTAGCCTTAAAACAAGGTCACAGAAAATCGGGGCACAACCACTTTTGTATTACGGAGCCCCGTAGTGTTTTCTTGAAATGCTGTGTAATCTGTAAGGAGTGGTTAGCAAGTT
>NW_017728996.1:53336752-53339162 GCF_001723915.1 Gavialis gangeticus | reverse complement strand
ATGACAAAAATTCTGTTGGTTACTGGATGTTGGTAAGTGTTTTCTTGAAATGCTGTGTAATCTGTAAGGAGTGGTTAGCAAGTTTTTTTTTCTCCCCAAATAAGGTAAATAAAAAGCTGCTGAAAGTTATGGCTGGAGACTCCCTTCTGCCCTCCTCTCTCTGTTCCCTGTTAAAATGTGAAGCTGAGTGACCCTATACTGAGAAAATTGAGGCAGCTATAGTCAAGTTTAACCAGCATGTTCTTTAGACAGAAGCAGTTAGCAATAGGGAGTTTGTAGTCGTATAGAAATCTTATATGAAGCTTCTTAATTTCTTTCATTTTGAGAGATGATCCCATTGGAAGAAACCAGGAGGTAATTCAATGCTGTATTAACATCAAAACCATGCCTTGTTATATGCTAAGTTCTATTAAATTTCAATCTCAAAATGGCTTAGATAAGTGTGGGATGTCCCTATGAAATCCTTCTAATATCTGCATAGATGTAGCTGTGTGTTAGCCTTCCTTTTGGTTTCTTGGTCTCATTCTTTAATGTTTCAACCTTTTATTTTATCAGTTCTTTCCCCTATTTCAGGATGAAATCTGAAGAGCTGATATTTCAAACAACTTGGTCATGTATTGCAATGGCAGCTAACCTTTTTGGCAAGTATGCCACAAATTAGTCTTGCCCCTTTCCCAAGTGCCACTAATTCCTTTCCTTTGTACAATCTGCTGCTCCATGCCTTATCTGTTGCTGCACTGCCTGTCCCCCTCCCCAACTTGCCCTGGGCCATATGCAGATTTTTGTACCACTTACATAACAATGTGCCATAGTTTGGCCACCTCTTACTTATTGTACTGGATCTACTCTTCCAATTATGGGACTGTCAACAACATTGAAATATGCCCATTTCAATTGTCCATGAGTTTTATACTCATACACTTTAATTCAGGTATTTAAAATAGTAGTTTCTTTCATATCTCTGCCAATGTTAACTGAACTTAGAAAGGTTTTTCTTCCTTTGTTTAAAAAAAAAAAAAAGAGGGAATTGGAGACTCAAATTTGAAACCTGGCTTCTGAAATTTGCAGGTTGTGCAAAAATGCGTTTGACTGTCCCATGCAATTAATGTGATGAAGCATAGATGCCAAATGTGTTTTAAAGGTATGGTCCTTTCATTGCACACCTGACTCAAGTACACAGTGTTTTGATTTTTTTTTTAAAGAACTGGTTTGAGTGGCTTACTGAAGATTATGTAATTAGCTAGCAGAATTAGGTTTAGATCTTGGAGTACAGATCATAATTACTATAAAAATTCAATTGGTGAACCAATTTTGCCGGAATACATAAGAAATAAGCTCTTGGGCTGTAGGATAAAGTGAAATCCAGCTGTTTAGTGCTTTTTCCTTGCTAACCTGGGTTTATAAAAAACAATAATATAATTTGTTCAATTCATGGACAGAATCAAGGAATACACGTGGGCCTTCTAGACTTAAGTTATCACAAGTTGTCTTATCATTTATACTAGTTGAGGCCTACAAATGGCTTTCTTTAATTGTCTGCAGCAGTGCCTTACCTGACCTTAAATCCCAGAAGTCTTGTTCCATCCTTGTAAATAACATTAAGGTTGGTATTGAAATGAAATAGTTATGAACAGCATATTCTTCCGAGGGTGATTGCTCTGAGAAAATGGTCTTTCAGTGATGTGGGGGAGGGAGGGAAGAACAAGCTTTGTGCCCTGCCTGTTTTTGGGATCATCCTTTGAACTTTAATTCTATCATCTTGCAAGACAGAGAGTTGCCTATTTAGTTCTTTGAGCTGGAGACAGGCAGCAATAAATATTATCCTTCCAGTTCCTTACCAGGAAATGCAAGCATTTCTTTTAAATTTGACTTCTGGTTAGCTCTAGGATTCATGGTGTTATAGCTTTAATTAAATCAAGGAAGCTCAGAATTTTGTTCTGTGGCATTCACTGATCTAACTGTGCAGGCTTATCTCCATGAGAGAGGGAGGTGAAAAATCCAAGGTTAGTGACAGATGTTTTACCACATTTTACTCTGCCAGTGGGATATGTCTTGCCTTGTTAGTCTTCTTACAAATATTCTTGGCCACAATTTCTGGTCAGCATCTCTAGACGATAATGTTTTAAGTGACTCTGATTTAGCAATTTGTTACCCCTGGTGAAGATTGGAATTACTGGTATTGGACATAGCTATAGCTTCAGTTGAAATAATTAGGCAATAAAAGGTGTCAAACAGATTCACTTTTCAAGGTAGTCTTATTAACTTTGTTTTATTTCTTTTAGAGAGGGGGAGGAGGAGAGAGCGCACACGTGCTGGTTGGAGTTTTATGTAAAGGATGGTGATTGTTATATGTGCTTCTCTGGTTGAACGATGTTCTTGTATAGTAAATAGCATCAACTCAGGGATTTCA
>NW_017728996.1:53335382-53336741 GCF_001723915.1 Gavialis gangeticus | reverse complement strand
TGTTCTTGTATAGTAAATAGCATCAACTCAGGGATTTCAAATATAGCAGCAAGATTTACCAGCAGCTCTCAGAATCTTCCCTAGAGGATGGGCATTTATTGTGGTCAAGCTAGAATTGGCTACCGCAATGCTGGCAAATGGACAGAAGACAACTTAAAAGTCCCAACTTACGCGGCTCATGCCAAAGTACAATAGCGGCCTGCATGTGCACTGGCTGCCTTGCCTTACTTTGCTGAAAGGGTTAATGTATTGGGTATTTGGGTCTTCACTGACTGAGCAGTACACACAAAACAGGAGAATCAAGTCCACCTGCCATGGGGCTGTCCCTGTTTTTCTCCAATTCTAGACCTTTTTTGTAGTTGTGAGTTTGATTTTTTTTTTTTAATCTTTGATATTTTTTTCTGCTAGTCAACAGAAACCCTGAAGGTAGGGGAGAGCATCACCTCTCTTGGAAGCCTGTTCCAGATTCTGGCAACTCTTACTGTAAAGAAGCTCTTCCTGGTGATGTCTAACCTAAATCTCCAGTCTGTTAGTTTGTGGCTGCTGTTCCTAGTTACTCCAAGGGGTGCTCTGGTGAACAGAGCATCTTCTATTCCTTGCTGCTCCCCTCCCCGCGATAAATTTGTAGGTGACCACAAGATCACCTCTCAGCCTTCTCTTGCAGAGGCTGAAGAGATCCAGGGCCCTCAATCTCTCCTCGTAGGGTTTTGCCTGCAAGGCCCTAATCATACGAATGAAGTGTGGGTGTATATGGGGGTAGGGAGGGGTAATAGAACTTGCTTTGAAATGGTACCTTATGGATTTCTGGAACTTTTGAAAGATGCTAGATAGCAGCAGTAAAGGAACATAACATTCACTTAAATGAAGCTGGTTTCGCATTTAGATTAAGTTCCCAATACTTTTGAAGTTGAATTTCAGTAGTGGGATCAGGTAGGTCTTAATTAATTGGATTAGATTCTTTGTCATGTTGTTAACAACTTTTAAAATTGTATGAATATAAACATGTTTTTCCAAATTTCTGTATATATGTAACCTCTTTCAGTTACTCCCGCATATGGTCAAACTTACCTCCTACTTTGAGGGTCTTGGAACCGTAACATTCTTGGTCACAAGTATGATGCATCGGTCACCTACTTGCCTCCTTTTAATATGAAAGTGTCAATATTGGGTATGAGCAATAGGTCAAGTTAATGTACTCCCAGTTGAATCACATGAGAAGTCTAATTAAAAACAAAAGCTTGAATAAGTCTCACATACCTCTTTTTCCAGAAGCCTACATACATAGTTAATATCTGAATCTTTTAGATATAGACAGTGTGCATAGACAAAAAGCTACACCTTAAAGATGGTTGAAATGGC
>NW_017728996.1:53329461-53335372 GCF_001723915.1 Gavialis gangeticus | reverse complement strand
ACAGACAGTGTGCATAGACAAAAAGCTACACCTTAAAGATGGTTGAAATGGCTGGGAAGTTGCATCATATACAGGTGAAGTACCCCCCACCCCAAACCAACAAGATAAAGATGGATGGATATTTTTATTTATTCATTTAGACTTATAACAGAAGATTCTAGTCTGAGGCTGGCATGCTTCAAAGTTGTTGTGTATCCTTGTTCAGAGCAAGGCAGTAGCTTTATACAATTAAGGATACTGATTGAAAGCAACAAAGTGACTGAAAATGCTCCAAAAACTTAAAGCTGTGACCATCAAAGATGCTTTGGCCTATCAACGATCCAGTGGCTACTGCTTGTGAACCTGTAACTTAGTTCCTTTTAGATTTCTCTTCTTCCAGGAATGTACTTATGAGGTCATGGTAGTTCTTCAGGGAATAAGTACTGTTCAGCAAAGTTTCTATTCTAAATATGCATTAACAAGAATTATTTTTAATGAGAGCTTTTTCTCATTGCAGATTTTTTTTAAAATAAACTGTTTAGAATAGCTGTTTCAGAGCATCAATCAATGCTCTTACAGCAGTTTCTATTTTTCTCTTCTCTGTTCAGTTAGGTGACAACTAATGGCCTGTTCCTTTGCTGGAATTTTCTTACTCTGTACATAGCTTAACTGCAGTATTTATTTGGGTGTTAACACAAATGGTGGAAAGTTTCAAGCTAAACCAATTATGTGGAAAATTGTGCATTATTGAAGAGTGACTCTTATTTCTTCACTCTTTGCAGGAACCCATAAAATCCCGTGCCCCACAGCTCCATTTAGAGTACAGGTTTTATAAACAACTTGGCAGTGCAGGTAAGTGAGCTCTGCTCATGCAGGAAGTGGGTTATTTATAAGGTAAATATTACTGTAAAACAGTAATCTCTTATTGTTTATGGCACAAGTCATGTTTGAGAACTTTGTATGTTGGGTGATTAAATAAAAGCCTACCAAAAACAACTTTGTAGATTGTTTAACCAGAATAGTATTTTAGCAGAGTGATATCAATCCTCCTTTGGGCATTAAAATGTTAAACTTACAATCTGAACTCTTTGACCTTTTGATATTAGGCAAATTTGATTTGTATTGCTAAGGGCCTAAGTATATAGGTATCGGTTGCATTCATAGTACTTAACTGACCTACATTTTTTTTTAAGCAATCTACCTAGTATATTGACTTCTAACAGGCTAACAAAGGTCACAACTTTTGCAGTCGATCTATACCAGAGATGTCTAAAATCCTGCTTTTTTTAAAATGTTAAGAAATTACTGTTAAGTCCTGGGAACAGATGGATCCATATTGCTATAAGCGATTAGGGATGTTTCTTTGGGCCAGATTGAGATGGGGAACTGGGATAGAATTAGTTCTGGAAGGCAACTGTAGAGAAGCAGCCAAAGGTAGGGAGGAAACTTTAAGTCAAATGTCATTCTTTGCATTATTGTGGGGCCGGATCCCAACAACAATCGTCTTATCTTGATGTCTGCGTTGTGCTGATGATTACAGTAACAGGACGCTGTGTTTACAAGTATATGTTTCTGACTTTACAAGAAAGTTCAGGACACTTTTCAGTGATAGTCCAGTAACCTCAGGGTTTTTCCATTAAACTTAATGACTGTTTGGATAACCTCATTGATTAAAATACCCTTTTCTGATAAATGTATGAGGAAATAATTCTATTTAAGATCTTAATACACCATACAAAACTGGATTTGTAGATGCATACAAAAAAAAAAAGGGAGGCACAATTTTAGTCATGGGACAAGCACAACAGAATTGTCTGGGGAACACCATTCAATGAGTCCTGTGTTTTCCATAGTAAGTCTTAAGGCACACTAGTGTCTGTGAAACTCCCACTCTGAACCAACATAGGCATATCAGTAAAAACCCTGGGGTACCTGCAGTTAAACTGACAAAATAGTTCTTCAGCTAGCATGGCAATTTCATTCAGGGATCTAGCATGAGAATTTTAAGGAGCGTAACTTGCATTTCCCCATGGGCATTGATTTGATATTGCTTGGCAACCTTTGCTAGTGTGGACAAGGCCTTGTTCTACCTTTTTGATAAGAAGCACCCATAGTTGACCTAAAATATCCTTTATGCCAAAAAGGGATGATCTATTCCTAAAGCTTGTTCTCTATTGCAAAATTAAGTATTGGCATTGAGAGGTAAAATTAGTTTTTTTCCCCAGTTTTGTTGTTTTTTCTACCATGAGTCTTGCATATGTGCTCAACCTCAGTGTTTCCCTTGGTGGAAATTGTCCCTGATTTGTAGCATTAAAACTTAAGTATACACATTCCATGGCAATTTTTTTAAAGCATATCCTAAAGTCTTTTGAAAAGATGAGCACAAATATATGTTAAATATGCAGAAAAGTACAATGATGATGATTTCTGCCAGCAGTCGGAACAGATTCATTTTGATAGAGGCCTGTATAATTCAGGGGGAACAAACACTTGTGTAAGCAGTAAGAAAGAAGACCTAGCTGCATCTCAGATGTCAGACTGCAGAAGAATAGCTGTTGTAAGTGTAGCTGAACATCTCAATGCCACTTCTTAAATTTAATTGCTAATGAGAGAAGGTTAGAACAGCAACAGGTGGAGGAAGATGTGTATGAAAGGAAGAGATCATCAAAATTGCAGGTGTCACAGGATTCTTTGCCATCCTTTCTGTGGTGAATGTGGTCAGGTAATCAGTTAGCTTTTGTGGTTGCTGCAGTGAGGAAAGTCTGCCTTCTGGTATAGCAGCAGATGGAAACATATTAAAAATGTAATTACTTCTAAAAAGTAATACTGCAAAATGTAGCTGTTCAGAATGACTTGTGGGAGAGCAGGTCTTTTAAAAATGTTTTACTACTGTTTTGTATGAAGTAGATGGAATCAATAGACTATTGATCATACATATCATATTTTCTATCTAATCATAGAAGTTAGTGTTTTGAAGGCACCCATTATGTTGTCTGGGTCATATCCTTATGAATGCAGGGTCACATGTCCCAAGCAAGTGGAATTTCATCCCTTGGAGACCTGGATCAAAACTAATGCACTTGTCAGGATTTCTTCTTTAGTATTACAAGTATTCATTAATATCAATAAATGACTCTCTTCTGCTAGAAGGGCCTATTGGCTAAACTGCCCTACATTTCCAAGCATCCTTGGTTCAAACTATGCTGCTTTTTTGGCCTTCCTAAAATGAATGAAGAGCAGCAGCCTTAAGTTAAATTAGAGATACTAGAATTTCTGACTAGATGGTCTAGTCTAGTGACTCTCAACAAGGGTCTTATGAGGGTGCTGCTTTAAATTTACATGGTTACATGTGCAAATACATAAATGTGATTCGTGAGAAACCCAGAGATTTCAAATAGGAATCTAGTGTGTCAAAAGTATGCTCACTGACTAGTCTTTCTGAGTTGTTTGCAGCAGAAGAATTGCTCTGTTATTTTTCTGTAGTCAAGGAATAAGTGAATGTTTAAGAGCTGGTGTATTCTGAGGGGTGCCACAAGTCTAATGAGACTGAGGTATGCTATTCTAGTCCCTTAATTGCTGATTTGGTTGTAATTTCTGACTTCTTTCATGTGGCTTTAGGAGCAAAAGCTATCATCACAGTTTTAATTTCAAATTCCCCAATCAGACCAGTGCCCTGCTGGAAAGAGAGTGTAACTCCAGGGTATCACCCTCAAACTTGTCTCTGGGGTAGGATGTTATTATGTGCTCAATGGTTTTGGTCAGGGTTTCCACAGTCGCAGCCAGGCGAGGTTTTTAGGCGCCACTTGTACATCAGTTGGCCCACCAGCACATGCAGGGCATATCCTATTACACGTTGTCCACATACTCTGGGGAAGGCTGAAGCCTGACTGTTATATTGTTGGGCTGGAAACCAGGTTTTTTGGGAATGTGTATTCTGCCTAAGCTTTCCTCCAAGATTCTTCAGTGTTGTGGTTTACATGATGCTCAGTACATGTCCAAAAAGTTTTTTTGTGAAATCATGTGACAAGTTGGGAGATCTCAAAGGTCTCTGGATGGGAAGGTCTGGATTACTATCGATACGTATTATTTCTCTGCATGTTGCTGTATCCCATTGAATATAGAGAGCAGTAATGTTTGAAAGTACTGGTAGCCACTGCACTGGAGTTGATACCAGAGTCCGAGAGAGAGTCCTTATTACTGAGAAGAGTTGTGTGTCGATGAGTTTGGTATGTCTACTTGAGGCCCAGACAGGTGCCACAGTATTTGGCTGTTGAGAAGACCAGGGCTATGGCAGAAGTGTGGAGGATGGTGGCTTTTGCAGCCCACCTTGTGCTGGTGAGCTTTTGGATGATGTTCACTTGTGCCTTTGTTTTCATGGCAGTCTTTCAGAAGTGATGATGGTAGGTTAGGGAGCAATCAAGGGTCACCCCAAAGTAAGTCACCCACCAAAACGGTGACCAGACACCTTGAACTGGCCTTCCAGTCAATGGAGCAAAACTCAAAATCAAAGTAATTCTGACTAACACACCAGTAGTTTATTGGCAACAAAGTGGCCAGTCCAAAATGACTTTGGCCACCTTCTGTTGCTTTATTAAATCAGAGGTATTTCTCATTTGCTGTTGGCTCTTGTTCCCCATTCTTCCTCCATTGCTACCTCTCAAGCTTTTGTCCTTTGGTTTGTAAGTTGTTCTGTTACCAGACTAATTCCTTGTCTGCATTTCTAACATGCTAAATGTTTAACTTTTATCATTATTGGGGTTCATAGCTCGTGAGTTCTTTTGAATTTCACCTTGCATTGCTGCTGACAGCCCAAAAGGCAAGATTCAAAATGGATAATGCTGTTCCCATGATAGAAACCCAAGATATTTTTTGTGCTTTTACAGTACCACTCAGCATACATCTTCAGAATCCAGTGCTCTCTGCCTCCTTGTCTTAGTAGCTGTGTTCACACACCTGTATGCCTCTCCTGGTGAGATCCTCTCTGTGCTTGTTTAAAGCTCCTTTGAGTTCTGTTTGGCACAAATTTAAATCTTTAAGCAATTGAGACCCATTGGGTACATCCTCATGAGCTGGAACATGCATTTCCCTGGGGACAAGTATCAGTGACACCTCTTGTGCTGCTGCTGTTTGCCACGGGTACACCCATGCCATGCACACTCTGGTGCGTGGCACATTGCCCTGGGTGGGATAGGGAGGTTGGGGTCTGCAACTGTGCTGGCCCTAGCAGCTTTATCTGGGATCTTGGGGGCCTCTAGGAGCTACATCTGTGGCGCTTCTGCAGCCAGGGTCCTAGCTGACAGCAGGAGTGTGGCTCTGGCCAGCCAAGCTCCAGTTTTGGACAGCACATGCTGGTGCCATGTGTCCCACCCCGCTTTTTTTTAGGTGTGGGTTTTTTTGACCCTGGGATCTCCTGGGGTTAACCCCTGCACTGCAAAGTAGCAGTGTGGGGAAAGCCTGCATGTGTGGCATGTGGTGCCACAGATGGATCTGCAGTGCTGCATACTGCACATCCATGCCAAATTTGTGGATCTTTTCACAGTTTCGTAGTTAGTAGGGTCAGAAGGGACCTGAGCAGATCATTAAGTCCGACCCCCTCCTGTGGCAGGAAAGAGTACTGGGGTCAAACAGCCCCAGCAAGGTGATTGTCTAGCCTTGTCTTAAAGACCCCCAGGGTAGGAGCCAGCACCACTTCGCTTGGAAGTTGGTTCCAGATCCTAGCCGCCCTGAAAGTGAAGTAGCGCCTCCTGATGTCTAACTTGAATTTACCCTCTGCCAGCTTGTGACCGTTATTTCTAGTCACTCCTGGTAGTGCTCGGGGGAACAGGGACTCCCCCAATGCCTGCTGGTCCCCTCTGACTAGTTTGTAACAGGCCACTAGATCCCCCCTCAGCCTTCTCTTGTGGAGGCTGAACAGGTTCAGGTCCCATAGCCT
>NW_017728996.1:53317870-53324461 GCF_001723915.1 Gavialis gangeticus | reverse complement strand
TGGCCTCCTCTGGACCCTCTCGATGCTGTCCACATCCCAGTCTTTGGGTGTTGCTACTATATCGCTTATATCAGGTCCTGCAGAGATGTAGCCAGGGCATCCTTTGCTACCCATGATTCTAGCTGCAATGCAGTGCAGCTGTGTGTGTTTATGTAGCACAGGACTTGCCATACCAGGGCTCCATCTAGTCCAGTTGTGTATCAGTCAGGACCAGCTGCTTCCCTGAAAGCACAACTAGCAAAGCCCCTCAGAAAGGATGGACACAGAATCGCTTGCCCCAAGAGGAAGTAATTCTTCCAGTCAGCTTGAAGCAGCACTTGTATCCTCTGAACAGTATATTTCAAGACAGCCTGGATGGTTGTGTGCATCACAAGAACATCCATGATGTGAGTTGTTTTTTTTTTATGTACAGCACTTGGCTACTCCTGTCCTCAGCGATCATTTGTAGCAGAGAGAAGCACCGGCTAAATGCCTATTCTGAATAACACCATTCCCTTGCATAGGTTTAATTTACTGCCCTTCGGTTCCCACAAAATTTCCATCACCCCTGTACCATGAGAATGAAATCAGAGCACCCGACTTACCTTCCCTTGGGAACTGGGATTCTCTCCTTCTCTGGCAGAGGCCAGAGCAGGCCATACAGCCTGCCCCCTTTCACAGCATGCCCTGCAGTAGAGACCTATAATTCCTAGCAGCCCAGGACATCTGATTCCCAGTGTTTCTCCAGTGATGAGGAACGTATGCAGTTCAGTGGGGAATCTTAGTAAGAAGGCTGCATCTAAACAGGACAGTGTCCATCCCTGTAAAAGCCAAGGTTGCCAGCATTACCTATTACAGATGGCTATAAAATGACTACTTATTTGGAGAGAGGTAGTTAACCCTGTTAGTCTGAAGTCAGACGGAAGGCAGCATAGATTAAATATCTCTGACATATCTAAAATACATCTCTGATTTAGTTAGTCTATAAGGTGCAGACCTACCCTGCCTTCTACTTGTTTGGATTAATCCTCCAGGAAGGAATTCCTTTTTAGGTTTTCTTTTTAATATGGAGCTTGGCCCCAAGGCAGGGGTAGATGTACTTTCCTACCTCTCCCAAAGTTCTGTTTTGTTTGGCCAAAGTCTTCAGTATTTGTTTCTCCAGCTTTGGGCACCTTCTAAATAACTGAGCATGGAGGTTATTTCTCGGAAAGTGCACTTTCTTTTTCACCATGTTCTCTTTTCCTGAGGCTCACCTGTCCTGTCCCAGTGACTTTTCTGTCTGGGATTCTCACCTCCAAGGCCACTGCAAGAACTGACCAGAGTGTCTGGAAGACGGTGTTTAGCTGAGCAGAAGGCAGTGCCTGAAGTTGGAAAGAGCATCTGTCAGGCTCCTTGCTTGATTTAACTGCTGATTTTGACAGTTGAAAGCTTTGAGTCCTAGGGAAGTGCTGCTAATGTTTGCTCTAAGACCCAATAGTAAGAATGCTGTAGTATCTTCAAAAAACAAAAACAAAAAAACCCATAATAATGGAAAGTTTATTAAAAATGCTGGCTTTCACCCTACCTTTGCTGGGGATCAGTAGTCTGTTTTATATCTCTGGTCAGCAACATTTCTGAGGTGATAATCAGCGATTATCAGGACATGACCTCTGATTAATTAGATCATCAGGACATGACTTCATGATTTAAAGCTGATGTCAGGAGTTTTACTTGTACTCTAAGTTTGCTGTCCAAAAGGCTAGGTTCATTTTGAATCCAGAGCTTGTCAGATATTTTTGACTTTCCTGAATTATTGTTTGGGGTCATGTTGTGGTGGTATGTGTTTGATGCAACTTCATTTTGGAAGAGTTTTTTTTTTCTTTCTCCGACTTTTCGGGGCTAGGGTTTTTAAAACTGTACATAGTAAAATAAGTCCCAAATCTCAGTATTATGGGGTGTTTTCTGTCTTTATGCTGAAAAGATTCTGAACTCCAGATCTAATGTGTTCGCAAAAAGTAGGTCAAGACTAGCCACATCAGTGAAGGAGCATTTAGAATGAAAGTGGTTTATAGAAGCAAACATTTTAAGGGGACTTCCCTCATGTTAGCTAGAGAATTAATAAAAGCTTTGTGAAATGCTAGACTGGCCCTCCGGTCAAGCTGTCATAGCTGATTTTTATAATCACTTCAACATATGGCCAAGCATAGTGGTCAAAAGGATCTTCTGTACAAGTATCATTGACTCAAGTCCATTGTGAAAAACACTGAAGTCTGCACTCGTGTTTCTGCTGCTATTCAGGGAGGTGTGAAGTATTGAGTGGCAAATGTGATACTTGGGAGCTTTAACTTAACACTGGCTTTAGGTTTTGCTACTGTTCTTGCACATGGCACTAATATTTTGATGGCATGCAGGGCACAAATAAAGCCCTTCAGGGGGTCTGTGTGTATTCCTGCCTGAGGATTATGGCTTCCCTAGTGCTGAGCTGTACATTTGGCTTGAAAAATCAGTGTCTGAGGACATTGCACAGATGACATCTGTACCCTGCTCTACTTTAAGGAATGAACCCCTAACTCTCTTGGTTCCCTTGCTGCTATCATAAGCTAATATGACTCTCTTTCACATCCTTGGGCTACTTCTTTTAGCCCTACAATGTCTTGCATGTAGTTCAGCATTTAGTGTCATACTAGCATACTTTAGGTGGCATACCCCTCTGTTAATCCTTATGACCCGTCAAATCCTTAACCCCCTGGGACTTTGTTTGCCTTTTTCTGGCAGCCACTTTTGATCCATTCTTGTTTCATAGCCTTTTCCTTCAAGCTTGAGTTGAGTCCTTAAGCTGTGCAGAAAATGCTAGGTTACAACGTCATACCTTTTGGCTGTTGTATTGAAACCTGCTCTCCGGGATTGGGTTAACGTGTTGATACTGGAGGGTCATTTGGAAGCTGCTACTTGGGTGTTTTTTGTCTAAAACTGCATTACTGTTTTGCTCAGTGTCATATGTAGAGCCATTTAACTGCTAAAAAAAAGTTTTACAACTGTGTTCTTTTCCCTGCTGGTTAAGCCCTCATTTGAGTTCCTCCCTAGGTAACCCACCACTTCTCCTGTATTCAGCTGAGGGGCAGAGTTTGAATGCATTTTCCAGCATCTCTCATATCTTTCAGCATCATTTGGTCATCTAGTGAACTAGAGTAGCTCTATTCTGTGGTATGCCAAGGTCACTGCAATTGAGCCAAATATCTGTTGGGGATTCTTCCAGGGCATTTTCCTAGACATGCCTGCTGAAACACCTAAATCCTATTTGTGATGTTACTAATTTAGGCTCCTCTCACAGCTAAGTAATTCCTAACTCCTACTCTCTCTTTGGGTAGACCAGGGCTGTCCAACTTGCAGCCTGTGGGCATGCAAGGGGTTAATTTGTGGCCTGCAAGCTTCACCCAGGTGCCACCCCCGCCACTGCTGTGGCTGGTGCTGCCATTGGGGTCCTTGGGCTCCTCTGGTTTCTACTTCCTTCCCCCTGCCCCCAGGGGCATGGTGATAGGCCCAGGGAGCCTGTGGCTTGGATGGGGGGGCAGGGCCCAACTGTGACGCAGTTTTTGGTGGGGAGTGCCCATGTGGCTCAGTGCAGTTGGGGATGCTGGCAGTGCAGCATGCATCCCCTGTGTGCTCTGAAGTTATGCATCCCTGAGGCAGAGAATACTCCTAGAGCTTTGGGAAAGTAGGAATTCATCCAGAAATCACTCTAGCATCTTTATCTGGAACAAGAGTTTGATCAGCAAAGAACACACATCCTAGCCATTAATGGGGGCATCATTTAAGCTCTTGTAACATCTGCATGACTGCAGGGGCCGTGTGGTCATGCTGTCTCAGCCTGGCTTTCACCTTCTTATCTTGCTATGTTGTATGTATATGCAGCAAAGGTGGCTAGTTAAGTCTAAGGATTCTGGAGTTTCTTGGTTTTGTGTGCATCAGCAAAGCCTGTAGTGAGATTTTTTTTAAAGCTGCCCCTTTGCCACTGGGACTCATTCTAATTTATCTGATATTGTACAAGGAAGGAAGTTCCCAGTCTTCTGTTTGAGAAGTAGACTCTGTCAAAAAAAATATTTGGGGATGTGGTGCTCAACCCTTGGGTCCCGGTAGCCAGGCCGTAGGCCAGATTAGTTCTGCATGTCCATATCCAGATTGCGCTGCTCCTGTTTGGCTCAGCCGGGGGCCCTGCACCACCTCCACTTGGCTCTGCCTGCTGGAATTGGGGCCCTGCATGCTAGAGGTAGAATGCAGGGCCACGGCCCGTGGACTTCCCCGCAGACCCATTGGGGAGCATTGTACGTTGAATGATAAGGCACCAGGGTTCAGATCTGTCCCGTGGCCTGGTGTCTTCAGCACCCCCGATAAATTAAAACATAGAGAAACTTCATTATTTTCTTTCTTTCCCTCTCTCCAATTCTCACTCATCTTGGTGCTTTTCAGCGAGCTATTCTTGAGTATTTAGTCAGCTTGTGCAGTAATGCATCTGTTTTAAGGAAATGTTACTCCCTTTTAATGGTTATATTCTACCTAATTCACAACATACTATTCACCTTGTACAC
The DNA here is from genome assembly GCF_001723915.1 of Gavialis gangeticus. Lineage (NCBI taxonomy): Eukaryota > Metazoa > Chordata > Crocodylia > Gavialidae > Gavialis > Gavialis gangeticus. Next base: position 53,319,917 of record NW_017728996.1, on the reverse strand, counting down.
CAAAGTCCTCATACTGCATTCGTTTATACAAATGTATGTTTGATAAATCTGATGGCTCAGAATTACTGTAGCACAAATTTACTTGTAAATACAACCTAGGTAATTCAGAGCAAGTTTCCTCACCTCTTTCCCTATGCACCATATAATGGTACACTGAATTTAAATGGTCACGTACTAAAAGTACAGTAGGATGATTATTTAAAGAGTTGTGGCAGAGTTAAGATAGGATTTAGATTTTTAAGGTTGGAAGGAGCTATTATGATGATCCAGTCTGACTTCCTTCATAACCTAGGCTATAAAACTTCTTGTGGAGATTCCTGCATTAAGCCTATACCTTTAGCTACAGGATATCTTCCAAAAGACACCCATTCTCAATTTAGGCTCCAAGGGATGGAGTCCAGTAGGTAATTGCCCCCGCAAGAAAAAAAATCACCTAATGTATGGTCTGAGTTTTATTTAGCTGAAATTTCTAGCCACTGGATCTTATGCCTTTATCTACTAAACTAGAGATCCCTCTACTACCAGAAATCTTTTTCATAATCTACAAGTATGTACACAAAAAATGTTACTCTTGAACTCTATATTGTATTTACTTGAATAGCGTGCCCATTTTGTTTCCCAAAAATTAATCTTCCAGGATTAGGGGGCATACCTTGAGCAGGGAAAGTGACTTTATGCCCAGAATAGAAGCATCCTACTTTGATTCCCTCTCCAAGTTTAAAGCCAGCTGCCCAGCAGCAGCCGTGGCATATCTGTTGAGGCAGCTGAGGGAGTCGGTTAACTTGAATGGCTCGTTGCTCTGCACTCCACAGGTGTTTATAATGATCTCTTCTATTTAATTGGTTTGATGTTACACTAATCAAGCTAGTCTGTCTTCTGAAAATGTTTCTGTCTCCTAGCTACTCCTGGTTTCCCTTCCCCTATTTGACAGCCCTACAGCTGTTTTGTAACTCTTATAAAAATGCATAGATCCACCCCTGGAGACCGGTATTCAGCAGCAGCTACAGTTTCAGCTTCTCACTAAGCAGGAAAGGGCGGTTGGGTGATCTGAATATTAGGTTTTGTCCCTGCTCTGTGCAGCTGTAACTCGGGGGTTGGGGTATTCTTCATTCTGCTTTCCCAAAAACAAGATGTGTACCTTATTTGAGGGCCTGTGAGAAAAAGAGTATTTAGCTTCTCCAACTCCAAGTGAATGTTGTTTAACCTACCTAATAAATTTTGTGCTGATATTTCATGGTTTCCATTAAGAGAAAAAAATGGCATGGAAATCTTACCACTCGACTGCCCTCTCTGATCCAGACTGAGCTGTTGGTGCAGCAGGCTTAAGGCAGGAGGTCATCTTTGAGCACAACTTAATGCATTTTCAAATTTATACACATGTAGTTGAACCACTCTTTCATTTAAATTTGGGGAGAATAATGTAAAACAATTGTTTAACGATTTTGAGGGCTTGTAGTAAGTTTATTAAATTTGCCAGAAGTCGCATGCTATAAAATTTGTCTTCCTGTGCACTGAACACCTCTCCTCCCTCAGGTCATTTACCATATTTACTCAGATAAAAGATGAGTTTTTTCTCCTGATCAGCATGGAGGTAAAAGGCCCTCATCTTATATTTGCATATAAGGAAACCTCACTAAATACATTGTTTTATCTTTGAACAACTGCTAAAAGCAGCATGTGCTTAGTAATGGGAACCACCTCTGAAGTTGATTAAATGTAGTCAACACTGAGCGTGACTATAAAATACACTGCCAATATTGGGAAGGGAATCTTTGTTTAGTGTGTGGCCCTTAAAAAAACCAGAAATGACAACAACAAAAAGGCAGTTGGTTCCCTAGGAGGGAATGAGCACTGGGTCTGGAGGTACTGCAATACCAGGCCAGAGCAAGCTCTGCCACCCTCCGCTGGTGCCAAAAAAGTCAGTGGTGACACATAGGGGGTGCACATGCACCCCCTGACAGTGCTGGTTCACCCCCTGTTAGCTAGCATTCTTGGGTGGCGGGGGCAGCATGTGAGAGCGCTGGTGCCCGCCCCCCCCCCCCCCCCC
>NW_017728996.1:53301885-53317703 GCF_001723915.1 Gavialis gangeticus | reverse complement strand
GAGTGGGGGCACCAGGAGAAGTGGTTCCCCTGTGGCTGTTCCTGCTGACCCGGAAGTGCCAGTGGTGCACCACTGCCAGTTTGCAGGTTGGCAGGATCAGCCACAGGAGGACCTCCGCTACCCCTTTGCCTGTGGGATTGGCTGCAAGGGGGGCACCCCCCCAGTTGCTGACTGTCCAGTCAGGGGGGGCAAGTGCCCCCCAACTCAGGAGACACCAGTTGCCCATGAGAAATGATGATCCCCCCCACCTAAAATATTTATTTCTATGCATGTGTACATATACGTGTGTGTGTACATGTATAAACAAACTACCACTACCAAACCTGTCTTTTGACCACTGTGGTTCAGTTGACAGTCCAAAGCACACTTTTTTAAAATGAATTTTGTCTTTGGCCAAATTAGCCAGATTGGTTCCTAATTCTATCAGTGGAGTAGAGCTCAATTGTTCAAGTCTGTGTGGTGCTACCATTGTCAAGTATCCTCCCTTCCAGACTCTTCAGCAAAAACACACTTTTCTTTTTTCTTTTTTTAAGTGCATTTCATATTTCTTGTCAAATTATCCAAATTGGTTCCAAATCATATTGGTGGAGTGGAACTCAATCGTGCCAAAAAACATATCAATTGAGCAGGCAGAACTCAATTGTTCCAAACACCGTTTATGGTGCTACAAACAGTGAGCATCCTCCATCCCAGACCCATCACCCAGGGACTTCAGATAGCATTCCTGCCAAAGGGTTTAAGAAGATGTGTAGACCGAAGGCCAGAGGTCTTGGGGTTTGGATGCCCCCAGATGCTACAGGCAAGCATCCTCCAGCCCAGACTGTTTAGTTTGGGACTTCAGATACCCCCTACACTTGATCTTAGCCCTGAAGAGGCCAAAATGCACTTTTAAAAAAATATACATATTTAGTATTCCAGGTCAAATCAGGCAAATCCGTTCCAAATCATATTGATTGAGCAGAACTCAATCATTCCAAAACCATGGATTGGGCAGGCAGAACTCAATCATTTTAAACACCATGTATGGTGCTCCAACTGGCGAGCATCCTCCATCTCAGACCTCTTACCCTGGGATTCAGATACTCCCAAATCCATTGGCAGGCATCCTACATGCAGGCCCAAGCCTGGAGATCTGGGGATTCGGATGGCCACAGAAACCTACAGGCAAGCATCCTCCATTCCAGACTCTCAAGTCCAGTACTTCAGATATGTCTTACACTACACTTGATTTTAGCCTACAAGATTTTTTTGCAAAAATATTTCTTTCTATACACACACATTATACTTGTATATAAAATATTTATGTATATAGAAATAAAATTAGTGTGGGCTAACATCAAGTGGAGAATGTACATGTATCCTATTCCAGCACTCTGCCAGATGGACCCTGTGGTTCACTAGGCAGCTCAAAGCACTCTAAAAACCTATTGCACAGCTTGTACTAAAGAAGTTTATGTTGTAGTAGCCATTGAGTGCAGTCCCCCCCTCAGCATCTACTCTTTTCAAGTCAGGGTGAGCCACTACATCGCATACATTTTGACTTCTTCCGCACTCCCATAGCTGAGCTGTACCTTTCTTTCCCATTTCCAATGATTTCTGTTGCTACACCAGCTTTAAATGTTTGGCAGACATCAACAAATGGGGCCCCAGACAATTTGCTCAGAATCCCTCTGTTAGCCACTCTCAGCCTGTTGCATATGATTAGCTTGGCCCTGCCCTCCATGAGGTAAAGCTGGACCAGGTTGCCCTATGCTTCATCTGCATATAAGTTTTTGGAGGATCCCAGGACTTATGACAGGAATACCCAGTTCCAGTCATGGGGGGAGGTAATTAGCGCATGGATCCTTTGTGGGGGTTCTCTGGTGTACACGCACATACTGAGCAGTGGTGAGCTGTGGGATCACCATGGCTTGAAATGCTGGTGACTGTGTGTAAATAAATATTTTGCAAAAAAAAAAAAAAGTTTGTAGTAATATATTAGTAAGTGCTGCTTAAAAGTGTGTTTATGGAGTACCTGTGCGAAAACTTGCAGCGGTTTCAAAAAAGGTGAAATGCATCAATTCTGGATGAACTAAGTATGCATATACTGTATGCAAATTGCTACAGCTATATTTATTTCAAAGTCATTTTTTTCAAATTTGCCTCCTCCCTTCATGTGCTCAGGGAGAAGGGTTTGACAGTAAGGAGGCAGGGAATAAGTTGGGGGAGCACAGGACAAAAAAACTACTGGACCCCCCCCCCCAGATTTATTTTCCCTGCTGTAGCTGTGGGTGAGGGACAAATTCCAGACAAATCTCCAATAATTAGATTCTATACCTGGAAAATGTATAGCAAAGTTATGAAATATTTCATATGCAGCATCTAATTATTGGGATTCATCTTACAATCAGGATTGTCTTATATTTGAGTAAATACAGGTAATTGTCATGTCTAAATGTTTTTACTTTAAAATCAGGGTATGGTAGCAGTGAACTTAAAGGCATCTGCTTCAGTGGTATAATTTGGAGCTGCCTCTCTCTCTCTCTCTGTCTTGCTGAAGTCTGCACCTAATCAACTGAGTTGTCAGAGGCATCATGAACAGCCCCCAAGTTTCTGTGCCCTCTAAGCAGACACCCAGAGCTGGTGTGTTGCTTGCCCACCTCTAGTTACACTGCTGCCAACTATAGACAAATATCTGGTCACGGGCTCAAAAGTCCCTAGACTGGCAGACATTGATAACTGTCACATCCTTCCCTTGTGCGGTGTTTGTTACAGCACACTGTGTAGCTTTCTAATGCCAGCCCAATAGACTATCTGCGATTCGTGGACTTTTGACATTTCTTGACTCCAAATTGGAGAGATGCTTCCCCCTGCCCCCCCCACCCCCAAATGTTGTCCCTTCTTGTGTATAGTAAAAGCAGTCCAACCTTATTTCTGAAACTACTGACCTACTTCTCAAACTGTTTTAGAGGGAAAACGCTTGTAAAGATAAAACCAGAGAAACATTTAATAAGAAAGGGTACAGTTTGACTGTTAAAAAAAAAAAAAAAAAAAAACTGAATGTGGGCTTTAAAATGGAAACATACAGCAGTTAGTTACGCTGCCTGCTTCTTCCACTTCTAACCACCTGCATTTAATATCATACAGAACTAGTAACCCTCCCCTGAGAGGAGCAGTTTCTTCAGTTCCCTTGCCCTGCATTGTTTAAGGGAGTGTGGCCAATAAACAGCTTCAAGTCTTTTCAGCTCTGTTGCTGTCAGAAGTTAAATTAGTCTTGCCCAAGCAAATCTGAAGTTTCCTAAAGCTTGGACCTTGGTTGTAGAGTATTTGAATAACAAGAATAAAACACAATGAGGCACTGTATACATTCCGCTGAAAACTAGCTTTGTTTTAATACCCTGTAATTGGCCTGCTGCAAGTCTCCAAGGAGTAATGTTTTACCTATTTAAAAAATACATAGCTTTTAACATGACAGACCTATTGTTGAGGACTTACTGAGCATGCATGGCTTAGCATTTTCTTAACATTAAATGCCTTAACAAAAACAAGTTTAGTCAAAGGAAGTTTAAATACCAATAACTGCACACCAGTTGAAATCAAGGCCATTTAGGATTTGAATGAGTCTTGATTAGGGCAACATTTGGGGGGTGGGGTGGAGGGAAGGGGAGTTCTTATTATGACTCCATGCTGCCACTCTTTCATAGCCTAAAAGTTCCTTTTGTGTGCATCATCCTTCTGTGTTTATTTCAGTAGCTTTTGAATTCCAGTCCAAATGATTTGGCTATATTTATTTTTTGCTGTGTAATTGATAGATTGATTTAGTGGAAGCCTAGTCTCAAGAGAAAGTGGCCATAAGGAAATGTGGGGCATCCAAGATGCCCCCCCAGCAGCCGGGTGCAGGCACAGTACAGCAGGGAGGCAGAGCTGCCTGTCACACCAGGCCACTCCACTTCCCTGCCAGACTGTGCCCCATGCCTGGGGGTCTCGTGTTCATTTTTCCTCAGCTGGCCAGAACTGGCCTTCAAAATCCTGGACTGTCCCGGGCAGCCTGGGATATATAGTGGTCACCCTAGCCATGCAGCTGTTCAGTTCTATTTGACCTGTCTCTGCCCCTCAGACTCCTCTCTAAAACCACATGGTTTCGATCTATATATAAATCCAAAGTAGTTTAATAAATTTGGAGGTGAGGTTGTCACAGATATACTGTGGTGTGTTCTATGAATGCAATTTTGTTCATGTAATGAATAGCAAAATACATTAAAACAAAGCAATGATATACCACTTGCCAAATCTTGTGTTCTGGTTGTAATTTGATAGTTGAGCTTGAAAGAACAATTTTTATTTAAATCTCTTATTCAGTCGCACTTTCCTTTTCTCCAGAGATCCTGGAAATGAATTTTTTGTGCGTTTGCTAGTAGTACAAAATTATATTTTGTTCTTGAAATTGTCAAGAAAAGCTGACCCACTCTGAGTTGTGGTGAACTCATTTTAACATACTTGTTTGACATTTTTGTTTTGGTTAACAAAAGCCTTTTAATTACTTTTTACATGTTTACTGAAAAAGTCACTTTTTTTTTTTGGAAATACACTTTTAATTGCCCTAAATTTTATTACGAATATAGTAAGCAAGCAGTTAACTTTTCAGTGTCTGTTTTTCCCCTTTGTAGAATCTGCTTCCTACATCCTGGGGATTTGTAGTTGAGGCTCACAATTGCTATGATATGACATTTTAGTTCATTTTTAGAAAGCGAACCATATATATCTGATATTCCAGGGGTAATGCACTCTCATCTGTAACCAAGCTGGTATTTGTTTTTGGAAGTTCCTTTATTTCTATGTTGTGTCCTGCATGTGCCAAGAATTTTCAAGCATGCTAATCTTCTTCCTAATGCACTAACGTGTGGTAGGACAGCTGGTGTCAGTACAACCTTGTTGGTCTGAAATGGGTCATGCTTCAGAGAAGTTCAGGTACACCAAGACTAACGCAGGCTTCTCAGAGATGGGTTATTTATATAGGTCATGGCAGATTATGGTTGCCAGGCAGTGCAGTGCTTTCTGTTCTGCAGAACAGCATAGTGAAATCTCTGAAAATCAGAATATACTTCAGGTGCACACAAACTATCTGCTGGAGCTGATGCTAAAGGTCTACTAGGAATATTTTTACAAGGTCTGTCGTATACTTGTATGTCTTATTCTGCAGGACATGTCCGTGACCTAATTGTGCCCTGTTTTGTACCATATAGAATTGTTTTTTCTCCTACTTGCATTTTGGCAATCTTAAGAAGAGTGAAACACTGCACAAGTTCCCTTGAGTTGGAGAATCTTTTTATAATGCTTGTGCCTTGCTTGACACTCTTCTGTACCAGTTGAGTGGGGAGTCAACAAGTCTGAAATTTGTTGTCCCTTTTCAAAAAGGGACACACAAATACAACGTTTCTGGTGTCTGATTTCCCCCTGCCTGCCCTACATACATACCCTTCATCTTCCATACAGGTTGCAGTAATGTGAGGGGTAGAATTGGTAGTTGCAAGTGCTTTGGTTTATGTAGATTGGATGAGACTATAGACAACCTACATTTGTTTCTTGCCTTTTTTCTCAAGGTAAATATTAGTCACTGTTTTGACTGACAACATTATGACACCACAATAGTCAATGATGGCTTTATGCCAGCCCTTAGAATAGGGTGTTCTTTTTATAGGTGTTTCCTGATACTCAGCTCCTTGTAAAACTACTCGGATTTGCCGGCATGGGACTTGTCTTTCTGCAATGGTTAGTTCAAGTTAGGCTACACCAAGTAGTCAATTTGAGCTTGTCCTGCTGAAAGGGAGAATGACCACCCTGAAACAATCGAGCTGTGGAGACTCGTGAATGAGAGTAGTAGCTCACTGAATCCCCACAGCAATACTTTGCACAAGTGATGGCAGCTGTTGAGTTGCAACCTTTTCTGAAAACAGGCCAGCTGTCTCAAACTTAAGTACCACTTCATTTGAGCAGGAGATTTTTGAGTATGTAATGGGAATTAGCTTAGGGACAACATTAGGTATACCAACATTAACACGGCAGTAAAAGCAAGGCCATTGAACTGAAGTTGTTTGTTTCTCTGATCACTCAGTCCTGTTTTTCAGAAAAAAGGAGAGGAGCTTACACCATGTTCATTTTCATGCTGCAGGTTAGCCATTGGGGTTGCTGGTTGTAGCCGTGTTGGTCTAAGGACGTAGGCAGATGAGGTTCTTTGGGTAGATGCAATATTGTTAATTAGACCAACTAAATAGTTGGAAACAATTGTTTCAACTATTTTTCCAACTATTTAGCTGGTCTAAGAAAAGAGATCACATCTACCCAAAGAATCTTGTCTCCAGGTTAGCCATGCCATTCATCTTCCTTATATGTAATACTATTTATTTTCCTTTGACAAACCTCCTAAAATACTAGAGTCTGAGTTTTGCATGTGGATTGGAGAGCATTTGAAATATGGAATTTCCTGCTAGTTTTTCAGTCTTCACTACATAGTGCTACAGCTCTGCAGAGCTGTCAGCCAGTTAAAGGTGTGTCTGTTTTAAGGGATCACTTTAAGGCAGGGGAGGGCAAAATATGATCCGTGGGCTGTATCCAGCCTGCCAGTTGATCCTATCCAGGCGGCCGCTGGGAGCCTGAGAAGGGAGGGCTGCATCTTGCCATATGCTAATGCAATCATTAGTTCATATATCCAGTTCCTTGCATTGTACTATCCTGCGAGAGACTTTTTGGAATCAGTCTCCCCTTTGGGTTCTTTCCTCTCGAGCTTTCTCTTCATGTGGTTGTAGGTTTTTGTCATTAAACGTTTAACCTAAATGCCTCCTGAACTACTCGTGTGCCAGATATCACGGTTTCTACCCTGTTCATTACAAGTTTGGGAGCTCCTGTACCTATTACTGCTGGGATTCATGGGAGAAAAAAAGTATAGCAGCTTTCTGTGCATGTATGAGCATCAGAATAACTCTAAAAATCTGGCCTTCTGTTCCCTTCTGCCCAATGTATGGTAAACACTTACTGTTATTTTCCCCTTCAGCAGGCAGAACTGCTTTGTTGCAAGAGCAGGGCAGCCCGTGTTGTGGAACCTTGCAATGAAAAATAATTCTTGCTCAGAATATGTTTTTTAAACTATTTAACTCTTGTGCCCACTGCAGTTGTATCCTGACCTTTTGTTGTTTACTTCAGAATTAAAGAAGTGAAGCAAGAGGAGTAGTTGGGGGAATTTTTGACATAAAAAGAACCTCCATGTAGCTTGAAATGACATTCATCTCTGCTTTGGCTATTGTCCTGTAGTGGCATGGCTTCTCCATTTAGAGTAGGGGGAAGTTGAACAGTTATGAGGCACTCTTTGCAGTTACTCAAATCATATCTCAGCTACTTGTGGGGGGTTAAATGAAATGCATAACCTTTTTCCTAACTCAGGAATGGTCCACAGATTATATAAGAGGGGAACCCACCCCACTCCTGTTGTCCCCCCTGCCCTCCCCCAGATAAAAAAAAAAAAAAAAGGCAGATGAGGCTGAACCCATAAGAGGTGGGGGAATAATTAACTATTTTCATGTTTTCCTTCCTTCCATTCATTTATTTCTCCCTAGATATTTGGGCAGGGATAGATTGAATTAACTCAATAGTCTCTCAGGGTATGGGCAAACATAACATTTCAAATGTTTGAGAGGCATTGAAACACTTCAGAGTGCTACCATAAAGATGTATAGCTGGGATGAAATGCGCTCTAGCATGACAAAATAGTACCTGCAGAGAGTAGGTCCTGTTTTGTACATACAGCCACAGTGATTTTTTTTTTAAGCACTCCAGCTGGGGCAGCTGGACTGCATGCATGTCCCACAGCTGATGCTCTATGTTTCTAAGCCTGAAACATTTCGGATAGTGTATCTCTTTCCACCCTGAGGCTAAAACTCTTCCATGGTAGGAAGGTTCTTTCTGTTTGAGTTAAACCTACTGTTTTGCACTTCCCCCAGGCTTTTACTTGTATATGCTAGCTGTCTTCTCCACTGGCATGCAAAAAAATGAAGTGTACCATAACAAAATCCACCTGCATATTATAGTCTCTCTTTCAGTGATATTTTCTGTTGGTCCTCTAGAGGTGAAATATGGAGTTTGGTTTCCAGGCTCATTCAGTCCTAGCTTATCACCCTTTTCGTAAACTTCAGTAATTGCTCGCTTTAGGGTACCAACACCTAAATTATACATTTAGGAGCTGTATCAAATTGATACAGCTTTGGATTTCAAATCTGATGTAGAAATGAATGCAGGTAGTTTGCTTGTGTACACAGTGGCCTCTCCCATACCATGTGAAGTACTTTGGATCTTGATCATAGAAGGCTGACAGGCCTCTAGAAAAATGGCATAATTCGGGCTAATAAAGCCCAATGGAAGTTTTCTGTCATCTTGGCTTGAAGGAGTCCTACGAACCCTTGGCTATAGGTAGGTCTTCTACACAAATTAGACTTTTGCTTTCTTAATTCATTTTCGAAAGAGAAACACTTGCAGCATTTTACCTGCCTTTGGACTGTTTGTTCTGGAGAGAACATTTACTGTGTGTGGCTAGAATAATGTAGTTTTATGAATAAAATCTGGACGTTTTCTAGTAGTTTCTTAAAGGCAGGCCAGGGGGAAGCATCTTTTTCAGACTGAGTAGCATTACTTGGAAGAAGCCAGTTCTACTGCCACAAGATAAGCGTGTGCAAATAATCAAAGAGAACAGGCTAATTTTCCAAATTACCACACAATCAGATTTTTTTTTTAAACCTTGTGACACTGTCAGTCGTCATTTGGACTCTTACCAGTGGCAGGAACAAATGTGCTCTTCCTTCTGTCCTTCCCAGGCTTGTTTTCTATTCCTTTTCCTCTATGCTTGTACAAGCAGTTTGAGTTTACAAGCTGCTCACAATACAGCATGGATTCAATGTGGCACTTATTCCCTGCTAAAATGCACGAGGCATGCAAGTTATCACAAATGACATTAAAGCCTTGAAAAAAAATGGTGTGTATGCTGCACTCATCTGTGAAAGTACCGGATACATAATAATTGCTCTTGCCCTCTGTGCAGAAATGCAGTTACTTGTAAAATGACAGGATACTGGACCGGTGTGCAAGGTGACAGCTCTTCATTTTTTTTTTTTTTCAAAACCTGGTGTATTGTGATGGTCTGGGTTAAACCAGGGAAAGGGGAGGGAGGCAAAAAATATATAGTTCTGACCAGCATCTTTTCAGCCCAGTCAGCCGGTGTGGGGATGAAGTGGATTTCCAGAGTATTTTGTGGAAAGTATACTAAGATTTCCTGGTGCAGCACTGAGAGCCTGAATAACAAAGAGCTATTCACACCTGCTGAAGGCTCCCTGCTGTGTCAAAGTGGAGTGCCCTACTGTAGCTAATCAGGCTGTGCAGTGTGCTATTACACTAGCATTTGTTAGAAAGGAGATGATTCATTACCCCATCAAAGCAGAAGGGAGAGGTTGTAATGAAGGCTGGCAAGGAAAAGGGAGCTTAGTGTTTGGCAGTAGTTGAAGCAAATGGTACACAGGGATGTGTGTGTAGGGGGGAACACAAACCTGAAGAGATTATTATGGCGTTGGAAGAAGGGCTGCTGAGACCCCATCTGGAATGTAGTGAACTATTTTAAGCGCTGTAATAGGGAGGACAGTAGGAACAATGATGTCTCCATGGTTGGGGAAATTCAAGATCAAGGGGGGTGTGGGTACAGCAAATAGCCACTGCAGTAGTTTGAGAGTAAAAAGCGCCAACAAGCAGGGCAAGGACTAATGTACTGTCAGAGTAAACATTCAAAGTAGTTCAAGACATTTTCAGTGACTTATGTTTGCTTAAAGAATATTTTGTTCCTGTCTTATTTCCCACTTTGTACTATTTACTGTCATGTGAACAAGTTGAGTGATGAGTGAGCAGAAATGGAAGTTGCAAGAAAATATTAGCAGTGTTCAAAATGTGTTATGGGGGGAAAATTTAAAGACATGTTTTCTAGGTTTTTTGTAAATGTTGAATACTAAAAACTATTACTCCCTAGAGCTTGCCATTTTTAAAGAGTTTCAAGAATGCTTGTCCAACTAGCTCATCTTAAGAAGTCTGTGTGGGATTTTTTTCTACTAGAAGCAAAAAAAAGCCCAAAAAACACACAAAAAAACCCAAACTAGGCACTAAAATTAGAAGTTTTCTGTTGATTATTTGGCTTTGGCTCTAAAAGACTGCAACAAAGTCGCAGTTGTTTGCAAGAGCTGGATATGCTCATAGTCTCACTAGAAAGCCAGGTTATATGGACTCTGTTGCCCTTTGTCTTGTTCTTAGTGTTGGAGGAGGCAGAAACAGGAGAAGTTGATGTCAGTTGGATTAGATCATGATGCCTTGAAATTTCATTTGAAGGCCCTGAGCTTAGTGTCATTACTATGTAGAAGAGTAGTAGAAGCGAGAATTGGCTTCTGGTACCTTCTTTTCTCCTGTAATATAGTTGCTTTTGTGGGTGGTGGGTTCATTCTTGAGACCTTGCCAGTGAGTTTTCCAGATGTTTTATCTATGTTGTATTTTTGTATAGTGTTCATGCCAAAATGCTTGTGCCATGGTCTGTACTCTGTTGTACAAGATAAGAAATTTGACTCAAGACTGTTTTGATAAATTGTATTTACAAGTCCAGCAAAAATGAATGAGCTGTTGAAGGCTGCTTGGAGTTTCAAGTTAAAGGCTCCTGGCAGTGTCACTGTTGGTATGAAAAGGAGCCAAATGGTTGTAGAAATAGGAGGAAGTGTTTCTAATTAATGCCTGGCTAGTTCTAATGCAGTTCTCATAATGCTGTTCATGTGGTCACTAACTGGAGATGAGGAAACATGGGAACTAGGACTAGGCCTTCTGTCATGTATGCTGCTATTCATACTTTCTTTCAGGATCCACCCTGGCACTTTGGCCTTTGCTATCCTGATCTAGTGGTATCTGATTAGCCCAAGCGGGAAAGAGAGAGCCAAGTGACATTGCTGCTACTTATTTTGATGTCACTAGCCAGTTGCAAAGTTTGATCTGATTGGAACCAGAGGGAGGTTTGAATGCAAGTGGAAAAACAAGTTTTGCGCTGATATGCTGCTTTGTTCTCTGACTACTGGGGTCCTTTAGCATGTTTTCCTTACCGTTCTGGAAAGTGAAGTTTAGTATTAGCAACGTCATCTTTTTTTTGTGTGTACAACTATGGTTTCTTAACCCCAGTTTTTACTTTTGGAACTTTGTGAAGAGTAAACCACAACATGTTGAATTTGATTTGTGAATTGTGTGTTGAGTGGGGAAAACGCTCAAGTAATTTGGTGGAAGGGCCGAGAAGCAGTCATGGCTTACAGAGCTTTTTATGTAGATCTGTAATCCTTGTAGGTCAAAATAACAGTAGTAGTAATAATTGCTCCCTTGCTTGCAAAGGCATAACAAGCGGTTTCTGTGTCCTGGGTGGCAGCAATGGCTGGGACAGCAGTGACTGTGGCTACCTTTCTACAGTGTCTTAAAATTTGGTGCCACTCTTGCAGTGCCATTCCCTGTTATGTTCCTGATCACTGAGTAGCCAGTACTAGCAGGTGGTAACTGATTGGTCAGAAGTAGTTTGCACCCTCAATCCCAGAGTGAAATGTTCATTACAAAAGAAAAGTTGTTGCTATATTTTCAGGTATATGATGTACCTGTGAACCAAGCAAGGATAAAATTTGTGGAGAAAAGCTTTTTGTTTTTTAACATTAGCTTGATTTTTTTTGAAGTTTGAGCAGTTTTTATGATGATCAATATTGCAATTTTATTTTGCGCATGGTTGTATACATTTACAACAGGTCTTGCTGTTATTCATGGAAAGTTATCTTGCCTTAAATGTTACAGTTGTCAGTTTTTTGGTTTTTATAATAAGTCACTAAAGTTCTTCTGTGAAGTTACCACCACTTTCACAACTACTGAAGCTGCAAAAGTTTTCCTCTTCAGAAACTTGGCTCTAATTTTCACTTGCTTTATACAGAATGTCCTCCTCACTTACCATCTTGTGTGTTGCTGAATTTTACTTTCCTTAAAGGAGTTAACAATTTTTGGTTTGACTCAAGTCTGAGAAAATGTTATCCATTAGCTAATGAATGTAATGGTTGGCCTTTTTTTAACCTTTAAAACTGTGTTGCATTACTGACTTTGTCCATCATCATCTCATTCCAGTGTTCCTTCCTGAAAATTTTGACGAGTTTATTAATAGGCATATCCAATCGCTGCAGCTGTGATGTGAGACCTCTGCATATGATGGCTAGATCAAGATTTCATTCTTGGAATTTCTTCTTGGTTGTGCTCTGTGCACAAAAGTGATCAGGCAACCAGGGATGGCCTCTAAAGAGCTCCTGAATGTTTGCACCATACTGTCAGTCCATAGTTGCATCATGTTTTTGTTTATCCTCCCTTTTTCATGGGCATGGACAAAAACACCACAAGGAATTTCCTTTCTTAGGATTTTTTCAGTTAGAAAAATCAGCTTTGTCCATGATTTTGTATCATTGTCCAATACGTCAAGCCAAGTGTAATGCATCTTCTTTTCTCACGATCACTGGTTTTTAGTGTTATCAGCTTTCTCCTTCACATCTGTGGCCTTATTGGATAGCACACCAAAATGAATCTCATCCATGTTTCTAATTTTGAGTCCTTTCTGTTGCATTTATCTTTGAATCTGTGGCAATTCCACAACCTTGCACCCATTCCACTTGTGACCTTTGGGCAGTTGTCCTTGAATACATTCATAGTCTGTGAAATACCAGGAATCTGTGGCAGCAACATACACATCTACTGAAATCTCCTGTTTGGCTTTTTTTTGTCACCTCCTGTGTGTGGTGGGGGTGGGGAGGGACTCATCTTGATGCTAGAAATGGACATTTAATTGTCTAACCAGCCTCTGCCATACTTCCTGTTCTAGCTTTGGCACATTAGCTGACTTGCTATGTATAGTGCACATCATTTTCTCTTGGTTTGTTTTTGGGTTTGTTTGTTTACTAAATCTTTGTCTTCTCCATGATGGAATCACATTTGTAGCTTTGTTCCAGTTTTCTTCTGCATACTTTGCTATCCTTCATTTAAACCAGTTGTATAAAATTATTCGTTGCTGATCTGTGCTTGTTGACTACATACTCTTCTAGATGCGCTATAGGAGGCCTATAACAGGTGGTAGTAACAGCTGCCTGTGAATGCTTGCTAGTGCCATGTACAGCATAGAGACCCTTCATTTGTATAACTTGATGAAAATCAAGTGCCCCTCTAGAGGTTATAGATATCTGCAGTAACACAATTCTGAAGCAAATTGCTTTCTATATCATTTGCCATTACATCCTGCCATCTCTCTTTGCCATTGGCCACCATGTGGGAGATCTCAGGGATCAGGATCAAATAGGTCACGAAGTGAATTATTGTAGGTACTTCAAAGCCCATAACAAATATTGCTCCGTAAGTCAAGTACAGGTCAAAATCTTTTTGAACAGAAGGTGAACAAGCACATAGTCTCAGTGATGACCAGTCTGGAAAGGGTCATTTGTCTCTCAGGTCTTGGACTACGTTGCTTGTGTACTGCGAGAATGTCTTAGATGCAGATGCAGGTTAGGTAGCAATAAAACAAGTTTTCTTTCCAGAGCTTTCAATGCGATTATCTAGCTTCTTTTTGAGAGAGTTTCGTATCTGGCTCTGTGTCCAGCTGGCTGTCCTCAATGTCATTCTGATACGACATGTCATAATGTCCTTCTGCTAACGGTGGAGTTCCCACTTGAAAGCGCTAGCATTTTTAAACCCCCACCGTTCTGTTGTCATGGTGACTGGTATCTGTTGTATTACTCAGTGTTGCCAGTGAATGACAGTATTCCTGTGCTTCATTTGATCCTGCTGCTTCCACAAATACTTCCATCCGTGAACATTGTAAAGTACATTACATAGAGCAGGTCACGCACTGTCTTTTTTCCTTCTTGCTTAAGGCTTTGCTTATCAAACCTTGAGGCTGAAACAACCTGAGTGAATGGTGGTGAAAGGTTCTTCAGTGTATATCATGAGTCATTGGGTGTTCATACACATGCAGTGGGAGGGTGAGGGTAGCACTTTAATTAGAGCAAGTCTGAGAGTTGCTTTAATTAAAGTGCCTGAAATGTCACATGTATCAGCATCCCTGCATTGAAATATGGCGGTGGGGGCACTTTAACTAAAGCTTGTCGAACAAGCTTTAGTTAAAGCACCCCTGCTGCCAATTTTCAGCGTGGGGATGCTGATGTACGTGACTCTGGAGCCTGCTGGAGCATGGTAATTACCGCAAGTCTGCTCCTATGTGTTGTAATTACAGCACGTTGGAGCAGCCTCAGTGTACGTGTATAGGCGCCCATTGTGTTTGTAGCTCCCTTCCGTCAAATTCAAAGGGAAGCAGTATTGAAGAGGGGTTTTTTTAACAATTCTTGTTAATAAAATGATTTTTAACTTTGTGTGCCCTGTTTTTATAGTCACTTCTTTAGAGATTTCTGGATTTTAAAGTTGGAAGAGACCATTCTGTTGATTATGCCAATTTATGTAATGCAATCCATAGACTTCACCTGTTGAACTCTTGCATCTATCCTGTCAACTTATGCTTGAACTGGGGCCAGTTTTATAAAGATTTGAGTTTGTGGACATGTGAAGCATCTACTAGATAAATTGACTTTAATAGGTGGCAAAAATGCAGCAGACACCCCTTTTAGGTAGCATATCACTTAGGGTAAAATTACCTCTTACAAAAAAAAAAAAGTAACTATTGTGTGGGAAATGTACTGCATAGAATGTGTTGTATCCATTTCTGTACTTGGTTTCATTTTGAGGTAACTGTTCTCTCGGTGTAAACTGCTTCTCCCAGCATTTAGGGCACATCTACATGTGCATTTTAATTTGTATTAGTCTGTTTTAATGCACATTAAAGCATCACTTAAAATCGTACTAATGTGCAGTAAAATAGGCTAATGTGCATTAAGCATAGCTAAAAAGCTGTACCCTTTAGTTAATGCACGTTAAGACAGGCTAATGCACATTTTCCTAGTACCTCACAATGAGGTAATAGATTTAATGTGCATTTACTGAAGTGGGTTAATGCACATGTAGATATACCCTTAATAACCAGGCACTGTAGCACCTACAACAGGCACCCAGCATGGGAGAGCTGGTTATACATCTCTTCTTTACTACAGAATACATTTACTAGGGATTTAAAATCTGGAATAAATTATTCTATAGCAGTCCTCTTATGTCTGTATACCTATAGGAGGATGAAATCTTGGCCTTACTGAAGCCAGTGGCTTAAGCTTCTCTTCTGGCCCAGATTTCATTCTTGGTGCTGATCAGACAACCAAGAGAGTGTATAAGTTATATTGTGGGCACAATAAGCCAGGTAACTACTTTTAAAATCAAGTGCCTGATCTTCTGTTCAGAAGCTTGTAACTCTTAGCTATGACCACCTAGTAGTTACAAAACTGCTATTTATGCCTCATGGCTGTGTAACTTTGTGTTCTGTTCTTTGTAAAAATAAATCTCTTTGCTCTTACTAAGGACTTCACAGTGCAGATTTGGTCAGGTTTGATCTAACAACAAGCTTTATTTTATGTTGTTGTTTAGTATGGAGCATCTCGTGGCAATTTACTTAAGTACTTTTTTGAAAAAATAGCTTCTGGCTAATTTAGGTAGAACGCATCTTTTCTTCAAATGCCCGTCTTTTGCCTCAAGTCAGACTCCTTACCTCCTCAATAACTAACTTAGTATTTTCTTATAACACCTAACCCTGGAGTAGGCGTGTTCTCGGTTTAAAAGTCAGCATT
>NW_017728996.1:53291877-53296885 GCF_001723915.1 Gavialis gangeticus | reverse complement strand
CCACGTAGTAGTTACAAAACTGCTATTTATGCCTCATGGCTGTGTAACTTTGTGTTCTGTTCTTTGTAAAAATAAATCTCTTTGCTCTTACTAAGGACTTCACAGTGCAGATTTGGTCAGGTTTGATCTAACAACAAGCTTTATTTTATGTTGTTGTTTAGTATGGAGCATCTCGTGGCAATTTACTTAAGTACTTTTTTGAAAAAATAGCTTCTGGCTAATTTAGGTAGAACGCATCTTTTCTTCAAATGCCCGTCTTTTGCCTCAAGTCAGACTCCTTACCTCCTCAATAACTAACTTAGTATTTTCTTATAACACCTAACCCTGGAGTAGGCATGTTCTCGGTTTAAAAGTCAGCATTAGGAAAAAGTTGTGGACTCTTAACTAGAAGAGCAGGGCTCTCTCCATTTTTGATGCAACAGAAAGCAATATTTCCCCCTTTACTGAGCATTAGCAGGTCTTAGGGCTGTCTACATCTGTTTGCTATGGGAGTGGATATTGGTAATTCAGAAGCAAGTTATTTTTAGTGTAATTTTATTTTTATAGAATATCATTGATTCCTGGCAGGTGTGTTCAGAGTGCCTGGAAGCAGTTCTCATTTGCAGAAACTTCAGCTAAAACATTACTGTTCTTACCAAAATATTTTGGGCATCTCTCTCCTTGGGCTTTCTCAATCACTTGTTTATAAATATAGTTCTTTTTTCTGGCTAAGATTTTTGGTGTGGTGGTAGCTTATATTGGCACCCTTTGAATTGGGGTTGTTCTAGATAAGGCACGCTGCCCATGTACTACACTGGCGAAGGTTTAGGTTGTCTAACATACTGGAATTTATAGCCCTATCTCCATCTAGATGAAACTACTATCCGTGTCCTTTGTTTAGGCCCTGGGCTTTCGGTCTAGGAAACTCTAGATCCAAAACTGGTTATTCAGGATTGAATGGTCTTCAGAAGCGAGCCTGGCCCTCAACCACCTCTTTCAGTACCAAGAAAATGGATATTTGACTGACTTGATGAGCAGACAATAAGTCCTTTACTATTTGCTTTTTGTTTCTGGCAGTAGTGTAAAGAGGGGTGGGTAAGCATGATATTAGAATCTTTCACTGTCACAATGACATCTGTCCCTTAACTTGTATAAGCATATTCTGAAGGTACTACTGGGATATGATGGCACTTAACTTGTAAAAATTGATTGGCAGTGAAACTAAGGCTTGTTAAAAGCCTGAATGACGTGACCATATTTTTGAAGTAACTATTGCATTGAGTTCTGTATAGGCTTTCACTGTACTGAGAGCTTTTCTTTTTTTGTGACCTAGTTGGGAAGATGCAACATTCTTGCAGGCAAGCTAAGGCAGTACAGACTGGATAAATGGGGTGTTGGGTGGATAGAAAACTGGCTAAAGCATCGGGTTCAGAGGTAGTCAATCAATGGCTCGATGTCTAGTTGGCAGCCAGTATCAAGTGAAGTGCCCCAGGGGTTGCTCCTGGGGCTAGTTTTGTTCAATATCTTCATCAACAACTTGGAAGATGGCATAGGGTGCACTCTCAGCAAGTTCTGAAGATGAAACCAAGCTGGGGGGGAATAGCAGATACACTGGAGGGTAGGGCAAGGATTCAGTGCAACTAAACAAATTGAAGAATTGGGCCAAAAGAAATTTCATGCAGTTCAACAAGGAAAAGTGCAAAGTGCACTTAGGACAGGACAGTCCCATGTACTGGTACAGGCTGGGGGCCAACTGGCTGGGTAGCAGCTCTGCAGAAAAGGACCTGGGGGTTATAAGCTGAATGAGCCAAGTGGGCCCTTATTGCCAAAAAGGCTAATGGCGTATTGGGCTGCATTGGTAGGATTATTGCCAGCAGGTCAAGGGAAGTGCTGTTCCCCTCTTCAGCACTGGTGAGGCCACATCTAGGGTACTGTGCTCAGTTTTGGGCCCCCCACTACATAAAGGATGTGGACAAATTGGAGAGAGGCCAGTAGAGGGCAACAAAAATGGTGAGGGGGCTGGGGGACATGACTTAGGAGGAGAGACTGAGGGAACTGGGTTTATTTAGTCTAGAGAAGATGAGACTGAGAGGGGGTTTAATAGCAGCCTTCAACTACCTGAAGTGGGGTTTGAAAGAGGATGGAGCTGAATTGTTCTCAGTGGTGGCAGATGGCAGGACAAGGAGCAATGGTCTCAAGTTGCAGCAAGGGAAGTTTGGGTTAGATATTGGGAAGAATTTCTCACTAGGAAGGTAGTAAAACACTGGAACAGGTTACCCAGAGAGATGGTGGACTCTCCATCCTTGGAGGTTTTTCAGACCTGGCTAGACATCCTTGGGTGGGATGACATAGTTGGGGATCGCCCTGCTTTGAGCAGGGGGTTGGATTAGATGTGACCTCCCAAGGTCTCTTACAACCCTCATTTTCTATGACACATCTTTGCTTGGGTTCATGTATTTAAAGGCCAGAATAAATCAGTATAGCACAGACCACAGCATTTTACCTGTTAACATTTTTTGGTATTGAGCCAACGTTTTATAGCTTTTAAACATATTTTTTTAAAAAGATGCAGTCTCCATTTATACAAATGTTATCCACCTTCTCCCTAGGTAAATTACTCTGAAGGTTAGCTGGTAAATGTAAATGGGTTAAAAAATGCCAGAGAGAGAACATTTTTGCCTCTTGGTATTCCCCTGTTTATGCATCAAGGAACACATTAGCCCTCTTAATTGTATCATTTCACCAAAACCTCACATTAGAATAACCACTTAAACATGACCCATAAACCTTTTGCATTACCACTGCTTTCCACAGTGGTTTCCCATCTTGCATAACCTGTATTTTTGCCCCCTTTCTAAATGATGACTCTGCTTTTGCTTTGTGATTTTTTTTTTTTTTTTTACTGAAATGTTTCTACTAAGCCCAATTTACCACAGGGTCCTGGACTGGTCTGTGGAAGTGAGCTGTCCTTATCTTTTATCACTCCGTCTCATGCCACATGAATGTTCTCCCATATACTTTAAAGCAACTTTTGTACAAGAAGCAGCTCAAGCATCCTACTTTAAAGTCTAAGAGGGAAGTCATAAAATCAGTAATTAACCATGGTAAATTGATGTTTTGTTGCTTTTAAGCATGTAATGGAAGGAGAGATTACTTGTAATTTTGTCCTTCTTGAAGACATTTAATTTCTTGGAGGCTTCAGGATCTTGGTTAATTGGCCTCTTTCTGGTAGTCAGGACTGTGTACATGGCTACAGCAGTTACCATGACCAGTTATCCTACTCTGCTTTTTTTGCATGCTTTTGCACTGCCAGGTATCTGACTTGTTATGGAGACCTGTTGAGCATATAGCTTTCTCTCTTGGTGTGTTTGAAAAAGGTGAATCTTTCTAATTGTTCCTCAAGGGGGTTTTATACTAGCAAAAGGTTTGAATCAAAATTTACTCTCATTTAATTGCTTGTTGAATGAAATGCATACTCATCTTCCCGCAGCTAGTCTCTTGCCCTCTTCTGCCAGCTTTCCAGCAACAGTGGTGTGTTCTGTGTTCTCAGATATCAACATTTGGCTACTGTAGATATAGTATTCATATCTGGGTTTCCAGATAACTCTCCTTGACAGGCTGTAAAAGTGATCTCCGTTTCCTGCCACTGGTAACTGAGGACAGTCTTTGTCCCTTTATATCATTACCTGCTGTAGATAACAGCTGCTGTGGAAAATATTTTAGCTGAAATAAATGATTGTCTCTGGAAAATTTACTTAAATCAGTCCTTGGAAACAGCAACCAGAGCAAGTACTGTAGGTTTATTGAGCTGCACACACTGAACTGCAGCAGAAGGAGCCTCTCTGCTAGGTGCCCATTTGAACAGACTTGTTCTAAAGGTTGAGGGATAGGTCATGGCACTGGTTGCAGTGCAGATGTTCCTTGTTGGGTCTCTAGGAATTCCCTGCATGGCTTTTGTGTGATGAGTTTTCCCCCATTTTGGAACCTTTTTGAATGAGCTGTCAGTGCCTCAGTTTCTGGATTTTTATAATGTAATGAATAGAGTGAAAAAAAGTCAAACGATGATGTGCAAGACTTGTCTAGCAGCTTATATCTCACCTGTCTTGACTAAATTTAAAGCAAGTGTTTTTAAAATACTACAAGAGAGCGCAGCAGAATTGCTACCTTGCCTGCAAGTGCTTTCAAGTGAATTGACCCTTGTTTTCATGGGCTTTGTCTTCTAAGGAAAGCCTGCTTTCCCAAATTCACACTTGGATTTGAAGAAATGGGATAAGGTTTCTTGGAAAGGGAGAGCCCTCTGGGAGATGGGGGGGTGGGAATGGAGCATTTGTTAACTTCTTTTTGAGACAGAGGTGAAGGGAGGGAGAGAATTGGATCATTTCAGAGCTCCTTCCCATCTCCTTTTTAAATCTTTACCATTATCAGCGGGTTGTTTTAAATTGTGGCACCCTGTGTTGCTCTAATTGTGAAGTTCTGCATTATTCTGAGAAATCAGATTATTTCTCTATTTGCATCACTGGGGCTGGGAATGCAAAGGTGGGAAGAGCCTTAGCCTCTGGGACAGGGTTGCCTCAAGATGTTCAGGCAGTCTTTGCAGCGAACCTTTAATGCTCCTATGGAAGTTCTGTTGGCCTGAAGAATAGTAGGGTGTGGGGCAAAGGAGGATAAATGGTGATTAACCACATGCCCTTATACTGATAAATTAGTAACTGCTTTTATATTAGAAAATAGCTGCACAGGCTATGATTTCTGTTGTTCGTTTCTGTAGCTTAGGACAGATGCTTTCAAGAGATGCCTGTACACTTGGTGGGTGTACTGGCTTGCATGGTGGGACACATGCTAAACAAATAAAGAATGGAAATTACTAATCCATATGTAGTGCACAGTGTGAAATATGATCAGTAAGTAGGCAGTCATCTCTGATTCACATGCCTAAGTTAGGCTTGGTGACGGTGAGAAGAAGATTATTAATCTTGAACTTACTTTTTACTAACGCTGGGACTAGGGGGTCAGTACACACATCTACAGG
>NW_017728996.1:53287495-53291866 GCF_001723915.1 Gavialis gangeticus | reverse complement strand
TCTGCTAAGGTCCCTTCTGACCCTAGAAACTATGAAACTCTGAAACTATGAAACTAATGTAACTTAAATAGTAGGGATAATATTCCCTTGCTTGTAAATGTATAAATTACTTCTATTTGATAGCTTGCTCTCTGCATGTCATTTCATACCTTTTGATGAAGTGAGCTGTAGCTCATGAAAGCTCATTTATTCAGTTAAACTGTAACAGGGGTGTCAGACTCATCTGGCTTTGTGAGCCAGGCAAGTGGTGCAGGATTGGCCCACAAACTGGATCAATGGCGTGTGGCTGGCCCAGCAGGCTGGATCAGGTGCATGGAGCTGCCCCACTCCATCCCTGCCCATGCTGAATCCAGAGCCCATGTCACTTGCTCTGGCTGCTCCAGGATGCATGCTGCAGGTGGCACCTGCCCCAGCTGGGATGGGATATGTGCCCCATGCTTTGCTATCCATGCAGCAGACAGCCCAGGGAAGGGGGAGTGCCACATGTGTCGGTCCTGGAGCAGGCACTGCATGTAGCCTGTGTCCCAGAGTAGCTGGGGGGGGGGGCAGATACTGTATGAGGCTATTCCTGTTTATGCTGCTTATGCGTCTACTCCAAACACAGGGACAGCACCAAGGGGTGGATAATGGGGCTCCATGTACCATATTTTTGACACCCCTGCCTTATAAAACATACCTCTACCTTGCCTTCTGGCTGACTTCAGACTAGCAGCCAACTCCCTCTCATTTCTTTATAAAGGGGTTACATAGTTACCAGTGAAACAAGGAAACATGTACAAGTACTGACCCATCCTGTGCATTGGGTTGCAAAATGCCAGAAGGGGTTACAGGTTGTGAAACATGTTTGCCATTTGGTTTTTTCTCTTCCACTATTTTATGTAGTTATTAGATCAGTGGTTCTCAACCTTTTTGCACTCGACACCCCTCTCTGATCTTGAATGAAGCATCCCTCCATAATTTCTGTAAATTGAGTGGCACCCAGTTTCAAAAACTAATTTATGTACAGTGCTTATTGCCATGCAGAGGGACTGGGCAGTGGGGATGAGGGACTGTCCAGGCAGGAACAAGCCTGAGTCAGGCTTATTTTTTTCGTTTCTCTACTTATCTCCTTGCACTTCATGGCCCTCTTCCAAGGATCTGGTGGCACCCCAGGGTGTCTTGGCACTCTGGTTGAGAATCTCTGCTGTAATGATTACAGAAGTAATAATTGAAATAAGGCGTTTCATTTTTTCCTAGTTTGTGTTTTTGTATATAATATAGCAAATTAATAGAGCTCTGCAAAGCTTCAGTTGCCAATTCAATTCAGAGGAGATTCAGCCCAATTCAGCAGCCAAATCTCCAAATCCAAATCAAATTGGGAGACCCATTAAAAGGTCTGAATCTAATCTGAAGCCTCTAAATCGATTCAGAGATTCGGATCGGCTGGGGAGAGGCAGGCAGAGGCTGTTCTGCGGCTCCTCCGGCTGTGCCTGCTTCTTCCAGGGTGGGGGGAGCCCAGGACAAGCCCCCATGGCTGCCCTGCCTGGCCCTGGCCCCAGCCTCCAGGCACTTCAAAAAAAAAAAAAAAAAAAGGCAGCCCCCCCCCACTCACCAGCTGTAGCAGTGGTGATCGGGGCCTCTGGAGGCTCATGGCAGAGCCCCCCCGCCCACTCAGCACAGGGCAGTGGGGGGGGGAGCAGGGATCATCCTCCCCACTTAGCAGGGTGCTGCACGCTGTCTGGGAGCTGGGGTGGCTCCACCTGTCAGCCGAAGCCTGGCACTGCTCAGCCCCAGCTTCCAAACAGTGTGCAGCGCCCTGCCGAGCCACACTACACCTGTGCGATGCAACAGTTGCTGGGGGGGAGGAGGGGTGATCCCTGCTGGCCCTCACTGCCCTGTGCTGCATGGGGGGGTGGGGTTCTGCCACGAGCCCCCAGAGGCCCTGATTGCCACTGCTACAGCTGGTGAGTGGGGGGCTTTTTTTTAAGCACTGGGAGGCTGGGCTGGGCAGGGCAGCCATGGGGGCTTCTCCTGTGGCTCCCCCCACCTGGAAACAGACAGGCACAGCCAGAGGAGCTGTGGGAGAAGCTGCAGTTGCCTGGCTGTGCCTGCGTTTCCCCAGCTGATCCAAATTGGCACCAAATCTCCTATTCTGATTTGGCCGAATCAACTGGGGACAGGTGATTTGAATCACCGAATTGAATCACTATCCTCTGAATTGGCCGAATCTGAATCGAATACTTCCATATTCACACAGGTCTACAAATTAATGTATGTTCCAATTAAGTTAAAATTGTTTTTGCTTTTAAACTGCATAATATTAGCCCTAAACAGTTTCCCCTCTAACCTACACACGTGTGCGGTCATGCACGATGAAAAATTATGCCACACAATAACTTCTTTTAATGCTGCACACACAGTGGCATACCCATGTGGGGGGGCAGTAGAGGGCCATGGTCCCTGGGGCGGGCGTTGCCCAGTGCTGTAGCAAGGGGGCACCAACGCCCCCTTTGCTGCCACCACCTGCTTTGCATTCGGCCACCTGCCCCATCCCAGCCACAGGTTGCTGCAGGAGGGGGAGGGGCAGGCACACTGAGATACCTGGACCCTCCCAGCCAGGATTGCTCACCGATCTCTAAACCTGAGAGGGGACATTAGCTCTAGGCCCTTAGTATATTAGTAAAACTCCTCATTTCTTTTTAACTGGAGAAAAATATGTTGTTACATGTGACAGTGCATCACTCCAGATCTAGGATTTTGAAGGGCGGTGAAGGGGAGGGTTTCAAAATCCTAGATCTACCCATGCACCTCTCCATAACTTTTGTGATCTGAGCAGCCACCCATTTCAAATACTAACTCATTATAGTGCTTGCTTCCTTGTAGAGGGGCCAGGCACTGGGGACAGGAGAACTGCCAGGCAAGGAAAAGCCTGAGCCTGTGCTTATCTTCTTTTGTCCTCGCACATCGTGGCATCCTTAAAAGGATCTTATCGTACCCACACACCATGGTTGACCATCACTGACTTAGCTAATAGGCCACTGGGCTTGAAAGAGAAACACCTGTTTCTGTTGCTGATTTCCTCCATGCTCTTAGTACTCTGTACCTCATCTTTTTGACTGCTGCTTTCAGGAAAATATTATGAATGAGCATATGCTTCCTCTTTAGTGTATTTAAGCATCACAGGAACTGGATTAAATTAATTTTGACCTTGTAAAATACTAAATGCATATGCTTATTAAAAACAATTGATTGGTTTCACTAGCAGTTGCATTCTGCCTTAAGTGAGGAAGCAAGCTCCATCCCTTGCTGATGGCAGATGGGGCCTTCTTTCACTTCTCCCAGAGGAACAGGGGTATCATTGGAAAGGGTTTATGATAGGGGAATTAATCTGAGTTTTGTGAACACTAGTCCACTTCTGCACACACCTGACCATGTTCAGTATTTTATATTGCGCAGTAGCTTCACTAACATGTTGCCCTATCCTCCCTCCCTTTCTCCAAAGCACTGAGGGAGAGACGAGCCTCATCTTTGTTCATCATGTGATAAGCAATCGGGAGATGCAGCATTCACTGTCACCATAACTAACATGCAGACCCCTTCTGCTGTGCTCATGTGGAGGGGGATTCAGGGGAGAACTTTTTTTTTTTCTGTATCAGATGACAAGCAGGGGTCAGGTGGTGATATGGAGGGGGGATACAGATAGTCCTCACTAAATACAAAGTTATCCTCAATGAAGGCTGTGGGTCCTCTTCCTCCTTCCATGGCTTGTTCACATGCTCTTGCTTTTACTTTTTTTCTTTTCTTTTTGTTTCCTTCCTGATCTCTTCTTCACTAGAGGACATGAGCTCTTTCCTACTTTGCAGTGCAATTAATACCTTCTTTTGTCCCATCCCCATACATTTGAAGCAAATTGCTGTTCTTCATTGCTGCTTTGGCTTTCTGCTGCTGCATTTTTCTCAGTCATCCACTTCCTTTATCCTGTCCATGCTAGTGGGTGGATTCCTTAACATCAACCTGTAGGCAGCCAGCATCTTGTGGTGCATTTGCTTCTGTGTTTAATTCGAGGCACTCGCTGCGGAGGTGAAGGATGAACTCCAGTATGACTTGTTAGTAAAGAATGCCAGGAAGGTGCACAAGATACCCCAAGCTGTGCCATTTGAGTTGAATTTGTCCTAACTGAGGTGCCTACTGGCCATTGAAATGGGTGTTGAGACACTGTTGGAGCTGACCTGACTCCATCTTCCTATTACTTTTCTAAATTGACTCTACATCAAAGAAAGCTACCTCCTTGAGTTGAAGTTTTCCATGTTTACTCAAATCTAAGACAAGGTCCCTGCCCCCCCCCAGCAGCATGGAGAAAAAAGCCTCTTGTCTTAAATTAATGTATTAAGC
>NW_017728996.1:53285393-53286894 GCF_001723915.1 Gavialis gangeticus | reverse complement strand
GGGGGGAGGGGCAGGAAGGCTGCAAGGGGAAGAAGGGGGGTGCAGAGAGCAAGGGGCCACCTGCCCCCCCTCTTCCCACCAGCTACTTCTTTCCTTGATTTTTCTTAAAGTTGTCCTGGGGGATGAATTTAAGACAACCCTCCAATAATTAGATTTTATACCTAGAAAACTGTAATACATTTATAAATTTTCTATATATAGAAACTTAATTATTGGGGGTCATGTTAAATTCAGGGTTGACCTAGATTTGAGTAAAAATGGTATTTTCTAGAAGGGACAGTGCATCTTTTCTGTTCAGTTTTGCTTCAGTTGTTTGGATCAGATGTAAATGTTAATTAAATGTTTCAATTCAAATCATCCCTCCAACACTGCCATATTTATACAGCTGTTGTACACAGTACGTTAAATGTTCTGGTGGCTAGATGCTCAGCATCTGCAAATGTTTAGATTAGTTTATTCTGGTAACTGATTGAGCTAGCATGAATTCCTGGTATTTGTGAATTAAGATGAGCAAACAAGATTAAAAAATCCTGAAATAATCTTTAAATGCAGAAGTAGTTAAGTAAGGGAGATTAGCAAAGTTTTCCTGTATGTACGGTAGCAGTAAGAGTTATAGCTAAGCTTGTGCTCTGATTCTGATATTCTTCCACACACCCTTTGGCTGCAACCAGATGATACTGTGTGATATGTGGTGCTGCAGACCCATCTGTGGTGCCACACACTGCACATTCAGGCACTTCCCATGCTGCTACCTTGCAGGGTGGAGGGTTGGGTGGGGGGTAGGGTTTTGACCTGGGAGGTCCTGGAGTAGAGGGAAAAAAAAAAAAGCCTGCGTGGGGGGGGAAAAAAATGGGGGTGGCACACATGTCTACAGTGTGCACTGCCCCAAACCAGAGCTTGGTCCACTAGAGCTGTGCTCCAGCTGCCAGTCAGGCTCCAAGCTGCAGGACAGCTATGGGCAGCTTCCCCAGCTCCCAGGATCCCAGGCAAGGCTGCTGAGCCCAGCACGGTTGCGGGCCCCAGCCTCCCCTGCCCAACCTGGGGTAACCTGCTGCACGCCAGAGGGTGCATAGCATGGGCGTTCCCTGAGGAAAAGCAGCAGCAGCAGCAGCACTAGGTGTGCTGCTGCTTCTTGTCTCCAGGGAGCCTTACATATGTGCTCTTCTGGATGCAGCCTTTGTGTGCGAAGAGGGAGGAAATAGTCGTAGAAAATGAGGGTTGGAAGGGACCTCAGGAAGTCATCTAGTCCAATCCCTTGCTCAGAGCCAGGACCATTCCCAACTACCTCATCCAAGATGAGGCTTTGTCTAGCTGGGTCTTAAACCTCCAAGGATGGAGTCTACCACCTCTCTGGGTAACTTGTTCCAGTACTTTACTACCCTTCTCCTGAGAGAGCTTTTCCTAACACCTAACCTAAACTTCCCTTGCTGCAACTTGAGACCGTTGCTCCTTGTCCTGTCATCTGTCACCACTGAGAACAGTCTCTAGCTCCATCCTCTTT
>NW_017728996.1:53284299-53285219 GCF_001723915.1 Gavialis gangeticus | reverse complement strand
TTGCCCTATCCTCCCTCCCTTTCTCCAAAGCACTGAGGGAGAGACGAACCTCATCTTTGTTCATCATGTGATAAGCAATCGGGAGATGCAGCATTCACTGTCACCATAACTAACATGCAGACCCCTTCTGCTGTGCTCATGTGGAGGGGGATTCAGGGGAGAACTTTTTTTTTTTCTGTATCAGATGACAAGCAGGGGTCAGGTGGTGATATGGAGGGGGGATACAGATAGTCCTCACTAAATACAAAGTTATCCTCAATGAAGGCTGTGGGTCCTCTTCCTCCTTCCATGGCTTGTTCACATGCTCTTGCTTTTACTTTTTTTCTTTTCTTTTTGTTTCCTTCCTGATCTCTTCTTCACTAGAGGACATGAGCTCTTTCCTACTTTGCAGTGCAATTAATACCTTCTTTTGTCCCATCCCCATACATTTGAAGCAAATTGCTGTTCTTCATTGCTGCTTTGGCTTTCTGCTGCTGCATTTTTCTCAGTCATCCACTTCCTTTATCCTGTCCATGCTAGTGGGTGGATTCCTTAACATCAACCTGTAGGCAGCCAGCATCTTGTGGTGCATTTGCTTCTGTGTTTAATTCGAGGCACTCGCTGCGGAGGTGAAGGATGAACTCCAGTATGACTTGTTAGTAAAGAATGCCAGGAAGGTGCACAAGATACCCCAAGCTGTGCCATTTGAGTTGAATTTGTCCTAACTGAGGTGCCTACTGGCCATTGAAATGGGTGTTGAGACACTGTTGGAGCTGACCTGACTCCATCTTCCTATTACTTTTCTAAATTGACTCTACATCAAAGAAAGCTACCTCCTTGAGTTGAAGTTTTCCATGTTTACTCAAATCTAAGACAAGGTCCCTGCCCCCCCCCAGCAGCATGGAGAAAAAAGCCTCTTGTCTTAAATTAATGTATTAAGC
>NW_017728996.1:53280001-53283926 GCF_001723915.1 Gavialis gangeticus | reverse complement strand
GGGGGGAGGGGCAGGAAGGCTGCAAGGGGAAGAAGGGGGGTGCAGAGAGCAAGGGGCCACCTGCCCCCCCTCTTCCCACCAGCTACTTCTTTCCTTGATTTTTCTTAAAGTTGTCCTGGGGGATGAATTTAAGACAACCCTCCAATAATTAGATTTTATACCTAGAAAACTGTAATACATTTATAAATTTTCTATATATAGAAACTTAATTATTGGGGGTCATGTTAAATTCAGGGTTGACCTAGATTTGAGTAAAAATGGTATTTTCTAGAAGGGACAGTGCATCTTTTCTGTTCAGTTTTGCTTCAGTTGTTTGGATCAGATGTAAATGTTAATTAAATGTTTCAATTCAAATCATCCCTCCAACACTGCCATATTTATACAGCTGTTGTACACAGTACGTTAAATGTTCTGGTGGCTAGATGCTCAGCATCTGCAAATGTTTAGATTAGTTTATTCTGGTAACTGATTGAGCTAGCATGAATTCCTGGTATTTGTGAATTAAGATGAGCAAACAAGATTAAAAAATCCTGAAATAATCTTTAAATGCAGAAGTAGTTAAGTAAGGGAGATTAGCAAAGTTTTCCTGTATGTACGGTAGCAGTAAGAGTTATAGCTAAGCTTGTGCTCTGATTCTGATATTCTTCCACACACCCTTTGGCTGCAACCAGATGATACTGTGTGATATGTGGTGCTGCAGACCCATCTGTGGTGCCACACACTGCACATTCAGGCACTTCCCATGCTGCTACCTTGCAGGGTGGAGGGTTGGGTGGGGGGTAGGGTTTTGACCTGGGAGGTCCTGGAGTAGAGGGAAAAAAAAAAAAGCCTGCGTGGGGGGGGAAAAAAATGGGGGTGGCACACATGTCTACAGTGTGCACTGCCCCAAACCAGAGCTTGGTCCACTAGAGCTGTGCTCCAGCTGCCAGTCAGGCTCCAAGCTGCAGGACAGCTATGGGCAGCTTCCCCAGCTCCCAGGATCCCAGGCAAGGCTGCTGAGCCCAGCACGGTTGCGGGCCCCAGCCTCCCCTGCCCAACCTGGGGTAACCTGCTGCACGCCAGAGGGTGCATAGCATGGGCGTTCCCTGAGGAAAAGCAGCAGCAGCAGCAGCACTAGGTGTGCTGCTGCTTCTTGTCTCCAGGGAGCCTTACATATGTGCTCTTCTGGATGCAGCCTTTGTGTGCGAAGAGGGAGGAAATAGTCGTAGAAAATGAGGGTTGGAAGGGACCTCAGGAAGTCATCTAGTCCAATCCCTTGCTCAGAGCCAGGACCATTCCCAACTACCTCATCCAAGATGAGGCTTTGTCTAGCTGGGTCTTAAACCTCCAAGGATGGAGTCTACCACCTCTCTGGGTAACTTGTTCCAGTACTTTACTACCCTTCTCCTGAGAGAGCTTTTCCTAACACCTAACCTAAACTTCCCTTGCTGCAACTTGAGACCGTTGCTCCTTGTCCTGTCATCTGTCACCACTGAGAACAGTCTCTAGCTCCATCCTCTTTCGAACCTTCCTTGAGGTAGTTGAAGGCTGCTATTAAATCCTCTCTGTCTTCTCTTCTCCAAATTAAATAAGCCCAGTTTCCTCAATCTCTCCTCAAGTCATGTCCCCCAGCCCCCTCACCATTTCTGTTATCCTCTGCTGGACTCTTTCCAATTTGTGCACATCCTTTCTGTAGTGGGGACCCCAAAACTGGATGCAGTGCTCCAGATGTGACCTTGCCAGTGCTGAACAGAGGGGAATAATCGCTTCCCTCGATTTGTTGGGAAGTGATATATATTTGTTCTCTTGATTTGTTGGGAAGGTGTGTGTGTGTGTGCCTTTGAATTTTTTTGGCATAGCTTTTGGTGATCTCTTCTGGGGCTCTGAGACCTTGGGCTGCGGTGCTGATGGGATTCCAGATGGGTTTGGTTTATTGTGCATCCAGTTCCTGTGCAAGTTTGTAGTGCAAACAAGGGAATAATTATGAAGCAAAGGCTGAAATAGGTCTATGAGAGAACTAGTTTGTCCTCCTGTCTTGCACTAGCACCAGAAGACCCAAGTTCCTGTACTAGAAGGAACCTCTGAATATGGCAGTTGGCTGCAATCACATGTATTGAGTGGTCAGTCTGAAGGCTTTCACAGGACAGTCTGTTCAAGTAGCATAACACTGCTTTCATTAGCTCAGTCATCTTGGAAGCAGCGGTGCAAAAAGGCTGTAAGCTAAGCCTTGTCCTTTCTGAGCCATTGCTTACTCAACTCATTCAGTGTTGTGATCAGTTCAGTATAGATTTGTCCTTATTGGTAGTCTGTAAGTGTATTCCCATGGCTTTGCTTGTTTGGGATGGGAAAGGTTAGAGAAGTGAAAAGTTAGAACTCCCAATCAACGTGTGCTCTGTATGACTTGGCAAACTAAAATTATAGATAAACTTGAGTGGTTTGATCTCTCTCTGTCACATGATGAAACAAAGACTTGTTGAATGAGACACGGTTATAGGTAACTGAAGTGTGCCATTTAAATGGTGTATAAAGCTGTGCTTAGTAACAACCCACATGCACAACTTAGTTTATAAAGGGAACTTTTCTAGAGTGTAAACTATTTATAGTGAGAGTTGTTTAACGTTTTTGAGCTGTTGATATTGGGGAAAAATGAGGATCTATTTGGTGCTCCATATCTCTGTAATGTTAAGGTGAAATGTTGAATCTCATAAGTTTGCTGTGACCAAAATATTCACAATGCCAGAATGAAACCTTGTCATGTGCTCAGATTTTTCAGAGCGACTAATACTATATACCTTTCCAAGGCTTATTTCAGCAGAGCATGTACTGGCTTGGCCTCCATTTCCTCCATGGCAAGCTCATATAGAAGCTTGATTCTTCTTGGTGTGCAAGATGTACAATAGGCATTGTGTGTGAATGTGTAAAAATAAAGCTGGGGACAGCAAAATATGTATGGTGTACAGGAGTCATAGCAGGTCCTGTCTTGCTGATGTGTGGATTTTTTCTTTCAGCTGAAGGTCTTCCCCAGGTGTACTACTTTGGACCATGTGGAAAGTACAATGCCATGGTACTAGAACTGCTTGGTCCCAGTTTGGAAGACTTATTTGACCTCTGTGACAGAACTTTCACTTTGAAGACGGTATTAATGATAGCCATCCAGCTGGTGAGTACACAAATTAGCAGGATCTCTGCCTCTTGGTTTGAATTAGGCCAGCTTATTTCTAGCAACATTTTAGCTGGAATTCTGCCTTTTGGATGGGTGTGAGCATGCCAGCCTTTGTTAGAAAACTGTTTTGTGAAGATTTATAACTTGTATGTCAAATGACTTCTTGTGGTTAAAGTCTCTTTGACTAGGGAATATTTTTCTTCCTTCCAAATTGGAATGAAAGCCTTGGTTGTGGAAGGAAGGTGGGTTGTTTGGTTGGTTATTTGCTTTCCCTAGTATATAAAGCTGCTTTATCTGAATGACTTTATGAAACATTTGTATGGAAAGATGATGACCATCTGAACAATCATTTAAAGGACCAGCATGAAACACCTAGTCCTCAGGTAGAGCAATTCATAGTTTCATAGTTGGTAGGGTCGGAAGGGACCTGAGCAGATCATTAAGTCCAACCCCCTGCCATGGCAGGAAAGAGTACTGGGGTCAAATGACCCCGGCAAGGTGTTTATCCAGCCACCTCTTAAAGACCCCCAGGGTAGGAGCCAGCACCACTTCTCTTGGAAGTTGGTTCCAGATCCTAGCCGCCCTGACTGTGAAGTAGCGCCTCCTGATGTCTAGCCTGAATCTGCCCTCCGCCAGCTTGACTGTTATTTCTTGTCACTCCTGGTAGCGCTCAGGGGAACAGGGACTCTCCCATAGCCTGCTGGTCCCCTCTGACTAGTTTGTAACAGGCCACTAGATCCCCCTTCAGCCTTCTCTTGTGGAGGCTGAACAGGTTCAGGTCCC
>NW_017728996.1:53276670-53278662 GCF_001723915.1 Gavialis gangeticus | reverse complement strand
CTTCCCCTTCTTGAAGATGGGGACCACATTTGCTACCTTCCAATCATCTGGCACCTGGCCCAAGCACCATGATCGCTCATAGAGCTGTGCCAGGGGCCCCGCAATAACCCCAGCTAGCTCCCTCAACACCCTGGGGTGGAGATCATCCGGACCCGCTGACTTGAACGCGTCCAGCCCCTCCAGAAGCTCTCTAACCCGGTCCTCCCCAACCTGAGGTCTGAAGGCAATCCCCTCGAGTCCGGCTTCTATCACAGCAGGGAAGTCCCGGTCCCTGCACAAGAAAACGGAGGTGAAGAATTGGTTAAATATTGTATTTGTGTGGTCAAAATGTAAAGACTTTAATTCTAATCCTGGCTCTGCCACTGATGTGCCATGTGGACAGATCACTTTCTTTCACTCCCTTTTCCATTCCATGTTGTTTGTTTGCTGAGATCATGAACTCTTCAGAGTCAGAGCAGTCTCGGTATATGTTTGTACTGTGCTTAGCACAGTGGGATCTTATGCTAGTGTGATAACGAATAAATAAAAAGATGTAGCTAGTTTTGTTTTATGGCTCAGATGTACTATGTGCAAATTTAATAAGATACTTAGTGGGAACAGTGGAGTAAAGGAAGATAACTTGGACCTACTGTATGCTAAAATAATAATGGATGAGCATGTCTCATCCGTTCATGCTTCTGTGGCATAAATACATTATAAGCATGACTTAGTCATTGTAGTTTAGCTTTTTGGGCATAAACTATCTTAATATAGCTGAATATTAGTGTGCAATTGTTTTTCTACTTCTGTACTTTTCCGTAGAGGAAAGTATCTTGCAGTAAAGTTGCCTGATGAGCAATTCAAATATGTATCAGTAAATTCCTTTTGGCTGTGAAGACAGTTCAGAAATGACATTAAAATTTGTCACATCCTTTCAGTAATAGTCTAAATCATTTTAATTTATTGCATCCTTTACTGAATCGGTGGGAGTAGAGCTAAAACCTAGCTATGCAGTTCAAAGAATGTGAATAGGACAGTCAATTCTAGCTTGCCAAATTTTGTTCAGCGAACTTTGGTTATGTTTCCTGCACTGACTGAATTTCTTAATACCTGTAGTAATCATTTTGGTTCAGTGAAGTGTCATCTGTCTCTCTTTAGACCTTGGGATACTTAAAGAATCCTCCAGTTATGGAGAGCTAAGCTGTCCTGCTACCCGATCTCCAGATTATGAAGAATTTTACAGAGCCATTGGGGAAAATAAGGATATCTAAATTTAAATAGCATTAGAAGCTAGAACAGTTTTATCTGTGGGAAAAGGGAACTGTGGTAGGCAGGTGATCTTAAAAGGGCATTAATATTGTATTTCTGAATCCCTAAATCCTAACCTTTTTATTTCAGATGCTGTATTGATTTGGATTAGAACAGGGACACCTCATGGAGCTGGAAAGGGATAGTCAATCTCGGAGGTTTTTGTGAAATTACAACTGTCTTCAGATCTGTACCTTTTGAACAGTGCTGATAATTTGAGAGCTTAAACCAGTGCGAGATGGATCAGGGGGTTTAGGAGTTAATTATGGGACAAAATGGAGATTTCACATGGCATCTCTAAGCTTAACAAAATGCCTTCATTCTAAGGACTCATGACACTTCCGTTTGGGCAGCAAACCTGATTATTTTAAATCATGAGGACTGTGCCTGGCTTCTTCAGGAAAGAATGCCATATTTTCTCCCATACATCGTGCCCTGGAATATAATATACACCTTGTTTTTGAAAGGCAAAATTTAAAGTGAAAAAAAGTTCTTCCCTTGTAACTGAGTAGCAGCAGCTAGGGAGCCAAACCTGCTCCCAGTGGATTGCTGCAGATTTATCAGGTGAAAACCAAGGAAAGTGGCAGAACCTGCTCTTACCATATTTTTGGCATATAATGTGCACATCAGTTTCCAGCAGCTAGTGTTTTGGCAGGGAAAGGTGCATGTATGCAAAACAAAAGAACAAACCCCCCCCACCCTCCA
>NW_017728996.1:53276144-53276568 GCF_001723915.1 Gavialis gangeticus | reverse complement strand
CCCCCAATAAATAAATAAATAAATAAATAAATAAAATGCTAAGTTGGGTATCCAGTTGAAGCTCACATAGTGCCTCCATCTGAACATAGTCTCAGTATTTCCATCTCTTCTTGCCTGGCTCAGGCTAGTAGAGGGAATCGATTCCCCAATTTCATACAGTTGCATTAATCTACCACATATTTGTGGCTGTTATCAGGTAAACATTGCTGATTAATGTGTTAGAAATGGGCAATCAGACTTGAAGAGTTACAGAGAATTTTCACTTCCATGTTAGTTTGGTGCTTGCACTCATGTTTTCTTTAGGGTTTCTTTTGGGGGAAGTGAGATGCTTGTTGACTGAGGGTAGATTTTTCAAAAACCCTTTAACTTTTTTCATTTACAAAACCTCAGGAAGCAAATGTTTGTCAGCTGAAACAGGGAATCT
>NW_017728996.1:53264096-53271144 GCF_001723915.1 Gavialis gangeticus | reverse complement strand
TTAACTTTTTTCATTTACAAAACCTCAGGAAGCAAATGTTTGTCAGCTGAAACAGGGAATCTAGCAAGTGACACTTTCTCTTGAGAGACTGATCCCTTTTCTCCTGACCTCCAGTGTTTTTTCCGTATTTGCTTTGCTGCTGGCTCAGCCTGAGAGCCTAAGAGGAGCCAAAGATGCTCCTGTAAAGATGCTGCTAAAGTTAGTCTCCTGTGCTTTTGATTACCTCAGCAGGACTGATCACCATCACAGAGGCAGCTTAGACTGTATCTGCAGCAAATTAAAAGCTGGCAAGAATTTCAGAAGTTAGTCTTTTGCTTCTTTTTTGTGCCATGTGGTCTATTTTTTTTTTTCTTTTTTCTGCTTCTTTTTTGCTTTCTGTGACATCCTCGAAGATTTGAGTCTGATTGAGGGGCTTAAGCCTTATAGATATTTGAAAGAAGTAAATGCCAGCAAAGGAGAGGGATTTACACTAACTTCAAGGGGTGCAATTGGAAGTAAAGGGGTAAATTAAGTAAATGCTAAGCTGTCTAAAAGGCAAAAGAAAACCCTTCTTGGTGGTGAGATCTATTAAGTTGTGTTTATAGTATCTCCAGGGAAGAGATGAAAACCTGTTTGGAACATTTAAAATTAGACTGCACAATAGGAAATCCTGCCTTGGCAGGAGGATAAACTACATGGGTCTTAATGTTATGCATTTCTATAATAAATGTTTGTTTCTTTTAGAGCTATAGCAGCAGATTATAAAGTGCAATTAGACAGAATCTGAAAGGATTTTTTTTCTAATGATAATATACCTATATTTCACATACCTTTTTAATATTGATAAAAAGCCTGGATCAAGGCAGTTCTCTCTTCCTTGTCCATTGAGAATTCTGTAGGTATATTATTCCTCTAACTCATTCATCTTTGATGCATTACATTGCCCCCTTAAGAGTCTCAAATTGGCATTGCTTTCGTTATCATCCCGTACACAGCTGGAATGGATTCCAGAGGCAATTTACTTCAAGAAAACAATGTTCCTGAAATGATGCAAAGTTTTAAAATACAAAATGGGCTTCTGCACTAATTCCAGTCCCAGAAGTCCATAAATCATGAGTCAGGCCCCAGAAGATCATAAGGTGATTTAGTCTTTTTAAATAATGCTTTGGTTTTGTGTCCTGACTTTGAGCCTCCCATACCTACTCCCAGTGTATGTGATTCACTGAAGCCTTGGCAACTCGCAAATTTATCATGAGAAATGTAATTTGGACTCTTGCTGCAAGCAGTCTCCCTGGAGAACCCAAACAAGAGGAGAATCCATTGTATTGGGCACTAAACAAGTACTTCCAGCCCCTGTCTCAGGCTGCAATCTAGAGTAGGTCATAAGAATGCTTTTGTGAGGCTGAAGCTGGACATGCAGCCCCTTAAACTTAATAGCTATTAAAAGGCAACAATTCCGAATTCCTGCTGAACTGATCTGGTTTTAGATGTGGCTTGCAGCAGAAAGTCTTTGTCATTCACTGGGAATGCCCTGAAGCACACAGTAGCACAAGCTCCAATACACCTTTGGGACTTGGATTTGCTGCTTAAAAAAAAATGTCAGGTTTAAGACCTTTTTTTTTTTTTTTTGTGCAAGGTTTTTCTTGAAGGACACGAGCAAAATCTTCCTTGAATCTCATTTTTCTACCTTTTCTGTAAGGAATGGCTCCTGCTCGCCCATGTGCAAATATGAAAACCAGCAACACAAATATGAATACAACTTCTGAAAATCATTTTGTAATGTGGTGCTTTGTACTAGAAAAATGATTGCATGATTGAAACACTTATTTCAGGATCAGTGTGCTAACACTTATGCTTAAGCTCTTATACCTAGTTAACATGATCCTGGATTAATTGTTGGACTGTGCATGTGTAATTTTGCAGCCATGGCTTATCAGTAGTTTGAATTCTGATTCTTCGAATCCACAACAGAGATCTCTTCTCCTGTATAAAGGTGGGTACAACTACGTTGGATTAGATGTGGGGTTCATGTAGCCCTGTGTCTGGGAGTACATAGGAGCAACTGGCATGGGGATGCGTGCTTTTATCTTCTCTGAGCTTAGGCCATCCAAGGAGCAAAGTACTTGCTGTTGACCAGTTGTGAAAAGTTAGGTGGTCTGTTTAAAGGCAGCTGCTTTCTAGGCTGTTTAGTAAATGCCCTTGTTGATTTGAAAAAACTCAATTGTCCTAACTGACTGAATTTTGTGATGGGTCTCCTGGCACGGTGTAGAAGTGGAGACTTGGAGGTATAGCAGAGCAAAGAGTTTGGCTTTCTAGGAGTAAAGAGATGGAAATGTAAAAGATTCTGTGGTTGTTTATATCTTCCCTTCCTGGCACTTCATGCACTATAAATGAAAATGCTCCAGATCAATATCTTGCAATGCTACTGCAGCGTATTAATTCAGTGACTGTATAATCTACAAAATATCTTTTATCCCTGCTTTTGTGTCTTGCTGTGAAAAATTCTTTTAGATTTTTTTTAAATAAAAGCCTTGTTTTTATTTAAGCATCAGCTCTGCACCTGAGTTGTCTGTCCCAATAAGTGACTGACCCGGATCATCAAGGCAAAATGGAGTTAAACAATTGTAATGCATTTAAAATTTTGCTGTGTCTATGGGGCTTTAGGCACAATTCAGTCCCTTTTTTAAAGGGGAACTTATTCCAAATGTACCTTCCCTTTTGAGTAATAGTCCATTTTCACATCCTTGCTTTTGGGAGTCTTGTGCCCTGGAACACTGATCAGAGACTCTGTCTTACTGTATCTGTAGAGTTCACTTCAGCCTTCCCCTTGCACGGGGGGTAAAGGGTGATGTAGTCTTCCCTTTCTTCGGTCCCTTTCAATTGCCTGGTTGAGACGGAACACTCTTCTGCTATTCCTAGTGGTCTACAAGCCCTCGGGAAACACTTAATCTTACCAGTATATCGTACTCTTGCCACGTTGGCTGCCCTGGGAAGTGGTTGAGAGCCTCTAATTGTTTTTGATTCCATTTTACTTTTCTCTGACAAGAGCTGCTAGTAGCATTTAGGTCTGGCTTAGAGCCTTCTCCTGCGCCTGCCTGTGGTGCAGTGCCACAGAGCACTGCCATTTTGTGGATCATCGTCCTTTTAAAAAATAGGGGAAAAGAAAGAGGAAGGAAAAAAAAAAAAAGAATGTGTGTGGGGGCGGGGGAGGGGGGAGAGAAGAAACAGAAAAAAGAGAGCTTCTCATTTGTCTTCATCCTCTTTGGGTCAGGCTTTTTTCCCTTTTTTCTCTCCTGTTCTGGAGGTAGGCCCAGAGAATGGCTTTGCCCAGAACTGTCATTGCTCTCTGGTCTTCATGCTGTTCCTCACACAATGGCCCAATTCCTTCATTTGATGGCAGTCCTTTTCTCATCTGGTGGAGTCATATCCCTAAGAGCCATTCCACCTGCTGTTCTGCCTGCTCCTCCATACCTGTGCAGTTGGCAAACCAGCAGTCATCTCAGTTGAGATCCAGGGATCACCAAAAGCAAACAAAGAAGCCTGTCTTCCTTTTTTGTCAAAGTGTCATTAGGATGATGCCTCTGAGACTTCTTGGCCCTGCAGGATTACTGCAGAAGCTCAGCAGTTCTTAAAGGCTGACATCTTGGCAGCATCCTCTGGCAACAAAGCCCTTGGATCAGGGTATAAGAGGTAAAATGAACAAGCAATTCTCTGTTTCGGTCAGGAGGCATGGTCCCTTGGTCTGCAGTGGGTTCTGTGGCCTCTTCACCATCTCCAAGGCAATGGAGCTGGAGGACATTACTAAGGCACCATCTGCTTGTCAAGCAGTACCATTTTCCCCAACATGTTGAGGCAGCCCTGCAGCACTGTTGAAACTGGCAGTTTTGGTGCCAAAATAGCTCAGGCACTAAAACCCATCCAGTACTAGTCAGCTGGCATTACAACCAACTACAGTCATCTGGTACAAAATCCCTGTTGCCACTAGTGCTTATCTAATCCTAGACCAAGGGTGCTCAACTCCTGGCACCGTGTCATCCGGCTTGTCGGGCTCCCCATTAATTTGTGGGGAGCCCTGCAGGCTGTGGCCCTGTGTGCTACATTGGGCACAGAACATGGCACAGTGTCTGATCCCGGTATGTGAAGGCCATTCATCTGGCCTGTGTGGCTAAACCTGTGAGCACCACTGCTGTAGACCAGTTGTTGCTGGGTTTTTTTACTTGTGCTCATTCAGATTTTACTAAGGTACATCTCTCCCTTGTTCAAATGAAAGTGTAAATGCCAGCTGAGCTTGACACCCAGACAAAGTATCCTCCTATCCACACTCTTCAATGCTCTGCCTGTGTAGTTAGTCTGGCTCACACTCTGAGCCTCCTGGAAAGTAAGTGTCAAATTTGAAAAGCCATACTTGAAAAATCTATACACATGCTATCTGCCCCCCAGATGGGATTTTGGTCATG
Organism: Gavialis gangeticus; assembly: GCF_001723915.1. NCBI lineage: Eukaryota > Metazoa > Chordata > Crocodylia > Gavialidae > Gavialis > Gavialis gangeticus. The sequence goes on along the minus strand of NW_017728996.1, from coordinate 53,266,708 downwards.
TGCTCATGAGATGTGAACACCGGAGTACCTAGCCTGATTTTGCAAGACTGCTTGGTCTGTTTCTCTTTTGCATGGGCACAGACTATTTTTGCCTGAGTTCTAGACATTGTAGCAAATGGATGTTCAAACTTTCCTTCCCTTATTTCTTTTCCAGGGTTCTTTCTATTACAAGAGAAGGTGTCTTCCCTCTGTGACAGGGGGCTGTAGAGAGATTTCTCCACATCTCAAGGGTGGGGAGGTGTGTTACTCTGTGTCCTTTCTGATTCCACATTACCACCCTCTCCCTTAATAAGATACTTGCTTTGCTTTGCAGAGGGCAGAATAAAGAGAAGAATATTTTTTTCAGAGCTACAACTGTACAGAGCAGGGACAGAGTTTGATCTTCAGCTCATTGACCCTCCCTTTCCTGCTTAGAAAGCTAAAACCAAAAGCTAAGACCCTACCTGTTGCTGAAGACTGGTCTCTCAGAGTGGATCTCTAATTTTGAAAAAAGCTAAGAAGTCTGCAAAGCTATGAAATAGGAGGAGACGCACCAGGAGCAGGCAAAAAACATAAATATTGCCAGAACAAGGTTAGCTTCAGTAGAACATCAAGAGCATTGAAAAGGAGATGGTCAGTAACACTTGTGGGTTGAAGAACAATGAGCCATTAAGTCGATTGACTACCTGAGCTGCCTGGATAGTAATACCACTGCCACTGCTGGGCAGCTGATTTTTGGAGCAGGAATCAAAGCAGAGTGCTGCTATTCTGAACAGAAAATAAGCTTCTCTGTGTAAGGTGTACATTCCAGTTTGGGGAAAGAGGGGCATGTAAGAAAATACTGTAGCCTTGGCCCTAAGACAGCTCAGTGCTTTTATTTGCAAGCTCAAGTTCAAGATGGTCATGGCAGTAGTAATGCCCTCCCTTTATCAAAGGAACTGGCTCTCACCTCTCAACTTGCAGAACACTTTTATAGTCACATTAACCTGAGCTAATTGTGCCAAGTGTCTCCTCCTTTCTGTGGTGGGCCAGGATCTTCATCAAATGGATATCAAACAGTCTTTAAAGGTAGTTGCATTGACAAGAAGGCAGGGCAAATTACAAGCCCTTATGGCTGTTTCCTTTCTTTATACAGTCTAGCCAAATTAGGTGACCTTGAACCTACCTGAAATTCATCTGTCATGTATTTACTTTCACCAGAAGCAGCAACATCTACTTGTTGGAGTGTATATGTAGGTGGGTTGTTTTCCTCGTTGCATACAAGCTGAGGCTGTTACTGCTGCTTTGCCAGAAAACTTTTTTCTTTCTTGAGAGTTTTGGGCAAGTGAGAAGTTCGGATGTCTTTAATTCTTGACCTGGATCCAGAGCTAGTGGTTGTTTGGCAGTTTTGCTATTCTCAGTCTTTTTCCTTGGGTTGTGGTGTCTGCTGAACCCCACACAAGGATATATAGACCTCCCCAAGAAGACCTGTCCATGCTCCCTGCTCACATATTCCTACATCAGTGTCTCAGGCTAGGAATCCTCAAGTAGTGGAAAAAGCTGAAGAGTGGCTTGAGCCACCCCTAGTTATAACCTGGGAACCTGCTGCAACTGGAGGCGTAAGTTACTTCAAAAGACACTGCTTTCCAGAAGATTTTGAAAGTGTTCATTGCAGGTGTCTTAGTCCTACAAGTAGGAATATGCAGAGACTCATGTTCTGATTACAAATGTAAGCAACTTTACCAGCTCCCAAATGCAATCAGCAGTAAGGCTTACCAGTACAGACTTCCACCAATTTTAATTAAGGGCTTAACTCCTTTTTAATAGCTATACTGTCATGAGGCGATCCAGATGTGATCATACACTTCAGTTGGCAACAGAACTGTTTGCTGGACAGCAGTGTGGCTTTACGTTTGCTCATTTTTTATTCCCAACTGAGCATGTGTTTTGCTGGTTGGAGAGAGATCCCAGTACTGAGGTTTAGCACATTCACCCATAGTGGTCTTAGAATGGTGCATTTCCTGTATTAGAGCTGATGTTATTCCAGTTTCTGCCCGAAGTGCTGGGTTTTGTTTGCTTGTTTAGGTTTTTTCTGCCCCATTTTGCAACTTAACTGTCTTCTAGGAGAGGGAGATGAGGCCTGGCTTTGTAATCAGGGTTGTTTGCTGACTGCTCTTTGTTTTGTGACCTCTGAAAAAAAAGACGCGTAGTTTTGTGGATCCCATTTTGGTGCACTGATTCCATGACTGAAGGGCATTTTTGTGAAAAGAATACTTTCTTCCTTGATTTCTCTTCTCCTACCTCCACCCAAGGAAAAAGTCTGTGGAACATTACTTATTATAATGATGTAGCAGAACAGGCAGCCTGTGTGAATGTACCTGTTAAGGATACGGGCACACATACAGTAGTATGTGTATGTGGTATGGAGCAGTTTCAAAAGGGGACCTGCTGATCCCAAGGGGGCAGAAGCTGCTATTGTCTAACACTCAGTTTGTAGAGGATCTGAGAATGATACAAATGTAGCTACTGCTCTAGCCAGGGTTAAAGTTGGAGCTGGTTTGCTGTCTCTATCATTCCAGGTTTGTCCACACCGTGAATGCAACAACTGTTGTGCAGTTCAAAGCAAGTCACCCCCCCCCCCCCCGGCCCCCCCC
>NW_017728996.1:53262300-53264032 GCF_001723915.1 Gavialis gangeticus | reverse complement strand
CCCCCCCCCCCCCCCCGGTCCCCTCCTCTTTTTGAAACATTAGAAAGATGTGGATGCAGCCATACCATAAAATGTGATGCTGTCAGGGGCATAGAGTTAAATGCAAGTTTTATATCTTTGACAAGTCTCACTTATTCCATTAAGTAGTTTTACGTTTTCTCCATAAGGCTTTTGGAATAAATATTCCCCTGAAGTGCTAAGCCCAACCATTGCTTGTACTAGTTCATGAGAGCCATTGTTTCTAGCATCCTATTTAACAAGTAAGGAGGAAATCATAAGTGTAACAAAGTAAATATACTTTTAAGTTTGTATCATCTGGAGGCAGTAAGGCTAAGAGAACTTTCACTAATGTGTTTTTAAATTTACCCCTTCTTTTTTTTAATAACAAAAGTGACAGGCTGTGAATAAGGCAAACTATTCATGTAAAAACAGTTGCTCATGGCAGCATGACAGGAGATCCAGGGCTTGTTGGCATGATGGGCTTTAGGTTGGAAATGTAAATGGCATAAATCCTTTTTCAGGATGTGATGGCAAAAAATTCGAGTTGGACAGTGGTTTAACAGTTGCCTATAATCGCTTGAAATTATTTTTGCTATTTCCAGTTGACAGCTGATACAAAGTGGTGATTTTCTTGTTAATGAGTGTTAAGGAATAGAAATCCCTTTCAAAGAAGTTGATGTGGTTTGAGGTAGCACATGGACCAAGAGAGGAAAATGGTGAAGTCAAGACAGTAAGGAAAGGCTTTGGAAAAGAAGAGGGTTGTCTCTGTAGTCTGGTTTAAAACTGGTTTTAGAAATTTAGTACCAAAAAAACCCTGGCTACTTGTTGCTGCTCTCTGTGGAGTTCTTCTGAGGGTCATGTTCTGATAACATCTTAAACTCTTTGTGATTTAATTCCTTTCAAGTATAATCTGGTGTTTAGCACAGGGGGCCGGGGGGTAAGAGTTATGGTCACTGTTCCTAGTTTTCCCATCCAAATATATTCCACTCTTCCACCCGCATCAGGTTACTCTTTGCCATGGTTTCCCTCTCTCAAATTGTATTCCACCTTATAATATTTGATGTTTACATCCTAGGATCTTGGGTTTTGCAAAGGGTTTTGTTCAGTATGGAGAGCAAATGCGACAGTAGCAAAGTGTAAAAGTTGGTGGTCTTTTTCTCAATAACTTTTGCCTCATGCTTTTGCAGATCTCTCGAATGGAATATGTGCATTCAAAGAACCTCATTTACCGAGATGTCAAGCCAGAAAACTTCCTTATTGGCCGGCAAGGCAATAAGAAAGAACATGTCATTCACATCATAGACTTTGGATTGGCGAAGGAGTACATTGATCCTGAAACCAAAAAACACATACCTTACAGGGAACACAAGAGCCTAACTGGAACCGCAAGATACATGTCCATCAATACACATCTTGGCAAAGGTCCGTTCAGTTTATGCTAACTTACTGTACTTCTTACTGTTTGTAGTAAGTGCACTGTATTCTCCAACAGCGTTACAGCCATAGGTTGACCTACATCATTCCAGTACCACTTAGATCATCTTGCAACCATTCAGTTTGTACATTTTGTGGCGTTGCTGTCTTTAGAGAGGAACTTTTTTTTTTTAGAAGCAAGATGGCTGGTATATTGGAACTAGAAACCCCGTTATGAGGGTCTTTTAAAACTGTAGGGGCAAAATGCTAAGGGATATTTGAAAGGGAACAATTCTGTGAAGGTAAGTTGAAGGACAAG
>NW_017728996.1:53240227-53257300 GCF_001723915.1 Gavialis gangeticus | reverse complement strand
GGTATATTGGAACTAGAAACCCCGTTATGAGGGTCTTTTAAAACTGTAGGGGCAAAATGCTAAGGGATATTTGAAAGGGAACAATTCTGTGAAGGTAAGTTGAAGGACAAGGTTTTTATGTCCATATTATGTGCAGCAGTTGATGTTTTTTTCTGTACTGTTTTGATAACTTAAGTGTGGCTTGGTACCATCCAATTTCAGAGTTATTGCTGACTCAGTCACTTTATATTGCTTTGCAGAAGGGAACAAATGCAGTTTCTAACTGTTTGGTTTCCCCTGGCATCCAGCTGCAGTGTTTGATACGTCCCATCCCCCAGGTTAACAAGCCAAAGACATTGCTCTTCAACCACAAAAATACGAATCTCTCTCTGAGCCAGCCAAGGTTTTAAAGCTTGTTGGGGTGACTGGTAGCATGCTGAACTTGTTGGGTTAGCTGCTACATCTCCTATACCAAATGCCAGCTAAATGACAGAGGATTGGCTCAGGTTGGTAATACTATTAACAAAGCATTAGCTTTCGGAGGTTGATTTTCTTAATAAAGTCAAAAGCAACTTTTTTTTGAAGGTCTGAATGAATGGGGTTCTGTATTAAATATTTATATCCACTTAAGGTTTTTGGAAGAGTGGTTCAATAGGATATTCTTTGAGTGGCCTCTGTACATTTCCAGTTGTGTGATCCAGGTGCTTCACATGTCGTCTGGACTGTTCTAGAGACCTTGGGCCTCTCTCTCTTCACTCCCCTGCTTTTGTACCCTCAAAAAACCTATGCAAGGAGCCAGGAAGTGAGGGGGGGATGAGCAGTCCCAATGAATGCTTACTCTCTAGAAGTCCAGGAGCTAATGTCACAAATGTCTTGATCCCACAGCTGGAATATGCACAGGACAGTCAAATACCACTTATTAGGGAGCAGTGCTCATATCTGTTGATAAACCACTGACTTCAGTAAGCAAGAAGTACATTTTGAGATTGTGGGTGATTTAGCTATGCCTTTTAGGGCTGTGCGAAGCTTTGGTTCCTGATTCGATTTGGCGCCCAAATCTCCGAATCCAAATCAAATCAGGAAACCCTTTAATCTCTCCAAATTGACTCGGAGAGATTCAGAAAGATTTGGACATAGGCACAGCTTTTAAATGTTTTTTTTTCTACATACTTCAAGGTACTAGGCGGCTCGTAAATGTTGTGATGCTGGGGTGCATGGAGTGTCCCACAGGAGTGCAGAGGTCCTGTCCCCCCCATGTGCTTGGTGGTGAGCCCAGAAGTGGACCAGAAATACTTCCAGACCTGCTGGGGAGCATGCTAGGGGCCCTCCCTCTCATGCCCCTACCCAACTTGGCAACTGGTGCCTCCAGTGTCAGGGCAGCGCATGTGGGGTCTCCCCGCAGCCAATCACCAAGCCGGGGGGGGCGGTGCACAGGGTCTGTGTCTCCTCCCCCACACACACACACACACACTCTCTCTCCCAGGCAGACTCGCAAGTGGACCCAAAGTATTTCTGGTCCACTTCTGGGTTTGCCACCGAGCACATGGCAGCGGGTGCGCTCCTGTGGGATGCTCCATTTGCCCCAGCATCACAGCTTTCATGAGCTGTGTCTGATACCTCGACGTATGTAGAAAAAACATTTAAAGTTGTCTATGGCTGAATTGCTGATTCTCCAAATCAGCATCGAATCTTCAGTTTCGGATTCAGACTAATCAAACCAGGGACAGTAATCCAAATCAACTAATCAAATTCCTGTCCCCGATTCAGGCTGAATTCTAATTGAATACAGCCCATTTCACGCACCCCTAATGCCTTTACAATTATTTGCATCTTTTCAGAGTCCTTTAAAGGAGACTAATGCTTATTTTTATCTTGAAGTGATTACTTTAAGAACTGGAATTTATTTTCAGTGCAGCTTTTTCTCGCTTTCTTCTAGAGGCCTTGCTTTTGTAAAGTGTGCTCGTTTCTGAGATGTCAGTTTTGAGAAGATGGCATGATCTTGTGAGAAGTGGAGAAATCCACCCCCTAGTGCACAAATATATTTAAAAGCCATGAACAATGCGTTTCATGCAAGCCCTCCTTTTACATTAGGATGTAACAGTTAAGACTTGTAATCTTTGAGGCTTTACAGGGCTTTGCAGTAAGGGTGGTGTCTTAGCAAGTTTGACCCAGACACATTTTCCTCCTCTGTAAATGCAAGGTGGTCCTAATCCCTAGATCAGCCTTGCCAACTTCAAACTGGTTGTTTAACATGAACATTGTTCCTTTTAAGGACTGAAACAAAAAGCAGTTTTGTTTTGATTAGTTGCTTCTTGTTGATTTAATATAGCCATATCTTAACTTAGTTGCATTGAATTGAGTTGAACACCTCTCTATTTACAGCTCTTAGAGCTGTGCACTAGCTTCAGATCTGTCCTTCTTTTCTGCTCTCCCCATGTACTATTTGGAAAGCTACCTCTGATAGCAGTTTCCAAGGCAAGTCATGCTGTGCAGAGCACTGCCTGTTCCTGTTCAGGCAAATTATGGGGTACTGGAGACAGCTCTTAACCATACTGCGGTCCAGCATGTGGGCTGGATGACTGACTGGGCCTGTTCCACATCAAGCTCTGAATGTGTGACTAGCCTGTAGGTGGAGGGGAGTCCCAGTTCTGTAACTTGTGAGCAAAGCAGCCTTATCTGTACACCACATCCTTGACAAGACTTTGGAGATGTATTTTCTGAACTAAAGTAATATAATATATAATGATTTCTAATTTAACGTACCATATTTACTCTATTTTAAGACAAGGCCCCCCTCCCCCCCATTTAACATGGTGGGGGGAGACCCTTCATTTTAAAATCGAGTTGGACAGCCACTGGTTGATGGTGTGGGATTTTCCCATGCTTCTGGGCTTTGCTGGTTGCCCCAGCCTCCATCTTTCTGCTACATGTATCAGGGTATTTTTAATCCTTCCTCAGAGATATTAGGTGTTGGCTGCAGCCAGGGCTGGGACCTCGACTGGGGTGTGTCAGTACGTCTGCTGGGACCAAAGGTTGAGGCTCTGGGCTAGTGGTTCTTGCCCCCCCAGGGCCTGAGTGATCGCTGTATTTGGAAGGAATTTTACTCTGTGGTTCAGTTGGTTTGGATTGTGGAGGGGGTTGCCTTCCTCTGTAGTATTGGTACTTCAGAGGAACTACTATGGACTGTGGTATGGGGTGGGGAGGTTACCTGGGATCTCCTGAACATAGATTGACAACATTTCATAGAAGCAGGACATTGGCCGCTCTGGTTCCTTGGTTCTACTTGTGGCAGGTTAGGGTGTTAGGTCTGTGTTGTCAGGGTTGACAGTGGCCTTATGTAGAGTTTAGATTGTGATTTGTATGGGATGGTTTGGATAGGGATGATCCTGCCTCAGGCAGGGGGTTGGATTAGGTGACCTCTGGAGGTCCCTTCCAGCCCTATTTCTCTATGAGTCTGAGTATGAGGGCAGTGGAGGGGGGAGGTAGCTGCTGTGGCTCAGACTCCAGCCCCTACCCTGGTTTGGGGCCATAGTTGCAGCTGCTGCTGGTCCTCCTCCCTGCCTTGCCTCTGCACCCTGCCATCTCACCCCTGCAGCATCTTCCCCTTACCTCTTCCCCCACCCTCCTGCCCCTTCTCTTTCCTCTTGCTTCACAATGGCAAGCTCTGTGCACATTGCAGTCTGAACATGGCCCCCGTCCAGCTCTGTAAGACTGGCACGCAGCCCACATGGCTGCTCTGGGGCTAGGTTGGGGCTATGCTCAGTGCCTCAGGTTAGAGTGGGAATGGAGGCTGAGCCTGGGCGTGGAGCAGGCTGCTTGACGTCTCCATACCACCTGCCCCCCCCACTGCAGTGGTAGGGGGTATGAATTAAGGATGATCCTCCAATAAATGGATTCTGTACATGGAAAATTACAACAAATTTATACATTTTCTATGTATAACGTCTAATTATTAGGGGTAGCCTTAAGTACAGGGTCATCTTAGAGTCAAGTAAATATGGTAATATATTATCTCTTCTACTTGTGATCACACAAACCACTTTCTCCCTCTCATTCTCTCAACTGTAATTAGACAGTTAAATAGATTATCCCTGTGGCAACTGTAGCATATGCATTCAAGGAAATATTCTGTGGGAAAAACATGTTTTTTAATTGCTTCAATGTGATGAGCTATAGAAACATTTGGGAAAAGTGCCAGTACCATGCGACTTGTGAACTCTGTAACTGCCCATTGGATATTTCGAGGTCTGTTGGCAGTCTGCAGAATAGTTTGGGAACAACCTTTTCTCTTATAGTATTAACACTTTAGCCCTTCATTATTATTGCAGTGACGAGCATTCTTTCATACTGTACAGGATGTCCCAAATTATGAAGTTGCAGATGGCTTTTTTGTATAGCCTGATTACCACTAGTTGATGTCTTAGTGTTATATTTGCTTGCCATGGGGGATAGTATGATATGTTTTTGTACATACAGAACTAGAAACCCTTGTTGTAATAGTTTATTTAGAAAGAAAATTTAGGTTTTGGACCAGTTTTATTTTGACGGCTGCAGCAATATGTGATCTCTTGTACCTTTCAGAACAGAGTCGGCGTGATGACTTGGAAGCTCTTGGCCATATGTTCATGTATTTCCTTCGCGGCAGTCTGCCCTGGCAAGGACTGAAGGTATGTGCTAAAAATGTGTTAGCACATTTCACTCTTAAGATTCACCTTGGGCTGAAACTTTCCATTCTTTGTCATAATATGATTTGTTTCTCAAAATGTGAATATACTAAATATACCCTTGAAAATGCTTCATGGGGGGGGTGGGAGGAAAAATCTTGAAGTATCCCTGTAGTGAAAAATGGCCAGAGGCTGAAACTTTGCAAGAATGTGATACTTCTTTTGGGAAGATGGTTTAAGAATATTTGGATTTTGATATGACTAGTCTTTGAATATTCAGAAAGCTATACATATATGTGCATTAAGAAACTTAACTTTATTCTGTAACTGTCCTTGAGGGCTGGATTTGAAATTTTAAGCTTTTCTTCAGTACCGTTTACCTGATCTGAAGTGTGCAATAGTTGATTGGGGAAACTCAAATCATCAGTCTGTAAGCCCCATCAAAGTACTTACAGAGCAAGTCATTAAACTTTAAATACTACAACCTATTTTTCTTTTAAAAACAACCCCCTCCCCCACACACACATATAACCAAACCTCTTATTTGCACACTTCCCACTGCCTTCTCTCACAAACTCTCCCCTTAGCTACCACCTTTGAAGGACTAGGGAAAAGATGTAATTCTTCTGCGTATTCCTCTTGGGAAGTGCAGTCTCCAGCTGTTAGTCCTCCTTTTTTTTTTTTTGACCCATGGATGAAGGAAAGGAGGAGTGTGTGACTATGCAGAGGCAACACCCTAGAAAAATGTTACTAGCAAACCACCTCTTCCTTTTCCAGTTTATTTACTTGGTGCATATTGTATACAAGCACTTTCTCCAGTTGTTGGTGAGTCTTTTGAAGAAAAGGTGGGGGGAAAAAAGTGTAAAGTAGGAAAATTTAATTCAAAGCTACCAGAAATCAACAGGGCAGTTCAAAGACAGTGTTTGAAACCTAGATTTTAAGCTCTTTTGTTTTAAAAAGGGACTAGACTTCAAATTGTCAGTGTGTGCATGGTGATGCATAAGGGGTGCATGTGCACTCCCTGAGACCACCGGTGCACCCCCTGTCAGGTCGTGCACGCCGCTCAGGTGACAGGTGGGGGGGCAGGTGGGAGTGCCGGTGACCCCCTGCAAGTGCTGGCCAGGGAGTGGGAGTGCCACAGCCACTTCCGGGAGCACTGCAGCCGCCTCCTCGCTGGCACAATCAGCCATGGGGGGGCCTCTCCCTGGTTTCTGACTGGTTGCTGGGGTGGCACATGCCCTCCCCCGACTAAATGACTTAATAAAAATGGTGGTGTCTTCCTCTGAACTGCATGTATTTAGTGTCAAATCTGACAGCCGAGTGTAATGCTTTCACTTCTAGTAGTGCAGCACAGCCAGTATTGCTGTAGAAAGTTGGAATTGGCAGTGAACAAAATTGGTAACTGAACTGTAGTTTTGAGGAGAAATCTACCTTCCCTTACATCCATGAAATCCCAGTCAAGATGGTTGGCATTCACATAGTCAGCTAGGGCCATACAGTGGCCCTTCTCAAAAGTGGAGATTTTGAGCCAAAATGAAGCTTTCTTTGTATGGTGGTTCCAGTTTGAATTGACTCTGTTAAGTTAGGACAGTTATTTCCTAAACCAGGAACTTGAGCTTTTTTTTGAAGTAACCCTACTGAGAGACAAATATGGAGCCCTCCTTGCAATATTACTCTATAGAGCAGGTCCAGTTGCAACACTAACTCACCTACATCATATTTGGATATTGTTTTGTGGTGATTTCCTTTGTGTTTGCATAACAGAAGCTGTGTTACTTTGCTGGAGCACTTTTGTCCAGTTTTGGGCCCCTCAATTCAAGAAGGATGTGGACAGTCTGGAGAGAGTCCAGTGCAGAGCAGCAAAAATGATTAGGGACCTGGGAGGCAAGACTTCTGATGAAAGCCTCAAAGAAGTAGGGCTATTAAAGTCTGGAGAAGAGATGACTGAAGGGGATCTGATAATAGTCGTCAGATACCTGAAAGGCAGTTGGAGAGAGGATGGAGAATAGACTTTTCTCTGTGGCTGTAGAGGACAGGACTAGGAGCAGTGGCCTCAAGCTGCAGTAGAGGAAATACAAGTTGGAGAGTAGAAGGAACTTTCTGACTGAGTGGTCAAGCTTTGGAACAGCCCGCCTAGAGAAGTTGGGGAAATCTCCATTCTTGGAGCTTTTCAAGAGCAGGTTAGACAGACACTTGGCTGGCATGGGTTAGTTGGGGATGATCCTGCTTGAGGAGGAGGCTGGACTAGATGACTTTGAGGTTCCTTCCAGCTACTTTCCTATGGTCCTAATGTCAACCATCTTGCAAAGGTTGAAGCTGCAGCACTTCCTCCCACTGGGCTGCAGAGGCGGTTCCTGCCCAGAGTTGGCTGCAGCCCTGCACCCTGCTGTGGGCGCAGAAATCTCCAGGAGCACACTTATTGTGACCTTGTTGGCTGATGTTACAACCCCTTTTAGGAACTGCTGGTTTACACATTCTGTAAATTCACATGGTTGTACCAAAGAAATGACCTGACTTGCATGTTTCTTCTTCTAACAGCTAAAGCCTCTTGAGGCCCCATACTGCTTAAGCGGTATTATGTAAAGCTGCTGAATTTATAGCAGCACAGAAAGAATACTGTTGTCCCAGTACAGCACCAGTACTGCCCACTTCCTGTGCTGCATTGAGGTGGCTGTGCTATTTCTGGTTTGGGGAGGGAAGGCTTGTGAACCAGAATAATGTGGCTGGTTCTGTGCATCAGTTAACAGACTCTACCTTTTCGGTAACGCTTACTGGTGTTTGTGCAGTGATGTATTAACCTTAGTTGTGGTCCTGATTTTGGAGAGGGTGCACTTGAACTGGATATGGCCTATTTAAGATGCCTGCTAGCACTATACTGAAATGGGTTGTCTGTTTTTGAGATAAAACCCCAGCATTTTTTAAAGGTCTTTGGGATGCCAGGATTGTACTTCTCAAATCACAACTTTTGGGAGCTTTAACAACCTCTTCAAGTGCGTGTTTTGAGTAAGGCTCCAAAGAAGTGTTTATTCCGCTACCAGAAGCTGGAGGCTTTAATTTTGGCTTTTGGTGGTTCCTAATCATAAAACAGTAATATTGCATTTGCATTATTTTTCTTACTCCCTTAATTCTTGAACTGGAAGCTTATCAGAAAGAGAAATATGTTGTGGCCCTTGATGCATTATTTATGATGGAAATAAGGAGCCTCAGTGGTGAGGGATGGTGGTGGCAGTGGTTTTTGTTGTCATCATCATCGTCATCATCAGCACTATGTATTTTCTTTCTTTTCCAAAAATGTTTATGCATATGTCTTGCTCAAGAAATATTGAGACTATCAAGTGTTTCTGCTGGGGAGACCTCGTGAAAGACTGGATGCCCAGTGATTTTGTACTGTTAACCTCAGCTAGGAGGAGATGTTTTGTTAAACCCTTTGTACTACTGTTTTTAAGTCTGCAGTTCAAATTGGACTCCGAGGTATGATGATGGTGGGTTTGGTGTAAGGCATTGGTTAGATAAAATGTATTTTGGATAGGCATTCTAAAAACAGTGCTAACTCCTGATTTGAATAATGCTGCCGCCTCTTTTATTTAGGGGTTGGGAAAACTGCAGTTCACTTCTGTCTTCAGATCTTTCTTTCCCACTGTAGTTCTCCAAAGAGCCCTCAGTGACAAAAAGGGCAGTAAAAGCCCAGTTATTGAATGCATGTCAAAATGCAGAGAACATAAAACTTTAGAAATAATGAAGCAACACAAATGTTTAGTTGTTCTTCTGTACTTGACATTAACAGTGATTGTTGTTAAATTTGTTAGTGCTTAATAGGTTGGTATTTGTTTCCTTGCCATCTGAATTTGTAACAATTGCCTTGACAATAAATCAGTGAATTTTCATATGGTGCATTTATTTCTGCACAATACTAGTATTTCAGTCCTTCGTTTTTAGGATCTGTCTGACTTTTGTCATTGTCTGCAATCTCCTTTATATCATTTTGGTATGATCTAGAATACTAAACTTCCTTTTTCTGTCTCAGTGTTAAAATTGATTACTCTCAGAGGCTCAGATGTTCAGCTGTATTCAGCTTAATGAAGAAATGCCAGGTGTATTAAGATATTCATAATACTTTTGTCTGGACATGAGGAAGAGTCGGCAACAGTCACTTAGAGGCTGAATTGCTTTCAAACTGCTTAAGATATTTTGCAAATACAAATCCTGCAAATTCTTTCCCTTGAGAGTGGGCAGAAGGCAGGGCAGGATGGCATCTTAGAGCAGTGGTACTCAACCTTTGTATACTTGAGGCATCTCTCATTAGACTAAAGGCACCTCTCAGACAATGCCAGCTCTTAGTCTTCATTTCTTATATGATAACAAAAAAATAATAGGGTAGTTGTATTGCAAACGACTTGGACCATAACAGATCAGAATGGTTTTGATGCTATGGGTTTCTATTTGAAATCTCTGGGTTTATCTTGTGAATCATGTTTGTACACCTAATGGTGCCAACATTGCAGGATATCCCATGGCATCTCAAGGCACCCCACACTGCCATGGCATGCTGGTTGAGAAGCGCTGCCTTGGACTAACTGGTTCAGAGTGGGGAGGCATGTTGTGATGTAACCGATGGGGCAATAAACTCAAAGGAATGAACAGTTAGGCAGCCAAGTGGTGTTTTGTGTACTACTGTGTAGATGCTTGTTACTTTTGGGAGGAATTGTGAACAGTTTTTTAGCAGCTTTGATTACTAGCTTGCCCCAGTTCAATAGCTATACGCCTGAAGAATGGGTATGTGACGGGAGATCTATGATCTGACTTGAGCATTTCAGTAGTTTAGAATCAATAAGTGAATTGACTTGCTAGATAGAGGAGGGTGGTGATTTCTCCACTGACATAGCTTGACATCTGTCTCTATCCTTAGAAATGCCAGGCTTACTAGTTTGTAAAACATCAGGTAATTTCAGCATGACTTCATTGGGCATGTGCTAAATACATCTATTGGAGAAAACCTGTTCTAGCCCAGAAGGGTTTTGTGCTATGCAGATGAGATGTTAAATGATGAGAAGCTGCCTCAGATGGAAGACCTGTACTTTCCAAGGAAGTGGGGAGGAGTGGTCCTTCTGTCTTCCTCTACTCCTTTTCCTGCAGGCCACAAATGTGTGTATTCTTTGATTTCACTGGAAATAATGTGAAATGTTACTTCTGTTTTCATGTTTTCAGATTTCTGCAGCTGAGACTTGTTTTTCCCTTGGCACTTAAAATCTTAAGGAAAACTTTTTGTGCTGTCAAAGGTAGAAACCTTTAACAGCAGTTGTTCAGAAAAAGAGCATTTTAAATAATTCCTGAGAAACTGCTGGTTCTGAGGAGAGGCCCTGAAATGCAGCCTGAGCATCTTTTGTTACTAAGGTAGTGCCTGAAGTGGCATTCGCTGCTTCCGGAGGGATGTGTTCAGGAAATCATGAGTGCACGCTACTTCATCTTTCCTGACAACCAGCTGTCTAGTCAATGTTGTCTAGACAGCAGAGAAGTGTGAAGTTGGGGACAATTCATTTCAGTGTAAAAAGTTCTGTGAAAACTGAATCTGATGCCTAATGAGGCTAACTGAGCATTTTTACTTTATAGGGCTATGCAGCAGCACTTAATATATTGAGATTAGGGGCTAATATCCCTGTCTTGTAGCTTGTTTTTAAAGTGATGATAAGAGAATGTGTTGGAGAGACTTGAGCATTATACCGTCACACTTAAGCAGCTCTTTCCTTTTAAGTCTTAGTTTGTTTAATGGTATCACTGGATATCCTTTGCTTACAGCAAGAGAGTTGCATTGCTAATACAGAAGGAACTATTCTTCATATTTTGTGTCTTCAAAGGGGGGGGGGAATATCCTCTCCTGATTTTTATGTTCTCAAGATGCCATATACAAAATGCCTTTTCCCTACAGTATCCTGTTGTTGGATTTTTCTCTCAACAGTTATGTTTCCTGTTTGTGCCCCACAGGCTGACACTTTAAAAGAGAGGTATCAGAAGATTGGGGACACAAAGAGAAACACGCCAGTTGAAGTTCTCTGTGAGAACTTTCCAGGTAACTCCCCTGCTGTGATTGTTATGTTGTCTGTGTAACCTGCCCGCTGGGAATTGGACGAACCGTCTGATGATAGCCGTGGACATTTAGACCTGCTCTGTCGGAACGTATTTGAATGCTGTTTCTGTTCCTGTGCTCGGGTAGATGGCAGGTACCTGTCACTGTAACTCAGTGTTACTCTTCAGTCCTTGCTTTACACTAGTTTTCCTTTGACTTTTAGATCAGGAGAGAATTTTACCCCACAGTCAGATTGGTAGGGACTGCAGGGGGTTTTCCTTCTTCCTTGGATCTCCCAAGTATATTGTAACTTTTCACCCTTGACAGTGCTCTTGTACTCCTGCTTTCCCTGTAGCTGATTAGGGTGTCCTTGGGTTTTGAGGCTGTATGCCTCGTAGCTGTGTGACAAGATTGCCTGTGTAATTTTAGAAATAGGTTAGATAAGCGTTTGGATGGGGATGATCCTGCCTCGAGCAGGGGGTTGCATTAGATGACCTCTTGAGGCCCCTTTCAGTCCTACTTTACAATTATACTTTGACATGGCTGCAGAATGCCCTGTGTTGCTGCCTTTCCCCTCCAAAGGGGAATGCAGAGGGCAGGTCCTCCTGGCCTTCTTTCCAGAGTGCACCACTCGTTCACAATGACTGCTTCTGCTCAGTGGGCTTCGGTCTCGTTTGGATCAGATAACTCAGCAGCAGTAAAAGAACTGAGTGCCCTGAGCTAAGAACATAGTTTTGAGGGTAATACCATCACAGTACAACATGGTTGTATTAACTCAGGCTGGTCACGCACAATCTCGCTGCAGCCGAACAATAGCCCACATAGTCTTGCTGGAGAAGAGAAGCCCCAGAGGGTGACTCTCTTTTGACAGAGATTTGCTGGGACTGAGAGGTGTTATTTGGAAGCATTGGAAATCCCAGGGCATTTTCACTTTACTGTCAACACCACAGCTCCCATAGGAACAAGTCTGCTGGCAGATGTCTTCTCACCATGAAGAGTAGCAGGAGGAGGAAGTTACTATTGGCTGAAATAGCAGGAACTTCCCAGCAGCATTTGGATGGCAAATCCACCTTTTCCCAAGGTGGCTCCCTTGTGTCCTCTTCTGTCTTCTCTTTCTAGAGGCCAGAGCTCCTGTGACACATGGTGCCCTGGACTGAGGGGAGCACACAGTGGGAGCTGCTTATTGACAAGGGTAGCATGTGTGGCCCTGGAGCAGCAACAAGAGGCAATTGCATCTTTTTCCCTTATCCCTTTTACCTTGATGAATGTGCTGTTTGAAGCTGGTGTGGATCATTTTAATACTAAACAAGTAGAGGCATTTACGCTTTTCCTAGAGGCAAAACGCCTGAACCATGCTGACGTTACATTGGTACTGCAGTAACACTTAGTGTCAGGCTTTGTGGTAGGCACTGGACAGACAAAACCTTGAAATGGGTAAAATCTCAGCATGAAAGTAAAGGAGGCTAGAGACTGAAGTTACGGATTCTCCTCATAGCTAATTTCTCAGTGCAGATAAAGTTCTGCATAGCTCTGGATTAACAGTTAACTGGGTCTAGTAATCAAAATTATCTGGCATGAAGTAGGTTTGTGAATGTGACTTGAGCCTCTGTTTTGAAGACGGTATGGCTTGTCATGCCTAATAAAACAGTGCCATCTTTCTAGGTACAGTACATTGGCTGGGCTCAAGGAGGGCATATTGACGTTTTCATTACTGCTGCATCGCTTTAGTTTGACAGTCAGGAAGCCCATTAATGTTTCATTAACATTAACAATGCTTTGGCATTGTGTGTGTGTCTGTGTACTGGGCAAGGAACATCTTTCTCTTTGTACTATACGTAGCGCGATGTGGTCCTGCTCTGTGACTGGACCTCCTTGATCCTAATGCAATATAAATATAGAATAAATCTCCCCACCCCTGCCCTGGTAATAGAGCTATTAACCGATTGTGTGCCCGTGGGGCACTTATGGGATAGCTGCAACAGCAGTGCAGTGACTTGGATGAAATACTGCTGAGCTTTGTTTAGGATGCTTGAAGTAATTATGTGCCTATCACCTCATATAGACTTAAAATCCTGTTGGGATTAAAAATGATGAATTTGTTTAAAAATCACAAATTTTAATGAGTATATACAATAGAGTTTATGTACTTGAATTAAAAATGAAGTCCTCCCAGGAGGACAGCATGAGTCTAAAGCAGGTCAGAAACTTCAGTTTCAAATAATTAGTATAGAAAACAATTTAAAATGTTATGATAAAAAAAATAGGTAGGATTGGGTAAGGCAGTCAAGGCACTTTTATGATGTGTTCCTTTGAAAGAAGTCAAATCTAAAGTGGGGTCTGTTTTGGAATAAAAACCTGAACTCATTAAACATTGAAAGACTTTGTAATGGAAGGAATATCTTGCTAGATTTTTGGGGAAAGGTTCGGGCATGCCCTGGAGACTGAAGTGTGGGAACAAACAGTAAAAAGCATGGTATTAGATGGGCAGACTTGGTAAGGTAGTGAGTACTGCTGTGTACTGCCTTGTCAGAGACCTGCGTTTGATATGCAGGTTCATATCTTCAACTTCTGTAAATCATTATGGCTCAGTAGAGCTGTGACAGTTCATACTGGCTGAGCACCTGGCTATGCCTCAGCCCTGCAAAGGGAAAGAGGGGTGAGATTATACGCCATCATTCAACAGATACTGTATCTCTTTTGCATAAGTGAACACTGGGGAGTGGCTCTCTGGGAAGCCCTGTAGGTCTGAAGGAATACAGCTATGATTTATTAGCATATTAAGTGGGAGGAAACAACAAGCTGCTTCATGGCCCCTTTGTTAGTATCAGACTAGCACTGCTCCTTTTCCTTTTGTATGGAGAAGATGTTGCATACATGTTCGAGCAGGTGAGGCTTTTGTGTATATTGATTAATGTAGGGGTGTCAGGCGTATGGTCTGCAGGCCAGATGTGGCTCGTGGAGTTGCTCTTTCTGACCTGCTGGGCTACAAGTAAGGAACTAGAAGTTCGGGGCTGCAGCCACAGAGAGTGCCCTCCTGCATAACCTGGTAGGTCCAAGGGATGTGGTGATTGGTGGCAGTGCAAACATGGACTGATACAACCCCGGTCACCCTGAAGCTGCTTCACCTGTTGCTACCACCACCACTGTGCTTTCCCTGCCTTCACTGCTGTATGTCTTGGGCCAGGGCCAGAGCAGCGGCCATGTGCTGCAGGGCATAGTGTGTATTCAGCTCAAAGCATAAGGTGAGTTTGATATCCCTGGTTTAACTTGTGTATGTACTCTGCCCCAAGCAGTGATTCTGTTCAAGATGCACTTCCTGTCATTACTGCTGAAGACTGGAGAGCCAAATTTGCCCGCTGTTCTGGGGAGGCCATATGGAGGTTCTTGAGGGCCGAACTCCTCCAAAAGTTTGTCATCCTCATTTTACACGACAAGATTGTTTAATCCACACATACACCTGATGTGGGTAGAAAGTGATTTTGTGTGCTGCTTTTTGTTGTTATCTGGACAAGGATATTGATGCTGTTTCTTTCCCCTTTCCTCCCCTCCTTTTTCAACAGAGGAGATGGCTACATACCTTCGTTATGTCAGGCGATTAGACTTCTTTGAAAGACCGGACTACGATTATTTACGAAACATCTTCACAGACCTATTTGAAAAGAAAGGCTACACATTTGATTATGCCTATGACTGGGTTGGCAGGCCAATTGTAAGTGTTGCTTGCAAAAAAAAACCCACCCGTATTCTGTTTTTCCAAGAAAATAGCTCTCTGCATTCTTGGCTGCACTTGCTGCAGTTTACTCCTTTCACACTAGTGGTAGGTACAGCAAGTAACCTGTGCATCCCGGCTTAACAGTTCAGTCTGTAGGTAAAATGGTCTCTTTACCAATGCATCACATGGATTGCAGTTTTACTGAATTGTTCCTTGGATTATTCAAAATGACCATGATTTCCCAAGTAGTTAAGATTAAATATTCAAGCCAACAGTCTGGATGATGATCTGAGCGATGTACTGTAGATGGGTAATGAAACACCTCAGGCTATGGATGTACAATTTACTACATCCCCCTACCAGGTGGCTATTTCATTGTGCAGTAGCTGTTCAATAACCACCAGTCTGTGTGCTGTTTATTCCATGGTAAATAGAAAATAAAGCAAGTTGGTATCTTACCTTTCATCTACTGATGGGTAATAATGTGCATATGGGAACTTTAAAGTGGAGCAGCTGACACAATGTTATCCTACACCTTGTGTTAAGGTGTTTTTGGGCTGTACCTCTGTGTAGTGAGGTGACTTTCTTTAAGAAATCGAATAGGCTCACTATCCCTGTCATCAGCATATTGTCAGGAAAAACTAGGCATAATAATAAGTGTTGGGAATGTTCTTCATCTCTTGGAGCTGATTAAGATCTTTCCCCTTCCTGATTCCCTTTTAACTCCTCCCTCCTTAATTTTGTGTCAATATTCATAGGTTCTGTGCAATGCCTGGGTACCACCTGAATAATGCAGAGCACATTATTCTCTTGTGCGTGTGTGCTCTCTCATGCTGACCATGCTGCAGTGAGGCAGTCTCACATGATTTTTATCCATATGGCAGTGCAGGTCACTACCAGGGGAACAGCTGGCATATTTAACACAATGATGTGCATATTAAAATGATCTATAGAAGCTTGTGCTGTGGCAGCACTTCATTGTACATGAAGTCACAAATAATTACTGTATCTTAGATTGTTTGGCAAATCTGGTTTTCAAATTTAATATTGCCAGCAAAATCCTTCTCAATCAGGCCTGGATACATTTAGGGTTCCATCCCTCATGGCTTGTTTGTCCCTTGACAATCTAACTAGTTACATCTACCCATGTGTTAGCAATAATGAGATTACATGAACCCTACTAAAAAGCTGCAAATGCTAATAAGCTTTAGCAACAAAAAAATCTTTCCCATTCATAGAACAGTGAGAAATCCTAGTTTAGAAGTAAATCCACCTGACTGGGCCAGAGAGAGCCTTGCCCACTCTTTCATAGTGCTGTTGTGATCAGAGTCCTAGGGGAAAGAGTGAAATGCGGACCACTCATGGCTTGGATCTGTTAAATCCTGCATTTCTGATCTCTCTTGCATTGATGCTATCAAGTCTCCCTTGCTCAAAATCATCACTTAGCAGCTGAAACCTAGTGAGTGGTCAGGCAATATCTAACTGAACTTTGCGACCTCTGTTCCTGATACATTGCTTTTAAATTTTGGCGCAAAGAAGCGTTACCAAGAGACCTCCTGTGCCCTGTCAGGAAATCTGAGACGTGCATCTATACAAAAGTCACTCTAGTATTTGTCCAAGCAAAGGGCATTGTGTGCCCAAGGCAAGTAGCCCGTCCCTTACTCTGTGGTGTCATTCTGCTCCAGTTATTTTCTTGCTAATATAACATGTTTCTTATGTTTACTTAGCACCAACCAGTAGCTTCCTTTCAAAAGGATTCTTTTTTCCCTTATAAATCACTTTCCCCCCTCATTTACCTTTCTGTTACCAAAGCAACTGGAAGAAAGCCTGTTTCAAGGCAAACTTTCTATCACATACTCCTTATCAACACACCAGTGGTTGCTATGGAGATTATGATGTTACAGGCAAGGATTATGATTTTAGGTGGGAACAGAGCAGATGAAACCTTAATTAACACATCCTGTTTCTATGCTAATGTAATTTTAAAAATAGGAAGACTGTGAGATCTGGAGAAAACCCTATACAATTCTATCCTTGTATGCAAGTCTGTTTATCATATTTAGGTCAAATGTAACCTTTCTGTGAGGGTTAATGTGCATAACAGTTTCCAGTTTTCCATGAGATGTTAACAGGTCTAGTGTCCAGCAAGCCCTTGAGTCCCCTAGAAATTTCACAGCATCTCCCTTGGTGTTAATGCCATATTTTTTACCTCAATTTTCCTGGTTTTACACAGCATGTGAGCTAATATTGTGGTAAAGACTATGCAGGCCTGGGGAGGGGAGGGGAGTCTAACCACAGCATTGGTTTCAGTGTACAACGGGCACTTTATTTTCCAGCCTACTCCAGTGGGGTCTGTTCATGTAGATTCTGGAGCATCTGCAATAACCCGAGACAGCCATGTACATAGGGATCGACCATCGCAGCAGCAGGCTCTTCGAAATCAGGTGTGTCACTTACTACTACTACTACTACTACTACTACTACTACTAATACTACTACTACTAATACTACTAATGTTGTTGCTGTTGAATGTTCCTCTTTAGTGCTTGTCCCAGCCTGTTTATTCCACTCTCTGTCTACCTACTGGATGTCTGGAGACCCTAGGGGTTGACACCTATTCCATCTCTAGCAAATACATTTCCTTTTAAGTCTAGGAG
>NW_017728996.1:53229093-53235227 GCF_001723915.1 Gavialis gangeticus | reverse complement strand
GTTCCTCTTTAGTGCTTGTCCCAGCCTGTTTATTCCACTCTCTGTCTACCTACTGGATGTCTGGAGACCCTAGGGGTTGACACCTATTCCATCTCTAGCAAATACATTTCCTTTTAAGTCTAGGAGACAATTGGAACCTAGTTTTGTCTTCTGCAAGTGACAAATTCCTGAAGTGCTGTTTATCCCAGTACAATTGAGGAGGCTTATGACCTAGGTGTTATGGTTTAAGGAAATACAATCTGAAGTGGGTCACTTTTTTCTTTTCAGCTCATAAAAGCGATTTCAGTTTCTCATCTAAGGTTGCTGGGTTCTGTTCCCAAGCACATAACAGTTCGAATTTCCTAGTTTCTTTCCTTTTTGTTTTTTTTTATATCCTGCTGCTGTTGGGGAATCCAAAAACTTGGTATTTTCCGCTGGTTCCTAGTGAAACTTGTTGATACCCTTCACTTTGAACAGTGAAGAAGAGGTCTGGGCTTACTCTGCCTGGTTGTCAAATTGTTGCATGTGTGTTGTCCTCAGTCCATTTGATGTTTGCTGCTGCTTGTGTGTGTGGGATTTTACAATATATTGTGGCAACCTGTCCTGGCCCAGCACTCCTGTCATGTGTTTATCCAGTAAGTAAAAGTACAACAAACTTAGACTAGCGGTTGGCAGCTTTCTCTAGTAGCGATCTGGAATGATACACCTCAGGTCTGAAGTGTGGGCAAACTCCCTGCCACCTGGTTGCAGCATGGTTGACGCTCTGTCTTGCTGGAGTGCTGCTGAAGCCCCCACGGGCTCCTCAGGCTGGATCTAATAGTTCTGTTGATTGGATACGGCCCTGCAGGCAATATGTTGCCAATTCCTGACTTAGAATATGAATGCTTCTAAAGCTGTCTGTTAAACGTGAATTTCCTTCCTTAGAGGTGTGGGTTTGGGGGGGGTGTCTTTTTTTTTTAAACTGGATTACTTACCTCTTTGGTTGTTAGCATTTTTTATGTATGCTTCTTAGTGCAGATCACTGTTAGCAGGTAGCACAGTAACCTTCCTCCATGTATTTAATACACTGTAATGCTTCTTGCTGGGTGAATCTGGATGGCCACTTTACTGCCTGTTCCAGCCAACACATTGATGTTGAGTGATAGTAGGTGTATGTGCATCCTATTTACTTTTAACCGACCATAAGACGCCTTGCTTATTTTTTCAGGTGTATTAGTTTATGTAATTCTAATCCATTAAAGAAATTTGTGTCTTGTCCTGATGCTGCATGAATGTGTCATTCTTGTTTTGTCTTTTCCTTTCCCCCCATAAATAACCCCTGCTGTAATTCTTGCATGCTGTGGCAGGTGAACAGCATATCTCTTTTAGCTTTTGAGGTATCATTCAAACATTTGACTGGGAAGTAATTAATTTGTAATCTCTTGTGTCTTGCAAGAGCATAACAATTCTTCCTCCAAGAGATGATCCTTTTAAAATGCTGTGCAAATCATTTCTCTGCAGAAATCCACTAGAAAAAAGAGACTTCTAGGGCAATGGAATCAAGGCATGTGAGTTTGGGTTGTGACCCTTCTTGAACTCCAAGGGGTAACTGTTTTATTTTTACTCCCAAGCATGCAATTAGGAGACCCTGTTTAACAATCTCTGGCATTCCACTAAAGGCACTGGGACTAGGCAAGGTCTTACAGGTCCCATTATCTGTAGCTGTTTCCTCTGGATAGCTAGTCATGTTGCTTATTATGTTGCAGGGAATGGGCTGTTTAAGTTTCTTCAGAAGCTAGTGCTGCTCTGTGAATTAGCATCCAGCAAGAGGGTGATTGGGGTTTCAATAGGAAGCTTCCCTTCTCAAATCCTGTGCGCATCTCTCCTGCAGTATATCATATTATTCAGCTCTGATGGTGTGACTTGAGTCCATTCCTAATCCCTCAAAGGATGTGCTGTGTCAGCCATTGGCCTAGCTCTCTTGGCCTTTTCTTCAAATTTAAGCAAACTTTAGGCTCCAAGGCAGAGGTGTGTATTCTGTTGTTAAAAGAGTAAGGTAATGTTTCAGAGTATGATGTAGTAGTCTTGCCTGTAAGATGTGAAACTACTTCTTGTAGGGTTTGTTTCCCATTCACCTCTCTAATACACAGGCTTATGGGATACCTGCAGTAGCTTCTAAATTTTATAGCTGTGAAACACGTTAAGGAAAGTGCTTCTACAGAAGTTTTTGCTTGTACTTGGGTGACACTCCAGAAGCAAGCAAGAGCTCAATTTGACAGCAGCAAGTGGTGACAGAAGGATTTAATCAAAAGGGGTTTGAAGAGACCTGCTTTAGAGAACCAGTAGCAAGTCCATTTTCTAATTGCTGTCTAAAGGAGTTGAAGCACAAGTCGCTTGTTCAGCTACTGGCAATGCTTCCTGCGTTGGCATCTTAAACAATGAAGCCAGTAGGAGTATATTTAGTCTTTCTCTTACTGTTATGCACCTCTGACTTGGAAACCATAGGGTCACCATTGACTGGCTATCTGGAAGGTGAGACAAGGTGGCCACAGATCTAATCAGACTGAAAGTTTTTAAAATGGGGGTGTTGTAACTTTTGAGGAGCCTGATTAACTTTTCCATTCTGCTTCCTTTTGCAGATTCTCCTGTTTTAGTTCTCAGTGAGGTTCAGGATCTGCTAGTTGAAGGGGCGACAAGTTTGCTCAAAGATAACTTGATTCCTTTTCATTCTCTTCTTCCCCTCCCCTTTCCTGCGTGTGTGTAACTGGCTGGCCTTCAGCTTTTTATACTGCTTGAACAGTGACACTGAGACCTTGTGCTTGTTCTTCTGCAGTCAGGATAGGGGTAATCTTCCACACCTTGAGAGAGTAACTCTGCTGTGTAACAAGGCAGGGTACTGGACTGTGTTCTTTAACTGGCTAGCTCAGTTTCACCGCTTATCCTTTGCATTACCTGGATGAAACCCTCTCTGATCTTTCACAGACCTTCCAGATTAAAGCTTGTTTACTTGGATCAGTGTGCATCTTTGGTTTCTTTGTTCAGTATATCTGCTCTCCACAGAAATCGAAAAATTGTTCTACTTGTTTCTTGCTTTCTTCAGAGTTGGTTTAAGTTTGGAATATTTAATTGAATTTTGGTGTCTGGGAAAGCGTGTTCTGTCAATGTGTCAGGTACTGATCTGCAGCGCTGCTCTGTTCTGTCTCACAGCTCCCCCTGCTGTTTCCATCCTGCAAACTGAACCAGTAAGTTGGTAACCGGGGCTGCTTTTATACAGCCAGCCACAGCCAGGTGCACATGATTAAGATATTAATGGAGACACTGCCTGTGTGACTTGCAAATGTGGAATGGGCCAGTGGGTCACCAAAAAACCTCACTGTGTTCAAGGTCCATTTCTCTGACACTTAAAAAAGCCCATATCAAAATGAAATGAAACTGAAGCCTAATATTGTCCCCCTGAAGAGAGGGTGAAAGGATAAACCTGTAACCCCATTAGTAATGCTTTTGATGCACTAGAACAGGGCTGGCCAACCTGTGGCATGTGCCACAAGTGGCACAGGCAGCCTGTATGTGTGGCATGAAACAGGTCAGGGAAGGGGCAGGGAGCACAGAGTTGGGAGCAGAAAGCAAACAACAAAAGGAGCAAAGGAATAGGCTGGGAGTGACATTCCTGGAGGGGGCAAGTCTCATTTGTGGCATGCCTGTCAAAAAAGGTTGGTCCTTACTGCAGTAGAAGAAGGTGCTCTCATGCTATGGGTCATGTAAGGACCTACCCAGCACAGGCAAGAAGATGAAATGCACTGTTCTGTGTGCCCACTGCCAGTAGTAACTTTTAAATCTACATGGTTTTAACCATTAATATCTTCAGAAGAATGATGGTTCTGAGAGCTCAACCGTTTGTTTGTCTTGGTCTAGCTATTCCAGATGGGCTCTGCAGGCACTTTTAATTGGAAACTGCCACTTAGACTTGGTGGAAGAGATGTGAGCTGTGCACTCAGTGGGAAATGCTCCTCATGGAAAAACTGTGCTGGGGATGTGTATGCTGTTAAGAGATCTTGTAAGCTGACTGGTCAGGGAGCACTTTCTTATGGAAACCGGGGAGGGGGAGTGGTAGTAGGTAGTAGTGTTTATCATTTTAATAAGCTGATGAAGGGCTTCTTGAGGCTTCTCTTCCTTTTCACAAAGGGCACCTGAGCCAGGGAAATTAGTGCCTTGTGGTAGAGGGATTTCACAGCAAATAGATGACTCATTCTCCTAGGGAGAAGATACTAATTAAAACCAAGAACATGGCTTTCAAGTGATGGGATTTCTGAAGGCAGTAGGTTCAGTAGAGAATGGGAGATAAAGCTGAGGTGTCAGGAATTCAGTCTGCAATGGTTAGGCAGTGATGAACTGAGACCTCATGGTACCAAACTCCTTTCTTCCCTGTCCCACTTGGCTGTACACGTGAACAGTGATGAAGCCCTTGTCTTTCACTGGGCTTCTGGGTGCTAATGGGGGTAATGTCCAAAAAAAATCTGGTTGGCCAAACTGCACAGAAGTGGTACGCTGACTCGGCGTTGACCTGCTGTCTTTCATCCTAGCTGCTCTAGTGTTGTGCTTCCTTCCATACTGCTGCACTGTCTTAGCTACTGCCTTAAATAAAGGATATATGCTGGCACAGATGCATACTAAAGTAATGTTAAATCCCCTAAATAATAGGGCTTCGTAAAAATTTAACGACAATGCATCAAGTTGGGAAAATGTACTTCAGACCAACCTAAGAGCTGCGGCAAAGCCAAGCCAAATAGGATCATTATTTAATGGCGATCTCCAATAATGGAACATTATTTTTTGGAGATCTTTTAGCCTGGAGCCCTTACCACTTTATGGTCCAGCTCTCAACTTAAGTGGATGAGACCTCTGTGCTTCCTCCTCCACAGTGATTCAGAGGTGCAGACTGTGTAGCCTGATGTGCTGTTGTAAGCAGCTGACCTACTTTTTCAGCTGCTTCCAACCAAACCAAATTGCCCTCAGACCAGGAAGTAGCAGGAGTTATGTTACAATTTAACCCATTCCCTATCTTGGATGTTTACATGAGTGTAGATAAACTCACTGCCATGACTCCCTTCTCAACTCAGAAGAGATGAGGAGCTTTTGCCTGCTCTTCACTAGAGGCCACTGTCCCAGAAGCCTTGTGTGTTGTTTAGTACGTTGGCAGCACGCACGTAGTTTTATACCTTTACCTTTATTTTCATGGAATTGTCTCCTGCTTTGTTTGATGGAACCTTTCTCATACCCATTGGGGAAGAGTTTTCTTAATAAATGCAGTTTCCTTGCTATGGTTTGTGCTTGTGTGTTGTTGAGAAAATGTAGATAGCCTGGGAGAGAGCTGCTAGCTTTGTGCTCATGGAGAGATCAGCACTCTGTGCTTATTCCTCAGGATGAAATGGCAAGGGGGAAGACCAGCTGTTTAGAACCAATTCAGTCACTTCCACTGTGGTTCAGTTGTTATTTTCTAGAAGCACATTGCAGCTTTCCTGTCTGTGTCTGTTCACCTCATGAGTCAAACTAATACAAATTCCACGTCAAAATCTGGCCTCAGGAAACCAATTAGACTGTGGAAT
The DNA here is from genome assembly GCF_001723915.1 of Gavialis gangeticus. Lineage (NCBI taxonomy): Eukaryota > Metazoa > Chordata > Crocodylia > Gavialidae > Gavialis > Gavialis gangeticus. The sequence goes on along the minus strand of NW_017728996.1, from coordinate 53,229,666 downwards.
TAGGACTAGAATTAGTTTCTGAAGATATGCTGTTTTTCAGTTACGGCCATCGTTTTCTGTCCTTTTTCTGCTATCTTCCTCTCTTTGCAGCTTCGTTTGCTCTTTGTTGCTCTCCTCTCAGTTCCTTATTTAGCAGACGACCACAAACGGTGTGGCTTTGAGATTTGATGCACACTGGTAGCCCCCAGAAGCCAGACGAAGGTATGTTGATAATTAGCCAAATGCCATTGCAGAGAAACTTGGGTCAGCAGCCTTGCCTGCCTCTGCAGTCTTGTATACGTGAACCTCCCCTCTGTTCTTCTGAAACTGCACAAAGCACATGGAACAAAAAGCAGGGAGATGGAATGGGAAACGTGTTTGGATGATCTTTGCATTATATTAGATATGCTAAGTGAAATCTGTTATTGGGGCACTCTGTAGCTCTCTATGATTAGGATATTTACCCTTAAATAAATCTTTTTTTTTGTCACGGAGAACTATTTCTACAGCAGAAACCTCCCTGTTCATAACTTTATTTCACCTGTTTTGGCAAAGTATAACGAACTAGCAATTCTGTTTGGCCCACTGTATTCA
>NW_017728996.1:53213967-53224093 GCF_001723915.1 Gavialis gangeticus | reverse complement strand
AATAAATCTTTTTTTTTTGTCACGGAGAACTATTTCTACAGCAGAAACCTCCCTGTTCATAACTTTATTTCACCTGTTTTGGCAAAGTATAACGAACTAGCAATTCTGTTTGGCCCACTGTATTCACGCCACAGATAAACGCTGAAGATGCTTGCTTAAGATTCTGTTAATGTTTGGCTCAGCAAACAGTTTACTCTCAAGCAGCTCTGGCTTATCCTATGCTTCCTACAGCAACTGCCACTAGTGTGCAGAAAACTTTCAATGCCCATTAAATGGATCTCAAGTGAAACGTTTGCAAAATGCCTCTGGCTTGAGGTTTCTTCCACTTTAGTCCAGAGAACATAACCCTTATCCCAGGCTTGGGTTTAAGGGGTGTGGTAGCATGGTTGCACCCCCTTTCCCTCCCCTTCTTAGAGTGTAGCTCAACAACTCCAGTTCCTTGCAGCCCTGGATGCCTGGGTCCCCTTACAGAGTCAAAACCAGGGGTGGGCAAAATGAGGCCTGGGGGCCAGAGGCTATTCTGTCTGGCCCATGGGGCCCCTAAAAAAATTTAGAAAATGAATATTTATCTGCCCTGGGCTGCCTGTCATGCAGCCCTCGATGGCTTGCCAAAACTCAGTAAGCAGTCCTCTGCCCCAAAATAATTGCCTGTCCCTGGTCTAAACCATGCTGCAGGAGCAGCAGCCATGGACCTTTTTTCTTAGGTCCCTGAAACGAGTAATAATCCCTGCACCCTCTTCCTTCCCCCGTGTTTGGCAGTCACCTCCCCCCCCACACACACACTTACACCTCTAGGCACAGGAAGGGGGGCAATGCTGCCAGTCCCCAGCTGACCCAGGGATGGAGTAGCCTCAGAGCCACTCCATTTGGGGCTGCTGACCATGTGAGGGGAGCTGGGCTCAACTGGAGACAGCAGCAGTGGTTAGAGGGTTCCCTGCCAACCTGGAAGGTACAGGAAGGGGGAACCCACCACTCTTCCCAGTCATGCCCTACTCCCTGCAGAGCTGCTCTCCACCACCCCAGCTGGAGTGGGGAGGTGTGGCCAGCACAGAGGCGGCAGGGGCAGGTCTGCCCTTCCTGCGCTGAGAAACTTAAGTAGAAAGGGCAAGGAAGGAGAGGGGAGGGGAGGTGCTATTAAGCACAGAAGGGAAGCAGGGGGAATTTTTTGTATTATTTGGGGGCTTGGAAAAAGAAGAAAAAATAAAGTCCTTGTCTACTGCCCCTGCAGTGTGGTGTCTATCTTGACAGCAGAGGGGTGCCAGCCGGCACCAGCTGCTGCTTCTGCACCTCACTTCTCAAAATCCTGGGTCCACCTATGCCTTCATCTGCTAGAGAATGGTGGAGCAGGTTTATCACAACTACGTTACCTAAAGCCAAAATAGTGTAACAATTCATCTCTAGCTCTCAACAGTGTAGGAATTTGTATGTCCTTGTGCTTCAAAAGGGACTTCTCCGTGCTATGGATTGTAAATTGCTTCATACTTCATGACTGGCTTTCATAAGTTTTCTTCTGGCTATAGCTAACTTTTGAAACTGTAAGGGATATTCTTTCGTTTTCAAGGAGGACAATGAGTCCTCTGCTGCTTTAGAGTTCGCAGTTGTTCTTGGTTCATACGGTGCTCAGCATTTTTCTTCATTTTACTTTTCTGAAGTTAGGCATAATTACTCATGTACTGGAAATCTGAAAACTTCCAGGGTTTAAACTGACATTGAGACACTTTTCTGCCTTGATTTGAGAGCTGGATAATATGGATGCAACTGAGGAGTGCAGAGACTTATTGACTGCAGCTTCAAGTCTGCAATCCTTATTTGCATCCATTTTATCAACTTCTCAGATCAAAGCAGAAGTGTCCCAGTGTCTGCATCCAATCCAAGGCAAACAATCTTGCAGCTTCAATTATGCTTAGTTGATTAGCTTCTATTATGACAGAACCCACAAAAGTACAACAATCCTGGAGTCTTGTTCATATTTCCCTTTTAAGAAACAAAGGATGGAAGTAACTTTGATTAGCTAGAATGAGTCTTGCATCTATGTTCCTAATAGCCATAAAGCTGATGTGACACCCACAAAAGGAATGCTATTAGTGTCTTGCATTAGAAGAACTTCTGTCAGAGACTGTTCTGATGACTTGAGATGCTTCTATGTTTCTCTGAGTGAATGTCATTAAGTGTACTACTGAGCTGTGACAGTCATTTGAGCTAGTCGGACTTAGTCTAATATAGGAAATTTCAGCTCCGTTGTTCTTGTACCTGAATTCAGCTTCCTGGCAAAGCAGTTATTGCTAGGTGTGTGCCAAACAGAGGTATGTCATTGTTAATTTGTACGGGCTAATTTGGGTCCAAGACCTGTGTGCACTTGGGATGGAAATAACGTGACCCATGGTTTAAAAAAAAATAATTTTATTTTTTTTAACTCTTTAGATGTAGCTTGCATCTTCCCAAAGGCTACTGTTCATGGACTCTACTGTTCACTTACACTAGCTTCTGCAGTTAGATCAGGGATGGGCAAAATGCAGGATGGATGTGGCCTGCCAGGGCATTCTATGTGGCCCCTAAAAAATTTAGAAAATTAATATTTATCTGCCCCTGGCTGCCCGTCATGCAGCCCTTGATGGCTGTCCAAAACTCAGTAAGCAGCCCTTTGCCCAAAATAATTGCCTGCCCCTGAGTTAGATGAATAAAACTAAGGCACATTGAGAAAAACTAACCAAGTTTTTGTTGGTGGAGCATGTGCTAATAGCGTTCCTTTTTTACTTTTAACATTGCTCTAATTCCACAGAAGAATTGGCCTTTGTGCTTCAGGGCACAGAGGATGTGCTGTGATGGAGCAGGCTCCTGGTATCACGTGTTCTAGTGGCGGAACTGACTTCTGATGTAGGCTAAGGCAGTGGTTCCCAAACTCTGACAGACTGCGCCCCACCAATTTAAAATAATGCAGCCTTAAGTACCACCAGCAAATTTTTGTCATATAAAGTAATTATAATACATCTCTTAGCGTACCACTGGTGGTACACGTACCACAAATTGGGAACTCCTGGGCTAAGAGATCTTCCTGCTTAAGTAGTGGGAGCTGACAGCAGCTGTTTATAGTCTCTGATTAGCACTCGTGCCTGCATTTGGAAGAAAGTGTGCTAGAAAGCTGGTGCTCTGACATATGTCATTCTTGGGGGGGGAAGAAAAGAGAACCTTGCACTTCTTTGGACAAAGTCGGTGGAGTTTCTGTTGCTTCTGTATTTGTGGGGAAAATGGCTCTGCTCTATAATAGTCAGGACTTGGTCCTCTGCTGAAGATACAATGTAGAGTGAGACACAACTTGTCTGTCCCCACTGTGGTGAGAGATCTTCATGTCCATGTTGTGTCAGGCTTTGTCATTGGTGTACAATTCCTGTGTTAATAAAAAAAAAAAGGTTAGAGAAACCTTGCAATGAAGTAACTTTCAGGATTTCACTGAGTTCTGCTTCTCCATTCACCGGATTGAGGAAGAATGAATTTATTCCAGCATTTACCGCTCTTGGCATTTAAATCAATGATTTAGCACGTGATGGAAGGGACTTATAACCAAACTAAACGTTCTTTAAATGCTTTGCTTTTTTCTCCCCAATAAACTAACCCCACTAATACATATCCGTTGCTTTGCCTGGGCTCATCTTTACCTTTCCTTCCATCTCTTGCTCTCATGATCCCGAATGCCTGGGCAGACTGCATCATCAGATCGCCGAGGAGAGTGGGAGATTCAGCCAAGCCGGCAGACAAATACCTCGTACCTGACATCTCACTTGGCTGCGGATCGGCATGGAGGATCCGTTCAGGTACGGTCTTTTCCCGACCTGCACAGCTTTGCCATCGGAACCTGCTTCAAATTAATGTCCAGTCTCATTGAATCTCTGCTGTGGTGCTTCTGTGATCAGGAGCATTGGCTGCACCTTGAAGCGGTTTTGGGTTTGGGGCTTGTTGCAAAACCAGACTGGCCCTGCCCTGCCCTGCCCTCACTTCATGCTTAAAAAACAGTCTTGCAAAGCCAAGAACTTGTTCTGAATGGTCACTGCACTTCACTGCTACAATCCCAGCAAGGTTTTCCTTTTATTTTTTGGTTTTGTGTTTTTTAAAATTGCATAGGTACGCTTTCTTGGAACAAATGAAAATGACCAAAGAAATTATTATTTTAGTTAAGCATAGGAAAGAATGCTGTTTCTATTTGTACTTGTAAGCAGGGGGACGGGGTACTGGATGGCATTGTGTATGGACTATAAAGCACTACAGGGTGGTGTAATCAAGAAGCTGGAGGAGTTTTGGACCATTGATGTGGCCCTACGTGGGTTGTTGCACACAAACAAAAATTCTAGGAAAGCAATAGTGTTGTTCTAGTTCAGCCTTTATATCCAGGCTGTGTGCAGGTGGATGTCTGAGTACATCGTATGTGGGAGAATCCGAGGACATTGCTGGGTTGGCTGTCCTGTTCTCACAAGTTATTTTACAAACAGCTTGAGAAGCAGCATGTTGTGTTGCTACCACAAAATGGCACTGTGGAGTGCTGGTGACCCCGTTGTCGGCTGCTACTGACATCGTGTTGTTTTTCTTTTATGCTAGCAGTCAGGAAAATGAATGAAAATGCATTTCATACAGCAGTCAATTTGTTCCATGGAAAAGGTGAATGTGCTGTTAGTGTGAGGAGAGCCAGGTCCCCTATTTCATTTTTAGTGTTGTGACAGCCATGTACCTAACTTGGCTGTAGCTTGTGACTCATGCTGCAGCATGGCCATGCCAACTGGTTGTTGGAGTGAATGCAAGTTGACTTGGCCCAAGGTTTGGGCCAGAATTAAAGAGAATGAAACAAAAATTGAACCAGGCTTCAACTGCTTCTTAAGTACTTCAGGAGCATTATGCAACAAACTGTCTTGATTTTGATTCACTCTAATGAAGTAAAAGTTTTGCGGAAGTGCTGTGTTACTGTTTTCATACAGGGCTGGTGTACTAGTACAAAAGCTGATGCCTGGCAAAAGCCAACTACACCTCTTGGTCACTCCTGGCTACGTGGAATTGTTCATATCCTTCTCTAGGATATCTTATTTATATTTGCTGCTCCTCAGCATTTGAAGTGGCAGAAAGGGTGGATCACTGTTGGGGGGAAAAAATATTTAGTGAAATCGTTTGTTGTTTTTTAGCACACTGGAATCTTTAATGGTAAGCACAAAATGCTACCAAAAGAGGAGTATGTCTAAAATGAATCATTATCTTATGGGTTCTCCTGTACAGGTGATATGCATGCCACCATGTCCCGCTGTGTAGTTCTTGCCCATTCTGGCCATGAGAGAATTTTTTTCACTACATGGCAGGCATACAGGAGGAGGCCTCTATAGTCAAGGCACTTCCAAATGTCTTTTAGATCTTCTGTGTTGGAAAGATTATTCATAGCTGTAATGCTGGTTATTGCTGAGGTCTAATGTTTTGTTAATATTTGGCTAGATTTAAGGGATCTGGTTTTTGTGGGTCAGCTTTTTCCCTTTTTTGTTTTTCTCCCACTTTGAGAATTCTCTATGTGGTTCAGAAGTTGAAACCTGGAATGAGGATAAATTAGTGTATTAGGAATATGTAGCAGTTTTCTTCTTTGACATAGCCATCTCTGCAGCAGACTTATGTTAACTGTGTTGGGCAGATGCATAAAAAATGATCCCAGTGTGAAGCATGACTTTGGCAGAAGCCCTCAGTGTAAAGAACTGTTCTGCTCAAAGGAAGTTTTTATTTTACTGTACTGATGCAAAGTCCTCAGTCAGGGTAGTATGCTGGTATAGTTATGCCAGGAAAGTGCTCCTAATCTAAACCCAGTCTTTGGGCCTATCCAGACAGCTAATTATACTGGTGGTTGTGCCACTAAAATCCATCCTGTATAACTCACTTTGTGGGCACACTTACACAAAACACACTGGAACATTTGTTGGTTTTGGTTTCCTTTCCTGTAAAAAGGTTAGTGAAGCTTCCACATCTGTGCAGAGATCTTCCTGTAAGGCAAATCTTAAACTTCTATTTACCTGCTACTGGAAATAGGAGTTTCTCTGCTGTTTTCATTGATGTATCATGGGTACTCAAAAAAAATCCTCAACCCTAAGAAGGCAGTTTTTAAACACCAGTATCTAGGAGGTGAAAACCACTGACTCTGTCATGTATGGCAGAGTACACCAGCATTAAGTGAAAAGAAAAAAAGGAAGGGCTTCTTGTGAAGTTAAGTTGGATGAGAAGTAGCTGTGGAAGTGAGACTACCTGGAGAACTGGAACTGCGAGTGGTCCAGTTAACCACTATTCTTTGCCAGGCCTACTGGGAGTAGAAGGGCTCACCTTGCTTCACACTGGCAGAAGAGGTAGTACTAGAGAAGGGTGTGCCAATGTCGGGAATCCACTCCTGAAAGGGGAGCTCCAAAGGCAGCACCAGGATGACACTGAGGTGAAGCAAAACTTTAGCAGGTTTTGGCCACAGGATGGGAACTGCCTCCACCTTGAAACTTCAGAAGCACATAGAGCGCACAGCTTGCAGGATTTAACAGACCTAAAAGTTGTCGCTGCTGGTAAAATAGTGGAGCCCTTTCTAAAAGACCTGTTATGTTTCTAGCTTTCTTCCCACTCCTTTTCTATGGCAATTGGGTCTTTCTAACCCACCAGAGTACCTGGTTGACACTGGGTCCTAATGAAATTCATATATGCCAATGCTTCACAGACTTAGTTATCACAGTTTTGACCCCAAGCTCTCTTTTCCCAAGACAGCGTTTGCAAAGTGAGACCGATGGATGATCCTCTTCGTTCTTGCAGGGTTGTAAGTTGGGATGTCAATGCAATGAGAAGTTCCTTGCCTAACTGTGGGTTAGAATTTGGGACTGAATATGATCAAGAGTCCTTTGGACTTTTTGAACAAAGTATGGAGAGCCAAATTGAATAGCTAAATTCTGGTCTTCTGTGGACTTGTTCATTTGTTACTGCTGCAGTTGCACCTTAGCAATATGGTTGCTGTGAGACACTCAATCTCATCTGCCCTACTGGCTGTGATGCCTTTGACTTTTAAATAAGGACTCAAGTGGTTTAGGATCAGTAGTAGGGGGATGGAGGGAATGTCCAGGCACCCTGTAGGTTAAGTTGTGTTGAGGCAAAAAGAGATCAGAGTTCAGGTAGTTATTTTTTCACAAGAAGCAAACTGAAGAGTTCATTTCTCTGGGATTGGGGGGGAATGACTGATGTAAGGTGAAATGAGTTCTGGTATGCCATCAGTGGTCTTGGATAAGGCTGAGGGATTTGACGCGTGGACAATCAGTCTGTCTCTATTTAAAGGTGGTGTGAGGTGCTTATCAGTTTGGTGTGCAAATGCTGAAGAGCCCATTTTTGTCTTTGTGATATGTCATTGGCACATATCATCAAAACACTTGGCCTGTAAGGGTGAGCCCTTCAGATGATGGGGAGTTAGCAGGTTCAGACCTAGAAGACTTCTACAGAAAGACTGGTATGAAGATGCCATGGAGAAGTGGCTTAGCAAAACTGTAGTGAACAGGTGTTACAAGGATGTAAATAAGCAGTGGGTCAAAATAAATCTTGCATTCAAACTATGTTTTCCTCTTAATTTCAGACAGACAGTGGAACAGCATCCAAAAAGTAGCAGTAGAATCTTCAATCTGACACAAAGGTGTGGACCAAGCCCTGGGGAATATTGAAGGGAATGACCCTGCTGTGGCATGCATAGTGGATTAGACCTTAGCAGTCTCTGACTTCTGTGAATCAGTGCACTCAGTTGCATGTTGCCTTGTGGGGGATACCTCATTTAATTCTGCAGAGGTGCTGGGAGAGTACAAAGGGGCAGGGAGGGAAAGGGGTATACATTATGGATTTCATGTGCTTTTCTTACAGTACCTGTTGCCCAGACTGGTAAAGACCTACTGCGCACATAAGCATGACCTAGCAGTGGATGTAATTAATAGTGGCTTCTATTATTTTTGTGTTTCAGGTGGTCAGCTCGACCAATGGGGAACTGAATGTTGATGACCCAACAGGGGCACATTCCAATGCTCCAATCACAGCACAGGCTGAGGTGGAAGTGGTGGAGGAAGCTAAGTACGTTTGCTTTACAATTTGAGCTCTTCACTGATGTAGTTTTTAAGTTGTCTCTCTGCAACAAGCTTTTACCCATGTTTACGTATTTGATGCTTGTTTCCATATCTTTCCCCTGAATCTCACTGCTTTTTGCATGGTTCTTCAGTGCTGCCTCCGCTGCCTTTTTTTTTTTTTTTGTTTTCCTACCTGTGATGCCTGGAGTATATAACTTTTGGCCAGAGCATGTATTGCTAAGAAATGGTGACATACAAAAATAACATGAAAACCAGTTGCGCAAATTTCCCTTGAATCCAGGAGGATATGCTCCTCCCTTCTGTTATGAGCATGGAAATAGTTCAGCTTCAGTTCAGGGAACAAAGTGTCAGTCTAAAAGTCAGCAGTGTTTTATCTCTAGCTTTGTGTACTTGAGGTTTTTACATTGTCCTGGTGCAGGGACACTGCTTTCTCTCTGAATTTTCCCTAGCCTAGTCCATTAGGAGCTGATTAAGGGAGAAATTGTAAATAGCTCTTCTTCCTGTGGGAACTGGAAGTCTCACTTTGAGCTGACAGTTGTGGTAGCAGGAAGTGTCATCTGGAGCTTCTGATGAAATTGAGGGCAATCGCTGTTGGCCATTTCTGCTGCTTTTGTATGTGTGCTGCCATCCAGCACCACGAGAGCGCATTTTGCATGATCCCCCTTTAACAGGAGGTGGAATGTGGGGCCTGCTGTCTCTCCTGCATCAAGAAGAGCTTTGAACACTAGGCTAAAAACAGGCTTCAGATTTCCTGAGACAAAGCCTTTTATTCTGGAATTCTACAGATGTACAAGCCCACTGTCGGACTCTAAGCATCTGTGAAGTACCCAGCTAACGCTCCCTCTCCCCACTTGGGGCTAATTGGAGTTAATTATTTTTCACGCTGCATATATAAACATCTCTGGGCCTGTCTTGATGCAAATCAAAGCCCAGGGTCAGCCTATGGGTACTGTCTGTTTTTAGTCCTAGTGAGTTGCTTGGGGTGGGTAGTTATTGCCTAACAAATCAACTTCCCCCAGCACAGGAGGAATGGGCTCTGAGGCTGCCTCCATTTTCCGCATTTGGAAATTATTCAGTGATCTAAGCTACAGCAAGCTTCAATGAACTTGTTGCTTGACAGGCCTCATGTTTGACCAGTTGGGGGGGGGAGGTAGAGTTGTAGTGCTAGAGAAGGCTTGAAGGAATGTGGGCCTGGCACTTTCCCATGTCAGGACAACTTCTGTAGATGTCTGTCAAGTTGGCTCCAACACAGAGAAATGTTCTCCATCTTTCTGTCCTGAGGGACAGTGGCTTGGTTGTCCATTGACCATCTTGCCATGAATCCCTGTGGACAGTAAGCTACAGGTTGCTGGCAATCCCTCAATTAATGGATGGTCTCTACTATGCTTGTTGATGGGTCTTAAGGTGACTTAATAGTCCTATCCTTGAGCCACAGTCATACTGCGAGGAAGAGACTTGGGAGTAAACTTGTTTTGTTTTCAACGAGAGAGATGTGGATTTCCTGGAAGGGGGTAGTTATCCAGTGTAGCCTAATGAGTTGGCCAAATTTCCCTTGTGTGGACAGCACTGTCTGTTGAAACTGTCTCAGCAAACTCTTCCATCTTGAAGCAACTATGCTGCGCTGCTTGCCGGCATGTATAGCCTGAGTCCTACCACCATTAAAAAAACAGCAACTGCAACTTGTTTTTTGTATTCCCCTGGATGTGGCAAACAGTCAGACATTAGGAGGAGCTGGCTGTCTCTTTCAGGACTGCCTTTGTTTCATTAGTACAGCACTGAGCACAGCACAGTCCTGGTCTGTGACTAGGGCTCTGAGGTTCAGCAGTTGCACAAAATCCTTTTGTTCTGTATTGGCACAGGCAGCTTCTTTGGGAGGGATAACACTGCCCTACCACGTCCCATGATGATGTGAAGTGCCTACTTCCTTTCTTTTAGTACCAACCAGTGTATGTTTTGGAGCTGTATATTTTTGGTGAGGGAAGGTGGATGGTTGTTGCAGTTTGGTGCCTTGTGCTGATATGCTAACA
>NW_017728996.1:53197557-53208967 GCF_001723915.1 Gavialis gangeticus | reverse complement strand
TAGGGAAGGTGGATGGTTGTTGCAGTTTGGTGCCTTGTGCTGATATGCTAACAGTTACCTTGTGTAGCCTGACTCAGTAGGGTATCTCATTATCTTTCCTGACAAGTATTCTTTGTTGTCATAAGTCCAAATGTGTCATCCACCTCTGTTATCTGGGCATGTGAGGAGGTTGGAGGTCTTCTGGACTTGAAGTATGCTCCCAGCTGGCCTGATGCTACTGCTTTGTAGTTGACAGGGAGGGTAATGGTTAAGTGATGTTGCATGGCTGATTTTTGAGATGACGCATTGTGAGGAAGACAGAGTGGATGTCTCTTCTCCCAGCACCTGTGGGCAAGGCAGGGGAGCTAGTGGTTTGTGCCAAAGTAGTAAGTGAACAAAGCCCCAGCAGCTGTGATCAAGAGAAGTGTTTTATGGGAACAGTCCTGTACACACTGCACTTCTCATCCAGCCCTCTTGTCTGACTGTCCTCAGACTGTGGTTTGGATCCTTTTCTAGCTCTGGTGTCACCTTCCTGCTGGCCCAGGCACCTTCCCTATTTCCAGCTACAGAAGTCTCTGATGCTTTATTCCCTCTGTCCTGGTGGGCTTCTCCCCAGGCCTCAGCATAGCAAAAGAAATGTACTCCCTCTTAGCATTGACTTCGCAGGATCGTGTGATCCTCTTTTGCAACCTAGCTATGGGAGCCCCTAGGTGGTATAAAGGCTAGAGAGGATGAGTGGGCATGGCGCACCTGCCAACCTGCACTGCATGCTTGCATGGCTCAGTGACATGCTTTCATCCCACCTCTGTGAACTAATTGCTCTTTCTTCCTTTCTGTGTTTTTTCTCTCTACACACTCTGTAGCTGCCTGAAAATGCTCAACTTGTGGTGAGTCCCTCTCTCCAGTCCACATGCGAGGGGGAGCGGACCAGACTAGACTGAGATTGGCAAAATGCAGTCATTCTAAACCTTTTAGCCACACGAATCAAACAAAACCCAAACTGCCAAACCAGTGCAATTACTGCTTAAAGCAAGGGTGGGGAACACTTGTAGGACTGTGGGAGGGACTCTTCAACAGGAGGCGATGCTGGCCTAAGCAACTGGACTGACCCATCGAAAACTCAACCCCCGCACCCAATGGCTTTTACTTTTATTCACTGAACGCTCATGGTTCTTGAACAAATGATGTTTGACGGAGTTGGGCAGAGGTGGAACCAAGCCTGAAAAACCTCTTGTGGGAATTCCTCACAACAGATGGCTCAGGAATGGAAAGCTCTGCAAACCACTCAAGTCTCCTGGCAGCAGGGTGCTTGTCCTCAGCAGGCACTGGCACCCTCCTATGAAGGGTGTAGGCTGTCTTCTCCTCTGCAGACCTCCCCATCAGAGGAACAGTCCTAGGCATCTCTTATGTCATTAGGACCTCCCTCATAGCAGTATGAGGCAGGGCTAGAGCCCATTGCTCCACTGGATGGGTGCAAGCTAGTGGTTGCCTTCCGCAAAGTTCCTGCAACAGGCAGGTGGGAAGGGAAAGGCCACAATATAAGTCTAATGGGGGGTGGGAGGAGAGCAGCTGCTTTGTGAGTTTGCTCAGTGTGCTGTGCCAACCCCCCATGCCCAGGGAGACCCCAAGCAGTGAAGCTCAGCATATCTGTACGATGCTGTGCTTTGAGTCCTATCTACATGTTGGTCCAGCTGTAGAGAAGTTTAAAACTCCCTGAAGGGCCCCATGTGTGGTGAAGGATGTTCCTGCTTGTTGGCAGACTGGTCCTCCTCAGCCCTCCTCTCCATTGGCACTTGCCTCCAGTATCTCTGGCATCTCTGGCTTCTCTGTATGTCATAGTCTGGGGCTGTTCTCTTGGACATTGTCTGCATGCACGAGGGTCACGTTCTGTAATTGTCAGCCTGCCTGATTCTTTTATTTTGTTTCTGCCTCTACCTGTGTTTAATGAACTCTCAGGACTTCCTTTCCTGAACCCTTCCAAACAAGCTGAGGAGCCCCCTATCTGAGTGAAGGAGTCGCCAGGGAAATAAATGGCTGGAAAGCACAGCCAGAGATGTTAAGTCCTCCACATCTGGGGCAATGAGTGCACCTACTGCTTGGGGCCCACTTTCCATCCCTAGTGGGTAGGATACACACATGCAGTCATCCCTGCTGCAGACTGCTCCCATTTCTTCCCATGACAGTTTCCTTTTCATTTTCTCATGCCTGAGCCATGAAGGAAGGTTGGTACTGTGGATGCAGAGTAAAATAGGGGGAGGAGAGGGGATGTGGATATGCATACAGATATCTGGGTACATTTCTTTGGCATGTGCTCTGTAGATTCCACCAGATAATCACAGAGATCTCTTCTGGCTTTCACAGCTAGATACGTAGATCATGCTTTCCACTGGCCTGGGATACTAGGGACTCTAGGCATCTACCATCTGGTAGCTCTTCAGGGGGCCTATGTGGAATGATCTGTTTACTTGAAGAGAGATTGTGATGCACGTTCTTCCGCCCCAACTCCAGAACTGGGCCTTGCTTTCTGGAGTGGACTTTAAGGATGAACCCTGGAGAATGAACAGCCCTTCACCCCACGAGACCATTTCTTCTTGCCAGGGCTCTGGGAAGGGATGATGGTAGCTCACCCTTTCTATTGCCATAGCTGCATCTGCTCTGCATACATGAAGAATATGTAGGTTCAGGGCTGCCAGTTTGGCACCTGTCACATCCCTTACCTGAGGGACATGGTGGTGTTGGTCATTCCTCAGTTTCATAGCTAAGACCTGAAGAGAGGTGGAGGGTGGAGAAACAAAGCTAGTGTGTGTTTGCTAATCAGTGCACAGGTAAATGCCAGCATTAAATGACTGCATTGGGCTACCACTCACCCAACGGAAATCTAGTCTGGAGATATCATGCAGCTTCTGAATGTCTTTGCTCCTGATGGATTGTGGCTTGGGGCACTTACCTACAATATCCCTCACACCTCCATCTGCTCTTATGCTGCTTATTCTCTTCTTCACTCCCTAAAAAGCCATAATCCTATAACAACTTAGCTGCTATGGAAATTGTTGTGGTGTCATAGAGAGGAAATGAGCAGGGAAGCAGATGAGCTTGCTAAGAAGCAAGATGTTTTTTTCTATGCAAGAAGTTCCTGACAGTAGAACCCAAAGACTGAGAAATACAGGCAGGCCTTGAAATGCCATGTAATTTCATGAGGAGCCAGCAGGAGCTGAAAGCCTGGGTGATGGAGGTTTTACTTATGGGATCTACTGAAATTAATCTTTCAAGGATCAGCTGTGAAATGATGTCCATTTCTTACCACATCTGTTTCCAACATTCCTGGTTTTCTGCCTCCCTTACTCCCTGTGCCCATGGTCAGGGAGTAAACCAGGTGTGCAGACATGGGCTAAACGATTGGTCTTGAAACTGAAGCATTGGTTGCTTGTTCTCCATTAAGGGTTCAGTAAAGGAAGCTGGCCCCTAACAAAGCCCTCTTCATCTTAACTTGTGTTTCTAAATTGCTCATGTTCTGTGGTGTGCACACTCATCAGGCTGGGCTCAGACCATTCCAGCAGCATCATTCAGTCTTGGACAAAGGAAACAGAATAGCAGGGTCCTTGGGTGTATCTCACTTGTCTCCTTTAGTCCCAGTGTGTAGTCTGGCAACGTGGAGACCTTTGTTCCTTTTTCCTCCCAATTAAGCCCCTGGAGGCAGAGACCTGCATTCATATAGTGCCCAGGAGAGCAATCCCCTAATGCTGACTAGGGGCCTCTGGGCACCAGCAAGTTGTTGTAAATAACGGTTGCCGAACTTTTTCAGTAACTGTAGATTTCAGGTTCTAAAAGAGCCCAGCTGACTTGTCTTCCTAGGATCTCCTGGCTCTTGTGATCCTAGCAGCTGGCCATGAATAGCAACTGTCAGAGTACCATGCTGATGCCCCTCCCAGTGTATGTTAGAATAGGATGCTGCTGGCATTGGATAAACTTTTTCTTCTTGGAGGAGGTGTTGGTAGGTGCTTTATCCATAGCACTGGGCATGTTGTAATCCCTCTGCATGTCTCCCTAGGTGAAGGGAAGAAGCCCAGTTCTTGGAAGTTGGGTGGTGGGAGCCAGCTGCATGGTTTGATCCATTCCATTGACCTGTTATGTGTTTTTATACTCCAGGTGCTGCTGCTTCTTCAAGAGGAAAAGGAAGAAGACAGCCCAGCGACACAAGTGACCAGTGCCTCTTGGGGCCTTGCAGGAACTTGATCTGCACCTGCAGCTCCTGCCATGTCTTACTGAAAGGGGCTTCTCTCTAGGGGTGAGGAGGCAGCCGAGGAAGAGAAATGTGACGTTTTAAACCAAAAAGAGAAGAAGAAAACGTTCCAAAACAAACCAATCGGGGTGGATCTGCTGAATGGTCTCCCCATTCACTCCAAGCCTGAGGCTTTTCTGGTGATCAGGACTGCAGCTGGCTCAGGCCTTGGTTTGCCCTGTGGGAAGGTGGGCTGGCTGGCTGACCCTCCTCCCCACTGTTTACCGCAGAAAGCATCATTCACACCAACCTGAGGACTATGCTTTGTTTCCTGCTCACTTTACTCCCCTTCCTATGCTCTCTGCTCCTCCATTCTCCTCCCTCCCCAATAAAAATACTCCAGAAGGCTTAATTGGCTACGGAGAAGGTGAGAGAATGCCATCTGGGCAGGGGAGAGAGGTGTGGGCAAAGGGCCTGGCTGGGACAGGGGAAAATTTTCACCCCCTCCTTCCTCTAAAGTCCCTTTCAGTGTCAGCCTCTACTGCCAGCCTCGCCAGGTACAGCAGTGGGACACTAGTTCCCTTGTAGGTTCCTTGGGAACAGTTACTGTAGCACGCAAGCTGTGAGAAATTTGCTATCTACTGTTCCAGTCTTATTTTTTTTTTCTGGCTTCTGTGACACCTCCCTTGTCCAAACGGTAAACAGAGCAATGTGGATTGTTTTACAGAAACTGACATTGTTGCACTTTTTATTATTTTTTTTAGTGTTACAGATGCATATTGTGTCTGTAGATTTTTTTTTGCATGGATGACTGATGCCAGCACAGACAGACATTTAGCTGGGAATATGGTGGGGTGCAAAGAATGCCCTCAACTTATGGTTTGCTCACATCAAAACAAACCAACCCTAGTGCCGGTCTGGGGTTCCCAACACCCCCAACCTTGAGGGAAGCATACTTGAATTTTCAATCATCCATTTTAGCTGCCAGTGAATGGTCCCTATCATGGTTTCCTACACAGTGCCTAACCTGACCAGCTTGGAGCTGAAAGGCACTAGCTTGGTATTGACAGGACGGAGAGGCATCCCATTTGCTGAGCTTGGAGGAGTTTGCTTTGGATAGAGAAGCAGATATGGATTCAGGAAACCAGAAACCTGATGTTTCCCAAACTGCAAACCTGTGGCTGGGTGGCCGTGTAGCCTTCTTGGATGGTTCCTGGGAGGGTGATTTTTTTTTTTTGATATTATTTTTTTTGGTAAGCACCTTCAATGATGAAATCTTAACAAGAACAAAGCTGCCCTAGCAGGGAGGGAGCAGACACTTCACTGCCTTACAATGACTTTTCTCCTAGTGATAAAACAGGTTCCTTGAATTGGACCTTGTGCAGGCTTTGCATCTGCTCTGCAGCTTGCCTAGGTCTGGGAACACCAGCTCAGTCCTGTCTGCTGGGCCTGGAGCGCACACACCATGTGTTCCTCCCTGGAGGGGGGGCCAAAGTTTTAATGTACAGCTTTTGAGCCAAGCTAATACTTGGCCAAGGGCTTGGGGCACTCTGCACAAGTGTGGGGAAAAAAGGAGAAAAAAAAATCTTGCACCTCAGTGCAGGGATTGTTGAAGTCAGAGGAGGCTGCATTACCCCTGGGGACAGTGTACTGGGTGTTGCATGTGGCCAGGTTTGCAGGAGCTAAACGAGCTTTTTTTTCCTTTTTTTTTTGTGTGTAGGCTGTGAATTGCTTTGCCTGTGTGCATTCTCTGTCCTGATGGGATTGGACCACTCGCTTTAGAGGCTTAGTTTTCCATGTAATTGGGGCATCCCCACCCCAGTGCCTGAATTCTCTGCAGAGGATGAAGGGCGGGAAGGCAGAATCCAAACCCGACATCCTGTCTCTTCTAAATTGCAATCCAGTTGCCTTTCCATGTCCTTACCAGCACTTGCTGAAAGGGGGGTGGCAGGAGTGTAGCCTGGCTCCCTGGCCTGGGAAGGAGAGGGAGGAATCATTGTTAACAGGGGAAATCTCTGGAAGATGATCTCTCTTCCTTCCAGCAGGTGAACTTTGTTATCCATGGTGGGGGCTGTAGTGTGGAAAGACACCTCTTTTCCTAGTGAGGATTCAGGTCTCTGAGAATCCCTTAGGGGATTTCTTAGCTGTTAGCCATTTTCTGCAGAAGTATCTTAATGCCTTATTCTAATGGAAAGAAGGCAGCTATAGCGGAGTGCTTGGCTGTGCTTTCTCCTCTCCCCTGCCAGGGTGGAAGCTGAGCTGCAGGCTGGCTTGCTCTTTATTTGCTAACCCGCCAAGAGATGTTTATAAAACTTTTTAATTCTGCAAACTTTTTTCTTTTCAGTGTAATGGGGGATGGAGAAAGGACTGTCCATCTCCTTCAGGTGTGAATGCATGAATGACCTGAGCTCTTTTCTTTCTCCCAGAAGAGAAGGAGCAATTTAACCACTCAGTTTTGCTGTTTGTTCCTTCTCTTTACTCCTGCCTCCCTTCCCCCCCTCCTGAACTCTTCCTCAGCTACTGGCTTCCCAAAAGCCAGTCCGTCTGAAATTAGCTTATTTCCTCATACCCTTGCTGTAGGAAACCATGGTTTGGCATCTTGGGAAGAAGGAGGAGCAGGGATTTGTGGGGAGGACATGGTTGTGTACTCCCAGCTCTGAAAAAAATTGTGCTGGGCTCTGAGACACTTGCATTACTGCCCTCCCAAACCCCACTAAGTGCCTGTCACCAAAACTCAATTCCTTCTGCATTTTCCTGCCATTGTGAGTCATTCCTAGTTGCTTCCAATCAGGGAGTAGCTTGTCGTTTGCAAGTGTACATGTGTGCGTGTATGTATGGGGGAGTTGTCGCTACATTTGTTTTTTCTTCTTAAACATTTTTAAGTGAATGTATTTGGTTAGAAACTTTCCTGACTGTTTTTTAAGTGGGTCAGTTTGAAAGTCATTTCATATTGACCTTGCTACTGCTTAGTTCTGGGGATTTAATATCCTTTTAATCCTAGGATACTGTGTATGTGAGGAAGGAAACCTTTCCCCAAGGCATTCTGGTAATGCTCACTTATACCTTGCTCTCTTGCACTATGGTCAAACATTGGACTTTTTAAAAGGGCAAAGGATATTTAAAAAAAAAAAAAAAAAAAGCGGGTAATCAGTAGTCCTATTCTAAGGAAACTACTAAACCCAGGAAGTTCCAGGGCTGACTGATATGAGCCAGATCAAACAGGCCCATCATATGGTAGGAATTAGAGCATTAAACCCCACCTATATCCCCCTGCCTCTCCCCTTTCCTCTGTGAGCTAATGTATTACTTGGTATATACCTGTATTCTTCTGAGAGAGTGAGGGGGAGGATCTCTGATCACAGCTGGCTAATGGAGCTGCTTAGTGGGAATGTCAGCTTAGGTGTCCAGTGCTTCCTTTGCATGGTCTGAAACCACAGCTGGGGTTTCCAGATACAGCTCCCTTATAGCTGGGATCCATCCATGTTGCATTGCAGCCTCCTGAGGTATCAAGTGAGGTTTTCAATAAAATATTGCACTGCTGTATTGTATTCCATGTATAGATGTATTTATTACCCCTTCCTGAGAACACTCACTCATTTACAAAAGTGCTTTCCTTGCTTCAGGCAGGCTCCCTTGGTCACTCTTCAATCCTGTGTTGAAGCTCTGAACACCTCTTTAAAGGGGCAGTTTTAACACAGGAGCTTTCTAAATGCTTTTTCTGTGCTTTAAAGCCATGAACACTCCAGCCATATCACGCTTTGATATGGAATGCTGAAACTAGCCCTCTTCTCCCTGTCTTCCCTAGTTTAATTTCATACATCCCTGGTGATGGAGAGCAGGCTTCACTCACTGTTTGTTATGTTAAGATTCACTGCTGATACCCAAGAGAATATGAACTAACCATAAACAGGCTAACCACAAAGAGTGTAATCCATGGGCCTTGCAGAAAAGCATCTGTACCTACCTTCTTCATGGCAAAGCATCAACTGTCTTCCCTAAATTGTAAGAGCACTACGTTCTCTGGGCCAATACACTACAAAAGGGCTGTGCAACTTTGACAGTTGAGAATCCAGCAACTGCAGGTCCTCTTGCTCTAGCTGAGCTCTGGGTGCCCTCCAGCTTTATCAGACTCTATGATCACAGCAGGTGCAACATTGTGAAACCCCAGCCCAGGGTGCGCTTGTGCCTGCTGGCTGAGCACGTGCTTCCTCAGGAAGTTTGTCCCATAACATAGCTCTGTTGCACATGAAGCGGGGAAAAGGGGATGTGCAGCTACTTGGCCGAACACTCTGCATTCTCCAGTCATTGAAATGAATTGGCTAATCTACTGAACTGTCATAATTAGGAGGCTTCCCAGCATGCAAACAGCGATTGCTTATTTATTCTCCATAGTGGTAGGGGGGCAACGTTCAGTAAAACAGTGGCTCCTCCCTATTAACCAAAAAGCATCACCTTAAGGTAGCTTTCTGTATATTTAGGCAGAAGCAGCACATGTTGTTCTGTCGGTGGCGATTCTGTGTTAGTATCTGTTTCAATAGCAAGGTCTGCTTCATTGGAAGCCTCGCTCCTACTTGATTACAGTCTTAAATATAATTACTTTTTCCTATGAACTTTATCTCCTACTTTCCAAAAACCCACTGCTTCCAGGGACACTACTTCTCTGGGAAGAAAAAACCTCAGCAACTATTCCCCCAGGCCTCTCAAAACCTGCATCCATACCAGGCAATTCCTCTCCCTTATGGTCTTTATCTGTTTTCAAATACAGATTAGGCAGCAGTAACTTGCAGTATTCTGCTTTGAGCTAGGATTCTGGCTGAGCTTGTTTAGTGACACCAGTGAAAGCAGGGCCAGCTGGGCACTGCTGATTTGGGCACACTTTGGTTATGTTTGTTTCAGATTTGTTGTGTTTTGTTTTTTTCTTTTTAAGGGAGGAGTATTTTTCCCCTCCTTTTCCCGCAAGGGAACTGAATGTCTAGGAATAATGCATATACAACTAGAGCTGCCACCTTGTGCTCTTGCTAGAAACCTGCTGAAGTTACTGACTGTGGCAGAACTCTGCTATTTTTTCCACAAAAATGCTGGAGTTTCCAGAAGTCTCTCCAACCTGCTTACAGGCCTACTTCAAGCACTTCTCAAGGAGTGGAGTTGGTTTGTAATCCAAGGCTCAATTACAAACTTCTAAGCAAAGCAGGTATCTCATCCCCTTTGGCCTCTTGCAGGCTGCACAGTGGCTAGCAGTGCCATACCCTTACTTTTTTACTGTACTTTACAGGTCACAGCTGCTCAAATGTCAGGTTCACTCAGTTACTTCTCCAGCTAATTGACTGCAATATATTTTTGGGGGCTCCCCATCAGATTTCAATTAAATGGTTGTACAACAGCTAATGGTCTATTTGAGTAGAGAACCTGAAAAATGTATTTCCTTGCATTAAGAATCTCCAGTCCAGTATTCATGTAAGATTGTGTTAAATTTGACCTCCAGGTCTGGAATAAACAGCAGAGACTTTGTGTGCGTTTCTAGCTTGACTGACCAAACGTAAGCTGCTTGGACCAAGATCTTTCCTTCCGTATTCCTCTCCTTAGTTTTTACTGTGCAGTCTCAACCTGCTCTTTTGCACATTTTGAGTGTTAAGGAAAGACTAGAGGCTTTGGTGCTGTGGTGAGTATCAGTGGAGGACAGCAGCGGATTTCAACCTCCCCAAGAGCTGGGTGGGCAGGAGCTCCCAAGCTGGCAACATTTTTCCTTGTTGTCTTTCCAACCAAAGTGTAGGTGAAAGCTGGCAGAAACGCAGGCAGGCAAAATGTGTTTTAAAAAGCTTGTTTAATCCTTTTTGTGGGAGTGTCTCAGGAAAAATGGTTGATCTCTGCAATAGATGCTAGTTTTTCCCCCATCTGCACAACCTTGCTGTACAATTTAAGCAGCTCTGAAGCCCCTGTCTTCCCAAGCTGCCTTGGCTGAAAAGTGACAACACCTCTTCCCAAATTAGAGCAGCAAGGCTGGGACTGGTGAAGCTTTTACTTTTAATTATCAGGCAGAGGGAAGACCATCCTCTGGGAACACACATATCATACCAAATACCCTTATGAATTGTATGCCTCCACATGGAAAATTACTCTTAAAGGATTAATTCTCACTAGAAGTCTTAGCAAGCTATAATTTATTTGGTCTCTTTAATTTACCCCCATTATATTTTCAACACTGGGATGTTGGTTGCAACTTTTTTTTAACTGTAAAAATACACACAAATCAGCTGTGGAAATCATTTTTTTTAAATAGTGTGTGGATGTCTCATTCTTGGTAAATGCCTTTGAGGTTTTTTTAATATTAATTTTAAACATGTAATGTGGTATTTTATTTCTCCTCCTGGCACTGGTCTTTGAGCTCAGCTGTGAACATGCAACGTGTAGTATTTTTTAACATGAATGTTAATTTCAGTTGTATTTGAAATGGTCCAGCCAGGATAAGGGCTTATCGGCGAGGAAGAAGATCCTCGTGGGGGGTGCCTTCCCCTCAAGAAAATGTGTCCTGCTTCCTGTTGCTCTTTCAGACTTGCCCGTTTGTTGGGGCGCGAGGGAGAAACGTGACAAATGTGATCTTTACTTGTCTCCTTTCCCCGCGGGGGGCCGGGGCTCCCGACTGCTCCTTTTTTGTATGTAAAATAAAACGTCTTACCTATGCTGTCTGCCATCTGCCCGCCTCGTCTGTCCGCCACCCCGCTCGCACGGCCAGCCCCCGCTGGAAACAGGTCCCGGGAGGAAGGGCGGAAACGGGACACCCTGCGCGCACCCCGGGGCTGAGCCCGGCCGCCACCTCAGCGTGGCCTTGTCTCGGCCAGCCCACCCAGAGCGCGCGAGCCTCGGTCGCTGATTGGCCCCGCCCTCATCACCGCGCGGCAGCACGTGCGCCCGGGCCACATTACGCAGGCGCGGGGGCGCGCCGTAGCGCGGTGAATGCTGGTCCTATCCCTCCCCCACGCCGCGTGCTCCGTGCCCGTTCCCTATTGGCCAGCCCGCGGCCCAGTGAGCGCCTGGAAACGTGGCAGCCTCCTGTGGCCCCGCCCCGCCCGCTGGATCGCACCACCGCTCTTCACTCCGGGGTCCCCTCCAGCCTTCCCCCTTCTAGAGACACTTGGAGCCTTCCACCAGCTGGGCCCGCGCGGGGAGGACTGTACCACTGCCTCGGGGGGGGGAGCAGCGCCGCTCCCCCCGGCC
>NW_017728996.1:53190359-53197340 GCF_001723915.1 Gavialis gangeticus | reverse complement strand
CCCCCCCCGTGTCGGGGGCTCGGGCCGGTGCTGACTCCGCTCCCCCCCTCCCCCCCAGGTGTACTTCGACCTGAGTATCGGCGAGGAGGCGGTGGGCCGCGTGGTCATCGGCCTCTTCGGCAAGACCGTGCCCAAGACCGTGGAGAACTTCGTCGCCTTGGCCACAGGCGAGGTAAGGGGCGAGGGATCCAGGCTGGGGGGAGCAGGCAGCAGAGCAGTAGCTCAGGACGGAGCAGGGTGTCAAGTGCCAAGGGGAGGGAGCAGGGAGTAGAGCAGCAGATCAGGCATAGAGGAGAGCAGTGGGGCAGGGGGCAGAGTAGCCTGTTGGGCATCAAGCACAGGGCGGGCAGCAGAGCAGCATTCAGTGGGGCCAGGAGGGAAGGATCGGTGGTCCAAGGGGGAGGGGGCTGGTAAACGGCGCGCGCTGACGTGAGAGATCCTGGCCCAGCTGGGCACGGTTCAGCTCAGCTCCACTCCTGAGAGCCCAGTGTGCAGCCCCCACCTGGTGCTGAGGCCCAGGGTCTGTCCCCCAGCAGTGAGGAGGTGCTAGGAGCCCCAGGGCAAGCAGCTTTGCGTTCAGCTCTTTTAGGCCCCATTGAAATTTCCATCAAGGGCAATAACAGCTGCTCTCCTGGCACCTGGCTGGAAACAAGCCCCCACTGCCCCCCAGGGGCTAGGAAGTTGCCTTCCACAAGCCCTCAGCCAGCCACTCCCTGTTTTCACCCACGGCCCTGCCTCAGTGCTAGGGTGGCACCTTTCCTAATTACCTCCCCCCCCCCACGCACACATGCACCATCTCTGCAGCTCAGCTGGAGCCCTTCCCCAGATTCACCCTCAGGCCTGGCTGCATGGGCCCGGGCCCAGCCCATGGCCACACGTGGAAGGGCATCTTCCAAGCCAAGAGGGCCAAAGCCTGCACTGGCCGGGGGTCAGCAGCACCTCCTTCTCATCCTGTGGAGTCAGGGGGAGGAGCAGAGCTGACTGGTGCCTCACTTTTGTTCTTCTCTGTTATAGAAAGGGTTTGGGTTCAAAGGCAGCAAGTTCCACCGTGTGATCAAGGACTTCATGATCCAGGGAGGAGACTTCACCCGGGGAGATGGCACTGGAGGTAATGCTGGGCCCAGGCCAGTCTAGACACTTGCTGTGCTCTGGGCACCAGGCCTCTCAGGAAGGGGCAGAGGCATCTGCTGCTCTTTGGGGTTAGTAGGTTTCTTCCCAGGCCTGCCTGCCTGCCTTTCCCAGGTGGGTCAGTGGGGGGCAGCACCTTCAGCCCCCTTGGATCGACACTGCCCCACGCTTGGCATGGGACCCTCTGCTGTGCCACAGGGGGCAGCATATCTGACTGTGCCAGAGCTGAAGTCGCTCTTGCAAGCTAGGGTTAGCAGAGCAGGTGCCTTGTAGCAGTCATGGGATACAAGGTCAGGGATTTCTAAGTCCTTCCCATGCAGCATCTATATGGAGGAGGGGGTGTGGGTATGGGTCCTTCCAGAGACCCAGTTCACTGGGGTCCCTCTGCCAGCACAGGCTGCCTCAGAACTCTTGTCTGCTAACCACCGCGATGGGCATGACAACTTGAGACTTGGCCCATTCCCCACCCCCCAGCAGGGTACTGCTGTGCAACTCCTGGTACAGGCTGGCATGGCATGAGGGTGCTGGCTGCCTGGTCACATGAATTAATTATGCCAGCAGCCAGGTGGGTATGTGGCAAGGTGCAGGTGCCAGATACTCTCCCACTTCAGTCTGTGGGAGCCCAGGCCTGTGCTCTTCTCAAGAGCCTGGGGAGCATGTGGATTGTGGTTGTGCTTGCAACCTGGCTACTGCTGTGACAGGCAGGGGCATGTGTCTGCTGAGCTGTGAGGAGGAGGTGGGTGTCCTGGGGGTTGCCCCTACATCCTGCACATCCCCTTGGGTGGCTAGAAGAAGATGGGTCCTGGTGGGTGTGGCTGTTTCAGCACCATGCAGCTTGATCACACTCCTTCTCTTGCCAGCTGGGGGTGCCCTCCTTCCATCTGCCTTGGGTACTACCCTTCCTTGCAGCTGCCACTAGCGCTATGTGCAGAGGATGGGTGTTTCTTCTCTACTCCTGGTTCCAAGGTTCCTGGGGTTGAGTTGAGCGGGGTGGGGAAGGGAGGAGAGGCCCTGCCTGAGCCAGAGGAGATTGTTTCCTCTCTGGATTCCTGTTTGGGTCCCCCTGTTACAGCCAGCCCCTCTGCTCTTGCTGTCAGGGAAGAGTATCTATGGTGATCGTTTCCCTGATGAGAACTTCAAGCTGAAGCACTATGGACCAGGCTGGGTCAGCATGGCCAATGCTGGCAAGGACACCAACGGCTCCCAGTTTTTCATTACCACTGTCAAGACCCCCTGGCTGGATGGCAAGCACGTGGTGTTTGGCAAAGTCCTGGAAGGCATGGTAAGGAGGGGAAGCACCTTTGTGGGGTGTGAGATAGTGGCTACTACAGGCTGACGTGTAGCTGACACTGAGTGCCCAGGGCAAGGGGTCCTGGTTCTTGGCAGGGCATCCTATGGAGCAGGACTGGCTGGGAGTTGGACATTGAGCTATCTAAGGTGGGGATGCAAAAGCCCCTTCGCTGGTTGGGGCATCCATGTGCGAGTGTAGCGCAGTCCAGCTGAATCACGGCCCCAGCAGTGTAACTCCTAGTGCCCTGAGAGCCCTGCTGTGCATGTTCCACCAGGATGTGGTGAGGAAAGTGGAGAACACCAAAACCGATGGCCGAGACAAGCCCCTGAAGGATGTCACTATCGCTGACTGCGGCACCATTGAAGTGGAGAAGCCCTTTGCCATTGCCAAAGAGTAATGTGTCCTGGCTCAGGGATGAGGCGGGGCCTAGTGCTGTCAGGGCCCTGCTGCAGAGGGCTGTGGGCCTGGGCTGAGGGACTGTCATGCTTACTGGCGTCCCTCATATTTAGTTGCCCTCTTCCTTGTGTCACCTGGGCAGGTGAGCAGCAGCTATGCTGCTGAGCCCTCCCAGCCCCACCCTGCTGCCCGAGACCTCTCTGCTTTATACCCCCACCACATCCTGTCCAGCCAGCAAGCGGGGAGAGGGGGGCGGTGGACGGTCTGGCTTGGGCGTCCCATCATTTTTTGTAAGAAGCACATGCACCAATAAACGTGACCAATGTGTTTTTATAGTGCTGCCTCTGCCTGCTTCCTTCAGGGGCTGAACAACAGTGGGGCAGCCCACCACCCCTTCCCCAGCTAGGTAGGGCCCCTCTGCTGAGTGATTGCACAGCTGAAGGCTCTACAGAAAATGAGTGGCCTACAGCATCTGAACAGCTCCAGTGCTGCTGTCCTAGCAGCCCAGCCCTAATGCCCAGGTGGGGCCTGGCACCA
Organism: Gavialis gangeticus; assembly: GCF_001723915.1. Lineage (NCBI taxonomy): Eukaryota > Metazoa > Chordata > Crocodylia > Gavialidae > Gavialis > Gavialis gangeticus. The sequence continues at coordinate 53,193,988 of NW_017728996.1, read as the reverse complement.
GCCTGGCTTCCTGCTTCCTTAAAACTCCTCTACAGAAGCTACTTGTGATTGGAGACTGGCCAGGGGGCTGTACCCCCCCACTCCCAGGAGCCAAGACTGAGGCCTGCAGCTTCCCCAGACATTGCTGATGTGCAGAGTCCTCTTAGGTGGCTAGTGAAGATGCATCTGGTAGGGGCTGCCCTCTTCCACAGGACTGAGGTCCAGCAGGTGCCCAGTGCCCAGATGGTGTCTCCATTGCTCTCGGCACAGCTTCCGACTCACTAGCGACTTGAAATGGAACTAGGCCCTAGTCTGCACCTTGCCCCCAGGACTGCATGGCTGCTTCTATAACTACCTCTAGTCTCCTTCCCTGCCCCACAGCTACTGGTTCCCTTGTCTCTGCCAGGATCTACAGCTGGCCCTGGCTTTCTGTCCACTTGCCAGAGGACAGAACACAACAGCCATCCCAGCCCAACCTGAGTTATTTATTGCACAGATGAGTCTGCAGCCCCCCTCAACACAGCTCAGGAACATGCCCTCCCCCCACAGTTCAGCCCCATCAGGCTTCCCCTGGCAGCTGTTGCCATGCAGACATAAGGCACAAACAAACTCTGGGCTGAAAAACCCGCCACTGTCAGCAGGGCCACCTCTGCATGCTGTGCAAGTGTCAGTTCTGGTGCTTGTGGCACTGGGCTCCACTTCTCCGCCTGGAACCAGGGTATTAAAGCCCTCCCCTCATCCCTGTCATGCTGTAAGGGCCAGGCCCACCCCCTGAGCAGCTACAAGTACAGTGCACAAAGAATAGTGTCTGCTGCAATGAGGCCTTGGTACCCACTTCGTCCATGTCAGTCCCTTGTACCAAAGCTAGGCTCAGCTTCCATCTCCTCTCCCAGTGCCTGGGGAGCCAGGCAGTAGGATCCTAGTGAGAGGAACAGCTGGGCAGTGCTGCCCCCACAGTGGTGCTAGTGAAGCTGCATCAGCTGTTGCTATCTGTGCACAGGAGCCCTGCTGGGCAAGTGGGTTGGGTCTTGGGCTTTTGGGGGCAGGTGTCTGATAGACAGTACTCTCTGGGGCATAGAGGCCCTGTAGCACACCACTCAGCACAGTGTCAGGCAGCAGGTCTGAAAAGCAAGAGGATGGTATTAGTGGAGGTGTGCTCAGGGGAAAAATGGCAGGGCTTGTTGTCTGCCCCCAGTATGACATCCCTACAGGTTCCCCTTAGCCCTCACAATTAATTAGGTGCTCCTTACTTGTGGCTGGGTGCAGTATGTATGGGTCTTTGTAGAAGCTCAGGACTGGCCGGTGGGTGAGCAGGAACCTGTGGTTGCAATAAGAGGGGGTGATGAGCTCTCTTTGCTGGGCAGTGATGCACATAACCAATTAAAAGCAGCAGCCCAGTCCCCTGTGCCGCAGAGGCCCCTCCAACTGGCAAGACAGGGAGGAGGGTTCCTGCAGGCAAGGCCTCTCCCCAGAAGCACATGTGCACCAGGTCATCTAGGTGTCATTACCCACCCTCATTCCACCCTGCACCATTGCTCTGAGCTCCAGGGCAACTACTGCCTTGCACTGCAGAAAGGGGAAGTGGCACCAAGGCTTTGCTCCAAGCGAGTGCCTTCAGCTAACAGAGCCCCTGAGAGGAGAAGATGGCTCTGCTGGGTACTGCAGGCATGAGGACAGTGACTGTATAGTGCTCAGGAGAGGCCCTGAAACAATCTCTCTGGCCAGCAGCAGATCCGACTTGGACCTGGCCTCTGAAGCTGGGAGCTGCTATGTAAACAAAATGCCACCAGGGGGCACTCTCACTCAGCTGGTGGCTCAGATGGCAACAGCTGGATCTTGGTCTAGTGAAGGCTGCTGTCAGAGGTGTGCACAGAGCCTTCTAGGTCAAGATACAAATCCAATGACTTGCCTGCTCTCCTCCACTGGGAAGGCACATGGAGAACTGCAAGAGAACAGAGTGTAGTGAGCCTGGGGCTCAGGCAAAGTTGGGGCTGGCTCTGCTTCTTCCCAGATGCTCAGGCCCACCTATGAGCAGATGGACACACACACTGCTGCCACTGAGCTGACCGTCATCTAAGTAAGTAGCAGGGGCAATGCATAGGGGGTACATGCAAGTGCATGTGCACCCCTTGAGCGTGGTGGCGCCTGCAGGCAGTCGTCGCTTGCCACTCCACCGCTAACCGCATCTGCCGGCGGTGTCCGTGATCCCCACTGGCTGTGGTGGCTGACCGCCAACCCTTGGTCAGCACTTGCCATCCCCCCCACCAGTGCAGTCTGTGGGAGCTCCCAGGTTACTGTCACTGTGCCCCCCCAGCCACCGGGAGCACATGCCGTTCATGGTAAGGGAATGGACATACCTGGCACTGCCCCAGAACATCTGCCAGAGCAGGTGGCTGTCTCTGTAGCTCAGCCCTAAGCAGCTGAGAAAGTGCAACAGCCCATTTGGTCTTGAGCACCCAGTTACCCGGGGATGGACAGACAGGTGAAACTCACACTGGTGTGACTTGCACCCCTGATTTTTTTTTAGGGGTGTTTCTCCACCAGATTTGAGCAGTTCTCTCAGCTCATGGACTTGTCATCTGCCCTCTGCTTTACCACACTGGTGTCATGCAGATGGGCTTCACTGCAGTGTCTGTCTGTACCTGGACACAACAACCACTGAGACAAGGGGTGCGTGCATCTGACTGACACCCAAGTCTGTGCACTTGAATCTGCCCTTACAGAAAAGCACAAGTTGCTGTTGCACTGGGGTCTCCAGCAGGCAAAACTCCCAGCTGACATCCATGCAGAGTTGATATTGGGGCAGGGCTGCAGGTGGGGGGTAGTATGGAGGGGGCCTGGCAGGTAACAGGTAGGCTCCTAGGACAGCACCCCAGCTACAGCCCCAGCATAGAGGGAGGAGAAGCCTGTTGCTCCTATCCCAGCTGTTCATTGTTCTGTCTCCCATTAACTATTCTGCCTGGCCCAGCCCCTCCAAGGCCTGCATGTGGACAGCTGCAGCACCAACCTCACTAGGTCCCTGCGGACCAATCCTCCCCTGCCAGGTGATCCAGGTACTCACGCCAGGCTGCTGCCCTTGGGGTCCTGGTAACCATGCCGGAGTTTTAGGAAGTCCAGCACCTCCTTGGGAAGCTCCTCATTGTAGTACACAACGCCCTGAAGCCAACGCACACATGAGGATACAGGCAGGCAAGGGCTCCATGAGACACAGCAGGCTCATCTCCTTCGGGCTCCTCCCCCACAGCAGGGAATCCCAAACCAAGGGTGTCTCTGTTTCTTTAGGGCAGCAAGCCCCACAACCATGTGAAGTGGGCCCCCGATCCAGCCCCACTTGTACTGGAGTCCCAGTGGGAGACTGTGACCCACAGCACTGCTGCTGGCAACAGGGAGAAGTCCTACCTGAATATAAACCTCCAGGCCCTGCCGCCGCTGCTCCAACACCTTGGTCATCCAGTTGGGCACTCGTTTTGGGGGGAAGTCGGGAACCTTGCACAGCTTCTTTATCTAGAGCAGAATGCAGCGGCCCAGGTACAGCCATCAGGCCAGGACCCCAGGAGGCACTCCCACCACCCAGCCAGCCAGCTAGGAAGTCAGTGTCCCAGGCAGCCCCCAATGCCTGGCTCTACCCCATTTGGAGCTACAGTGCTGGG
>NW_017728996.1:53184193-53185359 GCF_001723915.1 Gavialis gangeticus | reverse complement strand
CAGTTGGGCACTCGTTTTGGGGGGAAGTCGGGAACCTTGCACAGCTTCTTTATCTAGAGCAGAATGCAGCGGCCCAGGTACAGCCATCAGGCCAGGACCCCAGGAGGCACTGCCACCACCCAGCCAGCCAGCTAGGAAGTCAGTGTCCCAGGCAGCCCCAATGCCTGGCTCTACCCCATTTGGAGCTACAGTGCTGGGGTGGGGGGTTGCTTGCCCTGGCAGGCCCCAACCCCAGACCCCTTTGGGAGCAGCAGGGGGGGAGGGAGCCCAAAGACACTGCAGGAGGCCCCACAGCATTGCAGCCCCTATGCCACACAGCAGATGAGGCAGCTCCCTAACCCAGGGCACCTGGGTCAGACTCCCTGCAGGCTCTGGCAGCAGCTGGCCTACCAATTACTCCTGGCCACACTTGTAGGCTTTTCCTTTTAATGAAAACCCCAGCTGGGAGCTGATGTTGCACAACTCTGGGAGCCCCTGTCCTGGGCATGCACCTTTGGGACTTGGAGTAGGCCTCAAGGGGTACCAGACCCTGTGAACTCTGCTGCATGGGGCTTAGGAAGCTGCAGGGTTCCTGATCACTCTGGGCCAAGGTCAGAGCAGGCCTCCTCTTACAACTGGTATGTGCCCACATCCCTGTCTTGACTGAGAGCAGGGAGATGATCTGGAACCCCAGCATCATGTGCCTGGAGGAAAAGCAGCAGGGCACAAAGCATTCAGGGTGGTGCGGGGAAAGGTATGAGCCCCTCTGAGCTGTGCAGAGGGGAGCAGCTGGAGCCTGGAGTGGACTGATCAGCTCCCTTGGCTCTTCCCGGCAGGTGGGTTTGGGGCCCAACCCTCACCCGTTTGTGAAGGGCGTGGAACTCGCTGTAGCGCTTCTCGACGGCGTGTTTCCGGCCATTGTACAGCACCTCCACCTTGAACACCTGCAAGGCAAAGGGAAGGGCATGAGACGGGCCTGACAGACGCCAGCTGCAGAGCAGCAAGGAGCTCACCCTCCCTCCCCACATCCTGCTCCCAGCTGCCTGGGTAAGGGATGGGCCGAGGCTCCCAGAAGCCCTGAGGCAGGGCAGCTATTCACAGGACTGTGGTCCCAGTGTTTGCTCAGCAGTGGAAGTGGTCTTACTCCCGCTCCCAACGTGCACGGTAGCGGTGCAAAGCCCAATTCA
>NW_017728996.1:53177786-53179193 GCF_001723915.1 Gavialis gangeticus | reverse complement strand
TGGAGCCTGGAGTGGACTGATCAGCTCCCTTGGCTCTTCCCAGCAGGTGGGTTTGGGGCCCAACCCTCACCCGTTTGTGAAGGGCGTGGAACTCGCTGTAGCGCTTCTCGACGGCGTGTTTCCGGCCATTGTACAGCACCTCCACCTTGAACACCTGCAAGGCAAAGGGAAGGGCATGAGACGGGCCTGACAGACGCCAGCTGCAGAGCAGCAAGGAGCTCACCCTCCCTCCCCACATCCTGCTCCCAGCTGCCTGGGTAAGGGATGGGCCGAGGCTCCCAGAAGCCCTGAGGCAGGGCAGCTATTCACAGGACTGTGGTCCCAGTGTTTGCTCAGCAGTGGAAGTGGTCTTACTCCCGCTCCCAACGTGCACGGTAGCGGTGCAAAGCCCAATTCAGCCTCTTCAGCTGCAGTGAGCCTGGAGTCACAAAAGGCCCTTTCAGAGTAGGCGCTGGCTACATTCCCTGGAGCCCTGTGCAGGAAGGGGAGCAGCTAGGCTAGATAAATGCCTCTCTTGCGGAGCGCCAGGCCACAGCCCTGGCATCAGCAGCACTTGCAACCTGGCCAAGGGCTTGATGCTGCTCAGCTCACAGCTCCATCCTGCTCTCAGGCAGTGCCTGGGGGCTCCAACATGCCCTGCAGCGCACGTGTGCGCGCAAGAGATTGTGCTGCTGCTATCACTAAAATGCAGCCACCTCTAGGGCAAGGCACAGTCTGACTTAGCACTGCAACCACCTTACACAGCTCAGCCAGGACACGCTCCAGTCCAGCAAGAAGATGGGGGGAGGGGAACCGGCTTACAACACCAGCCTTATCCCCCCCACCCACATGCCTCCCAAGCACGGAGCACCCTGTCCCCATGTTCCAGTGCTGTGGGGCGTGACGGCCTTGGAGCAGAGAGGGCTGTACAGCAACTGCCACCGCCACTCCCTGCAGCACCCTGGGTCTGTCTGCCATCTGACGCTGGCCCTGGCTAAGGCTGCTTAGCACAATACCCCGCCAGAACAAGCGGCGGACGCAGGCACGCGTGGGTACACCCAGCAACCCTGACAGCAGAGGGGCAGAACGGCCGTCACCAGCACCCACAAGGGATCGGGGCAAGGGTGCCGCCTGCACCCTTCCCTTCGCTCCCATGCTGCAGCCCGGGCTGCAGACTGGGGACTCGGTGGGCAGCAGATCGCTCGGGACCCGCCGCTGGCACTGGAGCCAGCCGACTCCCGGGGGCACTGCCCAGCGCAGCAGGGAGGCAGCAGCCCCGAGAGCTGGCCGCTCTGGACCAAGCGTTTAGTTGTCGCAGAGCAGCTCGACTCCGCCCCCAGCCAAGCTCGGAGCGGGCCGGGCCAAAGCCTGGGCTGCCGGAGGACCCGGGCCGTGCGATGCCCCGGTGCTGCCGCCGCCGCCTCCTCC
>NW_017728996.1:53175541-53177083 GCF_001723915.1 Gavialis gangeticus | reverse complement strand
TCGCACACAAGGCAGAGGTGCGGGGGCACCATCACGCTCCTCCTTGGGGAGTGGTGCAATACATGGAGACGGGCCACCCCCTGCCGAGTTATAGCTGTGTCCACCCCGCGAGAAAAGCGCCAGCCGACTACCGAGTGAGTGCGTGACAACGTGTACCAAGTCCAGAGCCGGTGTCTACCCAGCTTGCACTTGCAAGCGTAGCGGGGCCGGTGAGGTGCCTGCTCCACCTTCCCGCCATGAGGCGATTCGCGGGCGCCGCCACACTAGAGCCAGCCGGGCCGCGCCGCCCTCCCCACCGCCTGCAGCAGCAGGGCACAAGTCTAGAGCTGGTTTCTAGCCAACTGTCATTTGAAAGTGTAGCAGGGCCCTGAATGAGAGTGAGGTGTCTACCACGTTACATGTATCACACAGTTAACTGGTTAATCACACAATAAATAAAGACCAGTCACACACGCAAAGTAAAACAGGCTACAAAGTGCGAAGTAATTAGCACGCAATTAACTGGTGAATCCCACAGTGCCTTTAGATCAGCCACACCTCCAAAGTCATGAGCACTTGATAACAATGTCCATCGGGCTATAGAAAGAGCCAACAGCTATTAAATTCGTGCATGAAAATATGTGACAACTCTAGAGCTGGTTTCTTTCTACCCAGCTTTCGTTTGAAGTGAGTGTAGCAGGGCCCTGACTGAGAGGTGTACATTGAACTGTCATCACTATGGGACTAATGGCAATATCCTTTGACTATATTTTGCTCTGTTTGTTGTGCTTTATTTATTTTATAAATTAGCTAGCCAATCAGTGCACATGCCAATAGTTGTATTTGTTTTTTGCTTTGATCTTAAACTGAAAATACAGCCCTACCTCCCCTAGCACATTAATAAAACTAGTTCAACCTGCACTTTGCTGCAGAAGACTATTTGATTTTTTTAACTGTTTTATAACCTTTTGTCATAATCATTATGATGTTTGTTTGCTTTATGGTTTATGCAACATTGCCTGTTCCAACTTCAAAAGCTTTCAGACTATCCTTTCCATCTGCTTGCTTCTCTTGTAAACTGTAATTGAAATTTTTGACATGGGTGAGCTACCAAACCCCATGATCTGGCCTCTGGAATAAGTCATTTAATTTATAAAATGAATAGTTTTTCTTTAACTGGAGAAACACAGACTTGTGAGGGTTGGAGGGGACCTCAGGAGGTCACATCTAGTCTAACCCCATGCTCAAAGCAGGACCAGCCCCAGTTAGATCATCCCAGCCAAGGCTTTGTCTAGCTGGGTCTTAAACGTCCAAGGATGGAGAGTCCACCACCTCTCTGGGTAGGTAACCTGTTCCTTGCTTTACTGCCCCCCAGTGAGAGAGTTTTTCCTCATAGCTAACCTCAACTTCCCTTGCTGCAACTTGAGACCATCGCTCCTTGTTCTGTCATCTGCGGGCCTCTGTCTAGCTCAGTCCTCTGTGGACCCCCCTGCAGGTAGCTGAAGCTGCTATTAAATCCCCCCCCCCCACACACACACAGACACACACATCTCTTCTCCAGAC
>NW_017728996.1:53161743-53170541 GCF_001723915.1 Gavialis gangeticus | reverse complement strand
CTCACCATTTTCGTTGCCCTCCACTGTGTGACGAGGCACCACAGCACCTGTACCCCTCTATTCAAAAAACGTAATCTGCCCATGGTGGGGGCAGAGGGCTGGGCCCCCCGTTCCGGAGCCAGGGACTCCCCTTGACTCATTTGGAGGCCCCTGTCCACTGAAGCCACTCCCAGCCGGGGCAACATCTGCTCCCACATCCCCGTGCCAACACTGCCAGTTTGGGCTGAGTGTGGTGCACAACCATCCTGGCCACCCCTTCTGCCCCCACACGCTGGGTTTCTGCCACAGGCCAGGGGCACCTACCCGGATACGCTCCTGAGGTGCTGTGTGGGGGCTCAGGCCTTTAGTGCCACAAGGTGTGCCCATGCTTCACAAGACAGATGCCAAGGTAACACAGGGTAAACACCAGGTTGTGGCCTCTCTGAGTCCTTTGCCACAGAAGAATCACTCTGTTGGTTTTCTGCAGGCGAGCAAGCAGAGAAAGCCAGTAGCTGGCATTATTTCAAGGGGGGCTTTAAGTCTAATAGAGTCTCAAAAGACTGGGACCCGCAGGCTGGCAGCAGACGGGCATGGCAAGGAAAGCCAGGGGGCACATCACTGCCTCAGCAGAGCTGGGAGCAAGTCTTCCAGGCTGCACATGATTTCCCACACCTATGTCCTGGGCCTGGCCCATATGGGGCCTGGACCTAAAGCCCCACTCTGTTCCTCTGCAGGAGGGAGAAGTAGGGTTTCTCTGCTGTCTTTATTACTCAGACATGCAGGGAAAAGACCACACACTCAGATTTCACTTCTTATTTCTGCTAAAGGCAGTGAAGTGGAGCCAAGAGTCCCTTGAGAAGGAGGATCCTGGCGTGCTCATGGCTCAGGGGCTTGGAGGGAATGGTGGGCACTTGGTTTAGGTTAAGAGATGCCCGAAGCGACTAATGACCCTGGCTCGAGTCAAACACAGGGTACAAGAGGAATGGCAAGGCAAGGAGGGTCTGTAGCCTTCCTTGTAGACCCAGCTTGAGCCTGGGATAGAAGCCACACCTGAGGGGACCGGTGGAGAGGGTGTCCTAGCTGCCTGAGGAAGGGAGCACACCCAATGTGGGGATCAACCTAAGCTTCAGGGGAAGCAGGAGCCAGCAGAAGGGAGAACTGTAGCCAAGTCCCATTCCACCCTCCCAGGGGCTCCTTCCTGGCTGCAGGCAGCTAGCATGGAGCAAAGCCAGAGAACAAAGGCTCTGCTGCATCCCCCCCGCCAGCACTGTCTGAAGCCACTGCCAAGCCAGCAGCTCATCTTTGTGCGGCTGCCACAGCCAGCTTGTGAGCTCAGGAAGGTGACTCAGGCTGCAGCTCCAAGGCCCTCAGCTGACAGCGCTGGAGGGGCAGGAAGGTACAGGAGCAGAGACCGTCTAGTCCAGTTCCTGGCAGCAGGTCAGATGGGAAGCAGGGAGTGTGAGTGTGAGATGGGAACCCCGGCATGGAGATCCATGGCACGCAAGCTACTCCAACTACCCTTCCTCTACTGCCGCACCATCCTCACCTCAGCGCTGTAGCCAGCCCTATTAGAAGGCCTCAAGTCAGGAAAGCAGGGGGGTGCTGTGCCCACAATCATGGCTGACATTGAGCCAGGGGCTGTTACAGGGAAGGAGGGCTGGACCCTCACACCCTGGCATTTACTCTGCCCCCTTAGCTTGTGGCTGCCCAGCTGCTTGCTCCTCAACCAAATCCACCTTCCCCTTGGCTGGGTGCTGGATGTGCAGCTGCAGGCTGGGAAGGGCGCATCTGCCACCTGTGCAAACTGACAATAAAACAGGTGCCTCCTGAGCAAAGGTTGACTGAAGGGAGCTGTGGAAGTTTGTTCCTCCACCCTGGCAGGGACAGGCCTGGAAACACTACACAAAGGAAATCAAACATAAAGGACACAAAGCAAGCAGGTCCTGGGGAAATGTGACTGTCCAAGCAGCAGGCATTGGGGCCCAGTCACACTCTTTGGAGGGAATTAGCTAATCAGTTTGGCTGGTGATTTTTGAAGGCTCAGTATAAAGGCATTTGCAGTACAATTTCCTCAGGTACCAGGCATTGGCAGTCCTAACTAATTTCATCTGGAGCACTGCCCAGCTTGGAGGTGTGAAGGGTAGAAGGGGTCTCCACCTAGTATTAGAGGATTCTTCTAGAGTTCAGGGGAAGCAGCCAGAGGTTGGGAGCAATGCTGATGTGATACCTCTTTGAACCAGGACAGCTAAGGCCAGCTGCTGTGCCTGCTAAAACAATAGAGAAAAAAAAACACTGAGGAGAAATGAGCACATCTTTATGTTTGGAAGGCAGCAGCACCACCACGAGATGAGCAGGGAAGGGAGGCTGACGTGAGCTGTGCCTCTGCTGGCCTGGCTCTTCTGCTCCAGAGCGGCAGCTGAAGGGAGCACAGCCCGGCTTGGGCAGTAGCTGGTGCTGCAGCCAGCATTTCTTCAGGTCATGCTTGGAAAAGGAAGGGAAATGGCAGGGCCAACAAAGCAGCAGTGGGCTGGGGCGGGGGATGTGCTTGCCCGCTGTCCTGGGCATGAGGCATTGGGATGAAAGGGCTCCAGCGTGGCAGCAGATAACTGTAGAAGACAGAATGGGAAAGGCCTCTGTAAACTTTCCCTGGGCTGGGGGCTCCTGCCTGGTTCAGCAGGTAAATGCACCTTCCTGCTTCCTAAAGGCAGTGCAGGTGGACACGAGTCAAGGCAGTGCAAGGGGCCAGGGGGCCCTCTTCCACCTGGTCCCATCATCTCCTGGTCCTGACCAGCTGACTCACATTGGGGCCTTGTGCTTTCTGCCTTCCCCCACAGGCAGTTGAGGAAAGTGGGGGCAGTGGGCAAGCAAGCCTGTGGTCCCTGGAGAGATGGGGCAGAGTCTCCCCCCTTTAGTGGGGGCACCAGGGGAGACTGAGCCCCTGCAGCTCAGCTGGGCATCAGGTTTCTGTGACAGCTGCTTCTGCTGTTCTCACACTGGCAGTGGGTGCCAGAGCAGAGGGGCTGGGTGCCTGGCTGTCCCATCCCTTCAGCTCTGCTCACCCAGCTGTCCTGCAGGCTGGCCTGGTGGGTGGGCGACTCGGACCTGGTGTCTTTTGCCTCCGGGAGCTGCACTTGTTGGGCTGGCTCGTGGCAGGCTGTATACTCTCTCCCTGTCGGCACTGGGTTAAAAAGCTAGATCCAGCCAGCCAGATAACCCCAAGGCCCCACTCAGCAGCAAAAGCAGCTGGGGACAGCTGAGCTCAGCAGGTTAACCCCAGCCCTGCCACAGCACTCACTGCAAACCTATGGCTCGGTTTCTCCCACCCTGGCCCTGGTATTCCCAAGTCTTGGTGTCTCCCTGTCCCCCCACCCCATTTGCCCCCTGGCCCTGGAGCACAGCACTGCTCTGCTGAACACAGCCAGTGAGTAATAGCAGAGGCCTGAGGGGCAATGAGCAACGCTCTGGAAGAAACTTCCCCCCCCCCCAACTGCAGGGTCTGGGGCTCCTTTGGCTTTGCTGCAGCATCTGCCACACAAACTGGACTGTGTGTAGAAGAGTCTCACCAGCACAGCCCCCTGGAACACAACCCTCATCATGGTCCCATCCCCAGGGACAGCAAATCATGGTACACCAGCATGCAGGGGAGGCATGGGCCAGGCGCAGTGAGCTACAGCACAATCTCCTGGACCTTCAAGGAAGCCCAAGTGACTCCAGCAGGGGACACAAGGATGTCTGGAGGCTGCTAGTCTCATATTCTGTTCTTGCCCTCCCTTTGTCTGGCTACAGCAGCTCCAATTAGCAGCAGCCTTCCACCCCCCACCACTGTCACCACCAGTCTCTTGTTATCCCAGCAGAGGAACTGAAACAGGAAAGGGAAGAAGGAACAGCATAATGTTTCACCTCCCCCCCCCAAGCTATTCATTAGGACAGGATGATAGTAATGTCAACCATGGCATAAGCCCCCAGTTGCTCCCCCATCCCAGTCATCATGGTCACCAAGCTTTGGAAGGAGCTCCAGAGGCACATAGACATCCCTTTCTCCATATCACTGCCCTCTGCACTGCCTTCACCCTCAGTGAGTATGTGCATAGGTAGCAAAGGGCAGCAGCTTATTCCTGATGATGCCATGAGCCAGAAAGAGACCAGCTGATAGAAGGGGCCACAGAAAACAGATCTGCCTGAGAAAGACAGCATTTCCATTGCACAGCATCAGGGCTCAGCAGACCTAACCGGCATTGAGACAAATCCAGCTCTAAAAATGCTTGATCCTTGGCTTTTAACCAGTTATGTGCAGGGACTACAGTCAACAATCTCACAGAAAGCAAACTGGAGCTGGATAGGAGCAGAGGAGGTCATCCAGGCCAACCCCCTGCTCAAAGTAAGATTGTCCCTGCTATTTCAGAACCACGTGTGTCCAACAAGTCCTGAAAACCTTCCAGCACTTTCCCCACTTCTCCAGATAATGTGACCCAATGCTCACTGGCCTTAGCTGGAGAGTTCTGCCTAATGTCTAACCTCCACCTCCTTTGTTACAAAGAAAGCCAATTCTCCTTTGAACCTTTCCCCTGCAAGCTGTCGGCAGGGCAGGTTCCTTGTTGTCAAAGCATGAACCTCTGCCTCAGAGTAGGGTGCTGCCCAGGGGCACCAGGGGAGCTTGCTTAAAAGTGGTTGTGAGGAGCAGCAGCAAGGATCAAAATATTCAAAGCATCTGAGTTTGGGACCATGAGCTATTTTGCATACGTGTCTAGCTCTAGCACTTTGTCCAAGGCCCCAGGTGCCTCCCCTCATTCAGCAGAAGCTCCTCCAAAGATTCCTTCTGCTCCAAAAAGCTCAGCTGCTTTGCAAGATGCCCTGAAGGATTCACAGTAGAGTGTGGTCTCAAGCTGATGAGCCTTACAGCAGGGGTGGGCAAAATGCAGCCTGCCAGGCCATTCTATCTGGCCTGTAGGGCCCCTAAAAAAATTCAGAAAATTAACACTTATCTGCCCCTGACTGCCTATCACAAGGCCCTCAATGGCTTGCCAAAACTCAGTAAGCACCCCTCTGCCCGAAATAATTGTCCACCCCTGTCTTACAGAGTCCACACTACTGCCAGAGGGCCCCTGCACCTTTTACAGCTGAGGAAGAGCCAGCACATCTCTCCATCAATCATTTCTGTGGCAGTGATAGCTAGGCAAGTCCCAGGACATTTGGCTTGTGAGACCCATACAGCTCAAGTACCACAGGGAAGCCAATAGGTAGAGCAGATCCTGGTGCTTCCATTAGGACCATGCCTTCTACCCCAGGCTTCAGCACATACATTAGCTCCTTTCCTGCTCATCTTCCTCCAAGAGCTCTCGGTACAGTATATTTGCTGATGGTGGGGAGATCGGGAACTCCCTTTCCAGTACAAGGCAATAGCTGGTAACCAACAGCTGCTTCCTCAGGCACTGGCTTTCACTTTTCCTTCCTGGGTTTTCCCAAATTGTTGCAAGTCCAGCCCACTTGGAGGGGGCTGCAGCTTTAAGGCTTCTGGTGTCACTTCTCTGTCCCAGCAGTAGTTTCACAGTGAAGTCACTAACCTTAGCTTGTGGGACAGGGAAGAACAGATACAGGCAGATGCTGCTCTAGCTAAGACGAGAGCCACCCCCATGGGAGATGCCCAAGTGCAAAGTCCTGGCATGCAAGACAAGGCGATGCAGATGAGCTGGGCACAAATCTCACCAAGGCAGCTCAGGACATGAAGTGTGACTGACCCATCACAGCCCATTAGGGCCTTCCAGTGTTCAGGGACATGATTCTCCTGAGACAAGAACATAGCAAGATCCAATAGTTTCTGGCTGCCTGTTCCAAGAAAAACTCACTTTTACTGAGGCTGCTGTGGGGAAGGAGTTTGTGTAAGACCTGCTGGAGTCATCCAGCTGTGTCTACTATGGAGAGTCATGGTCTAATCTTCCTACCTTGCCCATCAGCTGTTATTGATCTCATTAGCATCAACAGGCAAGACTCTTCAGAGAAGACTTATGGTTTAAACTGGCTTCCAAGCAGCACCAAGCTAAAATGCTGCAAATCAGGCTTCATGTACTACAAGAACTGCTACTTAAAAGCAGTGCACGGCAACACCGCATTCTACCCTCACCTAGCAAAATAGGAGCACACCCACAATTCAAGACACTGAGCCCTTCCCCACCCCCCTCAGAAGGGCCTAAAATATAGGCTAGGTCCATGCCTACTTGTGCTCAGCAACTATCCCATGAAACAAGCATCTAAATCCTGGAAGCCTCAAGCCTACTTAGGAAGTCCTGCTGTGGAAGCTGCATTTTTAACCTTCACTGATGGACTGATCCTGGATACACATGTCCAATTCTCTTTTGAACCTGGTCAAAAAGGTGTTGCCCAGGCTGAAAGTTAAGACAACAAGTTCCACAAACTAGTTATATGCTGTGTAACTGTTCACTTCTACTCACTGTGTAATCATTTGTCTCTCCTAATAATGCCTTTGTGTGGCCCTCTGCTCTAGTATTGTAGATGGTAAATAGTAAACAGGGATTTGCTTCCCCCCCCCACACCACTCATTGTTTTATAGAGAAAAAACTGTATCCACCCCCCTCCCCCCCACAGCCATCTTTTCTTTAAGCTGAACAATCTTAACCTCTTTAGAGAGACTCTTCTCTTCACTCTTACCGCCCTTCTTGGTACCTTTCCTCATTCTACGTTCTGCTATGTGTTTTGGGGGTGGGAAGGAATCAGAACTCTACGCAGTATTCAAGGCATGGATACAGTGGAAAAAAGTGATGCTTCTGTTTTGCTTCTTAATCCCCTTCTCAATATGCTATTTAGGACAATAAGTGGCTAGGCAGGCAGTTTATCAAACAATACAGAATACAGAATGGTGCCTTTACATCAGTGGTTCGCAATAATTTTAGGCTCAAGACACCCTTCAGAAAATAAAAAAAAAAAAAGCTTGTAAGTACAGAATAAAAAGGGGCAGCTGTGTGTGAAAACTAGAACTCTAGCAATTCTGCTGTCAAGAATTCAAAGATCACAGCAGGTCAAGGTGCATAACGCTATGGACCCTGTTTGAAAGCTCTGGCTTTATCTTGTGCATTATATTTGCATGCCTAACAGTGCTAACATTACATGGCACGCTGCAGCACCCTTGCAAGCATCTCAGGGTGCACCACAATGCTTCACTACATTAAATTAATGCTCTTGCCAGCAAGCTAAGTGACCCTACACTGGGATCCCTGCTCTTGCAACTCAGCTAGGTTTGACAGTTGCCTGCAAGACTCACACGAGACCCCAACCTACACTTGGTTATTGGATTTCCATGCTCGGAAGCATGTCTTCCCTGTCTCCTAACCTTGAAACACCTACGCCAGATACAGAGAAGGGCAGAATTATGCAGTAGGTTGCTGGAAGAGGGGAAGCAAAAGTAAAAGGCAGGCCTATTTGAGCATATCCTCCTGTTCAGGAGAATTCAGATACTTTTGAAATCCTTGTCTTTGGATGGAGAGAAGGGGGGGGGTGTCTATACAGCCACAGCCAATAGCTGGGCAGGACTGATAGAGAGAAGTGCCAAATTCAGCTGCTCACTGCAAATTAAGCTGGTTGCAAGTTATCCAGACACAAGAGGTACTAGGTTCTACTGCAAGCCTTGTATTGGAGAACAAGTTTTTGCTAGGCAGAAGCAGCTAGTGGTGCCTGGTGCCACATGCCCCATTTTGCTGGGTCAGGCAGCTGTCTTTTCATAGGTATTTTAGCATCATTGATTAAAGGAACTAGCCACTTACTGCTTTACTTGATCAGTCACCTCTTTGGGAGCCAAGTATCATGTGCTTTGGACTCCCTTTAGGATGTTGGCTCAGTGCTTCTTTAGGAGGAAGAGTGGAAGTAGACATGCAACTATTAGATTGTAAGGAGCAGGCCTCTCCATTCTGGGAAAACTGGTAGGCTGTCTGTAGGGAAGCTACTAATTATGGCTTCATGTGTTCCTCTGCAGCTACTAGCTCAAACTCACATGGAGCCTGTTGCTTGTAGCTTTCTAGCAAGGTTTCCACTAAGGCTTTGGAAACACTGACACCTTGGAAGTGAACCATGAGTGAGGAGACAGGGTTGTGGGTGCACACTCTGGTATTGCTCTGAGACCATGTTGCTGCAGCTTCCCTTCTATTTGCTGCAGTAGTGCTCAGCCCCATTAGACTTGGGGTGTCATCCTTGGGGTGGCAGATAAGTCTTAATTTTCTGTAGTCAATTAAGATTAGACAGGAAGTAAAAGACTCCTTGCAGCATAAGAATTTAAGAGCAAGAGTCACAGCAAGTTAGAACATTTTTGATGCTCTGAATTCCTATTTGCAATCTCTGCATTTAATCTAATGAACATACCTCTGTTCTACAGAAATCATTCCCTTAAACCAGTGATTGACATGCTGGGGCACCTTGAGAGCCTTTCATGGGTGCCTTGGGGCACTATACAAGCATGTTTCACAGGATAAACTCAGGAATTTCCCATAGGACTCCACAGCAAGTTCTTTGCAACAACTGCACCATTTTTCTGTAGAGAGAATAATTAAACAGCTGGTATTAACCAAAGGGTGCCTTGAAGTTAAAAGAGGTTGAGAACCACTGATTTGGAATCAGTTTGGCTTGCCCTAAGCGACAGTGACTGATTTATGCTGCTAGTGACCACAGACTAGTTTGAAGGCCTGTTTTGAAGCAGTTGCAGCCTTGTCACTTACTGGGTCAGTGTGGTGGGGTTTTGTTTTTTTGTTGCACTTGGCCCTACTTGCAATTTTTTTTTTTTGTAGTTCATCCAGGAAAAACAACGCCCCCCCCCCCCC
>NW_017728996.1:53154198-53161720 GCF_001723915.1 Gavialis gangeticus | reverse complement strand
CATGCACCTTGTTCTAGAATACCAGTGCAGCCAAACAGAGCTTGAAAAGAGGCAGGGGGCATAGAACTTGAACTCCTTATAACCGTTAAGATTTAGAAACTGTATGGCAGCCCTGGACATGGTCTCAGAGAAGGAACAGCCTTCTTTGGAGGAGTACAGACACAAAAAGGTGCTGCCTCAAGGAGGAAAGAGGTATTTTTTTCTGCCCCCCCATGTGGGGTAAGAGATGACTATGCTAATAGTAGTGGCATCAATCCATGGAATGACTGTCTGGGTTTTTCTAGAAAGGACTTCCCTTCAAAGTTACATTACTCCACTTAGCCATTAGGAAACCCTTCAACTTCCCCAAAGCTTGATATAGAGCAGTTTTTGCCATGTCAGATACCCCTTCCCTAACCACATGCTTCACAAAAGGACACTAGTCAGCATTTTTTTTGCTTTGATTTTTAAATATTTTGTTACATAATCTTGATGGCACTGCAGGAGTAAGAATTATTCAAGTCCTAAACCCCCAGCCTGAAAAATATACATTTGATACTGATATATCATTAACCCCCTCCCCACACTCACCACCTACTGCAGGTGTTTGCTTAAAGCAGGAAACTAGTTTCTCTTCAGTAAGAAAATATATATGAAGCTAAATGAAAAATATACAGTTAGAAGAGTTACTGGTTGGGTAAGCTGCTCATCTGGGGGTTAAACCTCTAACTGTTTTGCAGGATGTGTTCACACTAGGGTTTGTTTGTAAAAGGCGAAGAGGTATAGTGTATAAAAAGGCAGAGTAAGTTCAGGTATGCTCTGGTTTGCTTGGTCCGGTTAAGAGATGGCCTTTGCTTCAGGCAAGAATGCTTCCCAGTACTTCACCAACTGCACAAAACAAGACACATACATAATTAGTAATGTGCTGCCCAACAGCTAGATTGACAAGGCAAACCCCTTCTCTTCTATAGGGGTTGGAACAGTATAATCAAAGGCAAGACTGTGCTTCCATGAGGTCATCATCTGTACCCCTTCATTATGAAGGGGTTACATCAGTGGTCTGCTGTCTATCTGCAAACCTGATCTGGGTTGATATTAAGCTTAAAACCCTTCTTCCCTGCTTGTGTCAAGAATGATGCACCAAGTTCTCTGCATCCAATTGTATGGGGGAAAAAAAAAAAAAAGTATACCACTGGTCCCTACAAAGCTAGCAGGGAATCTCATCCACTGTCATAAGATGGGTAAAGCTGCTTCTGGATCCTAAGCAGGCTTCCAGCTTGGACAAACAGCCCATCCTGCATGTGTACAGGGCACAAGTCCTTACACCTACCACCCTGAAACACCCATTACTTTGCCAGGAGTAACACTCAAAACAGGGTACAACTGTGTGTGGAGACAGGCATTTCTAGGGCCTTGCCTAGAAAATTTGAGTCCCTATTGAGGAACCTTACCTGTTGCTGTGAATTTAATAGTGTCTCTAGGTATTTAGTCACATGGTTTCTGAAGTCCCTCGATTTCTCTTTCTGCAAAAAGAAAACATTATATTTAACCTCCCAGAATTTGCATGCGACTCAGTTGGAGCTGAACCAGAAACAAGCAGACACTGCCAAGCATTTTTAAAATACTAGGTTGCATTTCACTGCTACTACTGCAGATTTGGCTGTGGTGAGTCAGCATCTATTAGGAAGACATGCACATGGTCAGAGCTTTTGTCAGCATGCTGGGAAGATGTTCAGGTAGTTGTACCCACATTGGCTTTCTAGGCTACTTATTATCAGTACATGACTGCCACTGCACAGGTCTTTTGCCCTGTTCAAGGGGGAGGTAGGCAATTTGATAGTAGTAGAGCCATTGTGAATGAAATTAGTACTTTATATTCTTGACAGAAGAGGCAGGGCTGCCAGGCACTGTATAGCTACTGAAACTCAAGACCTGGAACAGGAAACCTGGAAAGGGTTGTTCCACTCTGGGCAGATGGCTCAGTGGGACTAAACAAGGGCTGCCAGTTGGAAAGGAACACTAGACTGAGAAAGTTGCCAGACAGAAGCCTACTGCATGAACCAGAACTCTTACCTCGAACCGTATCACTTCTTTGCGAATGACGGCAGAAACCCGTTCAAAGTCCCTTTCATACTGTGTCACACGGGACTCCCACTGCAAAGAACACAAGAAACACATTAGACATCTCTTACAGCCATCGGTTCCAGCTAGTCAGGCACAGTGCAGAGTTGCTTATTGCTACCTAAAACTTGCTAGTGTCAAGGGATGTTCCCCATTACTTCCAGCTACTGCCCTTGGGGGCAAAAACATTCAAGTCTTTTTGGTGCTTGAGCCTACAGGCATTTTAGCAGAGCTTCACTGGCTGCACACTTGTCCTCGACCACAAGGTAAGAGCCAACTGTGCAGGGTTTAAATTCAGCTATTGGGTTGGGAGTTACAACCAGAAAGCTTAAGAGGTAGGTGCACACAGTAGTTAGTGGTACCCAGCCAGACCAGAGATGGACAGCAGCCCTGTTTTGTTAGAGACATGCCTCACTAGCTTTTTATCCCCTGCTGAAAAGCTCCTTACCTCTGAGATCTCCTCTTTGGCCTGCTGCAGCTTGTCTGGTTTGTTGGCCCACAGCAGCCTGGCCTCAGTCTCCCGCTTTTTTTGCAGCATGGTTTGGGCATCCTGCCACCTTTGCCAGGTTTTCATGCGCTGGTCAAAGGCACCCTGCAATAATGGAGTGCAGGGAACATTGAACAAGTTATGCTACAACAGGGTATTTGCCCACCTGACAGACCTGCTGTCACAGCCTTAGAAAAGACTTGTTCTGTTGAGTCTTAAGATCTAACCTGTGGGTCCAGTATAGCACCTAGACATGGGGGAAGGTATCCTTCTTAACAGGTCACTCAGCTCTGGAACCCGAGCCTGGAGCTTTCAAAAGCACAGTAAGACCTTCCTATATGGGCAGGCATTTAGCCAAAAAAAAGTTTGGCTAGGATATTGGTTAAAGGGGTTTCCATTATGTTGATGCTCTAGTTTCCTTTTGGTTTGTTCTACAAGTTTTGTGCTTTTCTGTAAGCTGCTCTAAGCCCACTGGGAAGGGCAGCACAGAGGAAATAAAGCTTCGTCCTTTACGTTAGTAAACAGTAGTGCAAGTTAGAGGTTTGCCATACAGCCAGGCCACATCGTGCCAAGATAAATCTCCATCCCAACAGTGGCTGCACACAGGAACTTGTTCTGGGTCTGCATCTATATACAACCTAGGAGTTGCCATAAGTCCAGCTGTGACCATGTGAAGCTGAGACTTTGGACCCAACATGCTTCTGGCACATTTGTCTACCAGGCAAAGACATGTGAGTGCTTACCCTTACAACTGACAGAAGGCGAATGTAGTCACTCAGGAGCTCAGCCAGGATGAAGAAGTCACTGTTGACTTGTTCCTGGTACAGCTGTTCAATCCTCTCCTCCACCTCTGCCAGCTGCGAGAGTGCCCGGGACAGGGCTGTGTTATCTTCTGAACTCCCCAGCATGGCCAAGCTCTTTGCAAACTGGGCTGTATTCAGTGCTAGCTCTAGTGGATGGAATGGAGAGAGGGTCAGTTTAGCAGAACACTACCTTATTGTTCTAGGTGCCATACAAGAGAAACCCAACTAGAAAAAAAACAAACTGGTTTAGCCCCAGGGATGCTGGGACTGGGACTCATGGCATTTTAGGGCTTCCCAAGTACCACTCTGGTCTGCTAAAGAGACCATTACTCCACAGCAGCAGTCAGCTGCCCCTTGTAGCTAGGCAACTCCAGCTAGCAAGAAAGGCGGCAAGTGAGCAGAGAAACTGTGGGAAGACCAGTATGAACACAGGTGGCTAGTGAATACTTGGTATTAGCTTGAAGGCAGCAGAACTGTTGTGCCCCAGCCGCAGGTTGTTATTAGCACAAGTTAGCCAGGAGGGAGCCTTTAGCAGAGCTGGTGCTAGCAGATCTGACAGGCCCTCAAACTACATTATTTCAATCCCCACACAAGGTTCCCCATCCAACTACAACATATGGACCCTGAAATTCTGTAGTTCAGGTTCTAGGCAGATTACCTTTCCTGTGGTTAACTAGTGTTTCTACAACAGCATGTAGTTTCCGCAGACGCTGATCCTCACACTCCACTTCCTGAAGCTTCTCTTCAAACCACTGAAAAATGGACAAGTTCAGAGCACAGTTCATTCCCATGAATGGAATCACAGAATTACTAGTCTGGCTGATGTCTCAGCCAACCCATTTTCCCTTTGAGCAACTGGACAACCCTCAGCTTCAGAGCATCCAAATCAACTGGACAGCAGGAGCTGCCTGAAGATCTTAACACTTACTATATCCGATTCATTCATCTTGATGGTCATTTTGCTAACAGCATCAGTGGCTTTGTTGAACATCTTCAGTATTCCTGCTCCACTCAGTGCTTGGGTACCTATTGCTCGGGGCAGCTGTAAAGAGCAAGCACAAGAGAGAGATCAAATGTTTTCCTGTTTGTTTTCTGATAGCCAAGTTTTGGATTCCTTGGAATGAAATAGACACAGAAATATTAGTGGAGGGCAACTGGGATAGGGGATCCACTTACCTAGTCCCACAACTTGTAGCAGTCCTTAGTTGGAACCATCAGTAGGGAACAGATTCAGAACATTTAAAAAAAAAAACTAGTCTGATGAGGCAGAGAATCTAGTGCTATCCATCTGAGCCATTGGGACACATCTGTAGTCATTTACTGGTCATGCAGTGTCACTTCAAACTGTTACTCAAGACATTCACCCACAGTTTAGAGATACTTAGGGGCTCTCTAGGAACCAGCAGGTCTATACATCAGTGGGATTAGGGAACAGATTTTACTTCTTTCCAGATTGGCCATACTACCTTTGTCACAATCCCATTTTCAATGGAGCTGGTTATTGCCAGCTCTGTAGTCTGGGAATTTTTTTTTTTTAAAAAAAAAAAAAAACCAAGAAGAGAATATATATCTAGTCAGATAGAAAGGGGCCCTACTCAGAGTAGATGAGTCATGAACCTTACTGTACTGGTCTACTTCCATGTATAGGGAATCCTTGATTCGCATGACTATTTCATGATGACCCCACTGGCTCGAGCCAGTGGGACAATACTTAACTGGATTTTGTTGCATTAAATTGATAGTTTCAGTTATATTCCCCATTCTTTAAGGAGGCCTAGCCATATTTACCACTTCATTCCAGATGTGAAACTACAGCTTTAACTTTGATCCCAGGGCAGAGTCAGCTGTCTCCAATGGGGATCTTGCACTGAGCAGAATACAGCTGTTAAGTGAAACCTATAAACTAATGAACATTAGCCAGGGTACTGTGACACCCTGTCCTGCTTCAAGATCTCTTTACAGATGCTGCTCAATTATTCCAGTTGTATAAACATGTCTACATGATTCATACAAGGTAAACCCAGAGAGACTGAGTCAAGAGACTGATCATTTAA
Organism: Gavialis gangeticus; assembly: GCF_001723915.1. Classification (NCBI taxonomy): domain Eukaryota; kingdom Metazoa; phylum Chordata; order Crocodylia; family Gavialidae; genus Gavialis; species Gavialis gangeticus. Next base: position 53,156,276 of record NW_017728996.1, on the reverse strand, counting down.
AAGAGTAGTATTTACTTTAGAACACTAACTTTTAGAAGCTAGAGGCTACAGACTATTTTAGTGAGCCTTGGGCACCCAGCTGAAAATCAGAGGATCAAATCTGAATTTCTGGAGTATACTCTCTCATACAAGAGGACTATTGGTTTGGAAGACATGCTCTTTCCCTGGCAGCTTAGAACCAATTGCTGCAACTCCGGTTCCAGGTCCTCTGCCATGCTTCTACCACATTTGTAGAGTGTCCCATCCAAGTCCCATATATGCTGGTTTCACCACATCCTTAAGTATCTTCCCCTCCCTTTGGTTTTGTTAATGGCTGAAGGAATTAGATTTTTGTAATTACAATGCCTTATGAGTTCAAGAGTCTGTGCCAAGTAGGTGGAAAGCAAGAATACCAACAACTTTGAAAGAGGGTAGGAGGGTACATGGGGGATTAGCTTAGCATGTTATTAAGTTCCCTGAACTCCTTTAGGGAGTTCACCACTTCCTTTGAATCCTCATAGTGAGCTTCTTTGAAGTTTTCTGGAAGGAGGATAGATGTGCACATCCCCTATACTCACTAACCTCTTCTTTCTCCAAGAACTCCCTGACATCAGGATCTTGTAGCATGGTTGGGTGGCTGACTACTCTTTGAAGGTACCTGAGAATGAGAACACAAATTTTGATCAGCAGACAGGACCTTTTTAGCTCCAGCAGCACTGGTTTGACCAAAACAGGGGGGAAGTCTGTAATGACATGCTTTGGCAGCCCACTACAGCATATTATAGTAGAACTGTTGCGTGTAGTTCTACACTTATATACCCGATTGGTTAGTCCCATCACAAGCCAAGCTGTCCTCCCTGCCTGAATGAGAAGCACTTTTAGTTTGTCTCATTTCTTTAGTGAGGAGAGGATGGGAAGGAACTTCATAATCTAGTCTGACCTCCTATAGTGGCCTTGTTCAAGAATTGCATGCAATAACTTGGAGACTGGTGCCTACAGACCTTCTGTAACTCAAGTCTCAACTTTGTAGCAGATTCTCAGTCTATCCCCTTAGAAGGAAAGGGTCACCTTACTCTTAAATTCAGAGGGTTGCGTAGCTGCACAATGATGCATTACAAGAATCTGCTTCTTAACCTTGTCTCAGCTACATGCAGACAGTGTTTTGGCAAGATTAAGACACTGTGGTTTCACTGCTGTTTTGAACAGTGCGACATGTCGTTTCCTAGCTTTCTTTTGCATTATTTGCAAGCTTATTCATTTGGTTTTAGTTCATATTCCTTCAAGGTTTAGTGTGCATTTGATAAAGCGATGAATCACAAAATAGTTTACTAAAAGACAAAGATCTAGTTTTTAAGGCACAACTAGCAGTGCTGTCTGGACTCTTCGCTTAAAGAAAAAGAAAGTGATGAACTTTAAAGTCTTGGCTGATGGCAGGGGGGGAAATAAGAGAAGCTGGGTATTAAGACAGTCTGTTGAAATAATTTAGTCTTGCTCATCAATAACCAATCCAAAAAAAGAGAAAGTTTATTGAAAATCCAGGCAAGGGGAGGAGTAGTTCCAATACCCCACCCCCACAAACCCTGAAAGTTCACTCCCCACTCAAAAAGCGCCCCTGCTGATTAGTGCTGGGGTGGCTGCAGGCTGCTCTTGACAGAACTCACCATCTCCAAGGAACTGATACATACCTTTCTAAAGCAGCCCGTCTTTTTTCTAGAAACTCTGCAGAGGAGGAATCTTCTTTCCCAACTTTGACTTTGGTCATTCCTGGAATCAGAGATGATATTTAGTTTAAACAGCATGTGCAGTTTCCAAGTGTGGGAGGGTGATAAGAGGCAGGAAATTGTTTCAGGCAAGAGCTGTCAAGATTTTGCAACAACAGCAGCAAACAGGAAAGGCTGAGGCATGTTATTAGAAACAGGTAAGAGTAAAGAATATTCATAAAGTCTGGTGGACCAAATCCAGGCAGGCTTGTAGAGGGTCAACTCATTGTGAGCTTAGCATGAATGGCAAGCCAATGAGAACACTTGGGGGGGGGGGGGGGGGGGGGGGGAACTTCTTCCCTCGTTACCACCCAAAAAAAAAAAAAAACACCCCCAGTA
>NW_017728996.1:53147368-53149198 GCF_001723915.1 Gavialis gangeticus | reverse complement strand
GGGCAGAAGTGGGTCTGGACCTTCCTTGCCTCCCCACATCAGTCGAAGACAGTGGCAGCAGTGGATGGGGAAGTGGAGAACAGGAGGGGAGTGGACTTGCTGCTGAAGACGGAAGGGAAGGAGAGTACTCTTGCCCTTGCTACATGCCAAGAAAGTAAGGCAACAGCCACAGTTAGGTGACTGCTTACTCCAGAGTTTGATAATGCAAGTTGGCTCAGAAGCCTTTGGCTTTAAGTTAATTCAAGCTCTCTGGCAGGACCGTAAGTGTTGGACTTTGAAGTCACAGTATTAAGTTCCCATGTGTACTATTATCCTCCCATGGGGAAATGGTTGCTCAGAAATCAGTATTATGACAGATACTTGTCAACAGAAAGCAAGACTCTGCATTCATCCATTATGGACTTAGGGTTCCAAGTGTATCTGCCAATAAGTTATGGCACATCTGCAAGTTCGTGGAAAGTTACAGAACAAGTTTCAACCTTTAGATGAACTATCTTGCAGTTACAGGACACCACTCACCTATTAGGCTTTTCTCAGGGGGTGGTGGGACTATGAATCCATTCTGTGAGTACTTTTCCGACAGCTTCTCATACAGACCCAAGAAGTCACTGAATCTCCTCTTGACAGAGAACTGCTTGCTTCTGAACATAGTTAAACTAGTCTGGGTAGAAAGAGACACAAGAGATAAGGCTTGCTATTGTGCAGTTTGTTTAGCGCAAGATCCATGGCAAGTCTATGAAGTTCAGGTAGAATTTTATCCCCCCCCACACACACACACTACAGGGTATAAGGGAGGATAAGCTCTTTCTATAGATGTAGTCTCCCACCCTTCAGATTTACCTCCTCTGTGGAGGAGGTAAACAACAACAACTGAACACGCTTGGTCTTACTCCAACTAAATATCAAGGACCCAGCTTACTACCAGGGCTAGAGCATTCTTTGCAACACCCCTAGATAGTATGTCAGTTTTATACTAGTAGTCTTTAGGTTACCAGCAGAGTAACACATCACCACATATTTACTCATCATTTCCCTCCCCCACTTCAGACTGCTTACAAAGGTAAGAGCACAAGGAAAGAAACAGCTGCAAGTTAGTTAGGATGCAGACAGCCTTAGGGTTTTTATTTTCATTTTTTTTGTATAGTTGCATGTGATACTGATCAAGGGAAGACCATGTGAACAATGTCAGGCAGTCACTTGACCAGGAACCTGCTCACTTGCCAACTACCTTTGCTATGGTAACACTAACAGTTGAAGTGGCTAGCATTGTTTTAACATGGAAATGCTTAGAGAGAGACAGCTGAAGTTGTAAGCACACAATGACTAGGCCGAGGGACTGCTGACAGAGGGGATTGTTGAAGAATGACGGAAGTACAGTAAATAGCCTCAAACCCACTGTGCATACACTGGTAGAGTGTGCATGCTCTCCCCACACTCCTGGGAAAGTAGATTTTTAAACAGATCATCTTCTGTACAGGCTGTAGGGAGGGGAGGGTGGGGGGAGAAAAAACAAAAATAAGACCATCCTATAATCTAGGTCTCTAGACAGCCACCACTGCATCTGCTGTTTGTCCTCAGAGATCAACTGGCATCTGAGGAATCTAGCACTCCAGGCTTCCATTTGCTGTTAAAAAAATTATTCCTGTGTTTCACCACTCCAGCTGGGAGTAAACAAAGGTCTAGATGAGTGTCTGGGGACAGATTTTACCTGTACAAAACAGTCTGATGCTATGGAGTGGATACCAAGCTAGAGTAGCTTTTCAGCTAAGAAATGCTAGTATTACTAGGTCATGTAACCTTTCTAGTTTAAGAGGGTTTTTTTTTTTTTTT
>NW_017728996.1:53138786-53147264 GCF_001723915.1 Gavialis gangeticus | reverse complement strand
TTTTTTTTGCATCTCCCCAGCAACAACATAGAATCAATGAGTCGGAAGGGACTTAGCTTGCCATGACTATTGATGATCTAAAAGCTACATCTTGGCTGCAAGTAAATAGGCATGTTTGGTTGCAGGAAGACATTGCACTCATGAAGAATGAGGAAGGGCTATCCCTACTAGGCAGAAGGGGACAGTTACATAGCAAAGCTCACCAGAAGCCAGGGAGTACAGTCTTCTGATGGACAGCACAGCCACAGATGATGCCAGTCCCACTGACGAGCCTTGTGGAGACTGCAGTCTCCACAAGTTCCAAGGTATTTAAAAAAAAATATATTTAAAAAAAGGTAGACTTAGGCTATAATCTGCCTAGTGACACCAAATTCAGAGGCAAGGATTTTTGTGTGGCAGTATCTTTTTATTGGATCAGCTGCACAGCCGAGGGGGGGCAGATGAGCTTTCAAGGATCACTGTGGAAAGGTATATAGGTATTCAAAACCTCACCTCTTTCCCTCCCAACTATATTATCTTTTTGTTGAACTAATCACTCCACAAGAACCCCGGCCTCATTTTTCCTAGATCAACACTACCACTGAATTTGAAGTTACTTCAGTTCACCAGAAGCCTCCAAGCTAGTGCATGATTTACTTCTGCTCCCCTATTCATTCTGTTCTTAAATCAGGATAGGGAATGTCACATGTTAAGCTTCACAGTCAAAATGAATCTGCTTCTGTAATCTACTCAGCCGCCTCACAACCATTTCAGGTCAAGACAAAAAGGCAAGCCTACTACAAGCAGAGGTTCCTGTAATATGGTGGTATACCAGTAACCTAGAGTTACTAGGACCTCAATTAGTAGGAAGAGGCAGTACCTCTTCAGCTTCAAGTGAGCAGAATGAAATACAAGAGTGAAGCTCTGAAGTGATGGCTCAGTTTACAGTTGCTCATGCCAAGCAAAAGGTACAAGAAGCACCAACTAAACAGCACCACCTACTGTGGGACAGACACCAGTTCTGGCAAGCCTGTAGGGAAACCATACAAGTGCCTTATTCCCAAGCAGCCCAGGATCAACTCCCATTATAGCTTCAGGTCACAGCAGGTGGGTATTAAGCAACTCAAATCCAGGCTAGGAACATCTAAAAGGAACAGTTGCAGATCAAGCACGTGGGAGTCACTCCAAATACTCAAAACCTGCTTCCTGACCATTAAAGATACAGTCAAGCAACTTCTTATGTTTGAATGTTATTCCAGGAGGGATTAGCCTGACAAGACCTAAAAGCTGCAGTGTTCAAGAAGGAAGTCTCAAGAACAGAAGCTTGTTTGGTCTCCTGTATAGAGGTGGAAGAGCACAGCTCAGCCTGTACTGGCACTCCCTGTTAATATTTCAGCTTTTCCTCATCTCACTAGTAGTTTCCGGCAAAGTGCTATGGGTTACCCATAAGAATGGAGGTCCCATGAGGTTGCTGCAGGAGGGGACAACATGCAGAGTGGGGCTGTTTGACTCTACACTTTACAGCAAGCACTCCAGAATGCTCATCTGACTGTCTTCATTTGAAAGAGTGAGAAGTGAATGAGTAATGGGAAGAACACTTCCTCCCCACTGGGACTCCCTGGGAGACATACCTGCGTTGAGACTTTGTAGGCTACATAGGCATTCATTCCATCCCCTATGAAATAAGAAGAAAGTAAGATTAGTCCCTTGGACAATGGCTTCCTTCCCCTGCTCATGCTTATGTGCCCAAGTTTCAGAAAGGAGCTACAGAGATCTGGACCACCTGCATTTGGAGTTTCTGGCCAAGTGCCCAACCTCAAGGCAATGCCAACTCACCAAAAGCACAGTCGCACTTCAAGTGCAGTGTGCAGTACAAGCATATTCACACTGCATCTCACGTTGTAGGAGCTGTGGATTGCTGCCAATTAGCTATTAGACAATAGGGCTGGCTGCTTGGTGCTGCAGAGCCCCATTTGTACTTCCTAGAGTAGCAGGCTGGATACGGACAATTAAATCACTTGTTGCACTGCCAGCACTTGGGCTGAGGCCACACATCTGTTTAAGACCAAACAATTCAGTGGCTGTATGAGCAGGAGGCAGCTTATCTGAAAGGAAGCTAGTTAAAAGACCTACCCCATTGGCTACATGTGATTTGCCTTTTCAGAGACTCAATCACAGCCCAGATGTCATTTTACCTAGTGACAAATCCATCAGCGCTCTACTCATGCACCATTCCTTTTTGCAGGGGTAATTATGTCAGACCTACCCCTACTTGGCCACTAGGTTGAGATGCTTTCAGCCTAGCCTATTACTAGTGGCCAGAGCTATTGATTTGTTTGGGGTCATCGTGAGACTTCTCCATAAAACTAGGAATGTTGGACTGTATAGCCTTGAAAGGTCAGGATCTTTAGGAACCTTAAGTGAAGACTGTATGACATCTGCAAGCCAAACAGCCATATGCCGATGATGGGTTGCGCAGATCTGCTTGTATAGCCTTCAAAATACAAAACACCCAACCCAAGTGAAAAAGACAAGGTTAGGTTCATTCACTGACACCTGGCTACAGTTCCCATTTCTTATCTGCTACTACTAAAAACTTCCAATTGTTGTTACCACATTCTTGAGAAAACATGCAGGAGAAAGGCATTTCTTTGATGTGCTTGGGGGTGAGTGACAAGGGATTAGTTGTGTATTTGAGGTAAGGTTCCAACCCAGCTACGTTAGTCCCCTGCCAGGCTCAACTTCCCTCCCAGTCCCCAATTCTGCATATTATATGGGGGTAGAAGTGACAAGACTCACCAACTTTTTCAGGGTCACTCACTCCTACTGTCAGCTCAAATTTGTCTTCCTGTTCTTCCTCCTCCAGCTGTTTGGGAGATTTTAGAGGCAAGACAGTTAAAAGCTAGAAAGACTCCAGCCTGCCTCAACCGTGATCTTTGCAAGAAAAGCTGCTTCTATTGGCTCCTTCATTCCCACCCCACCCCTGAAAACACAAGCTGCTTTTAGAACAGATAGTGCCACTGAGATACCATGCAGGGAACAGTTATTCTAGCTGAAGCCTTCCAGCAGTGAAGAGGAGTAGATGTTAGTCCACATTTATGTGATTGACAGCAGTGCCACCACCCTTCAGCCAGTGGCACTGCAGAACTGGAGCTCCATTATTCACCCAGGCTGACCCCAGAACAGCATCCTAGCCCCCCCCCCAGCTGAGTTTTTTTTTTTTTTAGTTAAAAAAAAAGCAGTGCTAAGCCCTCAGGCAGGGTTGCCATGGAAGGAGAAAGTAGATTAATCCAAGTGACACTTAAAAATCCTTGGACCAACTATTGGGCATCTTTCCTTGAGCGAAGGGGACTGTATGTACTTACTCCAAACCCAGAGTAGCAGAGGTTGAGTTTAGCAGGAAGGAGACCAGACCCAAGTCACAATTCTCACCTCCTCATAACTCTTTGAAGCTTGCCTGGAGGAAGAGCTGACAGCTCTGACTTCTAGTGGAGGGGCAGGGCTAGCAGCTTTGGCTGGTTCTTTCTTCTGGTTGTTCTGGGTGCTGTCCAGAGACAGCTCAACAGTAGCATCTGTAAAGCAACAAGGGTCATCATGGACAGTCAGCAGCTTTTCCAACTAAATAGTCTTTCTGTTCCAGAAAAGCTAGCACTTATGCAAGAACATCTTGCGATTTTGCCTCACACCCCAACACAGAACCCTTTGGTGTCTTCCTGCTATTAAGTTACTTGCATGGAGTGTTTTCCTATAGGAAGGAGTTTCTCCTAAGCTCCCATAGATCTGTTAGACTAGTAGGGACCAACCCTTTTAGCAGGCTTGCCTTAAGTTAGCTGCACATCCTCCACCAAGTGTCACCAATTGCTTTGCCCCGTCTGATAGGCTGTTTCGCTTTCCGTTCCCTGCTTTCTCTCCAGCCTGCTGCAAGCCACAGAGACTTTCTGTACCACTGGTTGACCAACACTGTGTTAAGCTTATCTTCACTGGGGTGTCTCACAATGAAGTAGTTTCAACATTTGATTTCCAATATCCATAGGCACATGTCCACTTGCAGTGTGGACAAGGGGGCATATAACCAAGTGAAGAGCTCAAACGGCTCTTAAACTAGTGCCATGGCCAGGACATCAGTTCTTACCACCAAGCTAGAAGCAGCAGCAGCCACCACCACAGCCAGTCCCTCTGCTTGGGTGTGTGGGATGTGACATGAGTGGCATGTCATAACCCAATGCTTTGGTGGGGTGGGAGATGGCAGAAGATTAGCTTGGAAACTTTGACTCATCAGGAAATTCTTTATGGAACACACTGGCACAAGGCAGAAGTCAGCCTGTAGAAAGTCTCTAGCAAGGGCATGGCCTTCAGGATCAGGTCATGGTAGAAGATCACTTTCAATTTTTCCAAAGTGCTGCAAAGAGGCTGAAGATTTCTGCCCTCTTGGCTCCTTCATCTCAAGGAGACACCACACTTTAGTAGTTCATGCAAGTCTATGGACTTGCTGTATTGTTGGTTCCCCCTCAGGCTGCTAGGATTCCAACTGGTAGCAACTGGAGAGCTTGAGCTCCTGATGCTGGTATAGAACAGCTTGCATGCTCTATCAGCACACATTAAGGTTTACTTTCATCTTCCCAAATAAGCTCATGTTCTTTAATCACTTAAGCCTCTACTCACCAAGCAGTTTCTACATAAACCCATTTCCTGGGGGACCCACTAAGTAGGGAGTCTTCTTCCAGCAGTATAGGCAGGTGGCTTCCTCTCTCCCCCCACCCCCTTGCTTCAATGCCAGAGGAGCTTCTTACCTGCATGTTTAAGAGAGACTGGAACAAGCAGTGAGATACAGGCATCATGCTTACTGCAATACCTCAAGTGCTTCTAGATAAGCATTTAGATTTTAAAGTCTCTCGCAGCTCTAGAGAACACCTTCCACCCCAGTACAATAAAAGCATATAGTACATATGAACTTGCCTGCAAATAGGTCCTGATCATCCTGCTCCACATGAACACCATTTTCTTTGGAGCTGCTGGTCACTGGGAGAGGAGGAGAGAGGGGAGGAGATTCCCTCTTGGATACTATGGGTTTGCTCTGAAAGAAAGAAAGACTGTCAGTATGGGCAGCAGGAGCTGCCTGGAAATGGCACATGCAAAGGGGGTAATTCCAGTCCCCCAGACAACACATCTCCCTGGATACCTCACTGAGCCCAAGACAGCTTTGACTGACTATATGGAGAGAAAAAAAAATCCACTCTTTGCCACAGGAAGAGCCACACTGTCAGGTCATGACCATCAGGTTTCTAGATACAGGATAATACTGAAAGGATCTTAGAGCTTGAAGAGGGAGGGGAGCAGCATAATGGAGAATCAGGAGCAGGAATGCAACCAGCATGGCTGTGCTAGGCTGTCCAATTCAAGCTGCTGACTACACTCAGAACTACAGTTTTGAGGGTTCCCCCCCCTTCTACACTTAGTGGTTCTCTTAGCTGAGGGGAAAATAGAAGTGCTCTTAAAACTGCCATGAGTGTCCTTATTATCCATCTTCAGTACAATTGACACTGCACTGAACTAGTTGCTGCAGTTAAGCATCTAGCACCATTTCCCAATGGACCAACTATTAGCTTACAGAAAAATTCTGTATGAACAGCAGTTAAGGCAGACACCAGACACTGCCCCTGCTGATCAGGCAGCTGGGAGTTACTTAGAAAGGCTAGAGTTCAAGTGCACCACGCCCTACTCATCATCAGGCACCACAGGTAGGCAGAGGCACTTATTTTGCCACTGTGCAACTCCCTAGGCTCAAGGCAGGTCTACAGGAAGGGGCAAGATGACCATGTCTGCTTCACCTCTGTCTGCACTAAACACTGGAATTGCTCCCACCATTAGAGGAACTGCCACACAAAGAAAAGTTTCCAGAAGCAGGGATACAGCTTGTATGAAACTTCCTAATCCCGTTTCAAAAATAGAGCAGTCTAGTAGAATCTGACAGACTAAGTAGCAACAGTCTCAATTCTTGCTGCAAGGAAGCGTGTGCATTTTCTGTCTATGGTTTGAAGCCAGGGTTATGCCAGTGAAACAGCGGCCTGAACTACACAAGGCTGGAGCATATTTCCTCCCAGAACAATCCTACAAAGGCCGAGACAAGGCTGCACTACCCAGAACAAGCTCTTTGCAATTTTGCTTCAAAGCCATGCTGTACAGAGCCAGCTTTTGAAGCTGACACCAAGCCCTGATACAGGGACATCATGCTGTACATGTGTCTTTTGAAACCCAGAGCTCACTTGAGTTCCCTATGCACCTTCCAGTGTCAGACAGCACCGGTTTGTCAGCAGGGGGAATCCAACCCAGAGAGTGAGGGCATGCAACTGAACGCCTGTTTAATCCACAGCAGAGCCTGTAAGCAGGCAAGAGAATGAGCTAGGATGAGTGACCTGGCAACCCAGAGGTCCCTTCCCACCCCCAGGGGGGGACAACAGTATACCAGCTTCCTCAGTAGGAGATAGCCCACTACACACCAGCAAGCTAAATGAATCCTCCATTGTTACAGCACTGTAGTTCTTCTTGTACATAAGTACTGCAGGCAAGAAGTTACAGGCAAGCAATAGGGTCATCTTTTGTTTGACACTAGGAGACAAGACTGAAAGAAAGCAAGCCAGCAGGGAAGGAAAAGTAAATCCAGCCTTGAGTCCAAAGGCAGTGGCTAGTCCAAGTGATGTCATGTTGAGAGATAAGAACACAACACTTCCAAAATGGGTATCACTATTCCCTATAAAAGTAGGGTGGCCACACAGAGTGAGAGGGCTGGAGAAACATTAACTAGGCAGTTAGATTTAGCGTTAGGACAGGAAACATGCAAGTAGTTTCATTACATGTAGCATCCATTTCTCTAGGGGCATGGAAGGAGAGGCCTAACCTAACCACTCCTGTTAAGCCACTGAATGCAGAGAGAAGGGGGAGTCTGCTAAATTGGCTCAAGTTCATATTTCCTTGCAGGGGAAAGCTGGGAAGCATTCCGACCATCCAGCAGGAAGCCTCCAATTCCAGTTATCAGGCACTGGAGCTACAGCCTAGCCAAGGGATTGTAGAAGGCGGAGCACAGCAGGATAAGTTAAGAAATAGTTGCAATACCAGTTTATCACCACTAGGCTTCAACCTAGCAGCATCTTAACTGGAGACAGGAATTGAACTAAACCAAATCCATGCAGATCAAGTCAAAGACTTGTCCAGTCCCTCTGGAGGCAGGGATGACACTTTCACAAAGAAGATATTAAAAAAAAAAATACACCTGAAGATTAGTTTATTAGATCCTGGCCTAGTAAGATCCCTTACCCTAACAGGCCCCCAGTTCCTGCAGCAAGCCAGCCTCAGACATGGCTGGATTAGAGCCATTCAGGACCCTTGGTACACCATAAGGCATCCTGCATGCAATGTCAGTCCAACACCATGCAGCCAGTCTCAGTGGGTGTAGGTGGCAGAGGTCTCATCTCAGAGTCAAAGAAAGCAAAAGATCCCCCTTCTCACTCTGCTCAAGCAGAGAAGGCCCAGTCTCACCTCTGAAGGGGCCAGTATCACAGACCCTTCTCCCACAGGTGGGTATCTGCCTAGGCAAGATTCAAACTAGCTGAGCCTGGTGTCAAAGAGATATCACATCCAAGTCCTCTATTTACGATGGCATTTCCTAGAGTAGTTTCTCAACCTGTGGGTCATGATCCAGAAGTGGGTCACAAGAAATATATGAAAGGGTTATGAACAAGCTTTAAAAATGGATTCTCCTTTAAGAGAGAGAAAAAGATGGGAAGCTGCAGCTTTCCCCCTTGCAGGCCGTCAGATTTCTAGCTTGCCAAGGGGCTGCTTGGCCCCCACCATATCCCATACTGCCCCCCCCACACACACACTGGGGGGCTAGGGGCAGCAGGCTGGGACTGGCCTATGCTCCCAAAAAGGTTGAGAACTGCTGTCTTTGAGCCCAGGGTTTGAGTCAGCACTGCAGTAAGATGGATGGTTCAGTTTTTTGCCTCAAATCTATGGCTCTAGGCTGTTAGTCTCCTGAAAATCATCATCATGTCACTATAGCCATTTCTTCCCTGCTGAGCTCTGCACTCAAAAATGTGTGCTAGAAATTTATGTAAAAAGGGTCAAGATTCATGTAGGTCTCATGACTAAGAGCCATAGGTCCAGATACTGAACCCCAGCATCAAATGTCTTCATGGAGCTTTCTATATAAGAATCTACTCCAACAGATGCCAATTTATATCTTTCCCCCTTACCCTGTACAGTTCATGTTGGTTTTGGTTTTTTTTATTAAAACATAGGCAATCATTTTAATGGGTTCAGCCACTGCTATTTACAACTGTGTGTAAATTTGTATAAGCAAATTTGCAAATGCTCAGCTAAACCACATCTAGATTTATAACAGACTGATATAATTTTAGAAATAAATTTGTTCTTGCAACTAAAGCATTTTGTGATGAGATTGAATCTCCTGATAGTTACTCTGAGAATCACTTACCAAAGCCC
>NW_017728996.1:53127511-53133786 GCF_001723915.1 Gavialis gangeticus | reverse complement strand
TTTTTTATTCCCTAATAAAGTGAGAACTACAGCCAAAAAGATCTTGAATAAGTCTGTTTTGGAAGGCAGATATCAAATACAGTGCTATTTAAGTACTGGCACAAGATCAAGTTGATCAGTTCCCATCAGTAAACAGGTGGGATCTGAAAGCTTCTACTGGGCTCTAAGATGAGCCCAATTTCCAATAGCTTCAAAGAAACCAACCACATGATGCTCAGGGATCTCCTCAGAAGTAGCCAAGCCCCACGCCATTTATACCAAATGTGTGTATTCCATTAGGTTACAAAACATGCTAGTGGTTTAGCCTTTCCTATACTTTGCAGTCCATCCATAATTACATTATGGATCAACATCTCAAGCTTTCAAAGCTTCTATGAGTTCCCACTGTTCTTCCAATCTATGAAAGTCCAGCTTTGAGTGAGTTGGTGTAGGAGGAATTAAGTCCATTCAGTCTTAAGGGACCCTATTTACAGGGAAACTCACTTTAGCCAAGCCCTCAGTAGTCTGCCAGAGGCATGAAGAATCAAATAATTTCTCTTTCCCTTATGACATGGATTCATCGCATTTGCTGGGACATGAAAGCAGTGGGATGTGGCAAAGAGCTTAGCACAGAAGAAAGAACTGAAGCAGAGAGAGAGAGACTGCCCTCTCCACAGAGATGCACCGGTTGGGAGCATGGCAGCCAAGTTTCAGTCAATTCTGACTTTAGTGCCTGGTTCAGGGAAGTGGCACTCAGTACCCTTTTTTTGGCTCACTACCCATCACCTTACTGCCATTCCAGTGGCTTAGAAGCTGCTGGAATTGAGAGCACATGTTCAAATGCATCAGAGCCACATGAATGTTGCTTCTTTAAAAAAAAAAGTGGAGTCAGAAACCCACATACACAGCTATTTCAACAGGCAACACTCCAACACATGCTTACACAGTCAGCTGTATAAACTTCCAATACATCATCTGGCAGAGAACAAAGTTTCATGGTGCATCAGTCCAGCAGTGTTGGGGGCTGCAGTTATACAGCAGGACTCCTGAACTGCTGAGCTGACAGCTAGATTAGGCATCCAGCAAGTTGCTGAGGACCATACAGTTTGTACAAGCCAGTAATCAGTAGAGGCAGGAGGTACCAGCAGAAGTGTAGCCAGCTGAAAGTGAACACTACATGCCAAAACACTGAGTGGCCTCACATCTGTACTATGGCTAGGCATTTGGTCCTCCTTCAGATATGACAGCCCACCCCAGTGTTATGCACAGGGTCAAATTCCATTTTTGGATGTTCGCAAGTTGCAGCTGGAACTAGGATTCCATGTCTGCAGCACCCTCCCACAGACAGCAGTGAAAAAACTTGTGGGTATTAACTGAAGTGGAGAACAAGTATGTGTAAAGTAATTCAGAAACACTCAGTGGTATTATGCTTAAAAAGCACTGCTTTCTCTTTCTAGCTGTTCTTCTCATGCATTTCCCTCCGAGTTGGAGATGGGCTGGAACACACCTTATCACTGTTGTGGATGAATATGCTTTTAGCAACATTATTCTCCAAGTTTAAGACATCCAGATGCAGTTAACAGGGCAGGGGGTTACTCGGACTATGAACAAGCTCAAACCAAACATTCAGTCAGTCAAAACTGAGTCACAAGGCCCGAAGAGTGAAGTTTTGGAGCAAAATTGGAAGTGCTCAGACTGCAGCCAGATGGCCAGCCCCACACTAAGGATTACCTTAGCCTTTATGCCATGCTCATGTATCAGTGCTATATATGCTTAGCAGCCTATATAGACCTCCAGGAAGACTGTTGGCCAGAACTATTCTTCCTTCTCTGTGAAAGAAGACTACAGCTGTATTAAGCTATTAGTGGCAGATGAGTCTTGCATTCAATCCATACAACTTAAATTGCAGCCCACCTGCAATAAAAGGTTATTGCAACCCCTACACTGAGTTTGATTATAGTTCAGTAGGGATCTTGTGCATCAGTTCTTTAATACAGCACTCTCAAACATCTGTCCAAGACATGAAAGGCTCCAAGGCCCATAAAAGGGAAAGTATGAAATTTCATGCCTCCTTGCACCAGAGTTTCCTGTAGTAGTTCTTCTCTCAGCTCTTTATCTTAATCCCAGTGATATTAGTCAAACTATCAATATAAATTTATTAAGTGGACAAGGTATAAGGCAGGGTGAAGCCCTACTGACAGATTCTGCATGCTCTCCTTGAGGCCGAGTCTTGTCCATTAGACATTTTGCCAGGTTTGGTATGTTGCTGAGGAAGGTTACCAATAGCATTTGAAACCCCCAGTCTGAAGATACTCAAGAAGCAGCCATTGCATTAACTATTTCACCTGCAGCCAACTTTTAAACAAGCAGTTACCTCATCTTATCCCGATGAATTTTAGGAGTGGGGGTTTCTACTTGCCACTAAACCTCCATTTAGCTCTTCACTACAAGTCACCCCACCTTGCCTCGTGCTACTGACATTCTCTCAGCCTGGGAGGACAGGCCAGTAGCGGCCAGACATTAATAAGTGCTACTGCTTATAATTACCACAGGTGGTCTAACATGCATCTCCAGTTCCAGTTTTGATAAAACATCTCCACAGGACACTTGCCAACAGCAACATTAGGTGAGAGGCAAAAGCTTGCATCTACCCACGTGCAAGCTGCTGCATGCAGTTCCTATCACTGAAGGCCAGTGTCCTTCCTGGATTCAGCTGTACAGAATTTTGCAACCGTTTTAAACATCTGCTAGCATCTTCTGTCAACAGCAGCCAGTGTCACAGTTGGCCAGGTGGATCAGTCCTAGCCTGTGAGTTTCAAGACCCAAGTAACTGTGTCCCAAGGCATCTTAGCCCACTTGTCCAGATAGGTAGCCTCCAAACAAACTAGTGTCTCACTTTTCCCCACCACTACTTAACCAGTCAGGAACTGAAGTGATGAAGATGCAGTCAGCTGAAGTTAAAAAAAAAAAAAAAAAAAAAAAAAAAAAAAAAAAAAAACAAACCAGCCCCCCCCCCCTCCAAAAAAAACTGAACTAGACTTTCTTCCAAGAACCTGGAGATTCAAAAGCACAGATGGCAACATGCCCAGCCATGCATCAAGTCACAGGTTAACTGCAGACTAGCCAGACTGAAGTGCTGTGCAGACAGGAAGAGAACTGCTCAGTTCACTGCACTCTGTTTTTGCTGGGAGACTTTAAATAAAAGCCCTCCTTTTGCTACCAACAGTTCTGAGCTAGTTGAGTCCTGTACAGCTAAATAAGCCTGCCTTTCAGCCCTTAGAGAACTGCAAGTAGCAGTTCATATAATTTGGGAGGAAGTGAGTAGAACATGCCACTCAAGTTTGCAAAGGACATCCTCAGCAATTTGTACAGCAGCAACTGCTAAGGTTGAGCCTCTACTACCACTTATCAGCAAGAGCTGGTTAGGACTGATACTCCAGCCACATGAGTAATCCCAGTTCAGTGAGATTAATTGCCTGCCTAGAAGGCTACTATATACATAGAGACTTAAGAAGCTTTGTTTCTCCTACCAAGGCCCAGGGGGACAAATCTGAATTACCAATATCTTCAATGAAGAGCTAGGACTTAACAGTCAGGAAAAGCAAGTCTCTAGGGGTATTTTTGGCTGCCACTTCTTCAGTTAGCTCTCAAGCTCATGGTTGCAACTGTAGAATTAGTTTTAAAGAGATGCCTCTTCTAGTTTAGAAGAGTTTTACTTCCCCAGAGATCTTCAGCTCCAGTCCAGAAGTCACTAAGGCTGGAAGAGTCAGCCTTGGGCAGTAGCCCTTCTGTACCTATGCCCTGTCAAGTCTGCTCTGATTAAATTTAGAAGGTACCTCAAAAGTCAGAAGCAGACCATCCACGCATTATGATGGAGGTGGTATGAGAACCTACATTACCAAAATTCAAGTGTCCTTCCAAAGGTACCTCATGTCTCCTGAAGAAGGCAGAGGGGCTTCCTCAGTAGTGAGATGGCCTGTTTGGAAGGGCAGGTTTGAGAGTGTGGACAGACATTTAAGCGTTTTGAGTTTACTGGGGGATAGAAGCGAAGCCAACACCAACATAAGTCACTTCACTTTGGGACAGAGCTACCACTCAGAAAAACTGAGACAACTGTAAAAGCAGTTTACTACTTGCTTGTGTTTGCAGCGCAAGTTACGTTTGTCAAGGTAGCTACTGCTCAGCACAGACAAGTCACCAGCCTCTAACACCTACAGGACAGGTACCATAGTAATGTCTGTGAGCAGCTGCCTTTAGAGAGCTGGCCCTGTGTCTGATTCTAGATGTTATGCTGGTGTCTATTTAGTTACTCTGGCATAACCATTGTTGTTTAGGGTATAGGCAAATAGTGAGAAGCTCTGAAGTCTGCTTAGTACAGACAGGGCCAAAACAGGAAGTATGCTTGGTCCTAATGCAAAGAAGCTGGAGAGGCTCCAGAGATACAGGTGCTGCAAGGTCCGGGAAAACTTATTGCATCTTCTGCAGGCTAGAAAGCTTCCTCTCCACATCAGTCTTTAGTCAGTAGGCATCAAGTTCAATGCACCAACCCCCTCTAGCTGCTGAAGAGAGGAAGCAGCTCTCTCCCACCTCTGTGTGGGAGAGGGTTGCCTACTTTACCAAGGCACTGCTTGGCAGAGTCCCTGAATCTATAACAGAACTAGTTTAAAAAGACACCCAGGTTCTATTTCTATCCCAAACCAAATCTCTGTAGGACCAGCCAGTTGGTTCATGCAGTTTTAGTAGAAGACCTAGAAATGCTCCTGCAGAAGCTTTTGGAAAAAGCTTTCAGAGGACAGTGTCAGCAGTGCTAAGGACTGTCCATAGCAAAGCAAAAAAGATCCGCCCCAGAGTTAGTTTCACATGGTCCTCAGTTTTCCCAGGAATTTTAGCACAACACCCCCCGCACCATCTCCAGGGAAACAACAGCTCCCTAGTCCCAGCACTCCAGGAGGACAGGTCTTTTCAGGGAGGAAGCAGCTTTGCTCAGTTGTAATGCCTGTTCCGAAACCAGCAGAGAATCAGACTTTGATGGGTTATACAAGGACACAGGTACAGCTTGTGTTTGCTTCCCCTACAAAAAGATAGGATTAGGCACTTCAGATGTTAGCCTTGTTTATCACAGGGTTATAAGACAGTCTAAGAAGTCAGGAATGTCAACTCTGGCCACACGTTCAGGTTCTTTCTGTATGAGCTTCCAGCTCAACTGGGCAAGGAGAGGTTTGACTGAAGTTTAATCACTCAGGAGACATTCAGTGAGCCAGTGACCCAGCCAGAAAGTACAGAAGAGCCAATACAGAGAAATCCACACCCAACCCTCAGTTGTTCTGCCTTCACTTTTGAAGTTATTCGCACTAGCTTAGCTTTACATACACTTTAGTCTTCAAAAAGCCTGAACTCTACTCCATACGTGGGTATAGGGAGACACTTCCAAAAAGCCCTTTATGCACAAACCTTCTCCCCCCTCCCCTACATGTCACTTTAAAGAGATTTAACACCAATGGAGTTGAGTCTGTGAAATAAGCTTTAAGATCAGTACCTCTGGCAGCAGACAGTGTAAGAGGCAGCAGGGAACAGAGCAGCACAAGGCAGGAAGCAGAAACCAGAGCAGCAGCCTGATGGGGCAAGGGGCCCAGAGCACTACTCATCTTGAGGCACTGCAGTCTGAACGGCAACCCCCCCTGATACTACCACAGATTACAACAGGCAAGCGAGCACCTTCTTCCCGGAGTGCCTTTCGTGGCTCGCAGCCTACACTGGAACTGCCAGACCCCCCCCAGACCTGGGGGCCACCAAGTAGAGCTGCTCCCTGCCGCCTCTCAGACCCCTGCACCTCCCCCGAGCCGGGCCGCCTGCAGGACTCGGGTAACAGACGGTGCTGCCAGAAGCCGAGCGGGGCTGCTCTGGCAGGGGGAGCTGGGAGACGCTCCAGGAGGAAGGCTCAGCACAGGCAGCGCTAGGGTGTAGGCAAACCGCCAGGCGGAAGGGAGCCGGGCCCCAAGGGGGGAGGCCTGCCCGTGCCAGCCCAGGGCTGCAGCCGCTTCCCCCGAGACAACAGGGAGCAACTCCCGCCGCACCCCCCGCTCAACCCCGCAGGCCCAGCGCGGACTCACGGCGCCGGTGAAGACATCCTCGCCCTCCACGTCACTGTCGGCGGTCGGCAAGGGCGGGGGCAGGCGCTCGGCCGGGCCGAGGTCGAGGTCATGGCCGGAGTCGGAGCCGCAGGCGCTACCCGTCGCCATATCCGTGCGCCGAGACCGCTTCCGCCTCCGGACACCTAGGGCGGAGTCGCCACCCGC
>NW_017728996.1:53127145-53127440 GCF_001723915.1 Gavialis gangeticus | reverse complement strand
GGCGGGGGCGGGGCCGCGGCAGACAAAGCCAGAGCTAGGCCGCGGTGGGCGGGGCCGCGCCCCCGCGAGCGCCGATGGGGGCGGGGTTGAGGCGAGAGCGGGGGCGGAGTCACTCTGGGTGGAGACAGGGAAGCCCAGCCCCTCTTCCGTCTGATTGGCTGGCTCCGCTGCCGCGACAGAGGCAGCCAATGGCAGCTGCAGCCCTGGGTGGGCCCCGCCCCCTCCAGCGCTCTGTGGATCTCTGTATGTAAAGCGGCGGGCTGGTACCTCCGGTTTGGGGCGGGGCGGGGCGGGG
>NW_017728996.1:53111529-53122145 GCF_001723915.1 Gavialis gangeticus | reverse complement strand
AGTGTCACCAGCACGTTTTTGTCATATAAGCAATTATAATAATTCTGTTAATACGTCCCGCCAACAGGCTGCCTGGTGCCCCGGTAGCCTACCACAGGTCGGGAGCCGCTGGTCTAGATCAGTGGTCTCTCAGGGGGTGCGCAAGCTGATCCATTGGGGTGCGGGAAAAAATATTAGAACTTCTATTTCTATTTATATAAATATACATATATTGGGGGGTGCGTGCTCAAAAATTTTTTACTGATAGGGGTGCGTGATCAAAAAAGTTTGGAGACCACTGGCCTAGGCAATTGCTGTAGGATGCAGGGGCGGGCTTTGCCTCCTCCTGTGCGTGGGGAGGGCACATGTGCCCGGCAGCGTGCAAATAAAGACATTTTTTCATAACCAAAGTTGGTCTGGTGCCAGACATCCCTGCCCTAAGAGCTCAGCTCCATGCACTGCGTTGGGCTTTGGCAGCCCTGGTTGAATGCGGCGTAGCAGGGCCCAGGTGTGCGGGCCTGCCTGCAGCGCCAGTGAGCGAGTCACCCCCTGGGCACCAGCGCTGCTCCCCCTCAGCCTCAACAGACTCATCTCGGTGGGAAGCAAAACCTACTGGCTGCGAGCCACAGCGATGTGTTGCCCACGAGCGGCGGGTTGGGGACTGGTGAATTAGCGTAGTGCTTCTCAACCCGTGGGCCACGATGCAACAGGGGGTCACAAGAATCTATGAAAGGGTTGTGAACAAACTTAAAAAAAGGATTCTCCTTTAAAGGAGAAAAGCGTGGGAAGCTGCAGCTTTTCCCTTGCAGGCTGGCAGAGCTCCAGCCTGCGAGGGGCTGCCTGCTGCCCCACAGATGGGGGGCTGGGGCCTGGGGGCAGTGGGTTGGGAGAGAGGGGCACTGGGCCAGGACTACCCATGGCTGTTTACAAATGGGTCCTGGTGCAACAAAGGTTGAGAACAACTGAATTAGTGGATGCTAATCTTGCCGCTGACAGAGACTTTCACAGAGACCTAATGGAGTAAGTAGTACCTCAGCAGGAGGCAACAGCAGGTGCAGCCAGATGAGACTGTGGAACAGGGCAGTGTCTAGGGCGTTGCTTTTCTTTCTACCGGTCCTCCATAGTCCCCTCTCAGCATCTGGCACCTAGAGGATCTGAGCTCTGCGTAAGCTGGTGCCAGCTCACAACAGGATGCAAGACGAGCCTGCTACGCCTGGGCGGACACGGAAGAACACCTTTGTGACTGAACATTAGGACAACCTGAGGCTTTCAAAACATTGACTGGACCAAAACATCAAAACCTGCTCTCATCACTTTTGACTGCAAAAGGGGAGATATGTCAGAGACGCCAGGAAGCCAATGGGAGATGTGTGTAGGTGGAAACTGTTAAGATGCTAGTTACATGGGTTGCAGTGTAACACCCTAAGACAGAAGAACGTAGACAAGTCAGGATGGAGGAGCCCTTAGGAGGCATTTCTAGGCAGCCTCCTGGTTTAAACCAATGTAGATAAAGTGGGTTTGTCTGACCTGCTCTTGGCTGCTTCCACAGCCCCTACAGATCCCCTGTTCCAGTGCTGAACCCCTGAACTCCCCCTTGGAGTGAGAAAGTTCTTGCTCTCCAGTAACAGACCCTGCAGGGAGAAGAGGCCTGGAGCCCAGTGCAGCCGTCCTGCATCTGTGTCCTGTTGAAGGCCCCGGAACACACCAGGCCTTTGCTTTTGAAAAGCATTTGTCCTCTGCCAACTCCACCGCTCCACCTGGTGCTGCATTCTGGGGGTGCCTGTCCTGTGCACAGCATCCTGTGATCTCTGCTCTAGCTGAACACCTGCTCTCTTTGTTGGTCTCCTCCCCCTCTGCTTTGCATAGCAAGCTTTCTGCAGATTGCCACCCACAGAACTACGTCTTCCCTTGCAGGGCTGACACAGGGCTCAGGTATGATAAAGGCCTCTGTGATACTGAGCCCTGGCAACAAGGCAGGCTAGTGTCTGCTTCCACCAACCAAATAAAGACATTTACAAGATTGCAGCCCCTTACGATGTATACACACGCTTGTCCACTAACTCCAGTTTAAGATGAAGGGCGCTTTTAGAAGAACTACTTTGCTTTGAGAGGCATATCTTATATTTAAGGGAATGCAGCACTTCAGTCTCTTCAGCCTGGAGCACAGGCCAGCCCAGCCCAGGTCAGGGGGATGCTGTACTAGGAACCTCACCCTTGCTGTAATTGATTTGCAGAACTGGAACCAAGGAGGCCATAGGCCACCTCCTGCCCACATCCCACAGGGCAGGGCTGCCAGCACAACCCACCTGTACCAGCATCACTTTGTACCCAACTTGTGTGTGTCTAGCTGCACCAGATGGCAAGAAGGGTTAACCTGCTGTGGCTGGGGAAGCCTTTGACTATGTAGAAGATGAGGTTTCACAACCCAAATTCTTTCTTGCTCAGGCACTGCCCTTTCCCGGAGGCAAGTACAGCAGCAGTAGAAGGGGCTTCCTGTGTTCTTTGCCCAGTGGTTCTCAGCAGATTTTGGCCACAAGTGCTGCTGCAGGGCCACCCTGCCCTGGCCTCTTCCACCAGCAAGCACATGAGCAAAGGCTATGCCATGAGGTACCTGTTAGGGTGACTATATTTAAATCTTAGGGAGCACTGCATTTGCAGCTGAATAAAAGGCTATAACCTGTGGCCTAGGAAAAACTGCTAACCACAAGGCAGGATGATACATTAAAAGTAACCTTGCAAGCAGTTTCCTAGCACTGGGATAGCATCCTGCATGATTTATTGTGTAAAAGGAGAACAAGATGCAGCCCACCAGCTGTCATCAGGAAACAGCAGAAGCAAGACCTTGGAGATGAAGGAGGAGTCAGTAAGAAACCAGAAAGAACCAGCAAGTGACCAGAGGAAGCAGAGCATGCGCTCTTAGCAGAGGCATGTAAATGAATGAAATGCATAGGCAATTCCATGCTACGGAAGTAAACAGCAAACAGAGGCAGAGCTTGAAATAGGAGGAAATATGGGTGGAAAAAGGAGGGGCAAACGTGGAGTAAATGTTAATGAGTATGAACCAAGGTGTATAAAATGTGAAAAGAACTAATGATCACTGCAGCTCCCCTGTTTGTTGGTTTTTTGGGACCTTTGCCCAAAGCTGTCTCTATTCTGAATAAAGCTGTCGCAAGCACTGTGTGCTTGTGTTTGCTCCCTGCTTGCTCTGGCTAATGAATAACAGGATCCACAAGCAATTGGATTGTCATCTCCCTCGTCGTTGGGTGCCACACGGACTCGGGGGTCTAACAGTACCATCACTGCCAGAGTCGCTTCAACCTGCAAAGTTTTGTAAGTTCCTCATCTCTTCCAGTACCTTCACTCCTGTCCCACATCGGAGTTTACAGCCTGTCTGCCTCCCTGGCAGCCTGGTGTCCCAAAGGTACCCCACTGCCTTCATGGGCTGGGTGAGAAGGGGAAAAAAAAAAGCCTGGGTAGGTGACCAGGCAGGGTACTCAGAGGTGGTCTAAACCCTGTTAGAAGTAATACCCCAGTCCCAGAGAGGTTAAAGTCTACTTGGACAAAGTAGCACAGGATAGAAAGTGAGAGAGGTGGAATGGCTGGGAGAGAGAGGGAGAGCAAATAGCTATCTTTTGGAAACTCAAAAAGGAGGGAGAGTAGAACATGAGGTGGCAGGTGTCTTGAGCATAATGCCACATGTTGTGCTCCACAATCTCTACTTTGATTAATACTAGGAAGAAAGTTTTCCACAGGGTGATCTAGCCCCAGTCTAGAGTCAGGTTGAAGTGGGAACTTTGAGATGTAGGTTTGCTGTAAAACTTCATCAGTTGCCATTGTTAGCCTTCAGCATGCCTAGTAAAAGACCAGCCCTGGTAGCTGACTAAGACCAGAATAGAGGAAATAGCCCTCTTGGGAAAGGCTGGCATTACATGCTCATAGCTCTGAGAAAGGAGTGAGATTCAGGGCTTTGTCAATGGCAAAGCTCCCAGTTTGGACAGCATCTCTATTCCCACCCCTCCCATCATACAGGTATGCTAGACTGCCTTGCAGACACAAGCCAGGGCCATGGGGTTTCTCTTCCCACTTCTTCTACAGATAGTGTGGTTCTGTACCAGGCAGGATGGTATGTGCTGGTGCTAGGAGCATGGTGGAAATACAAGGGCTGCTCCTCCACATCAAAAAAAAAAAAAACAGTTTTAAGCTTTAGGCACAGAAGCCTCTTTGTGCTTTATACATAGAGCCTGGAGGTTCTCATAAGCCACTTTTATTGTGGTGAGTGCTGTACATGAACTCAAAAATCACCCTCCCAGCCAGGTGCTCCCAGTGTCCAACTGTACAGACCTACCCTACACCAGCTGGACCACAGTGCCCATTCCTGCTGGATGAGGCCCAAATAAGTTACCCGTGTCTGTGCTGTGCTCCCAGGCACTGGCTGTGGCCAGGGCCACAACCAGGCCCTTGTGTAATGCTCTTAGCTGTGCCCAGGCAAAAAACACAAAGGCCCCTTGCGCCAAAGTACTGTCCAATTTCAAAACTCAAAGTCATTGCATCATGTTCCCTGCCCATGCACCTTGGGAGGGATAAGTATCACTGCCTGGCAGCTGGTTTAATCTGTTCTTCTCCAAGGCTAGGCCACCTCAGCATAGCATAGCAGTCTCTGAAGGTAGCGAGGCACACCTGCAGGAAGAGATCCAGGGGTCAGGGTAGAAGGCACAAAATTAGGGTACAATAACCCCCCTTTTAGGCAGGCACATGTCAAGGACTACCCCTGCATCATCACCAACTTATGTCATGTAGGCTCCTATGACAGAAGCCACCTGCCACAGGCATGGGTAGACCAGATCCAGGATTGCAGGGGTGATGTCCCACACAGCCAAAGGGAGTATGGTCACGTGTGTAGTGAAGAGACCTCATTGCACATGTGCCACATGACTGGAGGGGTGCAACTACAGCCCCTTGCTGTGAATACTGTGAGTTCATGGACACAGGATCTGCTTGGAGAAATCCCTTTCAGCTCTTCAGTTTGCTGCCCTTTACTCTCTCCCCCTCCCCCACACCAGCCTCAGCCCCAGGACTGTAGGCAGACATCGCAGCATATGCAGAGCTCCCAGGAGGGTTTCTGCTGACAAGCTGGTGACCTTCAAGAGCTTATTGGGCATGCAGTGTACAGCCAGAGGGGGGTGCCACCACACCACCATGCCTCCTCTGGATCCTCCCCTGGCCACAAGGAAACCATCTCCCTTCTGCTTGATTCACTGCCATGACGTGGACCACACATTTGGATGGTGAAGCTAAGTCATGCCCCTCTCCAGGGAACCTCCCCTGCTTTGCCCCAGAAGGGGATGCTGGAGGAAGTGACTGGCCTACCTGCCTGCTAGTGATTTTTACTTCTCAACCAGGCAGCAAGGAGCTCACCTCCCCAAGGAGGGCTCGGGATCTGCCTGCCCTAGGATGGCAAACAAAGCACTTCAAGTGGACAGATTAAAGAGCTGCCTTGGACTATGCTGAACCAGTATGTCCTAGGGTGGAAACAGCCTAGCAAAGCCATGCTGCCAAACTCCCACATTAGTCTGGTCTGCTCTTCCCCGTTCCTGCTACCTTTGAAGCCAGCTGGCTCAGGGATATTGGGCAGCTTCTGGATCTCCATGGGCAAAGTCCAGCCAGATCCATCATGCCAGGTCTTCCTCCCAGCCCATCTGTACCCATCATGCTTTGCAACATGTAACCCACTTTCCAGCTTGAGGAGGACTCTCTCTCTGGGTCATGACCCTGGAGGGATGCCACACGACTTTCTCTATGACTGACAAGTCTGTGCCACATCCCTTTCTAATGGCACCACTGGCTCTGCCCAGTAGCAGGACCAGCAATTTGGGGTAAGGGGCAACTTGCAGCAGTGTAGGCCATGCTTCCGACACCAGAAAGGGCATATCCCCAGGAATCTCCAGGTCTACATGGACTAAGCAGCAGAGAGGTCTGAATGGAGAGTCAAGGGCAGCAAGGTTATACAAGGCAGACATCTCAAAAGCTTTGAGTACAAAGAAGTAGAGAGAACACAGCCCAACATCAACACCCTCAGCTCTGGCTGGGCAGACTGGAGCCAGCTTCCCAGACAGCCCTGGAAGGGCAGCCCCATCTTAACTAGCAGAAAGTCAGGGAGACAAAGTGTGAGGGATCACAGTCCCATCTCAGCTCCCCATCTATGTGGGCACAAGGTCCTCCCCTCTATCCCAGAGGCCCTCAGAACTCTGCCAACTCCCTCCACACTGCTCAGACCTCAACTCTTGGTTTGGGCAGGCCAGCAGTGGCTTCTTGCCCCCCCCAATGAGCCCACCCCTGCAGCACTATGCTACTCTGAGATCCTTAAGGCTTTTGCCCATACCCCTGGCATTGCCTAGATGCTTTCTATCCTGGTAGAGTCATGGCAGGGCCCATATGGAGGAACTAGCACATTCTGGGAGAGGCAACCACCACTGTCAGCCTACTAGTGCCCAGGCCCTGGTGCCCTTTGCCAGGCAATGCAGACATTACTCACTCCATCTTGACCTCCAGCCGGTGGATGGTCTGCTTATCTAGGTAGCGGCAGAACAAGGAGAGGAGGTTGCTGGGGAGGACAAGAGGCTCCACCAGAGAGGTCTTGGGCACTTGGGACAGCTCTCTGGCAACCAGGAATACAGTGTCAGTCCTGAGGAGGGGACCAAACCCAGCAGTGAGTGCCTGACTGGCACAGCATGCACTGCAGACACCCTCCACCCCATCCTTGCGGTACCTCACCATTTCTCAAAGTCCCCGCTTTGCGGCTCCAAGGGCACGTCCGAGGAGAGCAGTTTCTCACCATGGCTCAGCAGTGAGTACAGAAGCGAGATCCCAAACTGCAGGAAAGTGCATATTGGCAGCTCAGAGGAGGGAACACTGCCTCAGCCCCTCACAGCCTTATGCTACCTGGTCTGGGACCAAGACAGTAGGATTTCACCATGCCAGAAGGGCCAAATCCCTGGAAGCATCCTGGAGTCCCACTCTCCATGCCAACTTCCTGGCCTGGACCTGGGACATATGCTTCTTCTTCCCCCCCACCCCCCGCACTAGAGCTGCATACCCCTCTCCCCACAAGATCTTTGCAGAGGGCCCTGCTGAATTTCATTACCCTAACCCAAACACACCTGGTTCTTCAGGGCCATGGCGAGTGGCAACTCTAGAGAGTCAGGTAGCGGTCTAGTTAGCTCCTGCAGGACCTCAATGAGCTCACTGAAGGTCATCTTGCCCACCATCTCGCTGAGGGGGCCGTAGAGAACTGGAAGTGACTAACAGGGCAGAGACGGGACAGTAGGGTGTCAAGGTCAACACCTGCTGGGATGAGCTGTATTCCTGCACTCTTGGAACGTCCCCACCCTGCCCCTGCTTCCACAGGGCATCTGCCTGTGCAAGAAAGGCCAGGAAGCTAAGCCAGCCAGCAAGTAGCACGGGGAAGTTTTGCAGAGCTGGAAGAACATCTCGTCTTGCTATTACAGGGTTTGTGGGATCATTCAGGGTTGTGCACCTACAAACCTTCTTAAGGGTGTTAAAGTAGAATTGCTCTTCAGAGACTAGGTCACAGCCTGGTGAAGCTCCCCAACAGGACTTCCCCTCTCCGGCTAGAACTGTTTCCTTTCAGTGGCACTGCCCCACATCCCCCTCACACCACTGTCTCCCAGTCAATGGGACCAGTCCCTTAAGCCAGCTACCGGCCCCCTCCTACTTCCTTCTCCTGAGCTCCCTGCCATTGGTCAAGTGCTTCCAGAAGGGCCCTTCTAGGGAGTTATGAGTGCGTGCTAAGTGAATGCAGAGGCCAAGCCCTTTGCTAAGCCCAGAGCAGGGGGTGGCATGAAGAGTGGATACTGGTGCCCTGACTGTACCCATTCTCCTTTCCCCCTGCATGCCATTACCTCATCCAGTACATCCTTCCTCATGAGGAATGGCAGGTGGCGGGTGATGGCAACCAGGATCCCCTCGGCCTGCTCCCGTGCCAGGTGGGGCAGCAGCCGTGCCGTCAGCTTCTTGCCCTTCCGCACACACAGCACTTGCAGAAACTCATCCTCTGCCTCCCTGGAGGACAGGGGGTGGAGTTGGTGCAGACTCCATGGGAGCCATGACTCATCCCAGCCTGCAAAGGGACCTGGGGTTGCCAGCAAGGGAGACTGAGTGGGTTCTCTCAAACCCACCATCTCCAAGACCTTTCTCCCACCAACTCTGTGGTGGTGGCTGGAGCTTCACCAAGGGATTTGCTACCTGCCCTCAAGCCATCCCTCCCTAGGGGCCAGCAGCATGCTGTGAGGTTGCACACATGCGCACCATCCGACTCACTCCTCAGTGCCGCACGCCCCAGTCTTCAGGGTGTGGAAGATGCGGCCCACTTCATGGCTCTTCTTCTCCCGGAAGCGCGGGTGCTGTTCCTCTGGTGCCAGGGTCATTTTCTGCTGCGTTTCCTCCACATCCAACAGCTGCAGAAACATCTGGAGAAATGTGACAAGTTAAGTGGGGGGAGCCTTCATCAGCTCTACACATCCTTCTCCTCCCAGATAGGGAACCTTCAACTTCATCCTGCAGTATTCAACCCAGTGACTATGGGGCAGACTTTTCTCACTGGGCAAGACACTCCAGCCAGGCAAGCAACTCCTGTCCACTAAGACACCATCTCTCAGTCTGGGTGGAGACCAGGGGTCCTCAAACCTAGTCTTATTTTATGCTCTCTACTGAGATCCAGCAGCTCCATTAGCTGAAGGAGAGACCATGGATCTTAAGTTTATTTTCCCAGAGTGTGCACGTGTGTGTTGTCCAGGGGGAGGGGTGCAGCAGTGGAAAGACTCCAGCTGTTGTTAAGCCCTGTACTTTCCCAAATATAGGAGGCTTAACTACAAATGTGTGGCACTGGATAGTGGGGAAATGCATTTGTGCTCTGTTGGGTTTGGGTTTTTTTAAGCAAGGAAGGATCAGACTAGGTCAGTACTTGGTAAGCAAGACATCAAGGCACCACAGCTGGAGTCAGACGAGACCCAGCACCCTGATTTTCTGTGCTCATTAGTCCCAGGGGTTTCCAGGCCTTGTGATAATACAGATTGCCTTGACACTTTAGCCAAGCCACAGCCTATGAGCTCCAGATAGATCAACTCTACAGGGGACTGGTGGCATGGCCAAGGATTAACTCATCTACAGCAGGACACACAAACCATCTGACTTTCTTCTTTCTCAGTTGCTTGCCTAGGGCTGTTCTGAATCTCCCAGCAGACAGGCCCCTATGAAGGTGCAACAACCCATTGCCAGGAGGCACTGTGTAGAAAAGGAGGCAAAGGAGCCAAGAAGCCCTCTTTGCTAAATAGGGAAATCCAGGAAAGCCTAAGGGCAAAAAAGGGGTATGCAGGCTGTGGAAGCAGGGGTACCTACCAAGAAGTATACCTCCTTGGCTTGCATTTGCAGGGAATCAGTCAGGAAGGCAAAGCAGCATTAAAACTTAAGATGGAGACAAAAATTAAAGGGCAACAAGAAGTCCTTCTTCAGGTATATAGGGAGCAAAAAGGCAGCACAGGGCAGCATAGGACCCCTACAGGATAGATTAGGGTAGTTGATGACATAGGAAGGACAAAGCAGAGCTCTTCAATGAGTTTTTTGCCTCTATTCTTGAACATGGATCTAGACAAATCTCCCAAATGCATTAGATAGAAGCAGGAGGAACACCAGCCCACCTACTGTCAGTGCTGACCTAGTAAAGAGATGCTTGAAGGGGCTGGGTGTGTTTAAAAAAAAATCAGCGGGACTGGATGAGCTCCATCCAAGGGTGCTGAAAGAATTAGCCAGTGTCATAGCAGAGCTGAAAGAATTAGCCACCTATAGGCTCAGGAATGACCTCAGCAACACAGCAGCGGAAAGAGACCTCAGAGTCGTTGCTGACTCCAAGATGAATACAAGTCGTCAATGCGATGAAGTAAATCAGCAGAGCTAACTGCACTTTGTCATGCATTAGTAGGTGCACCACAAGCAGGTCCAAGGAGGTGAGGCTTCCCCCTCTATGCAGCACTGGTCAGGCTGCAGCAGAAGTACTGCATCCAATTCTGGGTGCCGCAGTTCAAGAGAAACATGGATAACCTTGAGTGGGTCCAGAGGAGGGCCACTCATATGGTTAGAGGCCTGCAGGGAAGGCCCTATGGAGGAAAGGCTGAGGGACCTGGATCTTTTCAGCCTCTGCAAGAGAAGGCTGAGGGGGGCATCTTGTGGCAGTATACCAATTCACCAGAGGGGGGAGGCAGCAGCAGGGAACAGGATATGCTGTTTACCAGGGCACCCCCTCTGGAATAACCAGGAACAATGGCCACAAGCTGATAGAGAGCAGTTTTACGTTGGACGTCAGAAAGAATTTTTCCACCGTTAGGGTTGCCACAATCGTGAACAGGCTCCCAAAGGAGGTGGTGCTCTCCCCTACCTTGGGGAGGGTGGGGGGGTGTTTTCAAGAGAGACTGGACAAGCACCTAGCTGGGGGTCACATGACTTTACTTTTTCCTCCCACAGGCAGGGGGTCGGACTCAATCTATTGAGGTCCCTTCTGACCCTAGCATCCGAGTCCTACAGCACCTTCCAAAAGCTACTTGAAGGTGCTGTCAGACTTGTCCCCA
>NW_017728996.1:53105179-53111088 GCF_001723915.1 Gavialis gangeticus | reverse complement strand
TTTTTTTTTTTTTTTTTTTGCAGGTGTTCCATAAAATTAACCTCATACCCACCCTGATCCTTTTCCCTCACCTGCTCTGCTTTGTGCTCCCTGCCCTCTGGGCTGCCTATTCCCTACCCAGTCTGCCACATGACAGAGGCTGCCCATGCCACTTGTAGCACCTGTGCAGCAGGTTGGCAACTCCTGCTTTAAGTAAACTGGCCAGCAGCTAAGGCCATACTAAGACTCAGGGTGAACTCAGGCACTGCTCGTCTGTTATGTGCCCAGGGCTCTGTGGGCAGTCCCCTACATACCTCTTCCAGTAGGGCATGGTGCACAGCATCAATGGCCCTGCGGGGGCTGTAGCATGTGGACATGGCAACCTGGCCCAGTGATCCTGCTATGCGCACCACTGGAAGAGACAGAGATGTAGTGTGCCTGGTCCCCCCTGTAGCCCCACAGCTTGCTCATGTTGCATCTCATCACTCAAGCCCCTTACCAGAGTCGTAGGTCTCCATCTTCTGGATATAAGGCGTGACTAGCTTGGGAGGCTCCTGCTTGCTCCGGCCCCCAAAAAGCTCCTCCTCTGCCTGCTTTCGCTCCAACCGGTGGTAATATGCCTGCAAGCACAGGATGGCAGAGCGGCGGTGAGAGAGGGCAGAGTGGGAGCAGCCCCATGGTGAATGACAGGAGCTCTACCCTCCTGCTGGGGAGGAAGAGGGCAGAATTACTGGTCTGGGCACACAAGCCCATATGGCTCTTAGGGCTAGTGTACATGGTCTAGCTCTCAGCTGGGATCTTACCCCTCTGCCACGTGTCCTCCTAAGTACACCTGCTATAGGCCTGGTCAGGACAGAACAGATGCACTGAGATGCCAGCCCTGCTCTCAGTCCCAATACCTGGGCTGAGTGTTGGATATGAAGGCCTGGGGGACAGAGCCACACTGGCTGAGGCGGGCAGCCACTTGGTGGCTTCAGCCTCCTCCTGCTGGGAGGATCTCCCCTTTAACCACAGGGGCAGATGGGAGAAACACTCAGCTGAGCCAGGAGAGGTGTGGGTGAAAACCCAAGCCTCACCCAGTTGGGGAAGGGCATCCAGCTGTCTCCCTTTTGAAGGGGAGAAAGCATTGGATCCTTCTGCTCACCTGGTAATAGTAGTCATCCAAGTGGGGATTCTCACTCTGCAGCTGCATCATCTGCACCTTGATGACCCAGTCCTTCTCTTTAAGAGTCATGAGCCCAGCATAGGGGTCTGCTTTTGGGGACCAGGGCTTCTTGGGGGAGATGCTTCAGGCAAGAAACCATACCCCAGTGTTATTCCCTGCAGATACAAACCCACAGCACCCAGCCCCTCTCTTGCTATGCCATGTTCATGGACCAGCCAGGTGGGCTACCTGGGGAAAATGGCCAAGGGGAACCGAGGCAGGGGAGGCATAGGGAGAGGGAACAGCACTGAGTAAATAGATGGGAGGGAGATCCTTCCACAGGACCCAGAAGTTTGAGTAATCATGTGGATTGCTCCTTCCCTCCAGCCCTTGTCTATTTTGGGAGAGGACAGTCCCATTTCTCTGCATTATGCCTGCGCCCACCTTCCCCAGTCCTAGATCCTCCCTTCTCAAGCTGAGCCAGAGAAGGCAGGTGCAGGATTCAGGACAAGACCGTCCATACCAGAACTGACCCCACCATCAGGGTGTGTCCCACCCAGTTAACTGGTTTCCCCTGAAACTCTGGGTCTTCACCCCTCCCCCCTTGCTTGACCTCATTTGCACGGGAAAAGGCAGGCCAGACCTCTCCTTCTGCCCAGCTGCCCTTCACCCTTCCCTCCCAGACCTTTCCAGCCATGTGAGGATGTGGTGGTGGGAGGCACCCATAGAAGGAGGCTCTGCAGGGAGTGAGCGCCCCAGGTCTACCAACAACTTTACCTCTGCACCTGCCCTCGCTGCTGCCGTTGGTTCAGGATCCGCTGATGCTGGGGGTGCAGCTGAGTCATGTGGCTGGGCACACTGCAAAGGAATCCAGGGGAGGGTGGGATCCAGTGACAAGGAGGGCCTGGCAGTGGTTGGCCACCACGCAAAAAGCACAGCTGGCCACTGACTTTCACAGAAAGGCAGCTCCACCAGCAGGCTAAACTAACATCTGTGGGGTTCACCAGCCACACAATGCCTCCCTTAGCCCTCCATCCATCAGGGACCTAGGGGTTCAGCTTTCATTTCAGAATAGTCTCTCCCCAGCTGTCTTCACCTGCCACAGTTGAGGGGAGGGAGACTGCTTTCCCCCCTGGCCCTCCCTTCCAACACACTGAGGAACTGCAAGACTTGGATGCTGCACCTGCCAACTCCATACCTGAACTTCCCTTGGAGGCCAGCTGACGGACTAAAGAAGAGCGAGGGGTCAAGAGAAGGTGACATGGGGCCGAAGCGCATACCCAAGGGCTGCGTTGGTGTCCTGATATTGGGTGACATGGGCCTGAAGGGCATTGGAGATGTGTACTCTGAGCTCTGGAAGGGGAGGAAAGAAGCGTTAAGGACCTAAAGCAAGAACACTTCTTGAATGCCTCTTCTCCCAAAGGAGTCCACTGCCCTCCAGAATAGTTATGTTTGAGCCACTGTGCTCCTGCACCCACTGCCTCTTGATTAGTTGGCAGGACCACCCATCTCACTGAGGAGACTGCAGAGAGTAGGATGGGATCAACAGGGCAGAGAGGAACCTGTACAGGCAGCCAGAGACCACTTCTGGGACTTTGGCATTTTGCAGCAGATCCAGCCAGGATGGTGACTGGAGAAAGAACCTGACGCAGTCCTCATGCATATGGAGTCAGCAAGTGACCTATTCACAGGTCTTAGGAGCTGGCCCAGCCCCTGCCCACCCCTGTCCCCCAGCCTAGGTCAGGAATCACCAAAGCTGGCCTCTCCATCAGCCAAAATGATGATGCATCTGAGGGGCTTGGGATGCCATGGGAAGGAGGACAGCCATGTTGTTTGGGAAGAGGAAGCCCAAAATAATGGCCAGGCAAGGGCTCTGTGTACATGCCACCCCAGAAGCCAACAAGGAATGGTTTTTGGGATTAAAAGGTGCTTGACCTGGACCATGGGAGTTACAATGCAACCTACCTATGGAACTCCCTCCTGCAGGAGAACAGTCCAGTAATAATCACCAGCTGATCCCCTCAACAAGACCTCTTCAGGAAAACTCCCACAGATGTTACAAGCGCTGCTCCTGCCACTCAGTGCAGAAAGCTCTCCCAATTAAGAAGGTACTCAGGAGATGCTCTTCCCTGGTACAGAGCAGGACTCACAGCCAGACTGGTCAGGTTTAGTGCTTTGGCCAAAGCCTCCCATACAACCCCAGCAGGTGATGGGTTGGTTAGCTGCAACCCTGTCTAGTGCTTGTGTATTGGCACCCACAGGAGGCTGTGGCCAAGAGAGAAGCAGCAGCAGCCACCGCCGCCACCACCCGGTGCCTTACCTGACTGGGAGTGAAGAGAGGAGAAGCTCTGCGAGGTGGCGTGAAGGGCCGAGGGGAGTACAGGGAGCGAGGCATCATGGGAGACTGCTGCACAGCAGGAGACAGGGAGTGTTACTGGAAGCAGAGCTGTGGCAAGCTAATAGGTTGGGCCCAAGGTACCAGGCAACCAAGGCCTGCCCAGCAGTGTGCCTTGCTATATCAGCATTCGTAGGTATAAATGAAATGGAATAGGAGGCACAGGGATCTTACATTAGTCTGGCTGCTGTAAGAGGGCAGCACAGCATGCAGGCTACCTCAGCAAGGTACAGAGAAACTCCAGAGAGAAGAGTCTCAAGGCATAGCTTGCTCTTGGTTTCACATGGGACAGAAGAGGGGCAGATGGTCACAATAGGACAGACAACAGGAGTCCCTTACCTGCCGCATGAATCGCTGAGGGAAGGATTTAGGGGACATCATCCTGAAGTTTGGACGCTTGAGTCCTGGGGAGCCTGGGTACCCTCTCTGCACTGGGGAGCCAAGGAAGTCCAGGCTCATGTGAGATGTGGGGGGGACCCTTTCCAGCACTTGAAGGATGGCTTTGTCCTATGGGGAGCAGGGGAACACTATGAAAGAGCCATTGCACTATGTCCCAGGCACGTGGGGGATCCAAGGGAGGGAGAGGGTCTCAATCCTTGGCATCCCCCCTGCTAGGGACTAGGTTCCATCACCACTGATCTGTTTGGGTCAGCAAGCAAACTCGTCTTACGGGCCACCCATAATCCTGGGTGGAAGCATTAGTTAAGAGCAGCTGGGAGCATTGGCTAAGAGCGACAGAGCCTGAACGCCAGTAGCCACCACCAACATGCTAGGCCACAACTCCAAGCTTTGCGGCTGGCTAACCATCTTCTGCTTGGAAAGCAACTGAAAGGGCCTCCTCCCACACATGCCCAGCCCTTGGGCTGGAGGGGGCACAGGCCAGGGACAAGAGGACCTGCTCTGACAGAGCTCTTGCTACAGCCACTTCCTCTGGCTGGGGGCCGTGGGAGGGGCCACGTTCTGCACCTGGGACAGCCTGGCTCTCCCGATCCCCTAAGGAGCTATGCAGCTGGAGAAGTGTCAGCCCTACAAAGATCCCAAGCCCCACTGGAGCATCAGTCCAGCTGCACAGGGTAGGCAGTTGCTCTCCCATGAGCCTTTGTGCACTAGCCTGCTCTTGGAGAACCTCTCAATACCTCACTAATACCTTGAGATCCTATTTTCCCTCTATGCCAGCAGACCTGCATCAAGTTCCTTCCCACTAGAGGAGCAGCTCCTGCAGGCCATGCTTAGAAGCCATCCAACGTCAGCCCTACCCAAAACCCAGCAAGCACTTTGGCTTGGACCCTGGGTGCCCCCCTGCTGCCCTAGAGGTGCAGAGGGGCCCACAGTGCTCCAACCTGCAGTCCTTCTGGATGCAGGAAAGAAGGCAAAGGGTGGTGCTCACCTCCAGCATGTGATGTGATGGGATGCTGCCAGGGGATGAAGACCACACATCTGCAAGCACCTGGAAGGCAGCAGGAGCTAGTCAGGGGGGGAGGAAAAGAAACAGAAACAACTCCCTAGGAAAAAGACTCCCCAGGAAAAAGACAGAGGGGCCAAAAGGGAGAATCAGGGGGAGGACATGGCACAGGCAGGAACAGCTTAAATACCAGCCCGCCTGTAGAAGGCACTATGGGGACCTGAGCAGGAGACAGCTGTGCCAGAGAGCTCCCCCACCCAGTCCCAAGTTTCCCAGCAGGGGAACTATAGGGACACATAGGGAAGGAATCAGGTAGGAGGACCCACAATATGGTGGGAAGCCTATATCTTCCCTCCCCCCATCTAACCCTCCAGCAGAGAGCATTCTCTGGTAGGACGCAGAAGCAGATACAGCCTGACTGAAGACAGGATGCTTGTTACTTACCAAATCATCTGCTTTGTACCCTTCCCAGCTGGAACCAATGCTGCTGTCCACAACTGCGGAGTCCAGACTCTGCAGGGCAAAGGCGAGAGCTTGAAAGGGCAGAGGAGACCAGCATTCAGCTCCCAAGGGGCAGGCAGCTGGAGGAGTCACCCCTGGATGCTAGGAAAGGGGCAAGCCTTCCCTTCTCTCCCTCCTGCTCCAGGGAGACGGGTCAGGGACTTGCCCTGGGACCCGATAGTAAGAGCAGGGTTGGGGGAAGGACTGGGCTTAGTGCCTGGCACCCTAGTGGCGCAAGGGAGAAGGGGCCTGCAGCAGGAAAATATTGTGCCACCTCCCAGCAGACCCCATGCCCCAGCTGGGGTCCTCACACTTGGATCAGACACGGCCCAAGGCAATGGGCCAAGTCAGGCTTAGTTTCATAGTTGGTAGGGTCTGAAGGGACCTGAGCAGATCATCAAGTCTGACCCCCTGCCATGGCAGGAAAGAGTACTGGGGTCAAACAACCCCAGCAAGGTGTTCATCCAGCCTCCTCTTAAAGACCCCCA
>NW_017728996.1:53102390-53104639 GCF_001723915.1 Gavialis gangeticus | reverse complement strand
CCAATGCCTGCTGGTTCCCCCTGACTAGTTTG
Organism: Gavialis gangeticus; assembly: GCF_001723915.1. NCBI lineage: Eukaryota > Metazoa > Chordata > Crocodylia > Gavialidae > Gavialis > Gavialis gangeticus. The sequence continues at coordinate 53,104,607 of NW_017728996.1, read as the reverse complement.
TAAATGGCCACTAGATCCCCCCTCAGCCTTCTCTTGTGGGGAGTGAACAGGTTCAGGTCAAGGTGAGATCCCTTGTCCAGAGGCACCTGGGCCAACCATGCTCCTAGACCCAGTCACAGCTGGGGCTGGCCCTGGGCCTTACCTCTAGGGTGGGCTTGCCATGCACTGCTCTCATCACTGCTGGGTCTCCCAGGTCATTTTGTTCCTTGGAGTCCCTGTCATCATGGTGCTGCTGCTCCCCTTCCTCCTGCTCATCCTCCTCCTCTTCCTCCTCCTCCTCCTCCTCTTCCTCCTCATGCTCATCTGCCCCTAGCTCCCCCTCTTCCTCTATGTCACCATAGTCCTCTAGCCGAGTCCCAGGCTCCCCTTCATGCTCTTCCTCTGCCTCATCCATCTCCTCTAGAATAGAAGGCTTCTCTTCTGCCTCAGGCCCAGGCTCCTCCACAGCCTTGCTCTCCTCATCCTCCTCCATCACTGTCCCTTCTTCAATACTCTTGTCCATGGGACTTGGCTCAGGGTCTTTATCTTGAGGGGCTGGGGCTTTGGCCACCTCCTCTTCCATGGAGTCTCGATCTTCAAAAGTAAGCAGGGCTCCAGTCAGGAGATGGGTCACTGGGGGACTGCCTGGCAGCTCCATGACAGACCCTTTGGTAAGCTCTGCCTTTCCTCCCCCCGCACTGGTACCAACCAAAAGTTAGTGTAGTGGAGACCAGATTTTTTTTTTTTGCTACAAGTGCCACAAGTTAGCTCAGCACCCTCCCCAAGTGCCATGTGATCCCTTTCCTCTGCCTCACCTGCTACTTTGCTTTCTGTTCCCTGGCCCATCTGTTGCTCTTTCTGCTTCCTTCCAAGTGTGCAGCATGCCACACAGGCTGTCTATAGATTAGCTTAGGGGTGGCCATCAAGCCTCCTACTCTAAACAATATGAAGCCTCAGATCTCCGTGCCATAAGCCTCTCCTCTCCCACTCCTCCCAGCCTACCTGCTAATATTGAAGCCTTCCTGGGCCCACTGCCCCCACAGTTATCTTTCCTCAAGACCAGAGCCCCTCCCTCCTTCCACTGCCCCCTCCCTACCTAACCCAAAGGTCATGTCATTGTACAGGTCAATCTCTTCATCCTCCTCAGCCATTTCCTCCAGCAAAGGCGCATCTTCTGCCAGAAGGTAATCTTCTAGGACCTGGGAATGGACAGAATGAGAGGAGCAATAGCATATCCCAGTCCCTTCATGGAGCTAAATGGTAGAGGCAGGAGACAGTACCACTTGTCTGGAGCCAGAGGCATGGGCTTCACACCAAAGGAGCGCCCCAGTAGTGACAAAAATACCCTTCCAAACAACTGCAGATGGGGCAATTCCCTGCTGGCCAGCTCAGGACCAGCTGTACTGCTCACATACCTCCAAGATACTAACTGAAAAGTGAAAGGGCATGGTCCTACTTTTTGTAAACTTTCATCCCTCCCCCCATCAATCAGTCAGAGGCACCTTCCTTCAGTATGCTTTAAACTTTCAGGGCCCAACCCTGCCACGAGCTGCATGGGCTCAGAGAGCACCAAGAAGCCCAGCGCACGGGCCGGGCGAAGGGGCCCAGCGAGGAGCAAGAGCCCACGGGGCGAGCTCGCGGAGAGCGGGCACCCCACAGGACCGGCTGCACTTGGGCCGCGGAGAAGAAGCGGCGGCAGAGGCGCCGGGGGCCTGCGCGGGGGCAAGGGGACATCGCAGGCGCCCTGCACCTCGGGGCGGAAGCGCGAAGCCGGGGAGCAAGAGGCACGTGCAGGTGCCCAACAGGGGCCGGGCCGGGGCGCCTGGAGCTGCAAGCAGCCCCCCTCGGGGCAAGGAGGCTCCCCCTGCACCACACCCCGCCCACAGGGCCGCGGTGCAAGCCCGGGGGGTGGGGGCGGGCAGCGGCTAGGGCAGGTGCAGCGCAGGGGAAGCCTCCTCGGCGTCCCCGGGACGGGATGGCCCAGCTGGAGGAGCGGGGCAGTGGTTGAGAACACTTACAACCGGGTCGCTACTCCCCGCCATCCCGCATCCGCCGCTCGCCTCCACGGGGTCGGCCCTAGCCGCTGCCGCCTTTTAAAGGGCAGTGGCACTGGGAGCTAGGCTCCTCCGCAGGCGCATGCGCAGCGCCTAACTTTCCGTACAACAACATGGCGGCGCCTAGGCGGGAAAAGCCGAGCGCGCCTGCGCACTCCAGCGCGCGTGTCTCCCCCCCCCCCCC
>NW_017728996.1:53090641-53102314 GCF_001723915.1 Gavialis gangeticus | reverse complement strand
CCCCCCCCCAGCTGGGGGCTGCCTGTCATCGTCACGCGGGCTCTCGCGTGCAGGCTGCGGGTCTTTTCTCCCGCTGATATAAGCCCGGGGCTGCTCGGTGAGAGGGAGGAGTGAAGGTCCTAGCTGGGTTGGGGCCTCTAAGTAACTTTTTGCCCATAGCAGGTTTGGAAGGGGAGCAGTGGCTCTGCTGCGTCTGTTCCCTCCTTAGCTGTTTGGCTTGGTCTCTAGTTCAGGGAGTAGATTGCAGTGGGGTATTGCACTTCTGTGCTGTTGGTGTAGCGAGGGTGAGGATCAGTCCCTGCCTGGGGTGCCTAACTGCTATTGAGGTGTGGAGATGGGCAGGTACACAGCCTCATCCAGGCTTGCCTCAAGATGCTGCCTAGAAACACTGCTGGTATAAAAAGCTAATCTAAATTGCTGCAGCTGTGTCTAGTGGGTGCTAACAATCCTGTTAAAACTGAGACCTGGATGTTCCCGGCTGGAGGGTCTGCCCCCTTACCCTCTGGTTCAGACCACTTGCTGTATTTGGGGTCAGGAAGGAATTTTACCCTGTGATAAGATTGGTAGGGGGCAAATCTTCCTTCTCCTGTAGTGGGGTGTATGGCTATCTTCTTGGGATCTCTGGAGTGTATTAAAAATCTTTACAACACAAAGATGTTGCTTGCCATCCCCTTGCTTTCCCTGTAGTAGGTGAGGGTGTTGTATCTTTGGGGTGTGTCAGGATTGATTGTGGTTTTTTTGCTAAAAAAGTTAAGATTTCTACAGGATGGCTTGGATAGGCAGGGCTGTCCCTAGGGTGGGGCAAATTGGGATGACCAACATACCCCCTGCACTTTGGGGGTCCCTGTGGACAGTGCCGTACAGGCTCTGCTGTGGCCACTGCCAGCTCAGCTGTAGCCACCATGCACCGCCAGCTCTGTTGCGGCTGCTGTGTGCCACCAGCTCCGTGCTCTTGCTGCTGCCCACCCTGGCCAGCATGGGCTGATATGCCCCAGGCCCTGTACACCCCTAGGAACGGCTCTGTGGATAGGGATGATCACGCCTCAAGCAGGGGGTTGGACTAGATCAGCATTTCTCAACAAGCGGGTCACAAAAATATGTGAAAGGGTTGCAAACAAACTTTAAAAATTGATCCTTGTTTAAAGGAGATAAACATGGGGAGTTATGGTTTTTTCTTTGCAGGCTGGCAGAGTTCCAGCCTGTGAGAAGCTGCTTGCCCTCACCCCCAGCCCCACACACTAGGAGGCTGGGGCCTGGATATCAATATTTACAAATGGGTCCTGGTACAAAAAAAAGGTTGAAAACAACTGGACTAGGTGACCTATGGAGGTTCCTACTAGCTTTGCTTTTCTGTGATTTCTGTGTGGGAGTGGGGAGAGGATGTCTCTGTGAACATAATGGGGTCTCCCGCTGCCATCCCTAAGGCCAAGCTGTACTGAGTGCACTTCTCAATGGCCTGAGCAGTCCTTTAAAATCCCTGCAATGAAGGGAACCAGAGGAGACTGGCTGATTATGGTATGTGCCCATTGGTATGAGAGATGAGCCCTGCAGCTTCCAGTAGCCTGACTGGAATCTGCCATGATTCTTTAAGGTAACAAATAGGCCTGGCTTGAATCTGTGTTGTGTTTGTTGCTTCAGCTCTGGGTCCGCAGAGGGCAGTGTTAAGGCAGAAGCCCACAGCTGAGCACATATTTAAGTAGTGATGAGTATGTAGCAACAGTTATTAACTTTGCACCTGCAGTGTTTCAGTTAGGTAGTTGAGACACTGCAAATATGTCAATTCATGTGCTGACTAGTCAAGTAGACAAAGGTGCACCTTTTTCAGTAGTGTGGCTTTCTTCAGCATGTGTATTGTTTAAAGGGTGCTAATGCTTGATGGTTCTCAGATTTTCTGAGAAGTGTTTAAAGTATCATGCTTGAAAAATACAGGATGCTTCTCTGGAAAGTAGGATGCTGTCAGTGAGAATCATTCCAGGGCTTCGTATCTGGTAAATGCAGCTAGCATCCAAGTAGCTATCACTAAAGCTGACAGGAAGTGTTCAGGATCTCATCTTTTGCTTTGGGCTGCTGTTTGAGATGGGATATGACTGCAATTGGTGCCTTGGTTTGTCCTGGACTCTGTGAGGGTACTGACCTACAGGTATAATGGAGAGTACACTGAGTGGGTGAGTTATCTTCCCCCTGAAGTATTGGATGCAGAAAAGAACTCTTGATGGTAAAGGGAGTATTTATGAGCAGGCTAAGTTGTTGTTGGGCTTAGATTTGGTTTCTGGTGAGTAAGTTTTGATTCCTAGATGGGATTTGAGGCACTTGTTCTGGACAGAGTGAATGAATGAATAAATCAAACTGTTTGGTCCCATCAGGCTTCCCAGGCCACAGAGAGATGATGAAGACTATAGATCCATGGGAACAAACCCATGCCCACAATCTGCTTCCATTTTCATCTAATACAGTATTGTTGGCAACTGCATTAGTAAAATAGGCTGAATGTTTTTCTTTTGGTTGTACAGTGAGCTGTGCTTGGGTAGAGTCCCTTTGGGGGTGGATCCCAACTCTGCGCAGAGCCTGCTGCTAGATTGGGGCCTGTGAGATGCCTGGATTATGAAGAATATTCTGGGCTTGTTCCTGAAGCCCTTGTTGTTTGAGGAATGCAGCAGATTTACATGTGTAGAATACATCCCTGAAGGGGGTAGGAATTCACCCCCCCCCCATGATTGTGGTATGTGTTGATCTGCCTTCACGGATCCTCTTCCTGGAACTCTAAAGCTGTTGCTTTAAGTGTACGCAGTAAAATGCCCAGAATTAGTAAATCAGAACATGGAATGATTTCCTTACTCCTCCCACAAGGCATGTGCTAGTTCCCTCTCCTCCTAACTTCAGGAGTGCAGGTAGCTGGAGTGGGGACTGGGTTGGGAAGAGGTCTCCTCAGATGGCCAGGATGTGTTGGTAGCTGTGCATGGGGGTAGGAGTGACTGACTGATCACTCTTTGTCAGTACTGCTGGCCTGGTCTCTGGCTTAACTTGCTGGTTTTACTTTTCCTTTGCCTCTCCAGCTTCCTCCATGCGATAATGATGAATTTATGGCCCAGCTACATCCCTGTAGGCCCTGGCCTTCCCCATTGTAAACTGTGCTCTCTGGGCTCAGCAGGATAAGGGTGCTTCATGACCAAGAGAATTACAAAACCAGGATGTTTGTATAAAGCATCTTGGCTTTTGCTAATGCCTAGTTCAATGACAAGGCTTGACTGAGGGCCAGAGCACAGGACCTGCCATACACAGTACCAGTCCACTGGTCTGGTTAGTCTATTAATCTCTGATAGATTGGTACCAAATTGGATGTAAATATTTGAGATGGCTGGGCCTTTGGGGCTGCATATTGTATTGAGGCTAGTGTGCCAAACTTCTAGGCAAAGGCTCAAACAAAGGGCTTGTTATACTATACCTGTGACTTGCCCACAAAAAGGGGTATATCAAGTAATTCTAGTGAAAGGTATTTGATGTTTGTCCTTCGTCTTCTTTGCACCCTTCCATTTAGACACAGGATACCCCTCAGGGCTGGATACTCCTTGCTTTAAATTGTGTCTTTCCCTTAGTAGGATTTGATGCTAGAAGTGGCAAGAATTTTTGGTTTAGCAACATAGCAGGCAATTCTTTTTCTCAATATAGGCTATAATGGATATAGTGGAGGGATGGGCTTGTGCAGTACCTCTGCTCTACAGCTCCTGAAGGAAGGAAGCATTGAATGCTTTTCCCCAACAGATTTTCCTTGGATCCAATTAAGAATCCTTTCTCTCTCACTTAATTACATAAATTTTGGGTTATAGGTGTTCCACAAGTAGAGAGGTTTGCAATTCTGGCTGCTGAAAACAGGGATTGATGTTCCTCCTCCTCCTCCTCCGGGCTCCTGGAGACAAGACAGAACAAAAAAACAAATTTTACCTTTCCGGTGACCCTTATACTTCTACATGTATTTCTGAGCTCAGGATATTCCTCAGCAGCACAATAAAACTTGTCAGTGTGGCAGGTGCTGCCTTTCAGATTGTTAACAGCACCTGTGAAATGTGCTAGATTTTTGCAGATTTCAGAGCTGCTGCTTACCTGCAGCAGAGATGCAGCCCCCACCCTGCTGCTGGAATGGAGGAGTGAAGGGGGGGGAGGAAATTCATGACTACACCATAGCATCAGCAGTCTGAGGGCTTGGTTTCCTTCTGTCTTGAATAGTAGTTTACACCTGTGCAAAGACTAGTCAGAATGGAAGTGATGGCACCTGTTTCTCACGTGCATTTCAGGAAAAATTAGGCCCCGAGCCCTTGTTTCTGTTGCTGTTGTTGCATAAATTGCTGATTTTATCCCCTGGAGGCTAGTCCAATTCACCTCTAGAAGAGAGTCACACTTTCAGGCTGGGTCCAACTCTATTTTATTGCTTGCAAGCAGGCCAACAGAGGAGGTTGTTGCTCAGATCAGTGTCAACCCTAAACAAAGCGCGCACGCTGCTTTTATTGAGCTAGTAATTTTTAGCTGGCATGTTACATTTTGATTGGTCATTACAAAACAAAACCTGGGCAACATGTAAGACATGCGTAGTGGGCCATCCTGTACCATGTGGGTGGAAAGTTACAGAATGCAGGGGTTAATACTAAAACAAGGAACAAAGAAACATAGAGAAAAGTATCTATTTTCGCTACATTGTGACAGCTACCATGAACAGTGGAGTAAAAAATCCAGTTAGTTTTAATCTCAACTTTCTGTTTTCAGCCCTGAACAGATTGGCTTTCCTACTTATCCTGGCTAATGGGTGAGCATTTTTCAAACATTCAGTGTATGAACTGCAGAACTGGAAATGGTCCCAATGAATTTATTTGTATGGACTTTATAATCTATTAGAATAAAAAATAAAAGTTCTCAGTTGTGGGTCTGCTTCTACTGAACTGCTGGCTGGCACAGGGTTGGTTCTTGAGTAATTAACTTTTAACATGACTGTAGGGAAATGTAAGCACTTCCTTATCTTGCCTTCAGCTGCCTTCCATGGTCACAACTGAGCTCTTGTGTAGAACAGATCGTGCTGTAGTCACAAAACACTTATGATCTCTTACTAACCTTTTGCTTTCTGTATGTAGACTGTAATAGCTGAGAGAGCAGAGATGTTCTGAAGTTGGGAGAGAGCTGCAAGATACTACTTTGCTTTAAGCTAAGTGGATTACTTTGGTCTTCTAGAAAGTCATGCAGGGAAGAAGCTAGAGTTCAGGTTTCTTTTACAGAAACTCCTGCCAATCCTTATTGTTGACATCACTGGAAATTCCCAGATGAACAGGAGGTGGGACAAAGTCCTTTCTGCTGGCAAAGTCTTGGGCATATATTTTGTTTTGCAGAAATCAATCATGCAAATAGCCTTGCAAAGTCAGAATCCTGGGAGCAAGATACTGAGTGATGACTAACTGTTTTGAAGTGGAAAAGGTGGAACATGTTCACTTAAATCTTAGATGGCATTAGAGCTTGTTCCAGCTGACCATCAGATCCATGAGAGGTTCTGAAGAACGCTGATGGGCCTGGAGTATTTTCCTAGCATCTCCCTCACCACAAACCTCTAGGTTAGAACATGGCAGCTACTTAACAATTCACATTAAGCACAACAAAGTAGGGTTGCTCTTTACTACTTCTTGTCCTAATTCATGCAGTGTAGTGGCAGCAGAATGTGAGGGACTGGTGCATCTTGATTCCTTGTTACTGCCCAGTTCTAACTGAGTTTACTCCTGTCTAGGACTTTGTTTTTTCTTTCTCCCTGAGTTGTCTTTTAAGCTTGACAGATTAAGTAGCTGCAGCCCTAGCCCTAACTGTTGTACAGCTGGCCTGTGCATGCTACACTACTCTAGCTAATGAATAGCTTTCTTCTTTTATAGCTAGGGGGGGTGTAAATTTCTTGCACTCCAAACGCACTTGTGTGGCACACAATGTAAATATTTTTAATTCAAACGGGATGCCTGACCTAATGCCCTGATGTACAAAATAAGTGTTGGTGGATATTTAAAAGCATAAATAAACAGGATTTGGGTCTTGTCTGGAAATGGCACTTCCAAAGGTAGAATTCCCCTTGCATCAAGCTGGTGCATTGAGTTGTTACTGAGGGAACAAAAATGACTTCTTATGGTAGTGTAACTAGTTATCAATTACAAATTGATATAGGTAAGTAAGGGGCCTTTTATAGGTTAATAACATGTACTGCTCTGCCCTTTTTGGGGATGAAAAGAAAATTATATACCAGGACCCAATTCGGGGAGCAGGTGACACTTGTTAGTGTATTGCCAGTTCAAAGTGCTTAAATCACAAGTGGAACACCTCTAAACAACAAAATAATAAGTTTAATGCATTTAAGGAGTTTTTATTTTGCTCTCTGTGCCTTTAACATGCACTTGGACAATGTTTTCAATCCTGAGGACAAGACACTTGCTTTTTTTGCAGTTCCTTCTAAGTTTACATGATGCCAGAAACTGGAGCAATTTGTCATGGGACCTCATAAAAAGGTTATCATGAAGTGGTCTCTTCCACAAAGCTAAAGGTTGATACAGTGAAAAGGGCTATTTGGTTTCTGAGGCTGTGGGAACAAGACTTAAACTTTCAGTTGCAGTAATTTTGATTTCTGCCTCGATAAGGAGGGGTGGGGCTCTGACTGTAACTTCCTGGGTAGCAACTGTGTTGCAAGCAGGCTGCAACCTTGAAAGGGGATTTTCTGTTATGAACTAAGTTGATTTCTGTTGTTCAGGCAGGAACCTTTCTTTGAGCCCCTCACAGGTGTTCACAAGCAGGGCAAATGAGAAGCAACTGTCATTTCCTGAAAGGCCTTATCTCGGCCTGATTTTTGGAAGACCAAACTATATATGTCAGGTTAAAAGCAATCATTGGCTCTCAGTGAGTGTAAGAAAGAAGACCCAGGTTCTGTGCCTGCCTCCTCTTGCTGCGGGGATCACATGCATGCCATTGAGAACAGGCTCTGTTTTTGGCCTGTTCTGCATGATTTAGGGGGCAGGTCTGGGAGGGTGTGCTGGTGCGCTTGCACAGCTTCTTGATTCCTGCCTTCCTCCTCCAAACTTTTAAAGCCATCTGCCTGGCAGTGCCAGCAGTGTTTCTAGCCAGGCAGTGCTGAGGAGTCCATTGACTTCCTGGCACATAGTCACCTTCCCCTGATTCCTTCTAAACTCTTCATTTCTCAAGTGTTAACAACCCTTTGTCCTCTTCAGTGGTCTTGATGCTCCCCCAGTCCAGCCAACCTTTGTTCTGTGCTTCTGCTGCCTCTTCCCTGCTCCTGGTAAGGAAGCTGCTACTTCACCGCCCTGGGGACTGTTTTTAACTTGTTCCAATACGACCTTTATATTTGTTTTTTGCTTCCATCTTAAATGGAATAACCCAGCCCTAGTTGACTAGTAAGGCTTATAGTTCATGCTTCACTGGAGAACAACAGGTGTTTGTGCTTTAGGCCCCTCACCACTCGCAGCCCCCTCAGACATGGGGCCTAAAAGTGCCGGAGCATCTCTCGTTGGACCAGCTACGTAGTTGGGAAAAATGGGTCCACCTCGCGAAGGTAAAGCCCGCTTCCTCATGGCTCCGAGGACGAGGAGCCAGCTGCTCCGACACTGGCTTTCAAAGGGAATTTTAACAGGTTTCAATGTCAGCCATGAAGCGTCAGGGGCGAGGGGGTGGTGTTCCAGGAAAGCGAAAGCGAAAGGAGGCCCCGGCGTGGGGCGTGAGTGCGCAGGCGCCGGGAAGCCCCGCTCGGGCTCCACTAACCTGTCCGCGCCTCTTCTGCCCGGGGACTAACGACGCGTGGGGCGCGGCCGCACGGCGATTGGCAGCACGGCAATTGGCAGCACGGGGCGGATATAAAAGGGGTGGGGAGGCGGCTGGCAGCTACTGACTGTCAGGAGCTGGACTGGTGCGGTCGTATAGAATGGCGCGTGCGGAGAGTTTCAAGACGGTGCTGATCTTGCTGGTCGCGCTGGTCGGCCTTGCCTGTGTGGAAGCCACCACAAGTGAGAGAGGGGCGGCCTCCTGCGTGGGGCTTGTTGCTGGGGAGGCGGGGGTAGCGGCCCCGGGAGCAACGGGTAGGGGGCGGGGGAGTAATGGCTCCAGGGGGCCGGGGGCTTTTTTTTTGCACGGGTCCTGGAAGCACGGGAATACCAGGTCAATGCATGGAGTGGATGGAGCAAGCTCCAGTTCCACCACCCAATACCAAAAAAAATCTGCTCAATATAGACCTCCTATGGAGGACATATTCGAGACAATCACCTGGCCTGGGGAGCCCTCTTACGTGGTCACGGTGCTTCCCCTTCCAGGTAAGTCAGCGCTTCCCCGCGCTTCGGCCACGGGGCTGGCGGGGCGGGCAGTGGGCCCCTTGCTCCCGGAGCAGCGCTCGGGCGTGGCGCCAGGGGTTTCCCGTAAGTCACGTGGTCGGTTTCGCTTCTGGCTTGTGGCAGTGACGCATTGCTGTGCGGGAAGCGGGGCTGCACCTCGGTGCCACAAGTCCAAGCAGAGCTGCCGCCCCCTGGCCCGGACTCAAGGTCTGCGCTGCCCGGGGCTGAGGCAGGGCAAGCTGGGCGCTGCCAGGGGTTTTCCCGTGTTCGTCTCCCCGGGCAGTCTCCAGCATTTGAGCTCTAGGAAGGTCTGAGGCAGAGCCCGAGCACCTTGCTCACCCCTGTTAGTAGCTGCAGGTGTCCCTTGTCCACCAAGAATTTGTCCCATCCCACCCCCCCTTTTTTTTTGTCTGTGATATCCTGTGTACATTTCTGCTGCCCCCCCTGCCCCCTTGGAAAGAAGGGTCCTGTGCATGCTGCGCCTGCCTGTGGTGGGTCCCCCACAAGTAGCCAGGAGAGCTCCTGACTCCTGTTTCTCCACAGGATCCCCCAAGGTGCAGGTCTACACCCGCTACCCCCTGGGCAGCAGTGAGCCAAACTTCCTGAACTGCTTTGTGGATGGCTTCCATCCCCCGAAGATTGACATCCAGCTTCTGAAGAACGGGAAGCCCATGGAGGGGATGATAAAGGGTGACCTGTCCTTCAAAGATGACTGGACTTTCCAGCGTCTTGTCTCTGCTCCCTTCACCCCCAATTCGAATGACATCTACTCCTGCAGCGTGAACCATATCTCCATGCAGCATCCCAAGGATGTCAAGTGGGGTGAGTGTCTTGCTATCCCCATCTTGTTTGCTGGGTTCTTTAAGAATAGGGGGCTAAACGTTGACAGTCCTTGTTGCTGCTACTCTTGTCTCCAGGACGCTGCTTGGCTGATTACTTGTTGTTGGCTTTGTTTTCCTTTTTTTCTTTGGAAAGAGTGGAAGATGAGATGATTACTGAATTCTTGTTTCTGTAGACATTTGGACTTCTCTTGGGTTCCAGTGACACAAACTGGGTATTAATGGAAATGTGTAAACTAATACGTTTGCATGATGCTGCTAGTTGCAGAAAAGAAAGATTAGATTCTGGGTATTTTGAAGGTGCTGTAAATCTAGTCAGTTAAAAGACCTGTTCAGAAGAGTCTGCAGCCCCTGTCAGTGCTGTACTAGATTCCAGTTGATGTTATCTGAGTATCTTAATGTTCTGTTTATCAGTTATTTACTGTTAAATAGCGATTACCAGAAACAAAATAGTGCATGTGAACCTGGTGCATGACTTGGTCCTTGAAGGGGATGCGAGGAAAAGAGCCTTGTATTATTCATGTTATAACTCCATCTTGTTTGTTTTTTTCAAAGTAAAGAAACCTTTGATTTATACATGGGTTTGACCTATAATTGGGCTTCTTGTTGTCCTGACTTACAGTTGCAGTATTTGTGTGCATATGATGTTTTTTCATTTGATGTGGGTTTTGTTTTGAAATTTGTAGTGGAGTTTAATCCTTTGGCTCATTTCCTTGTTTGTTTGTTTGGTTGGTTGGTTTTTTTTTTTTTTTTTTTAATTATCCTTTGGGATTTTGCAAGGGCCCTGATCTAAGGTCTTGATCAGAAGTTATCAACAGCTTTTTCCCTGGAATATGGTTCCTAAAATTGAACCTGAAAATATGGGATTGACTCTTATAACTGGTTCAGTGTGGTGCTTTTATTAAAAGAGCTTCTGGACTTGGTTTTTGTGGTTGTAGTTTGGAGATACAGGGCAGGATGGAATTCAGCTGAGCTTGGCTTGTTGAGAGGAGAGAAAGTAATTAATTGCAACAAATGAAACTAAGATCAAGTTTTAGACAGATACAGGTGGCAGTGGCCTGGTCCACTGCATCAGCTAGCACTGGTTATGCTGAGCATCTGTCTGGCTGCTGGAAGAGTTCATCCAGCACTGCATTACGTGTGTTCTGTGATTTGCAGGACGGTTATTTATGGTGTTTGAGCTTTCCTTGGAAGGAAGTCTCATATTCTGCCATTTTTCTCTTGCAGACCCAGATAACTGAATGTCTTCCTCAGCCAAAGATGGTAAGTTGCATGTTTTCTTTGTCTTGTTTTCAAAGAGTTCAGTACCAGACTGATCCTTACACTGTGGAGCCTGGGGAGGGGAGTGTGCAGCATCCTGCATTAGAGAGCAAGGGCAAGAAGATGAAGAACAGAGACGGTGTCATCCCACTAAATTTGTAGATGTTTGTGGTGTGCCTAAAATTTATACCCAACAATTTCCAAGAAATAGAACAGTATCTAGTCCTTCAAGAGCAGGGTGGGCAGTTATTAGGGCCCAAGGGCCATGTAGGGAGTTTTTGGTGAGCTGTCATAGGCCAGATCAGCACCCTTCCCCTTCCCCTTCCCCCCCCCCCCCCTTAAAATGCAGCAGCTCACAACTCCCTATGTGGTCTGGAGTGGAATCTCAGGGTGGCTGAGGCTGGGATCTTGGTGCAGTGACACAGCAGAGCCAGGCAGAGTCACAGTCTACTCCCCATATGGCCCTACAACAGGCATGGGTTCTGCGGGCAAGGGCGTGCATGCAGGGAGTGTATAGTTGTTCTGCCCTGGCCCTATGCTGCCACTGCCCTAGGACCCTGGGGTCCCCATGGAGACCAGCCAGGACCCTTGTGGGTAGGGCATGCTGGGACTGGCCACATGTGCCATGGCCTGGGCTGGGCAGCACCAAGGAACCCATCATGAGCTGGACAGAATCCCTTGGCGGGCCACATCTGGCCCACAGGCTGTATTTTGCCCACCCATTCTAGAGACTCCTCAGTTCTCCAGGAAGTAGAGAAAGCAGCCTTTTGAAATGAGATGAATTTTACAAAGCATGTCATAGGCCATACTCTAGTGAACTGCAGACTGCATTGGAAGTAGGAAATCATTACAGTGGTTTCCCTGGGGCAATTTGGGTTTGAATACCAGTAAGGTTTAGTATGCAGCAGAGAAATGGTAGCAGAGCAGCTGAAGCATCTTGCTGCGGTTCCAGAAGATATAAGTTCTTAGCCAGAATGCAGGACCTCCATCTAACCCAGGAGGTGCACAGCCCCACCAGGGAAGATGCCTTGTTGGACCTGGTGCTGGCCACGGGAGATGACCTGGTGAGGGGGCTGTGGGTGCTCGACCACCTGGGCGACAGTGATCATCGCCTGCTGGAATTCACCATCCAGCGCAAGGTGGCAAAGGCCTGCAGCGAGGCAGCAGCCCTAGATTTCAGGAGGGCGAACTTCAATGAGCTAAGGAGAATAGTCGGGGAAGCACTGAGGTCC
>NW_017728996.1:53053274-53090254 GCF_001723915.1 Gavialis gangeticus | reverse complement strand
CACTGGTCAGGCCACAGCTGGAGTACTGCGTCCAGTTCTGGGCACCACACTTCAAGAGGGATGTGGACAACATGGAGAGGGTCCAGAGGAGGCCACTCGCATGATCATGGGGCAGCAGGGAAGGCCTTATGAGGAGAGGCTATGGGATCTGAACCTGTTCAGCCTCCACAAGAGAAGGCTGATGGGGGGGATCTTGTGGCCTGTTACAAACTAGTCAGGGGGGATCAGCAGGCACTGGGGAAGTCCCTGTTCCCCTGAGCACTACCAGGAGTGACCAGGAATAATGGTCACAAGCTGGCAGAGAGTAGATTTAGGCTAGATATCAGGAGGCGCTACTTCACGGTCAGGGCAGCTAGGATCTGGAACCAACTTCCAAGAGAAGTGGTGCTGGCTCCTACCCTGGGGGTCTTTAAGAGGAGGTTGGATGAACACCTTGCTGGGGTCATTTGACCCCAGTACTCTTTCCTGCCATGGCAGGGGGTCGCACTAGATCTACTCAGGTCCCTTCTGACCCTAGAAACTATGAAACTAAGTTCAGGTGTCCCTAGACTCATGGTGAATGCTGTCCTGAGTTGATCTAGCTATAAAGGGGGTATGGGTATGTGGTTCTAGGACGGTGGGGGTAGTAAAGGCAGCTGGATGTGAAGCTAGCCACATAATCTTTAGTATGGAAGGAAGCTATAGAAATTGGTGTATTTTAAGCATATTTCAGACTCCCCATTAGGCTTGGGTAGACTTGATTTGTGTGAAGCATCCACAGATACTTGATTTGGAATATACTGCCAGAGGGATCAGCGCTTAGACTGAGGAACTCAAACTGATCTCAAAAGCTGCAGCTGGTTACAGAATAAGGCTCCTGAGGTGTAACTGCTCCCAGAACTTTCTCTAATTTTTTGGTAGTAATACTAGGATCTATTAGGAGTTACAAGGAGAGAGAGCAACCTTGGGACACTTACCTACATGTAAACCTAAAAGTGGGGATTCCTTGGGGCCCTCTTCTGGACATGATTCTAATTCAGTAATAGGGAGGATGGTTGCTTGGAGGATGAACTAGAGAATGCAGAAGCAATTTGTGGGCAACATCAAACCGGAAAAGTTTGCCAGCTGTCTGGAGGATCAAATCAGAATTCAAAATAATCTTGATAAATTGGGAGAGATGGTCAGAAATCATGGTGAAATTCAATAAAGACACCTGCAAAACGCCACAGTTAGAAATCAGCTGGGGAGTGAGCACTTGCTGAAGCAGGAAGGAATCTGGGAAGTTACATGAAATAAACTTCTGAGTCAATGGTGCTGTTGCAAAAAAGCAACTGTAATAGTTAGACCAGGGAGGTAATGGGTTTTAATCAGAACATGGGAGACCTCAGCTGGCAAACTGCACTGTTTTGGGTAGCACTTTTGAAGAAAGATGTAAACAAATGAAGGATGTTCTAGCAGTAATAATTATGAGGGGTCTAGAAAATATGACCTTTGAGGAAGCTGAAGGTCTAGAAAAGGCTGAATGGGGACATGTAGAATGTAAAAGGCTGCTGAAGAGCCTGGTGATGAACTGATCATCCTGTTGTTTTGGGAAAAGACAAAAAAGTACAGCTTAACTTGCAGCAAAGTAGATTTATAGTAGATGGGGCGGGGGGATGGACACTAATGAAAGCAGGGACATGCTGGAACAAGCTACACATAGGTGGTGGAAGAACAGGTCAGACAAACATTTGTGGATTGTCTCAGTGTGGTGGATAAGACAGCCTCTTGCCATTCCTCCAGCATAGGCCTTTTGGGATTCTAGATCATTGTGGCTTGGGTCTTGGAGTCTTTCCAGTTCCTTGTCCTCTAAAATAACTGTAATTACTCTTAAGTTTAATTTTCCTCATTAATACATTTTATCTCTTTACCTTTTCAGGTCTTGAAGTTATGCCTTGCACTCTGAAATTGGCTTCAGCCCTAACCTGTAGTCCTGTCTCCTTGCACCCAACTACTTGATATTTGAAATGAATACATATAGCTTTGTAACTAATACTGAATTATTTTTTCTGAAGTGGGAGGGGGGAGAGGGTCTTTTTGAAGTGAAAATTTGCTAGCATAAACTCTGATCTGGCACTTAGTTGTGTAGAGCTAAGAGTTGGCCTTTTGGTCAAATTCACTGAGCTTTCTGAAGAGAGAGAGAAGCACTTGGCTACTAACATGGTGAGCGCATTGTAGACATTAGATATCTTAGTTATTAGGTTAACACCTACAAATACAATACAGGCTTCTTGCTACTTGAAATGATCAGTTACTTTAAAATAAATCCTGAAATCAAAATTCAAAATCCATGGATTTTATCTGTAATTTATCCATTCTGTGCCTGAGGCATTATAGCAGAACTTGCATTGCAGACTTGAAAGTTGTACTGTCCTGAATCTACTTGCATGCATTGGGGGTGGGGTAGGTGTATAATCAGAACTATGCAGAGGTCCCAGTGCAAGCTACCCAAAGGCACTGGCAGTCCTTGCCAGGACTTGGTAGTGGTATAAGGCCTACCAGTTTGGGGTTGGTAGTAATGGAGCTTTCAGGAGCAAGTTTTGGGCACAGCATCCATAATAAATGTTTGTTAATAAATTATTGCTAATAAGGGGATAAAAAATCAATTCCATCAGACTTTAAGAACCTGTATGCATCTGTCTAAAAGACTGTATAACCTTTTGATGCTTAATTGTACAGAATGTTTTATCTTGAGTACATTTAATAAAATGTTGTGAAATATGTTGTTTATTGAGTTGACGGAATCATGTCTCACAGCACTGAATGCAGTGTGGTGCTCAAACTCTTTAAACTAGTGGTTCCCCACCTTGTTAAGACTAAGCACTCTTTAAAAACAAATTCTAGTTCTTGGCTTTTGCTCAGTTTTTGACTACAACAACAAATAATAAAGGAATTCTTCTGTTTTGGGGAACTTTGGAAGGACTGCAACAGGGCAGAATGTTTCTGATGTCATGGATTTGTCAGCGAAGTCTCTGAGCTTCATCTTCTAAATTTGCGTTCATGTTTTTGCACACCTAATAGTGCTAATATTACACAGCATCCTGCAACCCACTTAAAAGGATCTTACATTGCTGTAGTTGAGAATTACTGATTTAAACAAAACAGTAGCAGTGGCTTTGTTCAAATAGTTTGTTCACCTCTCAATTAGTTACTCTGTTAACATGCCACCCTGCCCTGCCTTCTGGTCTGAGGGTCCTGTTCCTCTTCCTAATAGTATTTACTTCTCACTCTTGCCTTCAAAACTTCACAGCTCTGCTCCCTCTTTGTAGGCTTGTCTGTTCCTGTATCCAACAACTATACAAAACCTGCTGTCCTGTTTTAACTTCCTTCTTCCATGTTTTTTGCCATGTTACTGTCCCTCTATGCTATTCTCCCATTGCCATGTACCTCTTGAGGCAAAGGGTAGCAATCTATGCAGAATTAAACATTTTCTGGTAATGATCTATGAGCTTGGAATAAGTTTGCAAGAAAATCTGAATTCTGTAGACTTTTCCTTCCTGACTTCTGCTAATGTCTTTATTAAAATTACTGTAAGGTGGTTATTTCCTTCCTTGAAGACTAAACAGTTATCAAATGCATAAATACATCCGAAAGAGTAAAAGGGGCAAATGTGTGAGAGCAAATTCAGAAACTGCCATGTATCCATAAACTTAGGTTTTCCTAGTTTATAGTATCGTGTTTCCAGATAAGAGAGGTGGAGTGTTTCCATTCTACAAATGCTGGTCAAGTTGGTCAGCAGCAAAGCTGGGTTAAGCCTGGTTACCTCTCAGTTGGAGGTAATTGGGCTTGGTCCAAGAAGTAATGACAGAAACTCCCCTATGGCCTGTAGGATCTTCTGGCCTTACGCTATTATATGTAAAATTCAACATAGGCTTTTTGTCTGGCTGCAAGCCTTCTAGTGCTCAACAGGAAGCTGATACAAGGCAGAAGTAGAACATGTGAAGCAGGATTTCCTGTCGGCGGCAGTGTTTCTCGTGTCAGTGATGTTCTGTTGATCTGTTTTGACAGATTATAAGATACTTCATTTATAATGTTTTCCCTAGTTCTCGCATCACCAGGGCATGCTAGCATTTAGGTTGGAGAAGCAGCAATGAAATGTTATACCTTTAGAAACAGGCCATTCCCTTTGAAAGTTTAAACAAAATGAAGTCTGATGTGATCAGGAGCGGATCCAGGATTTCTGAAAATGGTGCAGAAGCAACAACGGATGCTACAGGGGTGGCTGCAATTTACACCACAGGGGTGGCTGCGCCCTCTGCTCCCAGCTGCTGCCTGCACCACTGTGGGCAGACTTTATTTTAGCCCCTAAAGCAGGTGAAAACCCCCTCTCCCCCATCCTGCTCAAGGCAGCCCCTTCCTGCTTTCCCCTTCCCCACAACTCCCCCCACTGCCACTGCTGCATTCTCCACTGCTCAGGGAGTGGGGAGCTGCAGAGCCAGCCAGGCTGAGCAGTACCTGGGCTCAGCCAGAGAGGGGACAGTGGCAACAGCCTGGCTGGAGCAGGTGCAGGCAGGGGGATCCCTGTCCATCCTTGCTGCCCCTGTCCCCACCCCCAGCTGAGCCCAGCCCTGGCACAGCAGGCAAGAACAGCTCTGGGGCTTCCCGTCCCCAACAGTGGGAAAAGGTGCCA
The DNA here is from genome assembly GCF_001723915.1 of Gavialis gangeticus. Lineage (NCBI taxonomy): Eukaryota > Metazoa > Chordata > Crocodylia > Gavialidae > Gavialis > Gavialis gangeticus. The sequence continues at coordinate 53,085,606 of NW_017728996.1, read as the reverse complement.
TTGCGCTTCCTGCCTACCTGCCCATTGAACATGACATCTCTAATGAGGTGAAGCTATGGAAAAGCTTGTTCTCATCAAGCTTACATCTGGGGGATTAAATTGATCTTCAGGTTCCCCTTCAGTTATTTCATACACGGATGTCAAACTCACTTTGGGCTCTGAGATGTATCTGGCCTGTGGGGTCCCTTGCAGGCTGGATTTGGTCTTGGTCATGGGGCGACAGTGACAGCAGCTACTGTGGGCACCGCAGCACTGGTGGTCATCACAGTGATGGTGGAGACAGTGGCTGCAGGCAAGGCAGTCACTTGCAGTCATAGAGGCTGGCAAGGTGGCTGGAAGCAGCCCATGGCTGTGTCAGACAGCTCTCACTCACTCCATATCCTCTTAGGACCTAGGGGTCAGGATTTGGTGCCAGGCTACATCCCCTCCTAGTCATGCCCCCAAATTCCCCAGCCTGCCAGTAGCCCAGCAGGCCGGGTATAGCAGCTGTATGTTATCCACCCCTGATTTAATGGCAGGAGCACTGAAATACTTCTGAAGGACAATGTGAAGCCGGCATTATTGTTACAGTATTGCCAGTCTCTCTAGCTGACCTTCCTATGTAACCTTCTGACTTTCCTGACACCCCCAGAGGAGCTGAGTTTTGTACAGCACTTTTAAGATGTTAATTGGTGGCAAAGCATTATCTTGGTTCCCTTAGCCTCTCCCCTGTCAGCAGGGCCTGCTTTCTGGAGTCTCTCACTAGAGGAAAGGGCAGGGGATGCACAGTGCACGCTAACTGCCGCTGTGCCTCATGCCAGCTGACACCTCAAACAGCCACGTTTGCTGCTGAATGGCCGCTGGTCTCCTTCCAGATCACAAGCTCATCCTCTGAGTCTAGCAGACCAGTGGCCATCCTCTTCCAGACTCCAGGTCTTTTATTGCTCCCCCTGCCCCTGGGCTGTGACCCCCCACCCCCCCGTCCTTGCCTCCATGCCGCCTGGTTCCAGAACTTTCCCTCAGCTGTTTTCTGGTGCCATGTCTCAGTAACGGCTCCCTCCAGCACCTGCGTCCTCACCACAGACACGCAGGCCTGGCTCCAGGCTCACTGAGGCCTGTCACCTACGGGAGGGGAGGGAGCATAGAAAAGCTGTCTTGATTCTGGCTGCTTTTCCCTGCTGCAGCCAAAGTGTCGTGGTATGAACTGCAGGAAGGCTCAGAGCCCTTGTCAAGGTTGATGCATCTGCTGCCTAGGGGTGGAAGATCAGACCTTGCGGGGCATCTTCCTCTTCCCTTTCCAGTGTGTTGCAGACAGAAAATCCTACACAAGACCAGGCAGGGAAGAAAGAAATGCAGCCCAATAAGCTGTCATAGGGATGAGGCATTATAAGGAAAAAAAAGGGCTAGCTGGGGGAGGTGTTTCTTGTGTGAGCTTCCACTGAGCCGAGGACAGGAATGACTGAGGGCCCAGTGCCGTCAATGTGAAACCCAGTGCAGGACTATTTCTTTATATTTAAAAGCCTCTGCGTGTGTGTGTGTGTTTACATTAAAAAAAGTGTCCTAAATTGTTAAGGATTCAAAGACTACCATGTGACCAGGAATATTCAGTAAATTTCTGGTTCCACGTGTTTATTGTGGCAGTTCCTCAAAAGGCAATAAAAGCTTACTACTGCTTTGTGGTAGGGAGACAGCTCTTTTAATTCAGGTGGCTGTGACTTGGATTTGCAGTGCTAAAGCTTTAGGGTTCAATTACCAGTGTGGCATGGGAGGGCTTCTTGCAGCCATTTAGATCATTTATTAGGGCAGGGATTCCCAAACTGTCGCTGAAGATTGCATCAGTCTAGTTTTAGGACAAAGGTGCATGGTGGTCTGCAATCAATTTTGAGAGCTGACAGTGATTATTAGTCCAGAAAGTTTGGGAGTCTCTGGGTTAGGGCAATCAAGATACAAGATGTAGCCAGGTAAAATATAAGTATAGGTTTTGATTTTCAAATAAGACGCATGAATTTTGGGTGCCCAGGGTGAAGGTGAGGGTAGTATGTGGGACTGGGTCTTCTAGAGCAGTGGTTTTCAACCTTGATAAACTCAAAGCATCTAGGGGAGCCATCATAGAGGACATTCCAGTTTTCTGCTAGTCTGTCCTCTGTCCTCTATTACTAGGAAACTGGATGCCTTTATGTCCTCTATTTTTCTCTTGAAGAGAGGGGCCTCAATGGAGGGCCCTCTCTTTTCTTGAAGAGAAAAGTAGAGGGCATAAAGGCATTCGGTTGTGTATCAACAGAGGACAGAGGACAACCAGACTGTGCTCTATGACAGCCACCCTAAAAGTGACCCTTGTTAGACTGAAATCAATTCTCAGAAAATGCCTGCTCTTCTTTGTTTCTCATTTTTTGACTACAGAAAAATAATAGATCAACTTTTCTGTGGCAAAGAGCTTGGAAAGACTACAGGAGGTCAGGCCGTTATTAACACAGTGGAGTCCTCTTTTGAAATCTCTAGGTTTATCTTGTGAATCATTTTTGTGCACCTAACAGTGCTAACTAACATTGTGTGGTTCCCTGTGGCACCATTGAAAGGGTCCCAAGGCTGTTGCGAGTGTGTGTTAGAATGTTTAGTAGTATATAATGAATATGAAGTATGTCGATATGCATACTGCTATAAGATTTGCAGTAGCCCTGTGCATGCTTGGAGAGTATTTGTGAGGCTAGAATGTAGCAGGAACAGGCATTTCTTTATGTAGTAGTATATCTGGGAAGCAAGGTTTTGTCTGAGCATTTTAAATACACTTTAAGCACTTACTGGAGCTCCTTGGGAGTTGTGTGCTTGCTGCCACCAGGCTCCCACTGCCGCTGCCACCGGAGCTGTGCCCCCCGCAGCTGCAGGGGGCACTGTGTTCATGAACGCAGTGCCTTATTCGTGGATTTTGCCATTCACGGGGGATATGAGAACATATCCCCCGTGAATGGCAAGGGTCACTTGTATAAGTTGACAAGGTTATGGATGTGTTTATAGGTTGCATTTTTTGCATCAGTTGTTCATTTTTAAGGCCACATCAACAGGTGGTGTGAACATTTGGTTCCCTGGGGACAAATATCAACATCGCACCTTGCGCCGCTGCTACTTGTCCCCAGGGAACACCTATGGCATGGGTGCTTTGGCACATGGCATGTTGCCCCAGGCGGGGTAGGGGAGACTGGGGCCAGCACAGTGCTGGCCTCAGCAGCCTTACCTAGTGTGGGGCCTCCCGGGGCTGCCACAGTGGCAATTCTGCTGTGCAGAGCCTGGCTGGCAGTCGCAGCGTGGCTCTGGGTGGCTCAGCTCCAATTTTGAGTGGTGCGCGCTGCCTGTGTGTGTGCTGCTCTGCTTTTTCTTTTCCATGGGGACATCCAGGGGTCAAAAAAACCTGGGAAAAAAGGTGGAACAGCACATGCTTGGGCAGCTCTCCCTTGCAGTGTGGAGGATATCTGAGTGTGTGGTGCCACAGACAGGTTTGCGGTGCCACATACCGCATTGCTGCGCTCATCCGGACGTGGTCTAAGTGTGTATCTTCAGGTTGAGTGTTACTGACAGCAGGCCTATGAGATCTCATGTATTCAGGGTAAAACTTGCTCAGTAAGCAAATAGGATGGATTTCAAGTTGAGAATTGACTATTCCCTTAAAAAGTTGTGAGGCTTGCACAGTGTGGCTGTATGGTGATGTGAATGGAAGGAATTGTGCTTGTAGGTGGATGATTCGTAGGGTATACAATGCTCCATGGAGGCCCCTCTCAACAAGAGAGCTTCATTATAGTCCTTCTTTTACCTGTGCTACTCATTTTATTGTCTATGCATTTATCTGTGTCCTAGAACAGAGATATTTGTCCTAAGAATGGGAGAGAAAATGGGAATGTCATTTCAATCATTGGGATCTCATTTCAATCATTTTATCTCTAACAGGACAGTACTTGATCCATCCAGTATGTCATTTTCTTCTTCCAGCCCAAGTACCTCCTCATCAGCTTCTCTAAGTGAAAATGAAAGTAAAATAAACCTCTTAAGTACTAGCTCATCTGAATTGGTCTTAGGGCCACAAAGTGAAGACTTTACCAAGGATTTGTCTTGTACCCTGTGCCTGGAATGGTTTCAAGATCCAGTGATATTGCCTTGTGGCCACAACTACTGTAAATCCTGCATTGAAGGCATTTGGGTCAAGATGGTAGTTTGCTCCTGTCCCGAGTGCCAAGCAGAGTTTCCAAATAGGCAGTACATTGCTAACTCTGTGCTAGGAAAGGTAGTAGAAAGGATCCAGGCCTTTCACATGGAGAGATTCCAGCAGAAATGCAGGGAACACTCTGAGCCCCTTACGCTGTTCTGGAAGATGGATGGGAAACTGGCGTGCTTTCTCTGCAGAGATTCCCAGAAGCCTGAAGATCAAAGCTCCCAATTCCTTCTCCTGTCAGAGGCTGTGCAATTGTATGTGGTAAGGTTTACAGGGAAGCAGGACTGAAACTGCTATTTTCTTACCTTTTCCAGAGAGAGACTTTCCTGCTACAGAAGCTTTGGAAAATGTGACCCTTAGGCTGTTGCTAACCCTCACAATTTTAGTGAGATTATCTCCATCTTTGGTGGTATTCTTAAAGCCCCAGTTCCTGGAATCCTGTGATTATATGAGAATCCCAAGGTATCATTTAGAAGTAAAAATAGGCTTCTAGCCCTCATAGTTACAAAGCAGCACAAGTACATCCTCTTGGTTTCAAAACCAGAAGGTGAAGAAAATGAACTCTGCGTTTCTTATTTTAAAACATTTTCATGATTTTTTACAAACTGTTCTCATAATTATGAGGGGCTGAGGCATGATTTTTGACTGATACTTTTGGTGAAACAGTACTGATAATTCAAATCAGCGTAATTTTTGTGTACAAGGGAACCAGTGTAATTTTTGTGTGCGGGGAAAAGAGCAGGATTTTAAAAGCTCATGCAAGATACATGCACCCCTGTGTATTATGGGGTCTTCTTGTGTACCCGTGCGTAACAGGAATGTTTCTTTTTGGACCTGAAATGTATGCTTCCTCCTGATAGTGGTAGGTTAGCTGTATTAGTCTGAACTCAGGCAGAGGGCAGGGCAGGGTGGCACCAGGAGACTAACTAGTTTGGAGAGGCAAGAGCTTTTGTAGGTGACAGCCTACTTCCTCAGATGCCAACTGATTCTATCAGGTCCTGACAGAAGGCAGTTGCTTTGAAGTCTATCAATATAAAAAACATAAAAAAAAAATGTACATTTTATATATAGGTCTGAGTTCTTCCTGAAGGTATCCCTTCTATACCTTTCCTTCCCCTTAGTGGGAGCATGGCAAGCATCAGTCTAATCTAGAAGCTAGAATCATCAAACTCCATTGAAATATGATGATTTAGGAATTGCCACAACACAGAGCCAGCTTAGGCTGCACACTCTTTGGCCTTATTCGTTCTTATCTGATGATGAGCTTGCTGGCAGGCTCAAGACAACATCACTCTGGCTAGTTACATTTCAGCATGATTAGAAGGATTCTTCCCAAACATAAGAGGTAAAAGCTTCATTTTAAAAACCTTAGAATGCCATTCTGCATCAGCTGTTAGACCCAGACCACTGGGAAATTTTTTGATTCATCACTAGAGATTGGAAGTTCCCATTCAGTTTTCATTTGCTAAGTCAGAACCTTCCTCATTGTAGGGTTTGATTTGTTCAGATCTTTGCATTTAAAGAACTCTTGGTTCCTTCTAAAATTTCTCTTGCAGGGAGGTCACTAGGATTAAGTTCCGTAGCAGAATTCATTTATGGAAGGAGGAATCCCTGAAGGACAGAAAATCTCTTCTTTAAGTATATTTAGAGGTTTCTGAAGAAAATCCTGTCTGAAGAAATGGATTTGTGCTTAATTATTTAAGCTTGACCCAGTTGAAAATCTCCCTTTAAATTCTGTTTCGGACTCTAGTTAATTATTGTAGAGTAAATGAAACCTAAGGGCAGTTGCTTGTATGTCCCTGATGAACTAATCCCTCATGAAAAACAGGACTGTAGGAATCCCTTTGGCTAACTAAAAGGCCTGTGTTCTTTGGTTGTGGGAGCAGTGTTGTTTTCTGGGGGTGGTTCTTTGGGGGAGTGTCTTCTGCCCTGTTTCTTGAGATCCTGGCATTTTGGAGAGTTGTTGGTCACGGGATTGCTATCATGCATAATGCTCTTTTTAAAAGGGGAAATGAAAATGCATTGATTCACAGGGCATTCCGAGTTTGAAGATTTACAGTAGTCATTAAAGAAACAGAAATGTAAAAAACAAGTACAAAACATGATCACCAACATGCTATGTATTTAAGGGGTATGAGCTATTATTTTCACCTCCCAAACAAATATTTCACATCACAACAGCACTCCCAGCCTGTGGAGATGTTGTAGACTGAGGTTTCTAAACCATCAACCTATTTCATGAACTCTGTCTCTAGATTACAGAGAATAATCAAAGTGCCTGAAAACAATTTGCCAGTAACTTTATCTAGCACAAGTAACTAATATAATACTGAGTAATGCTTGTGTCTGTCATAATGACAGGAACATCTGATCTCGGCCAGAACTCATGTGGAGTCCACTCTGCAGGAATTAAAAACAGTGAAAAATGCTCAGCAAGAGAAGATCTCATGCCACAAAGTGAGTAGCATCAAGTCAAAAGGACCTGGTTTTAATATACCTCAGCTAGAATTCTCAGCAAGAACAGAACTCAGATTCCTTATCAGAGCAGAGAGTCTAGGCAGGGTAATCAGTTTGCTATTAAGAACAAGCTTCTGTTGGTCACTATATAGTTGCGGCATATACCAAGCATCATAATGCACAATGAAATATTCCTGCATTCAAATAAACCTTTGGCATACAGACATTACAGAAAAGCACCTGGATGACTCTTTTGGCTTTTACTCACTATGTACCTCAATTGTATGCTGGGCATCCAGTGCCCATAAGCCCCAAATGTCTGGATAATTCTGACTGACACCTGAATTTAAGATCTTTTGTGATGCAAAATTCTGGATGTCTAAATTTTCCCAAGGACTGTTGATGTCTTGAAAGTGTATCTGAGATGTGTGTACATTACCTGTAATAACTGCAGACCATGTTGTGTGCTGTCACGGACGTGTTAATTTAGCAAACCAGCTGAGCAAGAGTAGAAACTGAATCAGTAGTTTCTTAGACGAACAGTTTACAGGTAAAGCAAAAAAAAAAATAAATCCTCGTATCTAATCTGAAGACAGTTATAAATAACTATGATTCGTCCTGAACCTGGTTATTCTAGAGCAGAGGTTCCCAACCCCCGGGGCTGCAAAGTGTTGGCTGCTGGTCCGCAGGAGGGTTGGCTGCTGCACCGGCAGCCAACTCTTTTTTATACTGAGTATATGCATGTATATGTGTACTAAGTATTAAAAAAGGGTTGGCTGCTGGTCCACAGTATGCTGGTCACTTCTGGTCTGCAGTATGCTGGTCCGCAGTTTGCCAGTTCACGGTCACTTCCGGTCCACAGTTTGCTGGTCCATGGTTTAAAAAGGTTGGGAACCACTGCTCTAGAGTTCTTCAAAGCCTGTGATATCTATTCAAAGAAGGTCATGAAATTTTTCTTTGGTTACAATTTACATTTCAGAGAGGCTCAAAGTGAGTTAACCATATCCACTGAGTTTCAACTGGTATCACACAAACCCCCCAGTTTTTTTTTAAAGTTTTTGAAGAGCCATATGTACATTTTGAGACAGTTACAAAAACTGGGGGTAGCTGGGTTGGTGTAGACTTCCAAGATACAAGTTTTGTTCAGTTTCTTTTCCTTTCTTTTTTTTTCTGCATCCTCTTTTTCTTCTTGACAATGATTCTCTCCTCACTAGTCACATCTTTATTTTGAAAAAGGTAGCCAAGTACAATGCTTTACTACATACATCATTCACTACAGGGTTTGGAAAGGAATCCAGAGCATTGTACAACTGGTTGGGTGCATTTTTTTTCTTCTACCTCTGAACTTGCAGGTATTTGTCAAGAGAGGAGCTGAAATCAGAATGATGGATCAATGGTCTTTCTTGTAAATTAGATCTTACAATTATATAAGGAGTCATAGATGATATATAGGTTCCACTGGGAGTTGTAAAACATGAAACAAGTGTCACTCTATATTAGGAGCTAGTCATATTCAATTATACATCTTGGTGTTTTCATCCAAGGGCGGATCTGGGGGTGAGGGTGCAGAGGTGCAGTTGTACCCCACTAATTCCTGCTCCATCCAAACTTTAAAGGGGGGTGGAAAGGGGAGCAGCAGCATTTCTATTCAGGAAATGCTGAGAGAATCAATTGACTTCATTGGTCATTATCAGATCCTTAATTCCTGCTAATCTACCTCCACTTCACAGGTGTTAATGACCATCTCTCCGTTTTAATGGTCTTGAGGTTCCACTATCCAAATTATCCTATCTTCTGCAGTTTTGCTGTCTGTTATCTAATTCTGGTAATGTCTCTTTTGTATTTCACAGCCCTGCAGACTGCTTTTAGCCCTAGCTAAAAACTTTACCTCAGGTGTAGAACTGACTGACAATGAGGTATTGGAGGCAATGTCAAGATGCTCAGGAAGACTAGATTTTGTTTTATGAACCTGAATAAGACATTTATATTTAACTATAATGGTTATTACAGTACTAATGACACAATATCTTTTGCCTCCTTTGACTAATTTTTGCCTAGTTTCTTGTGTTTTTTTGAAAACTTTATATATAATCTAGTAAATCAGTGCACATTCTAATAGTTATTTTTGTTTTTGCTTTGAACTTAAACTGAATGATATAGTGCTAGTCTTTTAGCATATTAAAAAAATTTCAAGGTTATCTTTAACTGGAAATGTGTTGTGTTATATGTGATGATATGCCACACCATCTGCATACCTCTTTTCAAAATCCTAGATCCACCCATGTTTTCATGTGATGCTCCTGAGATCAAAGATTTCCCATCTTAACAAACTGTGTTTTCCAGGAAAACAAGATGCTTCTTCAACAAAACATCAGCTTACAGTGTCTAAAACTTCACCAGTTCCTTCATAGCAGGGAGAGAAGATTAATGAATGAGCTGCAGGAAGAGGGGAAGATCTACCTTCAAGAAATGGAGGCAAATCTAAATATTCTCCAAGAAAAGTGCCACCAAGCAAAGGAGACACTGTTACGCATTCAGTCCCGGCTTTACCAGCACAATTTCATCAGCTTCCTAACAGTGAGAAATCTAGACTTAAATGTACCAAGACATTCTCTATGCTCACGTTGCTCTACTGACAGAAGTTCTGGTAACAAACAGAGCTGCCACCACAAACCCACCATAACGCTTTCATACCCATGTGTTTCTGCTGGGTCTACATGTCTTCCTTAAGCAGCTGGGCCACAGGGCTGTAAAATGCACTTCTAGGCTGCATCCAGCTGTGCAGGGGTGCGTGCTTGCAGTGGCAAAAATAGTAGCAGCACAAATTTGTGCTGCTACTTTTTGCCACAGTGCATGCTCCTGTACGTGCGCTTTGTTGTATGTGTCTCTGTATGTCCCACTTCCGGCAAACTTCCCTGGCCTAGGTCCCCCCGGCTCCTGGCGTGCTGGAGGAGTTAGGGCACAATGAAGAAATGGAGACACTCCAGCCAGCAGCCAGAGTGTCTCCCTAGAGCAGTGGTCTCCAGAGTGGGGTGTGCACACCCCAGGGGGTGCGCAAGATGATCCATTGCGGTGCAGGAAGAAAATATTAGAACTTCTATTTCTATTTATTTTTTATCTAAAAAAATAAGAAAGAAATTAAGCTTTACTAATATTTAATATATGGATTGACACTGGCGCTCTTATTCAGTCCGTATGTCAGACAGTCATGTGTCACATATGGTATGCAAGCAGTACATGTATATAATTTATAAATAAATAAATATATATATATTGGGGTGCATGCTCAAAAATTTTTTTACTGATAGGGGTGTGCTATCAAAAAAGTTTGGAGACCACTGCCCTAGAGGACCAAGCCTCCATGTCTGCTGGCATACCCACTCTTCTTGCATGCACCGTGCCATGTTTTTTCCCAGCACTTTTTTTGCTATCAGGATTTTCTGGTAGCAAATTTTGGCCCATGCTGCAGATTTGGTACCAGGGCACAAAGAGGTTTGTGGTGCCACAAACTGCACTCCCTTGCTCACAAGCTGCTGAAGGCACTACAACAACTGGCAGAAGGTATGGGAGTGTCTACACATTTCTGCTAGAGGGTGGCAGAAGCTTTACCTCACTTGGCAGAGGTATTTTATCTTTGCTAGCAGAAAGGATTATTTAATGTCCAGTATCAGAATGGGCTGGGAAATGTCAAATATCCTGGGAAGCATGTTTGCTGTACTACTTCTTACCATGCCTATGAGAGAAACAGAAAATGCTCTGGGGAGGGTTTTTGTGAGAAAGAGGCTATGATGCGTCAGGCTTATCTCCTATGAGAGTTCAGAAATATTGCAATAGAACTGGCTGCTGAGGTTTTCAATATTATTAAGTACTCTGTAGCAATTATACAGTTTTTAACGTCTCTTCTAACTTTTCTCTCCTTTCATTTTACAGGGTATAAAACCCTTTATGGAAAGGTAAGTCTGAGCTTGTAGAATTCTTCAGTCTGTATCAGAACTCATACGAAACAGTTAAATTGACAAATTAAATCATTTTCTGTTTGCAAAACTGTTTAAGAACAGATGGTAAAATTCTCAGAATTGGTGATAATCCACAAATTTCCTCAGGAAACAGTTGTTGGTCTCCAGATTATTTGCAGAAAGTTATTTGAGAATATTCAAAATTTGGAATTTGGGGTTGGCTATGCCTTGCGTAAATCATACAATATTAATTTAATTCCCTGATTGGATGACATATATAATTAATCAACCAAGAGCACAAATGCTGAATTGCATATTTACTGTTAAATAGTTACATAACTTGAAATTAACTCTTATTGTATACTCAGGTTTCAGTTTTGCTTCATTTATGTATTTGTGCCAGCAAAGGCGGCTTGCTAGATTGTTCCCAGAAAGCGAACACAAAAGGGGCATAAACTGAGTCAGAGAGAGATGGGGTTAACATGTTCAGGAGTACTTGCATCAATACTTTTGTAGTATTAGCACTGCTGCACTCTCTGTATTTATCAGATTCTATGATCTCATATAAACAGGCAGTGTGATTTGTGCCTTATGTAGCTTGGAGAAAAATATATCCGCTCTATCTAAGGGGGATATGGTTTCCCAAGAGCTGAACCTAGGACAACTCAAGGGTCCAATCCAATACACTTTGTGGAAGGGCATGAAATCCATCCTCAACCCAGGTAATGGGATATTACTTTATTATTCTTTACAGCCTCTCAGACACACATGTGATTTTCTTTGTCTCCATTTTATTTTCTTCCTTGCCTTGCTGCTCCTTTCTGAGTTTCAAATGAGTAATGAACTATTATGTACCATTTTCTTTCATTTCTAGTCTGTCTCCTTCTGTAGCTCAAGTGCTATAATAATGGGCCTATTATTGAGTCCTGGAACCTTAAAGATTTAGATCCAAAACAAAAATGTCTCAATTGAAATTTAATTTTTGAAAAAAAATGAACATATTCCTGGTACTATTAGAGTTTGTGCAACTATTTTTCCAAACCAAAATTTGGGGCTGAAACCCGTGAGTTTCCTTGTACCCACCTATTACACTTCATTTAGAAGGAAGGGTATGAACTCTAACATATTACACTGCATTTGTATTTCACTCTATAACCACTGCTCTGAGCCACCGAGCATTGTAAATGAGAGCAGGGAGACTCGTCTATGCTCACATCATCCCCCCTGCTGGTCTCCAGGCAGCCAGAAGGACAAATCAACCCTTGTTTAGAATGAAGATGACTGAGGAATGGAAGGGGAGTGTGAGCAGCATGGGGAGAGAGATGTACAGAAGCCAGAAGGGGCAGGAAGCAGTGGGAGATGGGAGAGGCTGGGTGCAGGTAATAGAGGAAGAAGGAGACAGGAGGGGTGGGGCTTGGATAAGAGCCAAGGGGAGGGAACAAGGAACTGTATGCATGAGTAGATAGCCACATATGGCAGAGAGGCTAATATGAGCACAGGAGGAGAGGAACAGGGAAGTAGGATTCACAGAAGCAGGGAGGTGGAGAGAATAAGACTTGGTTAAGACTGCTGAATGTCCTGTTGGAGAACTGGGTTCTGTCGTTGCCTCTGCCACAGAGTTTGTGGGTGATTCTGGGTAAATCACTTAAACCCAGGTGTTTACATCTGGCTACTTACTGTGTGTTCTTCACTTTCTGAGGGCCCAATGTAATGTACCTGGACCCAAATTTGTAGAACTGATAAACACAAGTGTTGAAGTCAATCTGAATTGAGATTTGAACACAATATGGTTTAAAAATTTAAGTCTCTTCTCTGGAAAATCAGAGAAGGCACATGATCTGATTTCTAGTCCTAGTCCTAGTTCTGCTATAAATTTCTTTGATAGTCTTGAGCCATCTCTCTGGGCTTTGGTTAACCCATACATAAAATATGATACCTAGCAAACAGAGGCCTTAGAACCCTTGTGAAATATGGTTTGAGAAATGTAAAGCCTTAACACTAGTTAGCTGAAGAGTATGGTTACAACTTCTGGATTCAGATCAGTGATCTCTCCTCTAGCCTAAATTGAGTTCTACTAAGGCGGGAAAACACAATATAACTTGATTAAAGAGGAAAAGCATTTTAAGAAAGTACTGTTTGTTAGTGGAAACAGGCAAAAGAAAACATATTTTTTTCCTCCTTTACTTCCTGCCCATTCCTGTCATACAGTTTCCTCTCTCCAACTGAACTCTTCATATAGTTTTAACTTGAGTTTGGTTAAACCTTCACTACATGGTCTGAGTTACTGTAGTGCTGAGGTCTGCCATTCTGGACAGCTTTGCAGAACCTGGTTTATCTGATTCCACCTGCTTGGTAATGTAAAAATGTTGGGTAAGAGGGAATTTGTTTTCTAGTGGTTATTGTGGCATTAAAGAAAAAAACAGTTCACATGCTCTCCCTGATAATTATTTTTTACTCTTTAACTAGGTCTGTCCTCTATAACTCTGGATCCTAATACAGCACATCCAAATCTCATTCTGTCTGAAGATCTGACCTGTGTGAGACATGACAACACAAAGCAGATGCTCCCAGACACTCCAGAGAGGTTTGACTCCAGTGTTGCTGTCCTGGGATCTGAAGGGTTCACCTCAGGGAAACATTATTGGGAAGTGGAAGTAAAGAACAAGACAAAATGGACTTTGGGAGTGGTTAAGGAGTCCATTAACCGGAAAGGGAACAACACATTAACACCCATGGATGGATACTGGCTTATAAAGCTGAGGAACAGGAATGAACTTAAAGCACTGGATAGAGTCACCACGAGTCTGACACTGAGCACTAACGTTTCTAAGGTTGGGGTGTATCTGGACTACGAGGGGGGACAGGTGTCCTTTTATGATGCTAATAGGATGTCTCATATCTATACTTTTATGGACACTTTCACAGAGAAAATTTACCCATACTTTTGTCCATGTTTGAATGACTCTGGAGAGAACAGTGAACCACTGAAAATCTTCAGCAAGAGGGACCAGATGTAACAGCAACTCCACTGGCGAAACACATGTTTGTAGACACCAGTGTTTGAAGCCATAGGCCTTATAAAATTAATAGCATGTCATTCTCTAAAACTGGTGAAAATGCTGCATGTAGCTTTGCAGTCCCTTCCAACCCACACAGCATCATTAGTGTTTAGTTTGTATCACTCTTACCTTTGATATTTTCTAGTATAGGGGAATAGTCTGGGGATTGGAAGGGTTTTCAGGTAACACTGATGGGCAGGAACTTTGCCTTGCCTGAGTTCTGGCTTATCTCACTGTTCTGTGCTGAGGGACAACCATACTCCTCATTTGACAAACGTAACCAGATCTTTTGGGCTGGGATCTTGAAAGGGTGGGAAACAAACTGAGCAAGTCCAGTGAGGATGGGGTAAGAAACCACTAAGGAGCCAGATGAGAGTGGGATTTGGCTAAAATACAGGGAAGAGGGGATATTTGGATAAGGGAGTGTAAGTCCTAGCCAGGCGTTGAAGTATTGTGGGAAGAGTGCTGAAAATTACTATATTTCCATCATTGTTCAATGGTTAAGGGGACCTTCTTTGGCAAGGGTTAGGTCAGTCTTCTCTGCATATATAATAGGCTCACATGTCCAGCGCTGGGGATATTCTGTTTAGTCAGTTTAGTGCTTGACATACCATTCTCTATATACATGCAATTTAAAATGATAAAATTAGAAACAGGTAGGGGCAAAGGTGAAATACAAAGAACAACAGAGGGTTTCTGACAGCTACAGAGATTTTATTGCTAAACACGACTAGGGCAAAAAAAAGTGGACCTGGGGTGACCAATTATTGTACTAAAGTTGGAACAGGTTACCACTGGCTGCTGGCAATGAGCCAGATCTTTAAAGGGATTTAGGTATCTAAGGATACAGGGAGCTGCCTACTGGGATTTTGTAAGACACTTATGTGCACTTATGTGTAAATTCAGCTAAGTGCCCTTTTGCATGTTTAGGTGCCTAAATATACCACAATTGACAAATCTGGCCTAGGAACTCAGCAAGGCCAAAAAGAGAGAGATTTTTCCCCCCAGCTACTTATTGCCATTTTGCAGCTATCAGCTCAATCTCTGTCTTGTCTCTGTACCAGAATGCCAAGTTCTGCTGTCCTGTCATGTAAAGTGTTTTTTCCCTCCCAATGTAAGCTCTATTAAGTTATGAAAGAGGAGGATCTAGGAAGTCAGACCACAGCACTACTGAAATATATAGGCATGAGAAAGATGCTAACCTCTTAACTTTGAAGTCAATAGCAAACTTTCAAAAACCTGAATGGGGGAAGGACAATCACCAGATCTTCTCGTGATTAAGAATTTTAAAACCCTCAAAAGTAGTGCAGAAAAGTGGGAGAATGGAGCGGAATGTAAAAATATCCAGATATGGAATATCTCCTCCTTCCCAGATCCCCAATATGTGGCTAGAGATATCTGCTAATGGTAATTAATATTCAAGAAGCCCCCTACATATAGAATATGCTATAGAGTGCCCTTAACAGCAGTTTTATTATATTTGAATAATATAAATACCTTCACTCTTAATGCTTCTGAGGAAAATTAAAGTAAGCCACTGAAATTCTAACAGGAATCCTTAGTTTGAGATAAGAACACTGGTTATGAAAGGAAAATACTTGTGTCCTGATTCTTTTCTGATTTGTAGCAGTTTTATACCGCTGTGTAAAGAAGAAGTATTAAGTATTTATGCTCAGGGTTATATACCTGTTGATGTTACTGTTTTTCGGGTTTAAAGTTGAAAATATATATTACTGATTTTATTTCTGGTTAATTCTTATTGTTTATTAAGTCATGGGTTGAATATTGGAATGCTGGTTACTGGAGCATCATTTCAAACTGCGTTTTCTGTATAGCATTTGATTATAGAGTTTAGATAGGTATTTAGTTAACATTTAAAATGCTTAGCACTTCCTTTAACTCAGCTGAAAGCTGTATGCTAGAATTTCCGTTCTCCAGCTGGGTGTTATCTGCTTGGCTTTTTTGTGAGTTTACTCTTATTGGGCACTAATAGAGATAAGGCCACAGAATATATGTATGCACGTAGTGTTATGATGCATCAATCAGTTTGCTTGTTTTTTTTTATGAAACTCTTGATTGCTAAATGGCGCAGCTTGTATGCAGAACGATTTGCAAAATATAAATAAATAGAAGAAAACTGATGTGCAAAGATAACATCACATTCTGTTTATAATCAATATGCAGTTTATTATTTTCATTTTGCGATGGAAGCATTTTATAGCATGTTTGATGTGCAAGAGAGAAAAAAAGTGGTTTTAAACAGTATATAAAGTGATAAAACCAAACCAGTAACTCTTGGTCAGTTGTTTTTCAGCCTCAAGTTGACCTAAAGTAGGAGTGGACTGAGTCCTTGCCAGGACTGCCCTTTATTTGTAAAATGACGTGACATTTGAGATGGCTCTTGTTTTACTGTGAAGCTGTCTGGCTGTCGATACACACAGAGCCGTCTCTTCTGAGGGCAGGCAGGGGCTCTGCGCGGTGGGACGTCTCCCCTCTACGGACCGTGCGTCTCTCGTCTCTGGCCTTGTGCACCTGTGATTAGCCGGACTGGGCTGAGCTGGGCTTGGGGCGGGCAGAGGGCCGTGCTGTGGAGCTGCTGAAGGACACGGTGCGCAGAGTTAGCATCTTCAAAAACCTTCCCCAAGCACCTCCCAGAGAACTAGCCTGGCCCTGCCCTCCCCCTCCTCCTTTTGGAGATGGTGCTGACCAGCAGTGCTCTCTGCTCCCCTCCTCTGCAGGCCCGAGGGGGCTGGAGGGGTCGCCCCACCCCCCACCGGCCTGGCCTGGCCTGGCCCTGGCCCTCTCCTCAGCAGCTCAGGAGAAGAGTGGGGGAAGGCAAGGCGGCTTCCTCTGGCAGCGGGATGTTCAGGAGCTGCAGTGCCTGGTTCTCCCAAAGCGTCAGCCGGGATCTCTGTGACTTCTGGGGTGAGGGGGGAGCGCGGGGGTCCCCTCAGCAAGGTGGAGAGGCAGGGGGCTGGTGCCTTCCCTGCCCTGAGGGGGAAGGCAGAGAAACAAGCCCTTGAGAAGCGGGGAACCACAATCCCACCTGTGAGACCAGTGGGAGCCAGAGCAGCTCCCTCCCTTCTGGTAATGGCTGCATGTGCCTGGTTAGTGATGGCAGGAGGGAGGCCGGCAGCTCCGGTCTATCTCTTGGCAGACGCTGCTCCCCCTGGCCAACCTGATCTTAGCAAGAGCACTGAGAAAAGAGCTTGGGGAGGGTGTCTGTGGACCCAGCCAGGGTGAAGAAAGCTGGGGAAGGCCTGTCTGCTCCCCTCGAGCTGCTAGGATGGCTTGTGAAAACCACTTCAGCCAACTTAAGCCAGAGGATGCCTCTGGCAAGCTGTAGAGCACAGGAAGGGCAAGGGCAGCTTTCTTTCCTCCCCCCTGTTCTTGCCCTGAGCAGAGCCCTCCCACTGGGAACAAAGCCCCTGAAACCGGGTAAAAGAAGGGCCAAACACTTGAGCTCAAACAAAAGCCATTGAAGAAGTGAAGTAGGGAAGATAAGATTGATATGAAGGCATATACCCCAGGGATCTACTACCCAAGGTGCCTCATACTCTCATTGTGAACTCTTTTTCAGTGGCTGAAGGAGGAGTGATCACAAATCATCATGATGCCGATTACCTGTTCAGTAGCGATGCCTCATGCCCTGATACACAGAGGTATCCCTTGGAATGGTTGCTACATAGCTGTTTTGCTCTGTTCTTATCTATCCAATACTTTTGGATGTGCACCAACTCTAATTCCCCACTACCTTATTTTCTGAAAGAATCTACAGCAAATAAGTCTCCTACCTTTTCCTGGTTTAATTATGGACTACCTGTTATGAGAATCTCCTGACTGCACTTCTCAAAATATTGTACATTCTGCATCTGTTATTACATGTACTGCACAGTATATAAATCTAACCTCTTGGAGTGTCTCAGCTATGCAATTAATTACAGATAACTAGACAAACATAATGTAAGACAAAAGATTAACACAAATGACTGTGTTAAATAACAATCCCAATATTTGAGAGAGAAATTAAAAACACAGGATGAAACCCTTAAAAGAGACTCAGTCTGGGTGTGTCTACATGTGGTTTTGCACATGCCTAAATTTAATGTGCATTTGTTTAATGTATATTAAGGCAATTAAGGTGCATGTCTACACATGCATGCACTATGGTGCATTAACATGATGTGGACACTGACTTGGGACTCAAGTTAGTCCCAAATCAGTTAACATACACAGCATTAATGCCTTAGTACATCTACATGTGCATTAAGGCACTTTAGCTATTCGTGCATAAATTTGATACCTGCTTTTGCAGGTATCAAATTTATGCACGAATAGCCTATAATCACCATTTTGAAGGTGCATTAATGGCACACACATGTAGACCCGCACCCTTAATGCACCTTAAAAATGGCTAATGTGCCTTAAATTGGCATGTGTAGATGCACCCTCTGTTCCCATTGACATCAATGAGAGTTTTATTTATTTTAATTTCCCATTTCAATCAATCCCACTGAATTGATTGAAATGGGAAATTAATTCAGTGGGATTGATTGAAATGGGAAATTAATTCTCATTGAAATCAATGAGAGCTATTTATTTCAATGGGGAACAGAGATTGGTTAATTCTGGGCTATTGTGAATGTGATTTTCAAAAGAAGCAGTAGCTCAGCTGTGTTGGAGAGGATATGTAATTGTTTGTAAAAACATATCAGGTTTTTTCCCCCCTCATACAAAAGTTGTGCAGCTTTAACAGTACTATCAAAGTAAAGCAATACAACCCCCTTAGTTTAGACAGATTTCTACCATTAAAAGTGCTTGTACTGATATTGCCTATTCCTATACAGGAAGGGGAATAAAATATACTGATGTACTGATGCAACTGCATCCACATTGAGGGTTATATTGATGCAACTATTTAAGTAAAAACAAAACAAAACAAAACACACATTTAACTGAACCTTGGTATAAAATTCTGTGTAGAGCAGGGTTTTGTTCATGGGTCAAATATTTAAACCTGAGTGTGTTTAGTTTCCAAAGCCAACTTTGGTTCTGCTGTGAAGTGAAATCTTGGGTCTCATATACTCTCCCCACTGGTTTTTGGGAGCCAGATGACAACCTTGAGTTCTGGTATTTTTGCTGATCTCATTCCTTACGCCACAGTGCAACTAGGAAGGAAAGAAAACAAAAGGCATAGCAAATTAACTTACTAAAAGCAAAATAGGAGAAGTGAGAACATAGCTTGCTAGAGATAAAAAGGCTGATTTGTGAAAGAAATACATTTTATTTTCAGTTTGCCAAATTATTACTAATGGAATTGAACAATGCATAGAAAACAAAAGGAGACGTGACAGTATTTTGGAAGGATAACTGCAAAACTTAGAAATGAAGGAAACTATCCCATCATTAAATTACTATTTATGTTAAATATTTAAGTTAGTATCAGGTAAATATATATTACCCATGATATACAAAGAGGATGTTGGATCTACTTACTTAAGCAATATATACCAAGTTCTCCAGATAAAAGGGTTCAGGAGGATAATTCAAGTTATTTCCTAAAAACCTAAACCTGATCCTTATCTACTTAGTTTTTAGGACACCCAACCAGTCACGAGCTCCAGCCCTGATGTGAATCTGCTGAGTGTGTTCTGATGATATTACAGCAGACACAGAACCTTTCTGAGTATGGGGCTGTCCCCATGCTGATCATCAAATGTGTTATGTGCAGGTTGTTATGTGTATGTGATGGCTTTGAAACATTTTAAATATATTAACTTCTCTTCAAAGGACAGGCACCATTTCTGTGGCAAGTTGCATAACTATGCCAATTAGTGCATAAAGGTGAACTTTTATCTGACCTCCCAGTGCTTTACCTCATGCTTTAGAATGATGTTGGGACTGAGTCTGGAGTTTTGGTAGAATCCCATATATGAAATAACAGTTATCATTCACACAATAACATACTGATTAACACTTTTCTTATCCCATGTTTTGGTGCTAAAAATAATGGAAGTTTACCATTCCCTATGATGTGAAGTTGTAAGCAGTTCATGATTTTCCTACAACACCTGATAAACTATCACAATTATCAGCTATCTGGTAGAGTTCTATGTGGTTTAGCTGTCATCTATGTGGTTTAGTTCTCCTAGAGAAAACATAGAACCCTGAATTCAGATCTTGACAGGTAATGAAAGAAAATAAAACATCTTTCAAGTAATTTGTCTTAAAAATATATCTATAATTTCGATTTCAACATATTAAATAGTCTGCTCATAATTTTTGGATTTGTAAATGTTTTGCGCGTCTATGAAAATTCTTTGTTCACCTTTAGAAGTTGAATACTTACATGCTGAAAACATTCCCACTGGATTTTAACATTGTTAAAGATGTTTAATTTAATTTCAATAAATTGATCATTCAGACATTCAGGGTTTTTTTTTTCCTTGTTTGCTTTTATAAACACATTTCATCTTTCCCCTCTAGAATTCACAAGAGCTGTGATTATATTGATGGAAAAGCTACTGTATTTCACTCCTGTTATCTCTCTGCAAATACCAGCTCTGAAATGAAGCAGACAGTGCTTTTAGGTCACTTCATCCTTCCTCCTGCCTGCTTGCAAGAAGGTTAGAGAAAATACATAAATGTGCATACACAATTTCCACATTGTTTTAAACCACTGTGGAAGCATAGCGACATGGAGGTCCATCATCTGGGGTGCCTCTGCTCAGGTGTCCTGGGAGCAATAAGGAGCAATCCTATGATTAGCTTCCCACAGTTCTGCAGTGAAGAAGGATGAGAGCTAAGTGTTATCAGCAGTGCTTATTGTTTTACTTGGTGCTGTCCAAGGGTAAGCAGTGTGAAGTAGTTTTGACTATAGAAGAAGCTGAAGTTAACTCTATTATATCGTAAATGCTGCTTCCTAGTGATCTCCCTTAAGGTCCCTATTAAAATCCATTACTTGACTAATTAGGCTGTTCCTACAATAGCTTATGAATTTTTTAACAAGTTAGTCTACAGGTGCTACTCTGCCCTGCCTCCTGCCTGACTTCAGACTAATACAACTAATTACCCTTCTTTCTCCAGGCTCCTTGAAGACAAGGACAGGTTTGATAGGCATCTTCAAAATACAAAATAAGGATTGTTATAAAAAGTATGGTGATTAACTGTTAGAATCATAAAATCATAGCAAATTAGGGTTGGAAGGGATCTCAGGAGGTTATCTAGTCCAACCCCCTGCTCAAAGCAAGACTATCCTCAGTTAGATCATCCCAGCCAAGACTTTGTCTAGCTGCATCTTAAAAACCTTCAAGGAGGGAAATCCCACAACCTGTGGAATTTCACAGAGGACAAGACAAGAAATAACAAATTTAACTTGCAACAAGGGAAACTTAGGTTGGATGTTAGGAAGAGCTATCTAATTATGCAGGTGGCTAAGCATAGAAACAAGTCACCTGGGAAGGCTGTGGAATCTGTATCGCTGGAAGTTTTGAAGTGCAGGCCAGAACCAAGCACTTGGCTGAGGTAGAGTAGGTAGAGATGATCCTGCCTTGAGCAGGGAGTTGAACTAGATGATTTCTGAGGTGTTTTCCAGTCCTACTTTCTATGAAGTGATTAGCCATCACACAAGTATTGTTTGCTCAGAGAAGGGTAATTGTTTGTTGCTTAACAAATGAGTGGGTACTTGGAGTTGCCCCTGTGTTTGGAACTGCAATTCCTTGTATCTTGAGAGTTGATCCAGTATGATTTTTCTTGCTCTCCTGTTTTCCTTATGATCCAGAGGGGATGTCCTCAGCTACTTCACTGTTCTTCATTTTTTCTGTTCTCATTTAAAAAATTTCAGCAGGACATGGTTGGCTGTTAAATACTATCTTGTTAGTTTGTGTGTGTGGAGTCAGATTTTCAGAAACACTAATTTTGGGTGCTCATTTTAAGGTGCTTGATTTCAGAGGTGTTGTAGACCCACGTCTAAGGCCTGGATGCATATTAACCCATACCCCTAACACTGTGGACTTTCCATTTATATATTACCTCTCCTTGTTCCATCAGATCTCATAAGTGAATCATTAGGAATAGACTGAATGAGGTCAGGAAGGTGAACTGTGACCAGGTGCTCATCAGGTTCATCTCCACACTGTTAATCTTTTTCATTTTTGTTCCTACTTAGCAAAGATTTCTGGAAAGATCACCCCTGTTAACTCTCTTTAGTTCTCTTTGCAAGTCCTCAGTCAGAATTTTTATTCTGTATCCTATCATTATATGACTTGAAACTTTAGAAAAGACGATCTCTTGTTAAGGGACCGATTTGTTTTTTGTTGTACAGGTTGCACCATACCATTATGCTTTTGATATGATCTTTCTTTTCATTCCAGAAATTAAAAGAAAAATTGGTAGTTTTATATGGGAACAGATGAATAATTCCCAGATAGAACAGGTAAGACAGTACTAAATGCAATCTTGCCCTGCTGAAAACAATGGTAAAGTCAACATGACTTCAGCTGGAGCCAGGCTTTCATTGCAGAGCTCTAAGGGAAATACTGGGCAAAAAATGCTGCCTGCCTTGCTTATCACATTATGAAAATTAAGCTGCCTGCTTCTGCTTTTTGCCTACTGCATATGCCCCTTTGAGAGCATGGCATGTAGGGGAACACATGGGCAGAACTTCTGCAAAAATGGATTTAGGGAAGTAACCTTCCAGTCTGATTGCAGTGCTTGTTTACTCTGGGTGACATAGTGGTTGTCTCTGGTAAGAGGCAGCAGGAGCTGCAGAGCAATCATTTGAGGTGGCCTGTTTCTCTTTCAGAGTGATATCATTCTCATGTGTAGCCCTGAGATGCAGCACACTGTGTAATAGTTTGGAGGGGGTAGTCCAAAAGTAGCACAACTGTGAGCTTAGCTATAGTGGTTATGTTGGTGGGAGTCTCGTGATGGTGGTGAACTTCCTTGGGGAAGTTCCACTGATGTTGATCCTCTCAGAAGACTGGTGACAGTCAGAAATATTTAAACTGCTGATTATTAGAAGCACTTTCCTTTGCTTCCTTAACAAACTGCATCAAGACAGACGGTGCTGTTCACTAATCAGCTACATTAAATCGTTTAATTAATTAAAATTTTCCTTGCTATTCCACAGCTTGAAATATTGACACCAGCTGAAATAAAAACTGTTGGGGAAGAGAAGGAGCAAAGAATAAGGGGCAAAAGAGACCTGACTAGAAGGTATTCCTTTTATTCTCACTGCGGGATGGCTTAATCCTGGTTTTCAGCACTTGCACACATGACGCATACAATATCAAAGAGCTGTTGACTCTGGATTCCAAGGGTCACTATTTACATGCCAATGTTAATGATTTTTCCATTGATCATGTTAGGAGAAGCATCCAATTAATATGTTTTTTATCAGGACCTTAAACTGTATTCTACTTTTTCTCCCAATATATCTGTCCCTCTGCTGAAGCTTTCAATGTCTGCAGTGCAAGTGTCTGTTGTTCAATACAAGTACAATGAAAACTGAAGATCCAGAGCCTGACTAATGTAAAATTAATAAAACAAAGGAGACTATTTGCAATTATTTAATACATTAGACAACACGTGTCTAATAAAAATTGCTGTATAATTTCCAGTTTAGCATACAAGGTTCTTTGGGTAGATGCGATATCTTTTATTAGACTGAGTAGTTGGAAAAAAGTTCTTTGCAAGCTTTCGGGTGCAATCACCCTTCTTCAGGCATAGGAAGTCTCTGCTGTTCTGTTAGAGTCTGTTGGAGAGACTTCCTATGCCTGAAGAAGAGTGATTGGTGGGAGTCTAGGGATTGTCTCCCACCAAGCCAGATGATCATGCTATGAAGTTTAGGTCATCAACCCGGGCTGTAGATTGGCAACTGAATAGAAAAAAACCTGAAAAAGCTGTGAATAGCTGACCTTGTGGGCAGAGCCCATTCCTAAAAGTATGCTTTCCAAAGCATAAAACCCAAGAAAAAAAAGACAGTGGGTTTTTTTGTTTGTTTTTAAATATAACAGTATAGAAAAACCAGTCACAAGAAAGCCAGCAGGAGAGAAGCTATCATGCTATCCACTACAAGACTACCCAGTGAACAACATGGTGACAGGTAATGATCAGCATAGGGCAATGGAGACCAACCTTTTTGGCAGATGTGCCACAAATTAAAACCCCTGCCCACCCTTCCCTTGCCTGATTGGCCACTCTGCTCTGTTCTGTGCTCCCTGCCCAGTCTATTGCACTGCTTTCTGTTCCCTGCCTATTCAGCCACTGTGTTGCCTGCTTCTTCCTTGATATGCCACAAGCCACGCACAGGGACTACACGTGCCACTTTTGGCACATGTGCCACAGGTTGGCCACTCCTGGCATAGAGTGGGGCTTGAGCATTTATATGAATGCTATTAAGGCCCTGCTATAGCCAAACACTCAAGCACAGACTGAAGTACTTAACTAAAAGAAGACCTGAGAGGTGCTCATTTTTCTCTAGGGCAGTGGCAGTTGCACATATTTCTCAGCAAACCATCTCTCTATGTATCCCATGAGATGATGTTTAATACAATTGAGCAGTTTTATCTCAAATGGGAAAGTGTAATAACATACCAGGCATTCCCATGTTTGATGCTGTCAATGTCTGCAAGTTCTAATATTGTATATTTTGCCTCATTCTAGAACAGTGGTTCTCAACCATTTTAGACTCAAGGCATCCTTTGTTAGACTCAGGACCCCATTTCTTTTCAAGACCCCATGTCATTTCTTTGCTTTCACTCATTTCTCAACTATGGAAAAATAATAGAGCAATTCTACTGTTGTGGAGCACTCAGACCACGGGTCAGAATGTTTTTGACACAAGGGATTCCTATTGGAAATCTCTGGGTTTATGTTGTAAATCATGTATAAGTGTTTGTACTTTTAACAGTGCTAATATTGCATGACACCCCTTAAGAATCTAATGACACAGCATGATGCAGCAGCATCACCCTGGCTGAGAATCGCTGCTCTAGAAAATCCAGTAACTAACACTAACTCCACAGTTTCTATGCTGTTTATGGCTACACATGTATTTTCATTTTGCAGGTCATGTCCCTGCTAGTGAGATGAGGAAGTATGTTGGAGAACTACGCGATTTCATTCCAGGCACTTCAGATTATGTGGCCTATTGGGTTCAAGATGAAATTAATATTTTCTCTGATGTGAAAAATAAATTGAAAAGAAAATTATAAATGACAGAGATAAAATGTGGGATTTTGGGTTGTCAACAATGTTATCAAATATATGTGTGTCCATTCTGGTTGACATCATCTTTAGTGTTTTAAATGCCTACTTTTTTTCTCTCTGTTAATTGATTACTCTGAATTTCACCAAAATGACACTCAACATTTTGTTAGGTTGGGAATTGAAGGTGGAGGTCTGTGAATTCTAATTTGAATTTCTATTTCTTTTGGCATTTTTCAGCTAACCCAGGCTAGTTTACTTAGGTTGATTCACCCTCAGTGTGCCATAATTTATTGGATGCTCATAACATTTGAACAAACTGGTTATATTTGCTGTTGAAAATCTTCTTCTTTGTTATCCTCTTAATTTGTATTTTGTATCAAAATTAAATATAGACTCTGAAATCATTGTGCAATGTTTGCTTTTCTTCAGGTAACTAATCTCAGTTTCAATTTGACTCCTCTCACAGGATTTTTTGTTTCCTTTTGTCACTGAAAAGAAAAGAATCTTCTTAGTTATTCTGTCTACTAAAAGAGTAGGGTTTCTTCTCAAGATACAGCTCATAGTCAGTAACTCTCCCTTTCTGTAAGGAGGAAGATGCTAAGCCAAATTCTGGTCTATCGCATATTATTTACTAACTCCATAGGTGTTTGTGAGTGTGACTGAGGCAAATTTCCCTCTCAATACACATGTACACAGAGTGCATTTAGTGCAAAGGAGTCTGTCAAAACTATTTGCTTGCACAAACTAAATCCATGGATTCCCTCACTTTCATTGTCAAATAAACCTTAAACCACAACTGAGGTTATCCCAGATAGCAAGAGAACTACTATTTATTGTACATTGGCACCCTCTTGTGAAGATTGTAAAGAACTGCATATAGTGGCATCCATTTTTATAATAGAATTATAATTGTCCAAAAGTTAGACTAATACAGAGCTTGTACAACTCTGATCTGATTTTGAAGTCATTCAAAGCAGCTGTATTCTGACTTCAGTGGAGGTTTAACACTGATGTGAGGTGGCGGTAGGGAGACTGAACAAAATGAGCCAATCAGGAAACCCACATTAACAGCTGGGTTGTTTTTTTTAACTAGAAAAGCCAAGGGACCTTCAACCCCTATAGCTGGGTAGAACCTCAGTATTACAATGTCTCTAAGTTGCTTCCAAGCGATTACTGCCACAATATGAGGGAAATCTCCTTTTTCTTTGATTCGATGATTCCAGTCGAGATGGAAGTTTTGGTTTGATAGTGGTGATACTTCTGAAGTAAAAATAACCATGTAGGGGAAATAAAAACATCCAAACCCCCTCTCTCTGTTGTAAAGAAGCAAGACTAGGCACATAACCTTGGGTTTTGTTGTTGTTGTTTTTTTTCATTTGCAACTCATCTTAATTTTTTTTTTCTCTGCTATTGGCTTGCTTGGCCTGATGTGTATCACAGATAACCAGCCCTTTCAACAGGAGGAACATTTGCCAGGAGGAAGTGCACAAATGGGGATTTAAAAATCCACCACTCTAACATGGGGCGTGAAAAGACGTGACTGAAGCTGTATGAAGTTGGCATACAACAAAGTGGGGGAGCACAGAAACCCCGGGTGACTGGTGTGCTTCACACTGTCCCCATCTCTCTTGCCCTGGGCCAGTAAGTTTGACTGTGGATAATGACCATGTATGAAATTTGAACATTGTAATGGATCTAACACAAACTGGCCTTGAACAGCCCTTCCTAGTTTGGTTCCTAGGAAATTTTCCTCCCCCTTGTGTTGGGATAATGGGCGAAGCTGGCTGGGTTTCTATGATGCCTGAGGGCTGGGCTCGCTGCATGCTACTTAAGTGTCAAGAAAGACATTCCCTCAGCCTAGGAAGGGACTATCTCCCTTGTGCTCCTAGCAGGCTGCTATAAAGGGCAGAATTGCTCTGTCCAAGTAGCTTTGTTGCCTTGCTCCTAACCCTCTTTCTTCATAGCTCTCCTTTCACCTGCTCTTCCTCTCCATGTCCCCTGCCTGCCAATCCACATTCTGCTCTGCTCTCTCTTCCAGATCCTTGCCTCTGGTGATACTTCCCCCAAACCTAGAGCTCTATTTAAAGTCTAAGGCCTCAAGCAGCATTAGGGGACAGATGGGTAGCAGCATAATGTACTGTTGTGGTCATGGGAATGGCTGTGGGCAGTATTGAATGGTCATGGCCTGTTCATGGCTCGGACTAGATTGCTCACTAGCCACAGGAGTGAGGCAGGCAGCTTTGGAAACAGATGGCTCTGGGAAAAGGCAGTCAGGTATCATTGGGTCCTATACTTTCCTTCTGGTTCTTTCACACTGAAGTGCCCCTGATTTACCCTTGCATGTTTCCTTCTGGTGTTGATGGGCATTGGCATGTCTGTATGTGCACAGGGGCATGTATGTACACACATTAGCACAGCCCACTCAGCAGGGTTCAGGGATCACCAAGAACTCTTACTTTGGCAGAAAAGGATGAAAGAAAGCATGAAAAAACACCAAATGTAGACATGAATAAGCTGGGGCACTTCAGTTCTATACATCAGGGGTTTCGCTCCTCCCTTCCTCCGACCCACTCATCCAACTTTGACTGGTAGAAATCTAGGACCCAGTTCCCTAACAAACCCCACACACCCAAAGTTAGTCTCGGGGTATCTAAGGGGAACCAGATGGCTCTCCTCTGCCAGTGCTGTTCTACCAGGTCCTAGCCCAAGGACCAGTTCCATGACCCAGATCAGAGATCCCAGCTCACTTTCTTCATCTCAGTGGGTTAAGGTACTGTTGCAGCTTGGTTAGTCTTTGCCACAGATCCAGCTTAGGTCTAGTCAGCCCCTCCAGTAGAAGCACCTTCGCTGGCCTTTCTGCAGCTAGTCCTGCCACCTATTGCCCTCCACATCTTCTTTGTGGGAGAAAGCCCTTTTCCTCCCCTGGTTCAGCCTGAACACTGTTACCCCACCAAGTCCCATTGTTCACAGGATGTAGGTGACTGCCCCCCCAGAGCATCCCCCACATAGTCTATGTCTTTTTTTGTATATGGCCATGTCAATAATCGCCTCTCCCGTTTACACCTTACAGCAGATTCTGAAGTCACGAGGGTGGTGGAATCACGAGGAAACCTTGTTATAATCCCATAAGTGAAGCTGGCCAGAGATGCCTTTTCTGCTTGTCCCAATAGTGAGAACAAAGTGATTCAGCCTGCCTGATCTCTCAACAATGAGACTTCCAGATATAAAGGAACAACCACACCAGGTCAGCTCATGGCCCATCCATCACTAGTGCTCTCTCCAACAGTGGGAAGTACTAGTTGCTTGAGAAAGGTGTAAGCACTTTCCAGGGGGAAATTATGGGGAAAGAAAAGGTGAAACCACAACCTCCAACATTTGACCTCACAAACCAGGAGGGTTTAGATTCCCATCAGGGTGAGTTTATATTTTAAGTGTGTCCTCTCCTAATGCTGGCTGTTCTTGAGCTCTTTATCTGAACAACACTGGGTGGCAGAGCATCCCACAGGCTGACCATATTTTGTTAGAAGCTCTATTTCTTCAACCATCTCTGAATTAGCCACCTCTCAATTCATCCCTTTGTACTCATGTGAACAGCAGTGCCCTGTTCAGTGAAATTACAAGCCCAGACCAAGACCCCTACCTGGAATGAGGGATGGTGAAACATGTCCATCGTGTTGGTTACTTCGGGATCGGAGCACCTGTCGGGATGTACAAAGTTGAAACAAGTACAGAGGGGTCTGTTCAGGACTACAGTAGCATTTGTGGCCCCGGTGTGTTCTGGCACATGAGTAAGGAGTGGTGCAATCTGTTAAAGACTTACAGCAGACTAACTGGTTCCTAGAGCTTACCTGAGGGTTTGTATGAAACTTTTGGCTAGGCTGGTTGTAGCAGGGTGTGAAGGAGCAAAATATGTATGTTGTATTCTGTTGGAAACTAGAGGAAAGCATTCTTATGGGTGATATCAGCACTGGTCACAGGCAAGTGCCTTAGGTTCATAGACAGCAGGACTGGAAGGGACTTCACAAGCTCATCTAGTCCAGCCCCCTGCTCTCGGCCTGAGCATCCCTGACCAAATCATTCCAGCCACGTGTCTGTCTAACCTGCTCTTGAAAGTTTCCAAAGATGGAGATTTCACAATATCTCTAGGTAGCTACTTCCAATATTTGACCTCCCCCATAGCTCTTGTCGTACAGTGTTGCAAAATGTTGGTTGCCCAGTTTCAGCCAAATGTTGTTATGTTTGTAACATCCAACCCCTGGGGCTCAGCTTCTCCATAGAAATCCTCTTTGCAGGAATCAGTGCAGCCAGTGCCAGCTCAGCACAGGGCAAGGCCAAGCCCAGCAGTACCAATGGCCCCATGGCACCTGAAGCGGCAGGGAAAGCACTTCTGAAGCTGCTAGTTGAAGTTTCCCTGGGGGATCTTCCCCACCCCACAACTCCTCTGCCCTGACAAGCTGCTTGCAGTGGGCTGTAGGTTTCCAGCCAGGGCTCTCCCAAGGGCAGGGCTGGGCCATGTAGCCACAGCCTCATGTGCACCGTGTGCCAAGCTTTTGTCAGGGCCCTTGTATGATCCTTTGAGGAAAAGAGTCTCAGACTTCAGTCTCCCCTTCCACATCCCCTCAGCACAGTGTTTTATGAGAGGTTCAGATGCTTTGTCACTAGTGTCACACTGGCAGACATGGCCATTCCGTGCAGTGCCAGAGAATGCTCCTGTGCTGGGAGAGCTGGGATTGAGACCCCAAGGTGTGCATGCCACAACCAGCGAGCCCAGCCCTCTGTTAGCTAGGCTGAGAGCTGCTGTCAGTCCCTGCTGAGCTGGCTGGGTTGGACATCAGCTTGTGGCCCCGAGGTGTCAGGCTAGGCACTAGCACACCCCTGGGGCAGGCAGAGCCCCTCCACTGAGCTGGGGTGAATGTGCATCCAGAGATATCATTTCTATGTCAGGACATTGCAGAACCTCAGCTACAGCCTCCTCCTCCCCCCCAAACACTCCTCACACCCTGCAGTGTCGTGGAGCCCAGATCAAGGCTGCTGTGGCTGAGGAGATGAGAAAGCGTTTGCAGTCCCCTGTGCGGGATGCTAGTGTGCGGTGTGCTGTGTATTTGCTGCAGTGCCTCAGAGACAGAGGAGTGTTTCCTGTGCTCATTCACCATCTGTCTGGACCAGTGCAAATGTGCTGGGAAAACATAACAGCATATCGGAGATTGCATTGGACTGGATACCAAACGCAAGCTCTTCCATTCCCTTCTTCTGGGTGTCTTGGGTCTTGAATGGGGCTGGGTGGGCATTCAAACCCTGCTCTTCACATGTCACATAAGAGCAGTGACTACCAATAGGAGTTAGGGGTAAGGGAGGGCAAACACTGAGCCATGAGCTCCCAGGACAACGCTGTGAGGAAATATCTCGGGGACATCCAAAGATGTAAAAGCAACAGAGTTGGGTAGTGATGTTGTCTTTTGTGTAGCGTTGGTGAGAGCAGTACTGGGAGCCATAACTGGGTCCGGGGTTGCATGTGGGAAAAGGTGGGAAATTAGGAGTGGCGCCTATTGGTATCACAGCAGTGATTCAAAGCTTTGAGAGATGCCTTACAGCATGGTGTCAACAATATGGCCCATGAGCTGGATCCAGCCCACAGAGCCATGTCCTCTGATCTGCAGGGCTCCTGGAGGGGCCAGGAATTTGCGGTGGGACAAGCAGATAAGGAAACGCCACTGAATTGCAGGGTGTGGAGCCTGCATGGACGTGTGCTTCAGCACTAGGGGAGTGAATGATGGCTGCGTTAGTCCCTGAGACCCCCTGAGCTGATGCTGATCTGCTCCGACCACGGCTGCCACTGCTCCTACATCTGTGAGAGGGGTCTGGATCTACCCCTGAGTGCCAGGGGGAGGCTAAGTGGGTTTCTTCCCCTGTTTATTCCAATGGAAAAGACTCTGAAGATACCTGTGAAGGATACAGAGTTGGGTCTTCCCAACCCACCTGAGTGCCTTGAACACCACAAAGCCTTTGCTCTTG
Source organism: Gavialis gangeticus (assembly GCF_001723915.1). Classification (NCBI taxonomy): domain Eukaryota; kingdom Metazoa; phylum Chordata; order Crocodylia; family Gavialidae; genus Gavialis; species Gavialis gangeticus. The sequence goes on along the minus strand of NW_017728996.1, from coordinate 53,054,734 downwards.
CAACATGCTCACCATCTCTCTTCTATTTCTCCCTCTGGCCTTGACAGAAATACCAAGCTGGAGTATGGTTCTTGGTTATGGCCATGGGTGTTTGTGCCCAAGAGCTTGCAAAGAACATTTTTTCCTAAGAGATATCACATCTACCCAAAAACCCTTGGCAACCTGGAGCAGAGAAACCTTTTCCCTTTGCAATTTTCTTGAAACACTTCCCTGACCACCCAAGGTTGATTCTCTGAGGATCAAAGGGCTTTCCCCATCAAGCAGTCTGAACAGCTTCTCAGTCAGCTCGACCTTGACTTTCTGAGCTAAAAATGGCAGGTTTCTCCTGTGAATTGTAGACCCTGTGTTTTCTACAGCAGTGGATCATCTTGTCTTCTTTTTCTCCTTGCATGTCATGAGCTTGTATTTGACACAGGAATATGAGATGAACACCAATTTTCATAACAAAAAATAAATTAAACTTAACTTAATTATCCTACATCTACTCTTAACTTTAATGAAATCTATGTTCAGCAGTGCACATTATTTATGCCTTTGCTTTCCTTTCTCCCTCAATGGCCTGCAAAGGATTCAAAGGCAGGCTACTAACACAACAGATGCTGGGATGGTCTGACTATGTCCCAATGCCTCAGAGGAAGGTGAAATCCCCCCAGAAGTTAGTTCCATAAATGAAGGGGGAAAAAATTCCTTCCTAGCCCCAAATGGCAACTGGCCAAAGCCCTGAGGCAGGGGTAACAAAATGCCATCCAGGCAACAAGAGCGTCCTTCATTTAGCAACCTGGTTACCACAAACTCATGGCTCCTGGTCTTATCCCAGCCCTTTGCAGGGCAGGGCTGGAAGAAGATTTTCAAGTTCTTCACCCATGAGGGTTTCTCAGGCTGCTTCTCTGTGCAGAGGCTGAAGTTGCAGTGGAGGATGGCTCAGACTGGATGGATCTGCTCAGTCAGTGACTTGTGTGGTGGCTTCGGCATTGTTGCAGCTTTTCTCTGTAGCCACCAGGTCGTGTTCACTCAGGGATGTGCTGTCAGGGTCGAGGTGGTTTGCAGGTTGTGCAATGTAGTGTAAGCAAAGGCAGCAAAAGATTAGATCCATGCATTGTGACCATGACACAAGGCTCTGCTGTGAGGAAATGGGAACTGAGAGCTTTCCTGGGACACAAAGGCCAGAACATTTGAACGAGGGAAAACAAAATAGATGATGCTTAGCCTCCTACATGGAAGAAGCTGAACATCTTTAGGCATCACTACCCAGCCACGTTCAAGATGAGGTAGGTGCTCTGAATGGACAACCCCAGCCCCAAAAAAGGCTGTGGTTGAGAGAGCCACAGCAAGGGAAAGCAGGTCTCCAACTGTGTGAGCCACAGCAGCATTTAACAGGAGGCTGAGGGTCCTGCCTGACCTGGGGTTGCTCAGCCACTTGGGAAAGCTCCTGGGGCTCCTTCATGAAAGATGGCAACACC
>NW_017728996.1:53041176-53048274 GCF_001723915.1 Gavialis gangeticus | reverse complement strand
AACAGGAGGCTGAGGGTCCTGCCTGACCTGGGGTTGCTCAGCCACTTGGGAAAGCTCCTGGGGCTCCTTCATGAAAGATGGCAACACCCTGCAGACCTATCCACACCACCTGGGGCAGGGGGGAGTTTTGTCCAGAGGCAGCAGGACATGAGGAAAGGCTCCTGCAACTGAGAGGAGGAGAAAGGAAAGGCCTATGGAGGACAGAGGTTAGGACAGGATTCTCTGGGGGCACAGGGGAGAATTGCCCACACACGGCAGGGAGCAGGTCTGTGTTAGTGCTGCGAGCCTCCCCATCCCTTCCCACTGATCCCTGTTCCTCAAGGGCAGAGGGGACAGGACAGCACCTGTAGGACCAAGCGTGGGTGGCTGGAGAGAGGAGGGGGCCCCAGAGGAGCTGGCGAGCAGGCTGTGTCCTTGCAGATCTTTGAAGCAGGTGATGGCAAACAGCTTATTCAGGACCCTGACGGGGATTTCTTTCTCTTGCAGGGGCACAAAAGCTCGTCAGAGCCTCTGCTGCCCCCAGGAAGGATGGGGGATGTGGGGAGGGGTCATGGAGCAGGGATTGGACTGAAACTAAGGGGTTTTGGCAACAGCCCAGGGAAATGGGGGCAGGTTCCCAGCTGGACCTTTTTCTGAGAGTCATGGTGAAGACAGGGAGTGGTAGCCCAGGGCAAATGGGCAGACTGGCAGCACCAAGTGGCTGAATCCTCCATTCTCCCTAGAGCAAGTACAGGCTGAGGGGCAGCAGGAGAAATGGTGCTGTGCAGGGCCCTGTGCGGCTCCTAAGGACTCCTGACTGGAGGGTGGGAAGGGGAAACCTGTTCTGTGGGGACACGCTCTGTATCTTTGGGCCTGGCCAGAGACTTTGACCATCAGGGGCATGACTTGTGCAAGGGCAGACTGGTGCCATCCTGCCCAGGCAGATGAATTCATTCCTTCATCCAAGGCACTTGGCAGGCCTTCTGTTCTCCTACAGGCCCGTTTCCTCAGAAGGCAGGGGAGAGTTGCACCTTACAGCTGGGGGCAGGCTTCACCCTCTGCCAAAGTGACTGGCAGGGTCATGATATCTGGGCTATATAAATATATATATAGGTACTGATTGAGTTAGTCTTTGAGGTGCAAATGAACCCCGCCATAAGCTAGAGCTCAGACTCTGGTGGCTAGTGACCTCTCTCTGCTCCATGTTTTCCAGAGGCAACAGGTGGTGATGGGATGAGAGCAACTTCATGTGGCACAGAGGAGAGGGGCCCTGAGTTCACTCTCCTGCCTCCCCTCACTTCCCAACGTGGGTGCTGACCTTGTGCCCCATCAAGCGTCTGGCTTCCCCCAGGGTGGCATAGAGGAAGACCAGCCCAGCTTGGCTGATGTGCATGTGTTCATTGTGAACTGCATGAAGGGCCCTCTGAAGGAAAGATATCCTTTGCTCCTCCAGCAAGATCTTTCTCAGCCCCTGGAACACAAAGATGCAAGGCTTGGCACATCCCACAGACATGCTTCATCTCTGGGGCCTGGCACCACATTGCCCTGGACACTTGCAAGACTCTAATCCACCGCAGGAACAACTCTGCGAGCTGGAGACAAGCATCAGGCCTTTCTCCCCACCTCTTCATCACAGCATCCTCACCTCTCCAACTCTCACCAGGTCCCTGTAGTTCTGGACCTGTCTCTGCTGCATCTGGCACTTGCACCACAGCTCCTCTGCCCCTTGTATGTCTTGGCCTAGGAGAATGGAGACATATGGCTGTGAACTACCATCCTAGCTTTGGTACCAGTGGGGCTCTGGCTGCCCTTATGGCACCGTGAAGGGCAGGGCCCCAGCAGGGAGGGCATCGTTCTGTGGGAGCTAATCGGGACCAGGTATCCTGGGACCAGTCTGGGCTAGGGGCTTTGGGATGGGTTCCCAGGTGCCTGTATGGGAGACCCACAACTGGTGCATTAGCACAGGCTGCAGGGCCACAGCTAGGCGCTGAGGTGGAAGGGACAAGGTCATTAACGCTGACACCCTGAGTTGTTCCCAGGTCGGCGATGGACAGAGGGGGACACAACATGTGGCCCAGCACTTGGGATCAGGCTTTTGGAGGGAAACTATTGGCACTGAAGCCTTGTACTCCACCTGGGTCTCCTTACCACTCTGGTGAAGGAGGATTTGAGCAAGCCAATACACGCCCTCCCTGGCCTTGCAGCTGATGCTCTCCACCAGGTTGCTGATGGACAGACCCAGGTGGGCTGCCATGTCTCCCACCTCTGGTATGTCAGGGGAGCCCTAAGCAGAGGGAGAGGAGTGGGGAGTCCATGCAGGTCCCACTTTCCGTCCCCAATACATTCCCCAGGCCCGACTCTCTCTCCACCTCCCCCCATTACCCAGCAGGAGGGCGGGAAGGCAAAGACCAGAGCGCCAGAGCATGACACACCTCTATTCCCATGGGAACCTGGAGCCCAGGGTCTTGCTCAGGGCCGCAGGATGATTCCCTGTGCCTGATGCTCCAGACCTAGTAAGGTCCCATATCCAGGGCAGGCCATGGAAAAGAGACCCATAAAGAGCCAGGGGGCACCACTGAGGCAGAAGCAGAGGCCCTGGAGTTAAGTTCAGTTTCCAGCTCTGACCCCACTCTCCAAGGAGGGCCCTGGCAGTGGCAGGGAACCAGGACACTGGGCTTGGGGCTCACTCACCTCAAACTGTGGGAGGAGCTGGACAGCAAAGGCAATGATGCTGGTGAAAATCTTCATACCCAGTGCATGGTGCTGGGCATCCGGCAGCTCAATCCACGATGTAAAGTGCTGTGGGAGGAAAATGGTAAGATCAATGGGCACGTGCCCTGCCTAACCCAGCAGCCTTGGCACCATCCTGCTCAGGGCCCAGGTTTTGAGCTTGGTCTTGTCCATCCGCCTTACGCTTTGGGAGAGGCTTGCTGCAGTACACAGGGCAGGAGCTGTCCCAAGCCCAGCCCCTCTGCATCGTGCTCACCTCCCAGATGGAGTAGAGTTTTGCCCAGGCTGGGGGCACTGACAAGACGCAGCACAGCAGACCCTCCCGGTACTCCTCGTACAGCCAGTTCATGACCTGGAAGGGGAGGAAGACCCAAGGGTCAGTGCCATGGAGGCGGGGGCCACTCCTGCCAGAGGGTGGCTTGTGGGACATGGCAGTGGCAGGAGGACCTACCTGGTTGTGATGGTTCTCATGCCTTGTGGCCAGGAAGCTCTTTTCCATGGCGGCCCACAGGAGGCACGACTCCAGAGCTGGCTCCAGGCTGAGATTCAGGTCACTGTCAGGAGAGAGGAGCCTGCGTCAGATTGAGCTCTGCAGGGCGAAGGTGGGACTGGGGTGGGCAGGAAAAAGCCTGCAAATCTGGGTCTGAGCAGTGGGGATCCCCCCGGCCCATGGCAGAGTGAGGGGAGTGGGGCAGAATTCCCGGTACCTGAGGCAACGGATGGCATCTATGCTGTACGCCAGGACGTTTCTCCAGTCGGCATCCAGCGAGATGGTCTCCATCAACTCCTGTGAGACCCAAAGGGCAGGTCGAGGTTAGAAACCCACAGGCCACAGCCACGTTCCCCACAGGAGACCACTCAGTGCTGCAGGCGCAGGCAGCAGGATCCCACCCAGCTCCCATGGCCTTGCAGACTTGCCACTCCAGTTTCTCACTTGCCCCCAGATCCCATCCTCACCTGCCCTCCAGATGCAGGATTGCCCTCATCCTCCACCACAATCTCCCTTGTCTGCTGCCCCAACCTAATATCCAGGCCCAGGTGCACCTGCCCTTCTCCCTCTAATCCAGCTCCACCTCTCCCCTCCTTCCTGGCCTCACAAGACAACATTTCCTCTCCTTCCCTCTCGTCACACCATCCCGTGCTACTCACAATGATCTTTCCAGCACGGCTGCTTTCAGGCCCTCCAGCTCCACAGCCACCTGTCTGCTGTGGTGGGTGGCGATGCTCAGGCTCACGATTGCCAGCAGGAAGCACTGCCTGTCCTTCCCATCCAGCATCTACCAGGAGCAAGACCAGGGATAAAGTAGGCTCTTAGCCAGGGGCCTGCTGCTCCTCCCCAAATTCTCTGTGGGACTCAAGCCTCCCCTGACTCCCATGGTGGTGACGTGCATCTCCTCGGGGCAGGCAGAGTGAGGAGCAGGGCAGTGTTTGTGGAGAAAGGGGACCCAGTTGGAGCTTCACAAACACTCCTACTTCGAGCAGTGCCCCTGAGCTGAGTGTGTTCCCTTGAGGGCTCCGGGTCCCGGGGGGTGACTTCGCCCCCGGACTGGATGGGGGGAACAGAGGACTGACTGGGTGCTGGCCCTGCTGGGGAAGTTTCATATCTTCCCTGGGTCCTGCAGGTGTTTTTTGACAAGGAGGAGGACAGTTTCTTCCAGGGACCTTCTGTCTTCCTCCTTCAGCTCCTCGCTGGCTGGGCTGGGAATCACTGCAGCAGGGAGGAAAGGGTAGAGGGTTACTCGTGTGCCCCTGAGGGGAAGGGACGCTGGGTGTCGGGGGAAGAGATGGTGCCCTGCCTGCACCAGGAGGTGCTAGGGAGGTGTGCGGCTCAGTCCCCTCACCTTGGCCAGGATCCCCCTGCCCAACCCCAAGGAGGGTCCAACTGGCCTCACTTAGTGAAAGGAGCTGAGACCTCCGGGCCCCAGGAGCTCCCCTCACCTGTATGGCTGGCACCAGGTGCCGGGCTGGTCCTGAACTCCAGGCTGCTGGTCGACGTGGTGCTTGTGGACTCCTCAGAGCTATCGGTGTCCTCCGAGGAGGAGCTGCTGCTCGTGCTGGTGCTTTGTGACTTGGGGGAGTTTTCAGAGTCCTCCGAGGAGGAGCTGGTGCTGGGGCTGGTGTTCCCAGACTCCTGGGATGTGTGCCAGTCATCCCAGGAGGAGCTGTGGCTCGGGCTGGGGCTGCTGTGGGCCTGGCTCAGCTCCTGCCCCAGGGCAGCTGGGCCCTTGTCCCCAGCTTGGCAGGGGCTGCTTCCTGCTGCAGGGCTGCAGGGCCGGGCTCCAGGCTGCTCGATGACCCAGGAGGGGAGCTGCACAGCTCTTTGGGTGCTTGGTGCTCTGATGGTACTGGCTCCTGCCTGCCCGTGTGCACCCAGGGCCACCTCCATTTGGACATGAAGGTGGTGGATTTCATTCCCCCCTTTCCCCTGCCACTGGAAATTGCTGTTTTCTTTTCAGCAGCAGATGGGGCACAGCCACTTTCTTGCCTTGATAGGCCCTTCCTCGTCACGGCAGGTGGGGCCCCAATCCTCCTGCCCAGGCTCACTGCTGCTCTCTTCTCCCATGGAGAGCACCTTGGCCGACTTCCTTAGCACTCGCCTCAGCTTGTCCATCCTGGCACTGAGCAGGAGCAGTCATCAACTGGGGTTCAAAGCATCTCCATCACACTCATCTATCTCTCCTCCACTCATCAAGGAGACAGGCAGGTGAACCCTGGGTTTCACCCATGCCCACAGCCTCCTGGCACTATGGTTGGCAGGTGGGGAGAGCCCTGGGTTCAGGGTCAAAGACCCACAGCTGGTTTGGACACACAGCTCCCCACCGATCCTCCTTTCACCTCTCACCCCACGTGACTGGCCATGGACTGAAGCCCCTGGGAGGTTGGGTATGCCAAGTAGAGGAGGACAGAGGGGCCCTTACCTGGGCCCTGCGGGAACTTGGCAGGCACAGCTTTGGGCTACCTGCATGCTCAGTCTGGGCAGCACTGGCTGAGCTGGGAGGGCTGGGGAGCTTCAGCACCTGGGGATGTTTCCAACCCAAATGGAAGTGGTGTGAGAGAGCACCAGGGGCTGAATGCCCACATTGCAGGGGTGGATTTCCTCCCCGTTTCTGCATTTCCTGCACAGAGATGAGAAGCCCACACAGCGCTGCAGGCCCCTCACCTGCCCTGGGGTGCTGATGGAGCGCTGCTGGGCGGGTGCTCACAGGCCCTGGGGACATCACACTCCTCCCTGCAGCTTCGGTACTCAGGTCTCCTGCCTCTCCTCTGATGGATGTCCCACGCCCTCAACCTGCAGTCACTGCCTTGATGGGGGCGACGCCTACCCCTGAAAGGGACTATGTCATCCTGTTGGAAGCCATCCTCGTGCACAGCCTTTTCCCCCAAAACAAATCTACACCTCTCCTCTCACCCACCCCTTCCTCTCTCTGCTTGCTCACACGAGGACCCTTGTTCCTCCTGGACCTTCCCTTACTGGCCCTTTCCTGCCATCCAAGGGAGACTCCTGCCACCCTCCACTGGACACTTTCCACCTCACAGCTGCTACTGGCTTGTCCCTGGGGCTTTACTGCATGCCTGTTGGTATCCAGGAGAGACCAATTCCCCTGCTCTGCACCATTAAGAAAGGTGGCTTTAAATGAATTGTAACCAGTGTCCAGGCAACTCTGGCTTTGCACCATGCCCCAGCCATCCCGGCAGCGAAGGGAGCCCTGTCCCGGGAGGCAATGGAGAAGAGTTGCAACACTCATGCCAGGAAAGATGTTCTGAACTGGAGATAAAACACACAGATGGTTAAAGGAGAAACATTTCTTATCATGGCCTAGGGAGGGGGTGGCATCCAGAGCACGCCAGGCTCCTGCGTCCTATGCACAGAGCTTCAGGGAGTGTCATTCAGCCCCTCACGCCAAGGGCAGGGTCCTGTCAGCTCTATCTTGATGTTTCACATTTTTTCTGAATGCAGGCCACAAGCCTGAAAGCACAAGAGATCCTCGCTCCCCTCCCAGCGCTTCTGGCAGCGTTGCCCAAGGACCCGATCCTGACCTGCTCACTTCTGGGTGAGGGATTGCAGAGCAAAATCCTCCCCAAAACTGGTTCTCCTGTTGCTCTCCTACTGGCATCTGATGATTGCTAACAGAAACAAGATGGGACATTTAAATCACATGAACATGTAGGAAATACTTACTCATCCCCCTGGACTGTGATTTTAAGGATGAAATGAATTGATCTGGGTTTGTGCTTCAATTCTGCCCTTCTTTAAAAGGGAGGAGAAACCCCATCTCCAGGTGCCTGTGGTGGGGCAGCTCGGCTGGGCATGGCTCTGTTTCCTCCCTCTGGGCTGTGTCCCTCAGGGCAGACCAGGCACTCCCCAGTTCGGGGGGGGGGGGGGGGGGG
>NW_017728996.1:53030803-53040976 GCF_001723915.1 Gavialis gangeticus | reverse complement strand
TTTTTTTTGGGGGGGGGGGGGGGAGTTAAATGCCCAGTCCATTCACCCACTTTGCCACAACCACATTGTTTTTCACTAGTGCCAACATGAGGAACGGGCATGGCGGGCACTGCATGGAGCTGTGCACACGGCACCGGGGCCCTGCTCACACCTGCACCCCTGCCGGGCTTCCTGGGCTTGCTCTGCTCTCCCTTCTCTGAACAGATGCTGTGCCCCAACCCTGCACCCAAAGCCTCTCTCAGGCTGCTCCAGCAACTCCAGGAAGCAGAGCCTGGGAAGCCTCATGACAGGACCTTGGAAGCCCACGGGCAGCATGGGAGAGACCAGCTGATACATCTCCAGTTGCCAATACAGCCCTGGAGCAAAAGGCCCCTGCCACTCAAATGCCAACCCCAATGCTGGCAGCTCTCCCAGCCCATGCCCAGCTGGGGGACCCTGGGGTTCAGCTTGCTTCCTGTGCGTGTGAACTATCCCATCCCACCATGTCCTGAATACATCTCTGGGAATCTGACCAACTCCAAGCAGGAAGACACCTCTAACCCTTTCCTGTTCCTAACCCTGACCCCAACCCTGACCCAAACAGCACTCAGCTGCTCCAGCAGGACACCCTGTGCAGCCTGGCTACAAAGTGGTTTGGGTCATAGTTACCTGAGAGATTGCTAAGATCTGCAGGGGCTCATGAGCTGGATGGCTGTAGCTGTAAGCCCCAACTGCAACATCCATCAAACTTAATGGAGTGGCTTCAAGGGAGGACGGGTGTCTGGAGGACTTAGGAATGAGGATCATGAGTCACATAGGACTCTGGAAACTCATGCTCCCCTTTGTCTCTCTGTCTCCCAGTGTCTTATCTGTAAAATGGGGGTAATTGCTCTTCCCCACCTGTCATGATTATGGTGAAGATAAAATACACTAAAGACTGCAACGTCTGTTAGGAGTGGGGCCCAAAAAAGAAAGGTAGAGCTGCAACTGTAGGAAATAAGAGCAGCCTGGTACTGGAGGGGCACTCTGGACTGGTGGATATGACAACATGTGAACGTGTCTTCCTAGATGTACATTTTTTTACCCATAAACCCTCCTGGTTTAATCATCTTACACTGTGCTTTCATCATTGCTTTGTGCTCTTCTTTCCAGATTTTGGATCTGGCCAAGTCACAACCAGAATGTGTGCAACTTGCACACTTTTAATGGTCCCATCCCACTGCCACTGGTGTTAAAACCTGAATCCAGGACATCTGGCTTTTAAGACATAAGCTCTCACTGCCTAAAAGCTGTGACTCAGGCAAGGCTGAAGGACACTGCTCAACCATGCCATCACAAAGTGGGGGCAGAGGGTTAGGGTTGGAGGATATTACAAATATTGAGCAAAGAGCTCCTGCTGAGCTTCCCAGGAGAGTGGGCTAGGCTACAAAGGCTAACAATGGACAAGGGGAAGGTTGAGCTGAGGAACTGAATCAAGAGCATGGTTTGATAAGGGTTGGCAGCCTCTGAGGAAATTGTATAGGGGTTAAGAGAGATGTGAATTGCAGCGAGGAAGCCCCTAAGAAACCAAAAAATGCTCTGTGCAGCCCCCATGCATGGATCAGCCCTCCTACGTGTGCTACAGTACATTATAGCCGTGCTAGAGAAGGGCTGTTTGTCATCACCCCCTGCTTCCACTTGCTTTTGCTGCTGTCTCCATTTTTGCAGTGTCTGGGTTTGAAGATCCTGCAAGGGAAGCAGGTTGAGAATTTGGGGTGAAATCCTGGCCACATGAAAGTCAGTGGCAAAACAATGTTATTCCCTCAATATTAACCTCTCCCTTTTTTAAACCAGGAATCTGGTATTACCAGCAACATCAGATGGGGCTCTGGGATTTGTAAGCAATATTTTGGGGAACCATGGAATTCACGCAGGGAGTTACTGCAGAGAGTGGTGTCCACGGCCAGCTGTTGTGTGACCCCAGGGATCCCTCCACTACCAGCTCCTCCCTGAGGCCTGCAGTGACCCTGCACCAAGCTCTGCCCTCTAAGGACATAAGAACTGCCATTTACTGGATCAGACTATAAGTGCATCTTGCCCAGTATCCTGTGTGACACAGGGGCAGAGTGGATGATGACAAGCAGAGGGCAGGGGTTTTTTCCAGCTGATCCTCTTTCGTTTGCAGCCTCCAGCATTTAAGGTCCAGGAAGTTCTGATTCAGAGGCTGAGCCCCTGACTTCTGTGCTCAATAGCTGCTGATGCCTCTTTCTTCCAAAAATTTGTCCATTCCCTTTTTTGAATCTGGCTGCACTGTCAGCTCCCAAAACATTTGTAAGACCCTTTCTAAGGGGTTTAATGTCCCCTGCACAATGGCAGCCTTTGTCTCTTGGCTTTAAGAATGAATCATGCATAGAAGTCTCTGTCAATGGGAAGATGACTTCAAGATCCTGTGGAAAGGAGAAATAGGGTTATCTATGGGGTTGTTCAAAAGGGTCCCTAAGTGGATATATGTGGGTGGTAGGACTCTGGCCCCAGGGTGGCTGCCCAGAGCTGCAAAAGACAGATTTCTAAGTGACACAGATACTCTGTTTTACTCTGCAGGTTTCTGTAGTTAGAGGCATAGAGAAGGATTCTGTCTAGGTCCATCCGGGAATGGAGAGACTAGATGGTACAGAGTGGGGGGAAAGGTCAGTAACTGTTGTACCCAGAGGGTTTTGGTCAGAAAGAAGGGACTGTGCTCTCACTCTGTTTCTCTTTTCCTCCCTCTCTCAGACCCTATTGACTCTTTCTCTGCTGTGGCCTGGGATCCCAAAATGAGTAGCAGCTTCTCCCCAAGTGGGGACTATTACTGGGGAGATGTCTCCATTAAAGCTCCAGATGCGCCCAACCCAGCAGGGAAGCTATCTCCAGTGGTTTGAGCCAGCCCCCCAGGGCAGCCCTGGGCTCTGCAGACACAAGCTCCTGAGCCACAGACTCCAGGTAACAGAGAAAGACCTGAGGAACATGCTGGGGACAGGCAGGAGAGGGAGACTCTGCATGCACAGCCCTGGGAGCCTCATCTCTTATGACTCTTCTTTTTTAATGAGCTTCTTGTAGGACTTAGAGCTGTGTTAGCAGCTGTGAACCTGCTGCCCTTTGTTTCCTCTTTCCTGTGGTCAGATTTGCCTCCCTGTAAGGAACCAAGTAGGGAAAAGACCAGTTTCATTTTCATGACTCTTCCTTTCACTAACGCAGAGACATGCATTGGCTTGCCCAGCCGGTCAGGAGCAGAACCAGATCTTCTGAACTTCAGGCCAGTGTTTTCTACACTAAGCCAGGCAGTATCTTTTTTTCCCTAAAGATGGGGAAGGCCATATTTATTCCTTCCATACTCCCCTTTGGGGAAAGGTTTGAGGAGAATTCTGCTCCTGGTCTTTCACATCTTCCAACAAGTAACGGTATTTTAGCTTTTTCCCCTCCTTTCAGTTTCCTCTTTTTGAAGTTGCCATTTTTCCCCGGCCTGGGAAATGATTTATCTTGGGGCCGTCTCCCTCTCTATCTTTCCCAGAAGGTAACTGGGTGATGAATGGTCATATGAAAGAGAATCCTCATCAGGAAGGACCTGAATGAGGGGAATTGAATGGGATGTTGCCAGGAAATGCATCTGGAAGACGTGAACTTGGAAAAGGCTGCAAACCCACTCATGGTGAGGGTGGCCTGAGGAATTTCAGCAAGGCCAAGATGCAGCAGAGCATCCCCAAGGGACAGAGAGAGAACACATGCACAGAGCGAGGGAAGAGCTTCAGTCGGAGCTCACAGGTAATAACACATCACAGGGTTCACGCAGGGGAGAGACCCTGCAAATGCCCCCAATGTGGGAAAAGCTTTATTGATAATCCAACCCTAAGAAAACACCAGAGAATCCACACAGGGGAGAAACCCTACAAGTGCCCAGAGTGTGGGAAAGGCTTTTGCCAGAATTCACAACTGATTGGACACCAAAGAATCCACATGGGAGAGAAAGCCTTCATCTGCTCCAGCTGCCGGAAGAACGTCTATGACTGGCCGGCCAAGCTTTATCAGACACGAGAGAACCCGTGTGGGAGAGAAACCCTACCGCTTCCCCGAGCATGGGAAAAACTTCTGAGACTGGTCAACTTGTACTGGATACAAGAGAACTCACATGGGGCAAAAACCCTACCATTGCCCTGACTTCGGGGAAAACTTCAATCAGAGACCAAATCTGATCAGGCACCAGAGAATCGGCAGGAAAACCCTATAAATGCCCTGACTGTGGGAAGACCTTCAGTCACAGTTCCACCCATACGAGGCATCAAACAACCCTCATAAGAGAAACCGTGTCAGCACCCTGACTAGGGCTGTCAGAAATGAATTATAATAGGGTAGGACCATGTCTATAGCTAAGGCTGATTTTTTCTAAGTGCTCTAAAATCAATATTCTGATGCTAATTGTCTTGATATTTGCTGCATCACATCTGTGCCAGAGATCTAGGTAGTGTTGGAAGCACAAGGTCATGGCCCAGGCATATCTGAGTTATGGCTCCCCTAGTAAGAGCCACTTTTAATAGTCAGCTGTCTCTAAAACCAATGTGAACTGAACCCTCTGCAAACTAGGAAATGCAAAGTTAAGGTATTTGTCATACCTCCGATGCAGCCTTAACTCTGCCCTCTCTGTGGGATGCCCTAATATGCCAGTAACACACACATTAGCACTCTGCCTTCATAGATACTACAGAACACATAGTGTCAGGGATAAAGACCATGAGCACAGCATGACAGCTGGGCAAGGGTCTTAATCAGCCAGCTATTTGTGTGTGGTTACTTCATTTTTTATTATCCCTTGTCCTGCCTTAAAACATGGTCAAAATTGCATCCCCACCAGAGAATTTGAACCCCTAGGCTTTTATTTCTCTGAAATAATAAGTCCTAGCAGCATTGCTCAAATACATTGCCCTTCTGTTCTCCCTTTCTCTGCTACTTAAATGCTTCCCCCTTCTCCCAGCTCGCTGCCCGCACAAATGCTCAGGATGATAGCACCACAGAGGTTAAACAATATCAAATACATTGTATGGCAGCTGTATGTATTAAGGGAAATGAAAGAACCCCCCACCCTTTGTTCACAGTTGGGTGGAAGGCATGAGGTGTATTGCTCAAATAAGGTAGCGACATTTTTCAAGCACCCCAGAGATCATGGAATCATAGAAAATGAGGGTTGAAGAGACCTCAGGAGGTCACATCTAGTCCACCCCCTGCTCAAAGCAGGGCCATCCTCAACTAGATCATCTCAGCCAAGGCTTTGTCTAGCTGGGTCTTAAAAACCTCCAAGGATGGAGACTCCACAATCTTTCTAGATAGCCTGTTCCAGTGCTTTACTACCCTCCTAGTGAGAGAGGTGTTCTTCATATCCCTTGCTGCAACTTGAGCCCATTGCTCCTTTTTCTGTCATCTGTCACCACTGAGAATAGCCCAGCTCCACCCTGTTTGGAACCAACCTTCAGGTAGTTAAAGGCTGCTATTAAATCCCCTCTAAGTTTTCTCTTCTCCAGACTAAATAAGCCCAGTGCCCGCAGCCTCTCCTCATAAGTCATGTGCCTCAGCTCCTCGCCATTTTTGTTGCCCTCCACTGGACTCTCTCCAGTTTATCCACATCTTTTCTTTAGTGATAAGGCATTTTTAATCACACCCTTTATACTGTTCAGAACAATGCCTACATAAGGCTGTGCATTTTGCAGTGCACTTGGTTGCAATATGCTGATGTTACGGAAGGAACTTTAAGGCAAAGAAGGTCATTTACATTGGTGCGCACATGGCAAGGTAATGAGACATCCTTAAGGTTGCCCTAATAGGTGATAGTTTCTTCCCACTCCTGCACCAGCCACTGGACAACATATTGGCAAAAAGCAATGCACTGTAACTTCCTGGTTTGTTCGCTGCCTTTTTGAACAAGATCCTGCTTTTCCTTTTTGGCAAAAGCTTCAGGCTAATAACCTCCAACCAGCAAAATCCTAAAGTAGAGGATTACCACACATCTAACGCACAAAAGAGTTATCTTTATACCCAAACTTGGGGACAGCAAACACACAAGGAGGAAGGCAAGCTCTGAGGGAGCCCACTGATAAAGAAAAGACATGCAAGCAGACATGCTGGAGATAATATAGAGACAAGCAGACAGCCATGCTGGAAAACACAATGGCACCATACTCATGGCCAGCACCCCAAACTGGCTGCAGCCTGTATCACTTTGAAAACACTGGGACCAAGTAATTCCCTTCCTTTGTCCAGCTGCCAGGAATAGGCCTGCATTGCCATCCATGCACCAAGAGAAAGAGCCACCTCAATCATGAGTGCCCACGAGTGCCATAGCATGTGGCTATGATCGCCACAAACAAAAGTGAACTCTATACTCGAGGCATGCCTGCCTCAGTTTCAGTAGTTTATGTGTGCACTGGGTTATGTTCAAAAAGTTTTTTATTATTTACAATTCCTTGGTGGAAAAAAATCATAAAATCTTTGCAGAAAACAAGATCCTATTACCAAGGGGTATATACATTTTCCTCCATTATACTTAGTCTCAGAGTAAGAACACAGCACATCCCTGATCCTTCATCAATGACCAATTATAGCATGTAGTCAGGGAAGACACTCTGGCTGTTCCTGATGTTCAGAAGGTCTCTGAACTACCACTTCCCAGGCATTACTGAGTACTGTCTCCATTTGTTTCCACAGATATTGGGTAAAATGCAGCAAGCCCCTGTCATACAAAGCAGGCATTGCCCGGCAGTGGCCAGCTTCATCAACAGGCACCTCCACCTGAATCCCTGTTTTATTGCAGAAAACAATCTAGAGTTTCAACAGTTCTTGGCGTCAGGACTTTTCCACACCACTCTACATCAGTACTGGTGAACTTTCCATGGTGACCGGCCAAGTCTTGCAGCACTCCGAGGCCCCATATTGAGGTAAGGGGACAGACATGTGGGTCTTACCCATGATCCCAACAACTGGAGACCCCCACCCATACACATTCATTAGTAACCTCTTGTGCATTGTCAGACTTAATAACCAGGGTGCAGCATCCCCTCAGTACCACCCCGCATGTTTACGACCATAATTCTGACCACTTATCTGCTGCTACCAAACAGGCCAATAGCAACCAGTGATGTTGAGCTCCCAGATAGTGATGGCTACACGCTTCTCCATGCTTAGGGGAATTTATGTGGTGTTGCGCCACTGCTGCTCTGAATGAACACTGTGCAGGTGTCTATGAAAGTGGCTTTTGACATCCTGAAGTTTTGCTGCCACTGCAGATCATCCCAGGTTTGCATCACTATCCTTTCCCAACAGGCAGTGGTAGTTGGCTACATCCAAAGACAGCTGGCCAATTAGTAAATCTGCTCCAAGACAGGTTATGCAGAAGTGATTCCTCTTTTCCATTCACATCTTCCTTGACTCATAAGGCCCACAAGGATTCAACAATACCGTGGCTGTCTCCCAAGGTGTGTACGAGCATCAGCTTATTTGCACAATGGACTATCAGGAAAGCAATGCTCAGCAGTGTTGCCTCCATACTGCTTCTGCAAGTGGCTTGAAAACAATCTTAGCTTCCAAAGCCCAATAAATGATGAGATGACAAGAAAAAAAATCCTAGGACGCGGCTACTCTGCTCCCAGACTGCCAACATTTCCGTGGTTTGTGGGAGCTACCCACTGTGCAGCACATGAAGAATCCCAGAATGCACTTCCCAGAATGCATGGGCCTCCTGCTCAGAACATGCACTTTATATTGTAAAAGTGCAGCACTGCGTGGACACAAGGGCTGAAAAGGATAGTAGCTTAAGCTATCATAGACTCAGAGGGTTGAAAGGGACCTTAAGTTACCTGCACTGATGCAGGTTTTGTTCCCCAACAGATGCGCGTCCAGCCTCTTCTCAAAAACCTCTAATGAAGGAAACTTCCCCATGTCCCTAGGTATCTCGTTCCACTGGCCTGCTGTCTGTAGAGCGAGGGAGTCTGATTCTGGTATCATAACCAACAGCACGGTTCTAATACATCTCAGCTGCTGTGTGTACATACGGCTTTTAGAAGAGTTACTACTGCTGGTTAGCTAAGGTAGAGAAACAGAGTAGCTGACATAACTGCAAGTGCAGACCAAATCTTAAATCACCTCTCGTCAAGGTGTTTATGGCTTTTCTCTTGTGTGTGAAGCCTCTGTAGTGTTAACCAGGGAGGAGCTTTCACTGAGGCATTTCCTAATGTCAGGCTTTGTGTCAGGTTTTTCTTTCATGTGGATCCTGTGATGGGAGTTCAGGTGCGAGCGGCTGCTGAAGGTCTTCTCACACTGAGGGCATTTGTAAGGCCTCTCCCCCGTGTGGATTCTCTCATGGATGATGAGGGCTGATTTGACCCGGCACCGTTTCCTACAGTACAGGCACTTGTATGGCTTTTCTCCCGTGTGGGTTCTCTGATGCGTTATAAGGTGTGAAGAGCAAGTGAAGTTCTTCCCGCAGACAGGGCAGTTGTAAGGTCTCTCCCCGGTGTGGATTCTCTGGTGGACAATCAGGGCTGAGCTGTCACTGGATCTCTTCCCACAGTCGGGGCACTTGTAGGGCTTCTCCCCAGTGTGGAGTCTCTGGTGCCTGATCAGGTCTGAGCTCTGATTGAAGCTTTTCCCGCACTCCAGGCATTTATAGGGTTTCTCCCCTGTGTGGATTCTTTGGTGTTTAATAAAGGTGGAGTTCGCTGTGAAGCTTTTCCCACATTCAGGGCATTTGTAGGGTCTCTCACCTGTGTGGATTCTCAGGTGGGTCATGAGGTTTGGGCTCTGGTTGAAGCTCTTCCCACACTCGGGGCAGGTATAGGGTTTCACACCCGTGTGGATTCGCTGGTGTATAATAAGGTGTGAACGGCTGCTGAAGCTTTTCCCACACTGGCTGCATGTGCTTTCTCTCTCTCCCATGTGGATTCTCTGCATTCTGGGGCCCTTGAAGGGCTTTTGACCTTTTGCACAGGGAAGGGATTTCCCCACTTTCTTCACCGGATGCTTTCCCAGCTCCCTCTCTGTGCTGCACTGGCTCCCACAGGATTGTTTCTGCTTAGTGTTGCAGCAAACATTCCCTTTGCATTTTCCCAGTGCTGTCCCACGTGGTTCTCTGTGCTCAGGATGGGCGAGTTGAGAACTCTCCTCCCCATTCTCAGTTTTGATCCCATCACCTGCCAGGGTAAAGAACAGACCATGACTGGAGTCATTTCTTGTGTCAGGAGGAAGTGACAAGCTAAAGAGAAAAATTTAGAAAGAAATGTTGCAAGAGTCTTGGGGAGTGAACCCAACTGAATCTCCCCAAATCCTCCCCCAGAAAGGGTTGGGGAACAGTTCAGCTCCCACATGAGGGAGGGCCCCAGTTTGATCTCCTCAGACCATCTGAACACTGCTGAGAAAGGAAAAGTTCATGAGCAGGGAGCCAAGCATCAATCAGAACGGGTAGGACACCCCTGGGTCTTGTCCAGCCTCAAGGTATGACACCTGCTGGGTACAGTCCACCCTAAGGGAGCTCAAAGGCTCTCTGTGGGGATCCCACCCTTTTCCATCATTCACCAATGGCTACTGAGTGGGTTGAACCAAAACCTTACCTGGATTGATCACGCCTGGGATTTTCCTTCCTTCTGAGCCCTGTAGGCCTGGGATCCATGGATCTTTTCCCTGTTCTAGCTGGGAGATCACTTCAGGTTTGGGAATTGGAAATCCTGCTTCAGAAGAAAGCAAGTGCATGGGATCAGGCTGAATTCATAGTTTCATAGTTTCATAGTTTCTAGGGTCGGAAGGGACCTGAGCAGATCATCTAGTCCGACCCCCTGCCATGGCAGGAAAGAGCACTGGGGTCAAATGACCCCAGTAAGGTGGTCATCCAACCTCCTCTTAAAAACCCCCAGGGTGGGAGCCTGCATCACCTCACTTGGAAGCTGGTTCCAGACCCTAGCCGCCCTGACCGTGAAGTAGTGCCTCCTGATGTCCAACTTAAACCTTCCCTCCGCCAGCTTGTGACCTTTGTTCCTGGTTACTCCTTGCGGCGCTTGGGGGAACAGGGACTCCCCCAGCGCCTGCTGATCCCCCCTAACCAGTTTATAACAGGCCACAAGATCCCCCCTCAGCCTTCTCTTTTGAAGGCTGAACAGGTTCAGGTCCCGCAACCTTTCCTCATAGGACCTACCCTGCTGTCCCTTG
>NW_017728996.1:53025229-53025803 GCF_001723915.1 Gavialis gangeticus | reverse complement strand
TCCCATTGCACAGGAAAGGGGGGAAAGGGGCCAAGAAACCCTCTTGGCTGAATTGGGAAATTCAGGAAAGAATAGGGGCAAAAAAAGAGGCATACAGGCTGTGGAAGCAGGGGACAGCCACCAAGGAGGAGTGCACCTACTTGGCCCACACTTGCAGGGAGGCAGTTAGAAAGGCCAAAGCAACAATGGAACTTAGACTGGCAACAAAAATTAAAGACAACAGTAAGTCCTTCTTCAGGTACATAGGGAGTAAAAAGAAGGTGCAGGGTAGTACAAGGACCCTAAGGATAAACAAAAGCAATTAGTGACACATGGGGGGGGACAAGGCTGAGCTCTTCAATGAGTTTTTTGCTTTGGTATTCCTGAAACATGGAGCAAAACAAATTTCCCAACTGGTTCATTGACTGCCACAAGGGGGACTCCAGCCCATCAACTGTTAGTGCCAACTTGGTGCCGAGACACTTGGAAGGACTGGATGTGTTTAAGTCAGCAGGCCCGGATGATCTTCATTCACAGGTGCTAAAGGATTTGGCCAGTGTCATAGCAGAGCCATTGGCACAGCTGTTTGAGCACT
>NW_017728996.1:53017817-53020229 GCF_001723915.1 Gavialis gangeticus | reverse complement strand
AATTGTTCATGTGATTGTTCAAGTTCCATGACTGGGATCCGTGATTCACAAATTAGAGGCTTAAATCAATGTGGATGTAGACAACAGAGAGCACCTGGGATCTACAAACCTCAAGCCATGCACTGGAACAGCCCATGTAAGTAATAAGGAGCCCCATGGGCAGCAGAGCAGGGGGACGCCAAATGCATCCAACAGAGGGCTTAAGTGCCTCTATACTAATGCTAGGAGCATGGGGAACAAGCAGGAGGAAATCACACTGCTGCTTGCAGACAAAAACTTCAACTTGGTTGGACTAACTGAAACCTAGTGGGACCCTACCCACGATTGGGCAGTTAGCATTGAGGGGTGTAACTCGCATAGACAGGACAGAGTAGGGAAGAAAGGGATGGGGGGTGTTGCTCTCTATGTCAAGGAGCAATATACATCTTCTATAACCAAGATGGGATCAGAGGAGGGGCAAATTGAGGTAATGTGGGTCGGAATACAAGGGGGCCAGGGGGAAAAGGATTTGGTAGTGGGGGTCTGCTAGACACCACCACATCAAGAAGAAGAGCTGGACCTGAAATTCTCAAGGTGGCTGTCTGAGGCCGTAGGGTCAAGGGACGCATTTGTCACGGGTGACCTGACTACCTGGACATCTGCTGGGAGGAGCAGTCAGCTAGATCCCACTGTTCATGTAGGTTCTTAACCTGCATTCAAGACCTTCACATAACCCAGGAGGTATACAGTCCCACTAGAGGAAATGCTTTGCTGGACTTAGTGTTGGCCACAGAGAACGAGCTTGTGGTGGATTTGCAGATACAAGGTAACCTAGGGAATGGTGACCATCAATTGATTGAATTCAGTATCCAGTGTGGGGTGGGAAAGAAAACCAGGAGGGCAGAAGTGCTAGATTTCAGAAAGGATAACTTCAGTGTGCTCAGGAGATTAGTTAGTGAGGCACTGAAGAACAGGAGCACTGTTGAGATGAGAGTCCAGGAAGAGTGGTCGTTCCTAAAGGGAGCAATCCTACAGGCGCAGAAGGAGACAATCCCATTGCACAGGAAAGGGGGGAAAGGGGCCAAGAAACCCTCTTGGCTGAATTGGGAAATTCAGGAAAGAATAGGGGCAAAAAAAGAGGCATACAGGCTGTGGAAGCAGGGGACAGCCACCAAGGAGGAGTGCACCTACTTGGCCCACACTTGCAGGGAGGCAGTTAGAAAGGCCAAAGCAACAATGGAACTTAGACTGGCAACAAAAATTAAAGACAACAGTAAGTCCTTCTTCAGGTACATAGGGAGTAAAAAGAAGGTGCAGGGTAGTACAAGGACCCTAAGGATAAACAAAAGCAATTAGTGACACATGGGGGGGGACAAGGCTGAGCTCTTCAATGAGTTTTTTGCTTTGGTATTCCTGAAACATGGAGCAAAACAAATTTCCCAACTGGTTCATTGACTGCCACAAGGGGGACTCCAGCCCATCAACTGTTAGTGCCAACTTGGTGCCGAGACACTTGGAAGGACTGGATGTGTTTAAGTCAGCAGGCCCGGATGATCTTCATTCACAGGTGCTAAAGGATTTGGCCAGTGTCATAGCAGAGCCATTGGCACAGCTGTTTGAGCACTCATGGTGCTTGGGTCAGGTCCTAGAGGATTGGAAAAGGGCCAATGTGGTCCCAATTTTCAAGAAGAGGAGGAACGAGGATCCGGGTAGCTACAGACTGGTTAGTTTTACCTCTATCTTTGGGAAAACCTTTGAAAAAATTATTAAGGATCACATTTGTGTGAGTCCAGCAGGAAAAATAATGCTGAAGGACAACCAGCATGGATTTGTAGCAGGTAGATCCTGCCTGACTAACCTTGTTTCTTTTTATGACCAGGTTACAAAATGCTAAGACGCAGGAGTCGAGGTAGATGTCATTTACTTGGATTTTAAGAAGGCCTTTGATACAGTAGCTCATCCTATTCTTAGAAATAAATTGAGAGGCTGCAACATAGATGGTCCCATGGTGCTGTTCAATGTCTTCATCAGTGACCTGAAGGAGGGTGTGGAGAGCACTCTGTGCAAATTCACAGATGATACCAAATTATGGGGTAGAGTTAACATGCTAGAGGGTAGGGAATGGATCCAGGAGGATCTGGACAGGTTGGAAAGGTGGGCAGAATGCAATAGGATGCAATTCAACAAAGACAAGTACAAAGTGCTGCACTTAGGGCGAAGGAATACTCAACACACATACAGGCAGGGGGAGGACCTTCTCAGCAGCACAGAAGCAGAAAGGGATCTTGGAGTCTTTGTTGACACCAAGATGAGCAGTAGTCATCAATGTGATGAAATGATCAGTAAAGCTAACAGCACTTTATCATGCATTAGCGGGTCCATGATGAACAGGTCCAGGGAGGTGATACTTCCCCTCTATGCAGCACTGGTCAG
>NW_017728996.1:53010011-53012817 GCF_001723915.1 Gavialis gangeticus | reverse complement strand
CAGATACAAGGTAACCTAGGGAATGGTGACCATCAATTGATTGAATTCAGTATCCAGTGTGGGGTGGGAAAGAAAACCAGGAGGGCAGAAGTGCTAGATTTCAGAAAGGATAACTTCAGTGTGCTCAGGAGATTAGTTAGTGAGGCACTGAAGAACAGGAGCACTGTTGAGATGAGAGTCCAGGAAGAGTGGTCGTTCCTAAAGGGAGCAATCCTACAGGCGCAGAAGGAGACAATCCCATTGCACAGGAAAGGGGGGAAAGGGGCCAAGAAACCCTCTTGGCTGAATTGGGAAATTCAGGAAAGAATAGGGGCAAAAAAAGAGGCATACAGGCTGTGGAAGCAGGGGACAGCCACCAAGGAGGAGTGCACCTACTTGGCCCACACTTGCAGGGAGGCAGTTAGAAAGGCCAAAGCAACAATGGAACTTAGACTGGCAACAAAAATTAAAGACAACAGTAAGTCCTTCTTCAGGTACATAGGGAGTAAAAAGAAGGTGCAGGGTAGTACAAGGACCCTAAGGATAAACAAAAGCAATTAGTGACACATGGGGGGGGACAAGGCTGAGCTCTTCAATGAGTTTTTTGCTTTGGTATTCCTGAAACATGGAGCAAAACAAATTTCCCAACTGGTTCATTGACTGCCACAAGGGGGACTCCAGCCCATCAACTGTTAGTGCCAACTTGGTGCCGAGACACTTGGAAGGACTGGATGTGTTTAAGTCAGCAGGCCCGGATGATCTTCATTCACAGGTGCTAAAGGATTTGGCCAGTGTCATAGCAGAGCCATTGGCACAGCTGTTTGAGCACTCATGGTGCTTGGGTCAGGTCCTAGAGGATTGGAAAAGGGCCAATGTGGTCCCTATTTTCAAGAAGAGGAGGAACGAGGATCCGGGTAGCTACAGACTGGTTAGTTTTACCTCTATCTTTGGGAAAACCTTTGAAAAAATTATTAAGGATCACATTTGTGTGAGTCCAGCAGGAAAAATAATGCTGAAGGACAACCAGCATGGATTTGTAGCAGGTAGATCCTGCCTGACTAACCTTGTTTCTTTTTATGACCAGGTTACAAAATGCTAAGACGCAGGAGTCGAGGTAGATGTCATTTACTTGGATTTTAAGAAGGCCTTTGATACAGTAGCTCATCCTATTCTTAGAAATAAATTGAGAGGCTGCAACATAGATGGTCCCATGGTGCTGTTCAATGTCTTCATCAGTGACCTGAAGGAGGGTGTGGAGAGCACTCTGTGCAAATTCACAGATGATACCAAATTATGGGGTAGAGTTAACATGCTAGAGGGTAGGGAATGGATCCAGGAGGATCTGGACAGGTTGGAAAGGTGGGCAGAATGCAATAGGATGCAATTCAACAAAGACAAGTACAAAGTGCTGCACTTAGGGCGAAGGAATACTCAACACACATACAGGCAGGGGGAGGACCTTCTCAGCAGCACAGAAGCAGAAAGGGATCTTGGAGTCTTTGTTGACACCAAGATGAGCAGTAGTCATCAATGTGATGAAATGATCAGTAAAGCTAACAGCACTTTATCATGCATTAGCGGGTCCATGATGAACAGGTCCAGGGAGGTGATACTTCCCCTCTATGCAGCACTGGTCAGACCGCAGTTGGAGTACTGTGTCCAGTTTTGGGCACCACCCTTCAAGAGGGATGGTGATAACTTCAAGAGGGTTCAGGGGAGAGCCACTCATATGGTTAAGGGCCTGCAGGCTAAGCCCTATGAGGAAAAATTGAGGGACCTGGATCTCTTCAGCCTCCACAAGAAACGGCTGAGAGGGGATCTTGTGGCCACCTACAAATTCATTGGGGTGGGGGCAGCAAGGAACAGGCGATGCTTTGTTTAGCAGGGTACCCCTCGGAGTAACCAGGAACAATGGCCACAAACTGGCGGAGGGCAGATTTATGTTAGACATCAGGAAGAACTTCTTCACGGTGAGGGTGGCCAGAAACTGGAATGGGCTCCAAGGGAGGTGGTGCTCTCCCCTGCCTTGGGGGTCTTTAAGAGGAGGCTAGACATGCACTTGGCTGGGGTCATCTGACCCCAGTGCTCTTTACTGCCCAGGGCAGCGGGTTGGACTCGATGATCTACTGAGGTGTCTTCCAGCCCTAATATCTATGAATCTGTGAATCTGAAACTTACATGGTGCCTTTAACAGTGAAATTAATGGGACTTAGCAAATGGCTTGTGGTATTTGCATGCTTTAAATGGGTGCCCACATTATCAAGGGGTGTCTTAAGTGCTTTATAGTGTATGAGGCTCCTTGGTGCTGTGCTTCTCACCATTCTCTCATATACAGGCAGTCCTCAACTTACAACATTTCGAGTTACAACGGTTCACACTTACAACATTGTCGCAGGGCACTAAGGTGCCTGCTACTATAAGAGCAGAAACTGCTTAGGGAGAGGGCCCTAAGAGCCAGACAGAAGCCCACGGGTGCAGGTTACTATGGCAACAGGCTAACAAGTAAATTAGCCTGCACCTGCACCCAGTCAGCTGGGCAAATACAAACCCCAGGGCTGGGACTGGAGACTTAGTTCTCTGTCAGCAGCCAAGGGGGAAGGAGCTCTCAGAGAAGAAGCTCCCCAGAGAGGCTTAGCTGCCTGTTCTACTCTGGGTAGGATTAAGGGGCTCCAGGAGCTCACCAGAGACCCTGGCTTATAAGGCACTTAGTGCTGGGAAACGTTTGATGTTTTAAAGGGTCCACCACGATCCGCTACTGGAGAATTGGCTCCGTGGTCGGACCCAGAGGGTGGTGGTTGACGGAAGTCAATTGTCATGGTGCCCTGTG
>NW_017728996.1:53002908-53009634 GCF_001723915.1 Gavialis gangeticus | reverse complement strand
GCAGGCTCAGGGGTGATTTGATGGCCACCTATAAGTTTATCAGTGGTGACCACCAGTACCTGGGGGAACGTTTGTTCACCAGAGCGCCCCAAGGGATGATGAGGTCGAACGGTCATAAAGTCCTGCAAGACCATTTCAGGCTGGACATAAGGAAGAACTTCTTTACTGTCCAAGTCCCCAAGGTCTGGAACAGCCTGCCATCGGAGGTGGTTCAAGCACCTACATTGAACGCCTTCAAGAGAAATTTGGATGCTTATCTTGCTGGGATCCTATGACCCCAGCTGACTTCCTGCCCCTTGAGCAGGGGGCTGGACTCAATGATCTTCCGAGGTCCCTTCCAGCCCTAATGTCTATGAAATCTATGAGAAGGACAGAGCACACCCTGAACTGCTTATATTATGTTATAGACCAGGGGCTCAGATTTTTAGTTGCTCTTTTACTGGTGGATTGGGCTGAGGCTACTGGGGAAGGAGGAGGCCTCATTGGGGGCCCACGATGGTGTGGGGACCCCAGCACCAGAGAAGGGCACGGGGATAAGGGGGTGAGCAGACCCCAGCGCCAGTGTGGGGCACAGAGACAGGGCTGCAGAGAGCCCAGTGAGGACAAGGGGCTGAGCCATAGCAAGGCCCAGGAGAGACAACGTGAATACCATCTGCAAGGCTTGGGGCATGGTAAAGGGATGGTTTTGGAGCCACGCATCTAGCTCATAAAGCTGAGGGTGTCCTGTGAGTCATCCATTTTGAAGCGGGATGCCAAAGAGGTCTAGGAACCCACAGGATTCAGTGGGGTCCAGCAGGACCGTGTCCAGAATACAAATTTGAGGGCAGTCTTCTGATTTACTAAAATTACCAGCAAGGCATGGCGGGTGAGAAAGAAGGTGCCTGTTGGGCAGGATTGGCATGGTCAATGAGCCCTAGGGATATCACAGCCATCCCTGGGGACCCTATCCCATGACAAACGTTTATAAATTGACACTCTGTTTCAACTTTATGACGTCAGTTTTGACTTTACAACACTTGATCCGATGCGATGCCATGCCAGCGAACAAGTTCACTGTGTCGCTCATCTCCGTGGAGAATATCTGTCCAAACTTCCTTGGACACTTTCTTTAAGAAAGCAGACAGGACTCCAGAAAAAACCTGCAGCCAAGACTCCTGACAAGACTTCAGCCAAGAACCCTTCAAAAAGTCCAACTAGGAGCCTTTCAAAAAGTCCAGCAAAGTCACCTCAAAGAAGTCCTTCCAAATCAATATGATTGCTATTTACAGTATAAATACATTAATGTAGCTATATTACTCATCTATAATTGATTGAGTACAAAATTTTGGGGTATTTTTGGTGAAAATAGGGTATCGGGCTTTAGTTCAGGAACCAATCCCCCATTTATAACATTATTTCTTATGAGAAAATTGGTTCCGAGTTACAGTGTTTCGACTTAAGACCCTGTTTTCAGGTACCAATTGTGTTGCAAGTCTGAGGACTGCCTGCACACACAAGTAAGAGGAGATGAGCCCTATAAAGTTTAAGGGACCAAGAAAAAAACACCAAGCAGCGATTTTTTTCAGAGACACTCCCTGCTTCACTTCTAAAATGCAAGGGGTCAGGAATCCTTACCGAGTGAGGCCACAGTCTCATAGTTCTCCTGCATAACATCTCTGTAGAGAGCCCTCTGACTGGGGTCCAGCAGAGCCCACTGCTCCTTGGTGAAATACACAGCGACATCTTCAAAGGTCATCAGCTCCTGAAAACAGTAAGTGTTCCCACTCAATCCTTTTTGCCACAGTCACTGTCCCACCATTTAGGGTGGAAGAGTTCCAAAAAATAAAAGCACTGGGAAGGACAGAGGAGGATCACAGCCTATTCAGAGCTTCCAGAAGACCTCATGGTATGGGGAGAAAAAAGAGAACCCCTAGTCCCTGCCATCAGAGAGGTGAGGGAAGGGCCCTTCTGATTTATCACACACCTGGTAGCCAGAGGAAGGCAAAGGTAGATTCCAGGGACATGAAGGAATCCCAACAGATTTCCCATTGACAGCAGCTGGATGTTAAGGGATGCTCTTTCTCCCTGGACTTCGTTGGTGGAGGCCCCTTCATGCATACACCCTTGCATCTTTACTGCTTTTCTTCCCTCCTGAGACAAATCCTTTAACAATCTCAAAAACTCTCCTACCTGAGCTGGCCCCACTGTTTCCTTCCTCTGTCCCCCTGAAGAATGGGATGATCCAGGACAAAGTATGGACATTATTCTGCAACCTGTTAGGGTAAGAAAGGCAATTTCAGGGTACAAAAGGAGACTTCAGAACATCTTCTTCATTTAGCACCCCAAATCCCTCCAGGCCATTCCACAGACACGTTTAGATTCTGATGCTTGGAAAAGGCTTGCTCACTTCAGTACACTACAGCCCCAACCCCTTCTACCAGGACTGAACCCACCAAGACCTTTTTAACATCCTGTGCCTAAATAAATGTGAGGTTCCTGGAATAGATGTATTAGGCTTAGGTTCATATTCTTTATACATTGAAATAATTTTGAGTATGTGTTAGTGTATATGAGAGCAATTTGCAGCTGCAGTTTTAGGATTAAGTTTGGGCAGCTATGATTGAAATCGGACAGGCCCTGAAATGTTCATACTATGAGCTGCTGCTGCAGGCAGACGGGGTCTTGGTCTAAAAAAGCTACTAAAGAGGTCTGGATTCCCAGAATAAAGTAAGTTCCCCTCCTTAAAAATCTGAGGCATGCCAGAAACGATGTAATGCAGATGCAAGAAGAGAGCTGAATATAAGGAGCCACTTTGATGGATTTCCCCTGATACCCAATACTTTGAGAGAAAAGGGGCAAAACATAGGTGGAAATGAAATTACAGTTTGATAATTAGAGCTCAAACAGCACAGACCTGAAGAAGAATGCACTATATTCCAAAGCTTGTCTAAGAGTACCCTAAAGCACAGAGACCTAGTTTTATGTGTTAAGCTGAAGGCTTCTAAGTCTATCCTAACCGTGCAGTTGGTCCAATTAAAGATATCACCCAACAACACCTTGCCATCAAAAGCATGGAAATTTATAAGGGATCTTATATTAATATATTACCCTTGCAATCCCACTACAGACAAACAGAGAAATGCCATCACATTAAATGTAAGCCTGGCAAACTCCTCTGAAAACCCAGGGGCAGAAAGAGCTTTGATTCATGTACTTTCTAATTCTCCTATGCTCCACAGACTGTTCAGGGAGAATTATAGTGCTCAAGGGATGAACTTATAGCACAAACCATGTAAGACAGGGGTGTTAAAATATATCCCACAGGCCACATCCGGTCCACAGAAACTGATCATCCAGCCTCCTGTGCTGTGCTGCCCATGGGTCTCAGAGTTGACCCACAGGCATGTGGTGTGTGCAGAGGGCCCCACATGCTGCATATGGCACCTGCTTCCAGCCACTCTGGGACTACATGTCTGCTCCATGCCAGATCCAGCACATATCCCAAAGTAGCCAATGAGGTCCTAAAGTGGGCAGTACGGTTGTGGAGCAGGTGGCCAGTTCTGGAGCTGCTGGTGCAGGTGCTCTGATGCTTGCAGTGCCCACTCCAGGTTCTCTGGGACACGTGCTGGATCCTGCATGGAGCGAACCTGTGCTGAAGCAGACGTGCATGTGCAACATGGTCCTTGGGGGTGGAGCAGGTGTTGCAAGGGCCTGGAGTGGGTGTTGCACTTGGTGTGGTCTCTGATCACCTGCTTTGGGACATGCACAGCACACTGCACCCACACTGGGACACTTTTTTTTTTTTTTAAAGATATTTTTCACATTCCAAGCCAAATCAGCCAAATCCACGCCAAATCCGTGAGTCAGTCCAGAACCATAAGTGGCCCTACAACTCGCAAACATCCTCCACCCCCACCAGGGGCTTCAGATATTTCCAAAGTCTTTTGGCAGGCATCCTACATGCAGGCCCAAGCCCGGGGGCTTGGGGTTCAGATGCCCCCAAATTTCGCCTGCCCTCAGCCATATGGCTGCAGAAGCAAGCTACGGAGAAGCCTCCCATTTCCATAAAGTGGGCTGTAAGCCCCAACACCTGGGTGGGTGCTAAACCATGCCAGAAGAACAGTTATCCTCAGGAATGCTCAAGAAAACTGCCTTCATACACCCAGATACATGGTGTTTCCCCGCATGCTGGACCTGGCATGCATATGCAGAGCCAATCCGTGGGCCTGACCTGCACTACTGGTCCTGTCAGCAGGGTCAGTTGAGTGTAACATCCTGGATGTAACTCAGGGGCAACTCAAGTAGCTATTTAGAGGGAGCAAAAAGCTCCAGCCATTTGTCAGCTCCTATTGATTTTGTATTAAAAGCGTGACTTAAAGTGAAGGAAGCAAGCCTGCTATTTCTCTGGAAGGATGTAGGCTTAGCAAGTATTTTCCCATTAGCACCTTGTTTATGGAGGGACCATATTGTAAGTCATTGTCTCAGCTGAATCAATCAATCAATCAAGGAGTTGCTTGCGCTTTGATGGGCAACTTCCTCAGCCCCTTAATTTTCTCATTTGTGCTGTGGTTTTGTTGCACATCACAGTCCAAAGTTTCAAGCTCCCCTTCCTATGGTAGAAGAACACACTCTCCTTCGCAGGCAGGGCCATGTCACTCCTGCAGTGCAGAGTAAGGCTTCTGCTACTACTTGGCAGCCAGTTGATGGGTTTGCAAAATTAGCTGACACTGGTCAGATGCCTCAGTTCCAGATAAACCTGCTGCGTGGCTTAAACTGCTTTAAAAGAAGAAGAAGAAGAAAATATTTTCCAGACCTTTTAAAATGAAGTTAAGGGAGCAAAACGTTACAAATCAAATGGTTGTTTTTTGCAGGGCACCTTTAAAATCTTGGGTGCATCAACTTCTTTTAACTCCTGCTCAGCTGCCGTCAAGATTAGGTTAAAGGCAATAGGATACAGAAGATTTCTTTCCAGCACAGCGCTAATCACACTCTATGTTTCTAGTTAATGATGTTAATAAATACAATGCTTATGGAAAGGGGAAAGTGCTAACATAAGGGGCTATAACAAACACCTTCAGGAATGAAAGATTACAGGATTGTCACCCTCTCCTCACCAAAAAAGCCCTCCATCATTATTTAAAATGTGGTATAAAGTCCTGGGTATTACTTGAAATAAAGACTTTGGAGAAGCACAAAACAACCTCCAAGGAGCTGGTGAATTTGGGGTCTGCTGGCTCCACCCATAGACTAGTGTATGTGTTCAGATTTGTAAAATCAAGAGGGCCCTTTTGGATGGATGTGCATCATTTCTGTGGGTGTCATGTTATTCACTGGGGGAAGGGGGGCAGCATGGAAATGCCCGTGTAAATTCATGCATTCCAAGCCTACGAGGGAAATTTACTCAACTCTGGACATGGAAGAGACCACACCGCTTATCTCTAAAGTGGTTGGTAATTTTCCAGACTAAGAATTACCACCCTCCCTTCTCCTCTGAATCGCTTGCTCTTCTCCTCTCTGTGCTAGTGCTGTTCTTAGGAGCGATGCTTGTGACAGAGGTCCCTAGTGTGCTCAGTGCTATACAGACCCAATAAAAATTGCAGTCTCTGTCCTGCAGAGCTGACCATCTCAGCATGAGTCGAGAGGTAACAGCTGAATACAGGCAGGGAAGCACAAGAAACTATTAAATGGATCAACAGTCTGAGGAAACTATTAAATGGCTGCAGTCTGAGGATCACCCTACCTCAGTGGGGGCCAACCTTTTTGGCAGGTGTGCCACAAGCTAAGTCCTGCACCCTCCCTGAGTGCCATTCTGATTCCCTTCCCCAGCCTGCTCTGTTGCTCTGCTTTCTGCTCCCTGTCACATGCTCCCTGACCAATCTGCTGCTCTACTTTCTGTTCCCTGCCCTATCTGCTGCTCTTCTCCCTGTTCCCTACTGGATCTGCCACATGCCACGGGTTGGCCACCCCTGCCATAACTCATGTCCAGTATTATGTAGGTATCACAGCAAAGGAGAATTTTAAGGAGGGACTGGAAGGACACTAGCAAAGTAACTGTGCTGATGTTACCAGGGAGCTCTGCCTAAGTATGAGGGGCAGCATGGGAGAAAGTAGGAACGTGCTTGTTAGAAAACGTAGTAGGTGGGCAATGGAGACTGGCAGTGGGCTCACCGAAGGCAGGAGCTGACCTCTGAATGCTGAACAAAATGATGATGGGTGGAGTAACCGCAGGAAGGAAGAACTTTGAAAGTGAAGAGAAGCAGGGGATGTTGGATGTGACAGAGAAGGGGAGCCTGTGAAGGAGGCGTGGAGAGAGCAAAGCAACACGCTAGGGAAACAATCTTGGCTGCAGCGTTCTGGATGGGTATCAGTGTGCAGAGATGGTGACAGCCACCATATTTCATATTCTCTCTCCACCCACTACCCCTGCATTTAAGCTTGTCCCTGCATTATCTTTCACCAGTTCCCCTTCTGATAACTCTGCTTCCCAGAGACGCAAAGGAGGAACCCTCCATGGGAACCAGTCATGGGCCCCTTGCAGCCCCTCTGAATTATTCCCTTCCTCTCTGCCAATCAACACACCCTCATTCTGTTCACTGGAGGTGGAAAGGGGGGTGGGGGCGGCATTAGAAGATAAAAAATACTAAGTGCCAATTTTAGATCCCCACGTGCTTTTGGATGATCATATTACAGCAGTAAGCTAGTTAACTTTTTGGTATCTGCTTCTAGCTACAAAGTTGTGACCTTTCC
>NW_017728996.1:52996720-52997908 GCF_001723915.1 Gavialis gangeticus | reverse complement strand
GGCACATCTACACGTTCACTAATGCACCTTAGATACTGCACATATAGTTTACTCTTTCCTTAATAAAGGACTAACTAAATGTACAGTACCTAAAGTTACTGTGCAGTAGCGCTGGTGAACAGTTATTTAGTGATGCTTACTGTGCATTAGCCTAATAATACCATGCAGTAGGCTGTTAGCACGTTTTTTCCTGTGACACACTACTGTGAAGTGTTATTAGGCCAATGCACAGTGTCTCGTGTAGATGCGTCCAGTGAGAAGCTTTCCATCACAGCAGCTTCCTTGCTGGCAAGTCAGCTCCCGTCCCTCCCAAGGGATGCCAGGTCTGAAGCTCCAGGGGCCATGTGTCCAGTGATTGTCCTGACAGTCCCCAGTGCTTTCCCCAAGGTCCCAGTTACCTGGTGTCCCTGACTCAGCAGTTGGTGTGGGCAGAGGCAGGAGCAGCAGCAGAAACATCTTGCAAGAGGCTGCAAGATCCCTGCTTGTTGCTTTCTTTATTCCCCTAGACACAGCTGCTCCAACCCCTTCCCGTGTCCCTTGATACCAACCCGGGCTGCAACGTGAACTGGAGCAGGGATTTTCTTTGGCTGGTTTAGCTATCCCAGAGCTGGAAATAGACCCCTGGCACCCTGGCCCTCCTCACTCTTCATAGTAGCTAGCAT
Source organism: Gavialis gangeticus (assembly GCF_001723915.1). Lineage (NCBI taxonomy): Eukaryota > Metazoa > Chordata > Crocodylia > Gavialidae > Gavialis > Gavialis gangeticus. The sequence continues at coordinate 52,997,246 of NW_017728996.1, read as the reverse complement.
GACCCCCCCTTCTCTGTGGGCACCCTGCCCCCCCGCCTAGGGGTGGGTCTTTTGTCATCCATCCAACTTGAGGAGGGTTTTCTCAGCCAGAGCAGGATTTGCCGAGTGTCACGAATGCCTTGTGAGGGGCCCCGAGGTGTAAATCAATCCCAGGGAAGGAGACCTCCTCCCCCATATCCCACTGCACCCCCCCCAATTCAACCCTGGCTGGAGTATTTGCAGAGGGGCCAAGGCAGGGGGATCAGTTTGGAGGCTTCAGGACACGCTCACCTGCCTGGGGTAGTTTCACCCTCTTCTCCAGCCCCGGTGATGGCTAATCTGCTCTAAATCCATGGACCTGCATCCTTGAGCTCTCGGAGTCAGGAAAGAGCCTTTGCTGCTAACGGTACAGTATTAGAAACAGCTTCCCATCAGGATTTGCTGCTAGTAGCACAAACGAATGTTGAAGGCACGTCATTTTCTTGGCATAAGAATCCAAAACAGACCACAGAGTGTCCCTGGCAGACTGTGCTGCTAGTGAGGGTTT
>NW_017728996.1:52995333-52996709 GCF_001723915.1 Gavialis gangeticus | reverse complement strand
CAACACAGAAGAAGTCAGACATTCATAGAAGAAGAAGAGATTAAATATAGTTGTTAATATTATTAGTTATAGTTACATACAGACTAAAAACAACACAGAAGTCAGACTGAACAGTAAACACAACACAGAAGAAGTGAGAGATTTAGATTAACATAACAAAGAAGTTAAAGAGTCACATAAGAGATCAAATTATATATAGTTATTATTATTATTAATCACAGTTACAACTAGACTACAGACTGTTGGCTTAGAAATGATTTATAAGTCTGTTTTTTGGGGAATTAGCTTATAGGTATAGATATGTGCATTATAAGGGGTCAAGATGGGCAGCAGGGGTTAAATGGATTTCTAAAGAGCTTGGGAGACACACACACAGCTTCTCATGGTCCTGGAAGCAGACAGGCTGTCTATCTAGCACAACAGGACCAACAAGAACATAGTCTAGGAAACAGCCTGGGAACCAAAGGAAGTATGTCCCATAACACAAGATAAGTGACACCAGCAACAAGGCCGCAGAGAGCAGGGGGACCTAAGTCTTGGTTTTGGGGGAACAGACCAAATTAGGAGAAGGCCGGGAAGGCTATGTGGACATGTGACCACAGAGAGACAGCTAATCAGAGATAGCCATGGATGAAGATTCATCAGGAATCATCAAGGGGGAAGGGAATACAAAAGCAGAGACTTGAGATTAACAAAGGGTCCCTCCCTTTGTCCTGTCCCTCCCTGTTTTACTCCCTGAGGGGGGTCCCCATCTCTGTTCCCCAGGAAGGGTCCCCGAGGTCACCATGGCCTGAGGGCATACCAGTAGCCTGTCTTTGGCACCCCATTGGAGGGGGGCTGTGGGTCTCGGCATCCCTCCTCCAGACTGCTGACAGCTAAGAGAGAGAGCCTCAGAGTGAAGACTGCATCCTGACCAGATGTACCTTGACTGATGACAGCCCTAGGATTGGTAGATATAGAATTGTTTGATTGTTTTTATTGTTGCTTTTTTGTTCTTACTCTGTATTAATAAAACTTGTCTATTATTGACTGGCAGGTGTTGTGGTTGGTCTGAGAGTTGTGCCCACCTGGAACAAAGGTATAGGTGCTGGGTCCAAATCCAGTGTCAGCACAGAAGTCAAATACTGATTAACACAACAGAAGTCAGAGAGGAGGAGGAGGAGATATTATTTCCACACTACACAATACAGAACAGTAAACACAACACAAAAGAAGTCAGACACTGTCATATACCAGACAAGAAGGCGGCATATATTCTATTATTAGTTAGTTACACACATAGACACATTTTGCAGCACAGGAAAGATTAATATGAAATGTGCTGGAAAGGCAGGTGTCAGGGCTTCTGGCAGGGGAGGGGGAGGGGCTCGAGGGGG
>NW_017728996.1:52993828-52995119 GCF_001723915.1 Gavialis gangeticus | reverse complement strand
GTCTCCACCCCAATTTCATCTCCCAGCATGAGCCTCCCACTGCCAGAGGAGCTGGATCTCAAACCAGGGGACCTGAGCACCCTAGCTAAAGAAATTCTGGGGACTGAGGGGGAATCTGACTTTGTGCTCCACACACCTCAAAGTTCCCCTAGACCCAGGTCTCCTTCAGGAAGGCACCTCAGAGGAGGTTGTGGAGGCAAGTGGCTCAGCTGAGTCAGCTTCTCCTGTTGTTGTTCCTCTGTCTGTTGAGGAGGGAGATAGAGGCAGGATCCCCACCATCCACCCAGGAGTCGGGGGAATAGCATAGTGTGAGATCATTTTGAGGTGGCAAATGATCCCAGGTATGCTATCTGCCAGCACTGCCAAGGGCAGATCAGCTGGGGCAAGAAAGTGAAACACTTCATCACCACAACGATGCTGCTGCATCTGGGGAGGCAGCACCCCCTTGCCCTTCTTCCTCCTCAGCCTGGCATAAGTGGGAGTGAACCCAAAGGGAAGTCCCTCACTCGCTCCAAAGCCCCTGTCCCACCAAAGCAGAGGCAGGCCACCCTGGACCAGTGGGGGAAAGCTGCAGACAAAGTGGAGTGCGTTACAAGGGCGAGCAAGATCACCCAGAGCACTGGGGAGATGCTTGCTATGGTTGGCCAGCCCTTCTCCCTAGTTGAGCCAGGGTTTAGGTGGCTCATGGCACTCGTGGCCACATCCTACCAAGTGGCTGCATGCACCAACTTCAGCAGGATGGTGGTGCCCTCCTTGTATGAGGCATGCAGGGGGTACTTGAGGGAGGAGCTGCACAAGACAGGGCCACAGGTAGCCTTGCACTTCACCTCCAACATCTGGAGCAGCCAGGGTGGCAATCACACCTACCTCTGCCTCATGGGGCACTGGTGCAATCAGTCAGGCTGTCAGTAGGCTCTCCTTCAAGACAAGGTGATGGATGAGTCCCACATGGCAAAGGAGATCATGGTGGCAATGAGCCACATTGTACAGGGGTGGCTCGACGGGCAGGGTGAGCTCACCCATGGGTTCATGGTCACCAACAATGGGGCCAATATGGTCAAGGCCATCTATGATGCCAACTTTATTGGCATCCGCTATGTGGTGCACAAGCTGCACCTTATAGTCAGGGATGCCTTGGAGGGGGCCATCACTACCACCCAGCTCATTTCAAACGGCAGGAAAGTGGTGGGCTACTTCCACCACAGCATCAAGGGGGGCAAGATGCTGTGGGAGAAACAGGCAGAGCTGAGCATCCCACAGCACAAAATCATGCAGGATGTGGAGACTCAGT
>NW_017728996.1:52981467-52988370 GCF_001723915.1 Gavialis gangeticus | reverse complement strand
AGGTAGAGAGGTACTGGTGGAGTTAGATGTCCGGCAGGTTGTAGTGTGTCATAAATCCAATGTCTATACTGAGTCCCTGAGTTTCTGTACCTACTACCTAGGAGGCTGATGAAGAGAAGTTTGTAGGCCTGGCTCTGAAAAGTGGTTTGTAAAATTCCCTTTCAGAATCAGGCCTGAGAGACCGAGTGGGTTTTTTTGTGAGGAATGTGCCCCCACCAGAAGTTGGGTATTGCTGTCTTTGATAGATTCTGGTGTGCAGTTTGTGGGGGTACTGGAGATTGTTGGCAGGTTTTGTGTTTTGAGCTGTAGAAAGTTGGCTTCAGTTTTGATAATGGGGTTAGCAAAGTTCAGCGCTTGTTTGAATTTACAAACTACTTTTCAGAGCTGGGGTTATGAACTTCATTTCATCAGCCTCCTAGGTACAGAAAGTCATGGATTCAATACAGACATTGGATTTATGATACACTTCAACCTGCCAGACATCTGACTCCCCAGGTACCTCTGCACTTTTACCTGCGCTGCTACATCCCCCTTCTCCCGCCCCACAATGCAACATAACCCATCACACACCAAAAGTAACACATCATTTATATATCCAAAACAACATCTCTACTTCTACCATTCAATTCTTTTATAAAAATTCACATTTCAGTAACCATAAGATGTTTAGTCCCATCAGACCACCCCTCTCCATGAAAATCAAAACACAACCCCTCATTGTCACAGCTTACTCTAGCTATTCATTTGGTCTACTAAAAGATACCAGATTGACCCAAAAGACCTTCTCTGCCAGTGCTATGTCCTTAGACCAACACCCCTAGCACCTGTCCCCGGTCAGCTGACCGGAAGGACGCAGGGCCCTGGGCACATCTCAGCCACAGGGCTGTCAGGGAGAGTTCTCTGGCAGCTGCTGGAAGCTCCTGCAGGAGAAGAAAAAACCGCTCTAGTTTGTGACAGTATGACTGCCTGAGATGCTGCTGGTGCTACTGTGGTGCAGTGCACTGCTGTGCTTTCCTGTTGTTATTTAAAGAGGTGGACCGGACTGAGGGTGTAGGGGAGGAGGAGACCTCATTGGGGCATGCTACTGTGTCATGGAGATGCCCCAGCAAGGGTACACCTTAACACACACACACCACGCACACACACGTGCAGTGCCACCCACCCATGTCACAAGTTTTGCCTGACAGCAGCCTGAGGTGCAGTTTCCCAGAACCCCCTGTACCTATTTCCTTGAAAGCTGGCAGGCTTCATGGCTGCAGCAGGGCCTAGCGTGCTTGCACTTTTCACCCTGCTGTGCCTTAAACACACACGTGTGACACAAGTTTTGCTTTCAAGACTTGGAGGTGCAGTTTCCCAGAAACCCCTGCACCTATCTCCTTGAAACTTGGCAGGCTTCATGCCCTCAGAAGAGGCTACCATCTCTGGACTTTTTATTTAAATCAGACAAAAAATGATGTTCTAGGTATTTCAGTGATTCCCCATTATACTCGACGGCCAAATCAATGCCGAATCTTCTGAAACCAATTCGGCCGAATCAATTTGGGACAGTGATCCGAATCTCCAAATCAAATCGCTGTCCTCCGAATCGACTGAATCTGAACCCAAATCGAATACTTACCTATTCGCACAGGCCTAGTAAGCACCCTGTGGGCCTGATTGCCTGAAGACGGGAACCCCCAGAGCTCCCACAGCCTGTACCAGAAGTCGGGGCCGCTCAGCATCTCTGGTCCTGCCTGGCAGCTGTGCACCCTTTTCCTCTTGGGAAGGTTTTCTCTGCAGCCCTAAGGGGAAGCCCCTTACATATGGGAGACATGGAGGGCTTCCCTCCAACAAACCTTCCCTGTCACCACAGCTAAAGCCTGGGTATGTGCACCTGCCAGCACACAGTGACACAGGGTCACAAAACAACACAGTTTCAGCACAGTTGTAGAGCAGGAGACCCTTTCCCCTCCCTCCAGGCCACCCTCATCACTACTAGCCACAAGCACCGACCTGATATTCCTGGTGTTTCTCTTTTTCATTCGCTCTCAGTGCTTCAAGCCTCTTTCTCTTTTCCCTTAGAATATCCAGACGAGCCTGAATTCGCTGCTGAAGGAAGGAAAATCCCTTGGGTCAGTTTTCTTTTAGGAGTGGAGGAGAAGGAGTCTTTTCTCCACACCCACAACCAAGATTGCTGCCTGCATACGAGCCCAATGACTTTTGGTGACAAAAGGATTTGATACTATCGACTCAATCTTTCCCCTGGGGCATTGCTGCTCTTCTTACCCAGCTTACCCAGCTTCATTGACTCAGGGACCACAAGAGGAACAATGCTGGGCTGCACAAGAGCCAGAAGCCAGGGGCTCAGACCACAGCGAGGCCTTCCCTGGGGGCTCAGGAAGCTTTGTATTCAGGGACAGTTACTGCTTGTGTTTGGGGGAAATGAGTGACAGACATTCGGGACAACTAGCAGCGCCACATTCCTTTACTGGGTACGGGACTGGGCCATGGGTCAGGCCATACATCACGTCCTTTTGACCAGGAGCCTGTTGGGAATAGCTAAGACAGGTCCCTTCCCAGCTTGACGCTTCCTTCCAGGGCAACCTGCTAATGCATGTCACACACCACCCCCCCACTGCCACCTTCCCATAGTAAGGACTTAAATTTCTTTGGCTGCATGTGAACAAAATTCACTTCAGTCACCACCGCCTGACAGACCCCTGCTCTGAGGCAGGCTGAGATGCGTTATTCCCTCAACCAAGCCTCCATCTCTGAGCTCTCTGCTACAATTGGCCTCACAGATGTCCTTGGTCAGGGTGGCCAGTGTCACCAGCCCCTCCAAAAACATTACACTCCCATCTCCTCCCTCTCCCAGATGCCTCAGCACATGGGGAACAAAAGCTGCAAAGAGGGAGTGTGAGGATGAACTGAGGATCTTGTACTTGAAGCTTGGGGGACTTTGTGACGGGTGTGTTCAGTCTGCCCCTGTGCACACACTGGACCTGGGGCTCCTGGAAAGACCTGGGGAGACAAGTCTGAGTGCTGGTGTCCTATGGGGATGTTGTGTTGGGATCCCAAGTCTCATCTGAATCAGTTCTGTGTACAAAGTCCATACAGGCTCATCCTCATCTCATCCCTGGCACTCGGGAAGAAAAAGGGGTTCCCAGCTGCTCCCACTTACACACCCAGACCTAGAACTGAAGCAGCAAAGACACTTCAGGGGCCTCTGCCACAGCTCTCAAGATCTCTGCCTCCAGCCTGCTGGACACAGAGGTGGCAGGAGATGCCCCTGGGGTGGCTCCACTGCTGCATTTTATCTGAAACAGAAAGCCTTGATCACATGGACACCCCTGCATCTCTCACCTCCTTATGGCACAGATGTGTGCCCAGACTCTTCCACAGAAACATCACTCAGGCTGTGGACATGCGGGGCATTTAAAGATGTGTTCCAGAGGGCAAGCCGGGGGGGGGGAGCTTTAATTAGATCCAAGAGCCACTCTAACTAAAGCGCCTAGAGTGTCACATGTATTAGTGTCCCCATGATGAACTATGGCACGAGGACACTAACTGAAGCTCATCAAATGAGCTTTAGTTAAACTGCCCCTGCCAGGATCTTTTAGTGCAGGGATGCTGATACAGGTGACACTGGTGTCTGCTGGAGCACGGTAATTATCACACTTCAGCAGACTTGGTTAGTTGAGTCTGCTCCAAACAGGAGCCCCTGGAAGCCTGGGGCACGGCCAGGAACAGAGCCAGGCAGCGATCTGCAGGTAAGGCCTACCCCTCAGACTTTTCCACAGAAACACCACTGAGGGCACATGAATGCTTGCAGCCCTTTCCAATGTGGAAAGGCAGCAGTGGGACAATTTGAATATAGCAAACCTGCTCCAACTTTAGTGCTCCTTCATCTAGGGTTCAAGCTGGAGCAGGCTTGCTATATCTGAATCATTCTGAGCTCCTTGACACATAACAATAAGAGAGTACAAGCTGTTGCCGTTGTGATACAGGCCTCTTTTTTTCCACGTGTTCCTGTCTCCACACCCCGAGAGCAGTGACACATTTTAGAGCTGGGCTGGGGCAAAATATGGCTCACGGTGCCTGTGACAGGGGTGCAGGGAGCAGGTTGTGGCTCTGCCCCAGGGCCTGGCCCCACACTATCACAGCCCTGCTATTCCAGCCCCAGTCCTGGGCAACCCTCCCAGTCCTGGATGCTGCTCCCTGCCCGCCCATGGCTCCATCCCACCCATCTGGTCCAGAGCAGAGCAGTGCCACTTAGGAAGTTTTGGTGAGCTGTTGTTGGGTTGGGGGTGCTGACCCAGCCCACAAAACTCCCTAAGTGGCCCGAGAGCCAAATGAATTGTTCACCCCTGATTTTAAGAAAGCTTTAACCAGCCTCATCTGTTCATTCTGACCCAGGCCCATGACCCTGTACCTTGTACTGCTGCGCAGCCTCCTGGATGGGAGCCGCGGGGTGAGCTCGGTGTGCCCGGGACTTCCGGCAGATCAAGCACATCAGTATCTGGTCTGTCTTGCAGAAGAGCTTCAGAGCCTCCCCATGCTTCTCACACACACGCTCCCCTCCTTCCCCTTTCACTGCCAGCACACTCAGCTTTTTGGCTATTTCTATCACATTCACCAGCTGCCTGTTTGGGCCCAGGATCCTCTGCGGAAAGGTCTGTCTGCACTGGGGGCAGGCGACGTCTATCTCGGCCCCCTCCCAACACTGGGTGATGCAGGCTCGGCAGAAGTTGTGCCCACAGCCCATGATCATCACTGGATCCCTGAAGAAGTCCAGGCAGATGGAGCAGGTCACTTCATCCCAGAGGCTTTGTACAGAGCTCTCAGCGGCCATGGCTGGGAGCAGGGAGGTGACTGGCTGGTTTCTCTTACCTGAGCTCAGAGTTCAGCTCACACTGGGGTGTTTCCTTTCTGGGAAATGATAGCTGCTGCTGAGCTGGCAGGAGCCTCGGGGTCAAGATCCAGCCCTTGGACTCCGGAGGAATCTGTTAACCCTTTGTGGAGAGGCAGCTGTGGACAACTCCAATGCAAACAACAGGAAAAGTATTTTAAGCGACTACCAAATCATTCAACATACCCAGCACTTCTCAGTGCAGCTGCTGACAGCCAAGAGCTTTTTACGACTGCCAGGGCTGTTATCTGGGGGCTGAGAACTGTCTAAAAAGTCGTATCCACCCCTCCCAACTTTTCAACCTTGTGGTTGGACAAGGGCCTTGTGCGCTCTGTGGGGCTGCCCTCAGTGGCCACTTGCAAGCTGTGGTTAGGGTGGACCATGGCAGCTGCCTGCTGATGGTGGACACTTAGCGGGGGCACATCACCCCGGTGCACCAGTCTGCACTGGCTTCCAGTGGGTTTCTGGGCACAGCTCAAGGTGCTGTTCTGGATAGGGTTGCCATATTTCCAGTTCCAAAAAAACAGGACACCTGTCGGGGGGACATCTCATTCCCAACCCACAGCTCCCTGGCTCTGCCAATGCCCCTCACTCCCAGCCTGCAGCCCCTTGTCCCTGCTGCTGCCCTCCACTCCCAACCCACAGACCCCTGGCCCTGTTGGTGCCTCTCACTCCTGACCCACAATCCCTCGCTCCGCTGAGCTATACTGGTGCCCCTCAGTCCCAACCTGCAGCTTCCCATCCCTGCTGCTGGCCCTCACTCCCGACCCATGACCTCTGGCCCTGCTGTTGCCAGTCACTCCCAAACCACTGTCCCCTGCCCCCCAGTCCCTGCTGGTGCCCCTCACTCCCCACCCAGCGCCCTCTGTGCAGCAGCTCTGGCTCATGCGGGAGGCAACGGAGTGAGACCGACCCCGGCAGGGGCTGGAACGAGGAGGAGCATAGCCCTGTGGCACTCCCCATCCCGGCCTGGGCTCCAGTGCTGTGTCAGGAGAACTGGCCATGGCTGCCACCCTCGGCAGCATCTCCTGGCCAGCCCAGCGATGCAGCTCCTCACCACCCCCAAAAAGCCCCAACGTTGGAGGGGCAGGTGCCTCCCCCTGACCCCTGCCCTGCTGCAGCCCCATCTCCTGGCCCCACACATACACACACACACAGCCCCCCAGTCTGGGGGCCCTGGAGAGTCCCCAAACCCCAGGCAGTCCAACTCTTGCCCCCCACAGACCTACCTGTATGCAGCTGAGGGGGCTGCTCCCCCTACCCTGACTGGTTGCGGGCATGCAGGACACACATGGTGCCCCCTGCTTCCATTTGCCACAAGCAGCACTGCATTTATCCTCATTTTTCCCCACAGGAAACAGAAGGCTCAGCCCCCCCAATATGCTTGCCACAAGGCAAGCCTGGAAATGAAGTTCTTGTTCCTACCACCATCCATGTCAAAAAAGGCCTAGCAAAGGAAATTCCAGACATTTTGTATTTCAAAAAACTACCTGGATGGAGGTCAGAGGACCCAAAAAGATGACATGTCCAGGAAAACCCAGACACATGGTAATCCTAGTTTTGGGTCTAGACAGCCCTAGGCTCTATATATCTGTAGCCTGGGCAGTACTCCAAGAGGTACCCCCTCTCCAGTTGAAGGGATCAAAGCAGGTGCACAAGCGCTGTGGGAGGGCTAGGGACTCTCCTCCCCTATAGAGCAGAGCCAGACCACCAATGGGACTTAACCATATACCTTTTAATACTGGGAACATAACAGGCATAAATCAGAGGGTATAGTGGACACTACAATGCCCCAAGGGGGCAGGATTCAACAAAGGTTAGGCACTTACAGTCATTGACAAAAACCAGGGTTAACAAAATATAAAACACAAACAGCAGAACAAACAATACGGGTTGGTGAAATGTAAAAAGGCACAAAATGCAAAATGTCAAATGACAAGGAAATATAGGGCCTTGGTACCTGGAGGGGGAGAAAGGAGGGGAAAACAATAGCCCCTTTCCACTGCAAGAAGATT
>NW_017728996.1:52971196-52976467 GCF_001723915.1 Gavialis gangeticus | reverse complement strand
CAGCCCCTTTCCACTGCAAGAAGATTTGCTTTTTGTTAACTTGCTCATCCCAAGTCACCACAGCTGGGACTTGAACCCGAATCTCCCGTGGGGTAGGTAGGACCACTGCCACACAGCCACCACTGGGGGTGCTGCTCCAGTCTGCTAGGGGGCATGACCTTCCCCGAGCCTGGCCTCATGTGGAGCTGCCCAGCCTCTGATTGGAGGAGCTGGAAGCAGGGTGGGAACCCCTCGGGTTGCAGCTCAGACCCTTGCTGGAGCAGGGCAGCCTCCTGCTGGCTGCAGCCTCTCCCAGGGGATCCTGGAGCCCAGAGGGAGCCCCTCCTGCCGGCCACACGCAGCACTGCTGAGGGTCCCACTGCTGCCTGCAGGTCCTGCTCTTTCAGGCTCTTCTGGGGCAACTGCTCCTGCCCTGCTAGCTCAGCTCTGCGAAGCTCCTTCCTTGCCCCTCACTGATCTCTCCCCTGAGTCAGCCCACGCTGCCCCTTTTATCCCCCTCCAGGTGACCCAAGGGGCCAATCAGGGGACACGGGGGGGTGAGTCTCTGGGGCCTGATTGGTGCGGAAAGGGAATCCCAAGTCCTCAAATCATCTTTTGCCCTTTCAAAACCCCTGGGCCAGGTCACTGCCAGCCAGCCCATCACATATCTAAAGGCCCACCTCTTCCCTTGATCACTACGGTCAACCCAAAGCAACCTCCTGTGAAGGCACTCAGTGCACCCAGCTTGCTTAGGGCAAGCCCATGGGGGCTCTTTCTCTGCAGTCACACCTCAGCTCTGGAGCTCGCTGGCCTCTGAGGTCTATCACAGCCCCAGCCTGGATGTCTTCTGGATTCACGACAAGCCCTTTTGGTTGGGCAGGCATTCAGTGAGCCTGGCCAGGCTGGGGAACCCAGTGTGGACTTTGGTACATCCCTGTAGATCTAACTGTATTATTTCATCTTCTTGCCCAAGGTATCCTAGACATCACTAGCTGACCTAAGCTGGTCCCTGCTTTTGGGTGCTTGCTGGGCCCTAGCTCACCTCTTGGACCTCCCCAGGCTGCCTGGCTCCACTCACCATACCATGAAACCCCATGTGTGAGCAACACCCCCAGAGCAACCCCCACAGCCCGGGCAGCTGGTCTGTTCTAGTCCCAAGCCAGGACCTCCAGACCCTTCCACAGCTCAGTGGGGTATAGATGTGCAAGGAGTAACTGGCTCTCACTGCCCCCAGCCATTATAGCCCCTAGAAACCAGGAGCACGTATGGCCACAACCTCGATGTGGCAGATACCCTCTGTCCTGCCCAGCCTCCAAGGAAGAGGCGAAGGGTCCCGTTCACAGGCTGCAGCAACCACTTGACCCAGCCCAGCGGCAGGAAGGGCCGCACGACCTCTGGCTGGAGGAAGCAGACCCCTGCTTGGGGGTGACAAGTATAACAAGGAGCCCTTGCCTTTTGGCTGTGGGACAAACAAACCTGCAAGGCCCCTTGAAGAGTCAGGTCTTTATGGCCTGAAGGGATAAGAATTTGGGAAAAGACAATGCAGCAGGGAAGACCGACATGAATGCCACAGGGGAGCAGCCCCAGGAGGCAAGCAGCCAGAAGGGAAAAAGAGACAGGGCACCAGGCACAGATGGTGGTCCAAAGGGGGCAGCTGGCAGGGCTGAAAGGACAAATGGGAAACTCATGTGCTGAGGGAAGTAAAACTTCTTGGGGCAGCTTACCTTTGAGGGTAGAAGCTAGTCTTTTCCCCACACCATAACCGAGAAGGCTGCCTAACAGCGTGCGGTGAGTGAGACACCAGGAAACCCCATGTGCTCAGGCAAGACCAAAAGCTGTCAGTACAGCGCACCCCAGGCCTGGAAGCTGCAGCACGGAATAGTGTGTGCGCTTAATACAGCGGGAGCAGCAAGCAACCAGCTTCCAGCTGCATTGTGGCACCAGCTCCTGCCCAGCAGGGCTATCAGGATGGAGGAACATGAACAGGCTCTGGGGATGTACCACAAAGCATCTCTACAACCAGCAGGGAGGTGCAGACTCTCAATGTCAAGTCCATTGAACAGAAAACAATATGGCCTGGAAGTCCAGAAAACTGTGAAATGGATCTTGAATTGAGGATGCATAAGTGAACTATCATGGGCAAAAGGTAGGCTGAGGGAAGTTAGGAGCAGGGCTGGAGCAAAGCTGAGCATGTGGGCTAGTGCTAGCAAATAAGAATTGAGGGTTTTGGACTAGCCCAGGGATTGACACGACACCTTGTTTGGTGAGTGACAGAAAGTCTTTATTTACTACAAGTATTTAAAATCAAGTCAAGTGAGCTCAAACCAAATCAAAGTCCAGTAATTAGCTATAAGGTGATGATTTTTTACCAAACAGGCGACGAAGAGGCAGTCTGTTTCTCTTCAACTTTTCAAGTAAGTCGGGTGCATCAGCAACTGGTGTCAGAGAGATTCTTACTTTTGAAGCGTGCATGCTGTTTGCTGTTATATTGCCTTTTTATACCCTTAGTTTAGCATCTTTAAAGCGTTCATTTGGTTGTGTAAATTAAGAGAGAGTCCTAAGCAGTAATTGACAGGAAAATCTTGTTAATCAACTTGCTCATTATTGGTTATTAGAAATTTCTAATTTGAATGAGTAATCTTCTTCAGTGACAAGAGGCTATCCAGTTTGGAACATATCAAGAAACTGATTAACAACTAGGAAAAACACACATGCCCTTGGCAAACAAGGTAAATTATGAGAGAACAAAAGTAAAACTAAATCAGGAGGAGACACCTGTCACATATGGAGAAGGTCTCTTCCTGCATATAAACACGAGCTAATTGCAAAAGAAATATTTGCCGTACTAATTAATCAAGGATAGACATTTCACACGGTTACACACTAGACAACTAGGAGCCTGCTTGAAATTATCCTGAATACAGCAAGATAAGCTGGAAAAGATACCTCATTATTCCTTCTCAGATGCCCTAGTCGCGAAGTCGCATCCTCTTGCATTACGCAGTTAGCGTCAGTATTCTGTATTTTAACTTTTGTGAGTAAGCCCGAGCTTAGCATAAGTTTCAAAGTGATCAGCTAGGTACAGACATTCAAAACGCCCAAGATGGAATCAATCCAAGTTGCACTGTTTTCTGTAAGCAGTGTCATTTAGTGAGCAGAACACACTTTGGTGGGGGGCAAATCTTAGATTGGGGTCCACAATTTTTAAACCAGTCTGTGTGTGCCAGACCTCTGCTCTGTTGAGAACCACTGTAGTAGGGACCTGGCCGGGCCCTGCACTTACCAGGGCAATGACCACTAGAGGCTCCACAGTGGGCAGACTCCTGTGCCATACTGAAGAAAAGCAGTGAGCCCTTTGGCTGACAATGCCGCTCCCTCATGCTTCCACTCCTTGGGTGGATGGGCAGACAGCGGGCAACATGCTCCATGGGCCCATTTCCCAGGCAAGACTGAGACCTTGCAGTCAGGCTCCACCTGGGCCTGGGGACTCAGCCTGGGAAGCAAGCAAGTGGTTGGCACCTCCGGCACTACCTAGAGCCCAGTGGCTGTGGCTGCAGGAGCTGATGAGCCCCTTACTTGCTCTCAGCACCTGGCAGCAGTAACAGGGCACATGGGGGCAGGCAGGGGTCCAGGTTGGCAGCACCAGCCTTAGCGATGGGGAGACGCTGGCATATGCACTGGCCCACGCCACTTCCCTCCACAGAGCCAAGGACATCTAACCTGGGACCGGCTTGACTCGGGCTCCCTCTGCAGAATCCGGACCGTCCTGCTGCTCTGTCGCTGCCGCTGCGCTGGCCTCCCTCCACCCCCCGTGACCCCCACACCATGGTGGCGCACTGCCTCCTGCCAGAACGCTTCTTCGCGCTCTGACTGGCTGTTCGTCCAACTGGCTCTAGAATAAATATTGTCAGTCCAGGTTGATGTCACAGTCAAAACAAATGCAATGACTGCATTTCATGTTTTGTCATAGTCAAATTGTATCAGTCTCTGCCATTCAGATAAGATTTGCTCTTGGGAAGATGATACCTCCCATGTGAATTTTCAGATTTCAGTCAGTATTGTGTCATATCCTTGTCTCAGCACTCCTGCTATGATAGTTTGTAGTACCCAAACTTGTTCGTGGACTCAGGCCAGAGCTAATGATATATCAATTTGCTGTTTATTCATGTCCTCTATAATAATCCAGTGTTTTGACTCATCTAATTCCTCCCATCGTGGCAGAATTTTAGACCTCAACCATAATTGTAAGCCTACCCTAGAATAAGATCCATTGATCAGAAAAGATAATTCATCCACTCATCCCACTAATGACAATAACTGATTCCTTAGCACTTCTAAATCCTTAGAATTGAACAATCCCTTTCTAGTTGCTGCCCCGCTCAACAGAGTTGATGGATCTCTTTTCTATCTGAGGTGCATAAATTATCTCAGTGTCTGTTGTAACCAAATATGCCATCCAGTTCTTAAGGGTCTGACAAATGGGGTACAATTCTGGTCAATTACTGATATCTTTGAATTATTGAGTGTTACTATTACCTTTTTCAATGATCTCTTAAAAACAAATATTGATTCTTGAGTCTGATTAAACTTAACACACACAGGTGGGCTAGGAAATAACTTGGGAACAGATACAATTCTGATTAGAAACAGAACTTGAAATCTGTATAGCATGATACTTTCTGACCAACCCCCCAAATCTAATGATGCTTGACTTCAACTATTCCAGACATCCAGTGGGTGGTATTGGTCATAAAAACAGATCCATTACAGTTGCCATTTGTTCAGTTGTACCAAGTCCCATTGCTGTCTAGAATATTTCCATAAGTTTGGTTATATCACACGCTAAGAATATTTCCACCAGGATCCATCTAATAACTATGCACAGCTCTATTGTCCACAGGGAGGTTTCCAGAAAGAAGTACCCAACCATATTGCACAAAAATAATGATCTGATATCCAGTAAAAATGCGAGTTATAATTCTCCATTTGAAAAGATTACAGGAACGGTTCTTCTGGGGTTCAGCCGAATGGTTGGCATTATGCTCAATATGAATACATTGCTGGGCGAAAGTGCGAAGAATCTGATCAGAATAAGCAACAATTCCATATCCAGAAATGGTTAAGTGCTACTTACAAGCAGAGTGTCCCACACAATTCTAGTGAGCAAGGACTGTCCAATTACCCTCTTTATCTGGCATCCAAAAATTGATTTATAATCCATTAAGGTAATCCACATTATTAGCACAACCTCTCCCTCACTGGCAGCAGTCGCCCTGGGGCTATCTACCAAAA
>NW_017728996.1:52961621-52966196 GCF_001723915.1 Gavialis gangeticus | reverse complement strand
ATAATCCATTAAGGTAATCCACATTATTAGCACAACCTCTCCCTCACTGGCAGCAGTCGCCCTGGGGCTATCTACCAAAAACTTATCCACAGGCCAGACAGTACTAATTGGCAGGCTAGATATGATCCTATTTTGTCCACTTCTGCATCAAGGAAACATGAGCTGAATAACACACATCAGAGATCAACCTGCCCTGGAATGGCATAACTTTAAGATGCCTAAAGTATCCCAAAAACTAGTTTCAGGTGTTAGTGGGTGGACCATTCAGTGGTAAAGAGCCACCTAAAATTTAAAAAAATGCCCTGAGAGTATGGCTGGGCAGTAGATCTAGAAAGCTGCAGGGACCCAGGTAATGAACAGCTGGCAGCACAGCTGGAGGGAAGAGCTCACTGCTGGGAGCAGAGAGAGGCAGTACAGGAGACCTGGAGCCTGGCCTCGGCTCTGCTAGCTGAAGGAGCTCCCTATGCAGAGTGGGAAAGCAAGAAAGGAGACTGGAAACTGTGGGTAGGCCCAGGAGAGCCACAGGTGAGAGACACAGTCATGGGTGCTACCTTAGTCAGCAAGCAGTCAGTGACTGGGGGTGGGGGGGTGTCCCCCTGTGACCAATCTGGCCAACCGGGGGCAAAAATTACCAACCGATGCTCCCGCCTGCCCCCACCCTGCCCGTCACCTGAGTGGGGAGTGCGGCCTGGCAGGGGGTGCACCAGCACTCTCAGGGGGTGCACCTCCAAGTACCCCCTATGCATCGCCACTGCCAGCAGACCTGAGGAAAAGTCGGGGAGAGAGCTTGTGCATTTGTGTTTGGCTTTGTTTGCGGTTGAGGGTGTGAGGTGTGGAAGTGGTTGAAGGGAAGGAAAGAAGGCTACTGAAGATGTCCCAAAGAAAGGCTAAGATTATTATTGCTGTGTTGTCAGCTGCCAGAGGTCCAGTGAACCAAGACCCGGCTATCAGGAGGACAGGGCACCCAGGACCACACTCTTGATCTCTGGAGGCAACCTTGCAGAAGTGTAACAACAACCAAAGGCATAGCAGGCGAGGACACGGCATTAACTGGAGTGAGACCAAAGTGGTAGGAACAGGATTAGAGTGGCTACAGGGAGGCCCCACTATTGCTGCTACTGGTGCATAGTGGTGGATCCTACTACAGTCTCCCAAAGTGAGTCACGAATGTTGGGAGAGCAGAGCACTGCTGATACAGCAGGATCTTCCAGACACCTGTATTGGCAGTGATTTTGCTGAAGAATTTAGTATCTTGCAGCTGGCCAGGAGGGTTCCCACCAGGGCTGTGCAAAGCTTCGGATCATGATTTGGATTTGGAAATAATTCAGATGATTTGGAGGCCAAATGTAAATCAAACTGATGGAAGCTTTAGGCTTTCCGAATCGATTTGGAGCTTCCAAATCAATTTGGAAAAGATTTGGAGATTCGGCCATAGGGTGTAATGGGGAATCAATGAAATATCTATAACTTTGTTGTCTTTTGGCCGATTCAGATGAAACTTGCAGGGATTGTAGCCCCTCCTGAGAGCATGACAAGTGACATGTTTCAAGGAGATAGGTGCAGGGGGTTCTGGGAAATTGCACCCCAAAGTTCTGAAAGCAAAACTCATGTCACTTGTACATATTAAGTCACAGGGGGGGTGAAAACTGCAGGGATAGTAGCTCTTGCTGAGGCTGCAAAGCCTGCCAAGTTTCAAGGAGATAGGTGCAGGGGCTTGGGGGAAACTGCACCTCAAGCTGCAGACAAGCAGAACTTGTGACATGGGTGACACTGCGCATGTTAAGGCGCAGCAGGGTGACAGCTGCAGGCCTGCTAGCCCCTGCTGTGGCCACAAAGCCTGCCAGCTGTCAAGGAGATCGCTGCAGGGCTTCTGGGTTCTGGGGTCCTGCACCCCTAGCTGCTGCCAGGCAAAACTCGTGACATGGGTGCTTGATCACAATAGCGCAGCACAGCCTAGATCCCCCACTCAGGGTTAAGGCTTATCAGTCCCTTCCTCCTTCCAGACTCTCTGGCCACCCCCACGGCCCAGCCCCAAGCCCCCACCTCCACCTCTACCTCCCAGCAGCGTCTCCCTGACGTGAATGCCTCATGGCCCAGCGCACACTTGTTCACATCAAATCTCTTAGGATTGTTGGGCAGACGCTGCCATGTTACTGCCTGTGTCACACTTTTCTGATCCACAGACAGGAGAAGTTTGGGATGAGCCGTGTCTAGATCCAGAGTCACTGCCACTGGGAGAGACAAACACAGCGCGGGGCAGAGCTCAGCCCCAGGGCAGGCGGGGCTGTTCCTTGCCCTCCCCAGCAGCTGCCTCTGTCCTGGGTCCAGAGGCAAAGCACAGACGCCCTGCAGCTCCTCAGCCCCTGCCCTGGGGGAAAGGGAGGAGGTGACAACAAATCCACAGGCAGGAAAATCCCAGCCCAACACCCGAGGTCCTAACAGTGGGTTTTGGTGCTAGGTTGGGAGAGAGACTGACTTCTGTGCAACGGGCAGCCGTGGGTTTTGTGGGGTCATTCTGTTAATGCCGGGATCAGTTCCCCCAGTGCTTACCCTTTGTGTATGATCCCTTCTCCAGTTCGGACGGCAGAGCCTCTGCAGAGGAAAGGAGCACAGACATTAGACCTCCTGTGTCTGGTTCAGGCTACGGGCTGAGACCTGCCTTGGTCCTGAGCCCCTGAGACTGAGCAGAGACACTGGGCCAGGTCCTCCCCCAGCTGCTGGGACTGTGGCTTCAGAAGCTGCCTTGGCACCTTCCTGCAGCAGGGCCTCTTTCCCCAGGACAGGGAGGGAGGGAGCTGCAGGTGCAGGCAAAGGAAATGGGGGGAGAAATGTAAGAACCACGGACCCAGGGGAGCTCAGTGCAGAGCCCATCCTGACCCCTTAGGCCCAGTGACAAGGAAGGGAAAGTGGTGGGGCCGTGGGGAACCCTTGGCTAAGTGGATAAGGTTTGAAACTCCACCATTCATTCTCTATGGGGTCAGACAAGGCCTTGAACTGCTTGGGTGCCCAGCCTGAGTCGCCGGCTGATCCAGTGGGTGTGCAGGATATCAGAGGGGCAGCTTCACTCAGGCCACCCCTCATCCACCTGTCCTGCTTCCTCCCAGCTGCTCTCCTGCCTCCTCAGGGGCGCCCGTGCACCTGTGGGGGTTTGGGGATTCTCCAGTTTGGCCAAGGAGCTTACAGCTTCCCTCATGTCTCACCCCAAGGTCAAGCCAGCAGGCTTCAAAACAGGAAACCGGCCTTTCCTTTAATTTAGGCTCTTAACTTTGATAGCCAGACACGAGGCTCTGGGATCTGGCTATCAGAGAGGCAGGGGCTGCAGCAGGGCCTAGCGTGCCTGCAGTTTTCACCCTGCTGTGCCTTAAACACACACGTGTGACACAAGTTTTGCTTTCAAGACTTGGAGGTGCAGTTTCCCAGAAACCCCTGCACCTATCTCCTTGAAACTTGGCAGGCTTCATGCCCTCAGAAGAGGCTACCATCTCTGGACTTTTTATCCAAATCAGCCAAAAACGATGTTCTAGGTATTTCAGTGATTCCCCATTATACTTGACGGCCAAATCAATGCCGAATCTTCTGAAACCAATTTGGCCGAATCAATTTGGGACAGTGATCCGAATCTCCAAATCAAATCGCTGTCCTCCGAATCGACTGAATCTGAACCCAAATCGAATACTTACCTATTCGCACAGGCCTAGTAAGCACCCTGTGGGCCTGATTGCCTGAAGACGGGAACCCCCAGAGCTCCCACAGCCTGTACCAGAAGTCGGGGCCGCTCAGCATCTCTGGTCCTGCCTGGCAGCTGTGCACCCTTTTCCTCTTGGGAAGGTTTTCTCTGCAGCCCTAAGGGGAAGCCCCTTACATATGGGAGACATGGAGGGCTTCCCTCCAACAAACCTTCCCTGTCACCACAGCTAAAGCCTGGGTATGTGCACCTGCCAGCACACAGTGACACAGGGTCACAAAACAACACAGTTTCAGCACAGTTGTAGAGCAGGAGACCCTTTCCCCTCCCTCCAGGCCACCCTCATCACTACTAGCCACAAGCACCAACCTGATATTCCTGGTGTTTCTCTTTTTCATTCGCTCTCAGTGCTTCAAGCCTCTTTCTCTCTTCCCTTCGAATATCCAGACGAGCCTGAATTTGTTCCTCAAGGAAGGAAATTTTCTTGGGCCAGTTTTCTTTTTTGGGCAGAGGAGATGGAGTCTTTTCTCCACACCCACAACCAAGATTGCTGCCTGCATACGAGCCCAATGACCTTTGGTAGTGTGGTGGGCATGCTGGTAGCAGCCCAGCTTGCCAGCTCGAAATGGCTTTGAGCCATTGTGGGAGCATTTCCACCAGTCAGATGGTGGTTAGGGAGAGGCTGCCCTGCCCCTACCCAGGAGGAGGCAAGGCACTTGGACCTGGGTGAGGTCTACGCTCCTCCTCACCCTGATTGGTCCCTTTTCAATCTGGGGGCAGAGCCTCTGAAGGCTATAAAAGAGCAGTGGGCCTGGCGCACGTACACAGCTGCGAGGGATGGAGAAGGGGGAAGATGGGCTAAAGAAGAGCTGGGGAGAGCTGCCCAGTAG
>NW_017728996.1:52948266-52956621 GCF_001723915.1 Gavialis gangeticus | reverse complement strand
GGGATAGAGAAGGGGGAAGATGGGCTAAAGAAGAGCTGGGGAGAGCTGCCCAGTAGGGTATATGTGGTGGTCCCAGAAGAGCCTGGAGACCCCCTTTGCCAGATGAGGAGCGGTGAGGAGCCACATACCCAGCCCCACCGCTGAGGAGGGAGGCATTGGTGCATGAGCGGTTCATGGGAGCAGGCCCTGGAAGCTGTATGAGGCAGCTTGGGTCTGCACCTCTGGTGTGCGGCCAGAGGCGCTGCGCACGGGCGATGCATGAGCCGAGGCCCTGGAGCCCTATGAGGGGGCTTGGGTCTCCAGCCCTGGCATGAGGCCTGGGCAGAACGGTACAGGAGTGGACCTGGACCCTGGGAGCTGCATGGGACAGCTCAGCTCCTCATCCCCTGGCAAGTGGCCAGGTCCTCGGTGCATGGTGCGGGTCCATGCAGAACCAGGACTCTGGAGCCGTATGAGGGGCCTTGGGTCTCCCACCCCTGGCTTGAAGCCAGGGAGATTCGTTGCAGGTGGCTGAGGAGACTCAGTGCACTCAGTGAATCCAGGAGCAAAGTAAGGCCCCAGGATCCACGTGGGGTACCTGGGGCCTGCAACCCCCGGCACAAAGCCAGGAACCAAGGCTGGAGCCTTGCATGGGGGGCCTCAGTCAAAACAGAAACCCTAGATCCCATCAAGTTTGCTTGGGGTCCCAACCCTGGGCAGAGGAATAAAGCCCTTGGTGCACACTTCAGTGCACAGGGCCATCAGCGGCCAGTGGGCCCAGTCAGGGCCAGAGACCCAGGAGGCCCCTGAGATGAGGAGTAACTCACTGGAGGAGAAAAGGACCCTCCAGCAAGGCCCCCCGAGTCATGAGTTACTGAGGAAAGGACTTCCACAGGGGAGGGGGGAGTTTACCCGGGTCAGAGAATCTGACCCTTGCAGGCGAAGCCCAAAGGGACAGGGCTCCCTGAGGTTGGAGTTTCAGGTTATTAAAACATATTTTGGCTGGGCTGAGGGGGAAAGCCTGAAGGGCACCAGGGGAGCTTCTCCCTCCCCCTTGCAGCCATGGGACCCCAACCAAGACCCCAGGGCAGCCTGGGCCTTGGTGTCCCTAAAAAGTTACCTTATGTTTAAGGGTTTTTGCACCTTATATTTTGTATGTTTGTAATTAAGTAGCTGTAATGTGATAGAGTTGAAGATTGTGTCATCTATATTGAAATATTAGTTTAATCTTATGGGGCTGAGTATTTGTTTAAAATGGAGGTACAGGAGTGTATATGTTAGTATATGTGTATTCAATGTTTTATGTGAATTTAGATTTAAATAGACTTCAATATTGTATGCTATATTTTGTGTACCTTTATATTTGTGAATTTATAATATGGTAGAAGTTAAAGTGTATAATCTTTAATGAGGCCCAGCTGGGATCCTCCACTGTAGTATTTATCTTTGATTCACCTATTTTTCTTAACAGGGGGTGGTGTATGGGTAATAGTCTTATAGAATATGTAGATATTTATGTTCATGTTTATATGCATATTTATCTTTTAATGTTTTGTAAGTATTAATAAACTTATATATAGCTAAGTTATATAGTGTCCTGGTTTGGCTCTCTATAGGGGACCTGCCCTGCCAACATCTCCCTTCAATTGGAGAAGGCGGTACACAGCCAGGAACATCTGGGTTACAGTACCCAAAAAATTTGATACTATTGACCTGATCTGTTCTCTGGGGTGTTGTTGCTCTTCTTACCTAGCTGACTCATTGAATCTGGCACCACAAGAGTAACAATGCTGGGCTGCACAGGAGTCAGAAGCCAGGGGCTCAGACCACAGCGCAGCCTTCTCTGGGGGCTCAGGAAGTTTTGTATATGGGGATGGTTACTGCTTGTGTTTGGGAGAAACAAGTGACAGACACTCTGGCCAACTACCGGGTGATGAGGTACATGAAAGCCACTGCCTGCTTGCAGTGGTGCCAGGGCTCGGGCCAGGCTGCCATGGGCCAGTTGCTGCCCAAGCCCCTGGATCGCAAGGCCGGGCTGGGCTGGACTGTTCTGCGGTGGTCCACTGCCTCCCCCAACTGTTACCCATAGCCCTGGCCCACAACAAGGTGCCCCAAGTTCCCGGTGCTACTGTGAGCAGGGGGCAGGTGACATACACCTCACCTCCGCCCACTGCCTTCCCAATAATTCAATGCACCCAGTACTTCTCAGTGCACCTGGTTTAAACCAAAAGCTTTTCAGAGCTTATTGGGAAGTAACTTTGCAGTTTTCAATGGAGTTGTCCCCAGCTGCTGCTCCACAAAGGGTTAACAGATTCCCCAGCAATCCAAGGCCTAGATTTTTACCCCGGACTCTAGCCAGGTCAGCAAAAATTGAGTCATTTCCCAGAAAGGAAATGCCCCAGTGTGAGCTCAGGTAAGTAAAACTAGCCCTGTCCCCTCTCAGATCACAGCCATGGCCACTGAGCGGGTGTGTGAGGAGCACGGGGAGGCTCTGAAGCTCTTCTGCGAGACAGACCAGATACTGATGTGCTTGATCTGCCGGAAGTCCTGGGCACACCGAGCTCACCCCGTGGCTCCCATCCAGGAGGCTGCCCAGCAGTACAAGGTACAAGGATGTGGGCCTGGATCAAAACGAACAGCTGAGGCTGGTTAAAGCTGCCTCAGAACCAAGGGTGGGCAATTTTGGGGGCTGGAGGGCCACCAGGGAGCTTTGGTGAGCTGTTGTGTACCGAGTCGGGGGGGCCACGGTTTGCAGGCAGACTGCAACTGGAGCGTGGCTCCCCACCCTCTCCCTGTCCTGCTGGCAGTGGAGCGAACCATCGCAGTGGGCGGAGGTGAGGTGTATGTTACCCGCCCCCTTCAAAGCCTTCTCCCAAACAGCATGCCAAATACAGATGATTTCACGCTGTCAGGTTTGGACCCGGACCTTCTGGCCACTAAACACAGTTCACACCTCTGCTTGCTCCTTTGCCTGTTCTTTACTATATTGCCTGTCAAAAGCAGAGCAGCTGGAGGCTGCTACATACCCACCTCCTCCCCGCCTCTGCAATCTCATGGCTGGATGATGACCTTATGTGGGCTGTGGGGTTGCCCTCAAAGGCCACCTGGAAGCTGTTGTTAGTGTACAACAAGGCGTCTGCCTTCTGATGGGAATGGGCCACTAGGAGCACATGAATCCATTGCAGCAGTCGGCACTGGCTCCCGGTAGCTCCTGGATCTTTAAGGCCCTAAATGACCTAGGCTCTATATAAAGCAGGAGATTTCACTTCCTGCTTCCCGCTACCCACCTCGTATTCTTGGTGTTTCTGACTTTTGTTCTCTCACAGTCCTTCCAGCTGCTTTCTCTCTCTCCTTAGAAGCTGCAGCTGAGTCCGAATTTGTCCCTGAGGGAAGCAAAATTCCTTGGATCAGTTTGCCTTTGAGGGGAAAAGCTGGAGTCTTTTCCACATACAAATAAGCCAGATGGGTGCCTGGCTGGCCCCTGCAAGGGTGACACCAGGAAGCTTCCAGGAAACTCCATGTGCTCAGGCTGGACCAGCAGCCCTCAGTACAGTGCACCCATTGCCTGGAAGCTGTAGCACTGAATACTGAGCACTTCATGCAACCAGCAACCACCCAGCTCCCAGCTGGATTGAGGAGCCAGATTCTGACCAGCAAGGCTATCAGGTTGGAGGAATGTGATCTGGGTGTACCATAAAGCATCTCTGCCACCAGCAGGGAAATACAGACTCTCGATGACAAAATCCATTGAACAGAAAATAATACAGCCTTGAATTTGGAGTGGTCGACACTCAAGACTGCCATCCGCTGGTAAGCAACCAAGCAGTACAAACTGTGAATTGGGTCTAGCATTGAAGACATATAACTAAACTATCATGGACAAAAGGTAGGCTGAGAGAAGGTTGGAGCAGGACTAGAGAAAGGCTGAGGCCTCGAGGGCCACTAAGCACATGAGCTAGGTACAGACATTCGAAAAGCCCAAGGCAGTTTTCTGTATGCAGCATAGCTTAGATTGCTAGCAAACAACATACATTTGCCTTTTGGTGAGTTCTGCCATTTTTAAACCAGTCTGTATGCACTGGACTTCTGTTCTATTATAGGTATAGACTGGTTTCCAATCACTTATACCAGTAAAAGTGTAATGTCTGTACCTGGCACTGGAGATATTCCCTAAAACGGGAATACTTGAGTCTGTCTCTGTGACACGGACCAAGCTCTGTGGTTGAAGGCTTTGTTACACGTTGCACTTTGAGCTGCTCAGATGTTGATCTGTGTTCGTGCTAGCTCAAGTTTGGACCAGTTACACCTTAAAGCTGAAATCCTTCTCTGACTGCCCTTGACCTGCACAGCTTTGACTTGCTACTAGAGACTCCTGAGGGCTCACAGACTAAGTCTAAGGGGTCTGCAAAGGAAGGCATTCTGTTTTTCTGATCAATCAAAAATATGGGACTACCCATACTTATCATTCAAAGGGGTCCTCGTCACTGTTTAAAATTTTGAGAGATCCACAAATGAAAAAAATTGAAAACCACTGCACTAATGGGCGTGCAGGGGCTGGACTAGGAGCTACAGCTGTGAGTTGCCAGTAGAGAGTTGGTGAGCCTGGACGTTGCCTGCCTTTTTGTGAAAAGTTTTTACAATTTCAAAGAGGGCAATTAGCACCTCCTCAGGCTGAGCTCTGTCTCTTTGGAGAAGCTGAGGGTTTTTCTCCCCCACCCCCTCCTACCCTGAGAGGCATTTTCACTCCTTGGCAAAAAAAAGAAGGCAGGCAGACAGATAGGAGAAAATGCATTTTTATTGCACCTGAGTGATTGGGAAGACGTACACACACAAGTGTTAAGAAACTCTCCCCTTGGAAGAAACTATCTTGATGCAGAAAGGACACTATACACCTGGACTCCCTGAGACAAGATGGTGGGTCTGCCAGGGGTCCCCATGGAACTGTACCAAGCCTGGACAGCTGGGTGATGCTGGGAACTGTAGTCCTGTCATGCAGGGGAAGGCAGTGATGTGCTGGTGACCTGCCTTTGCTCATTGTGTTGCCCCTCAATACCAAGCCACAGCCTCCACCCCCAGCTCTGCTGCTTCCCCTCACTCCCGACCCACAGCCTCCTGCACCTCCAGCCCTGTCTGTGCTGCCCAGCTGGCCAGGGCGCTCCCCACTGACCTCAGAGGTAGCTCCCCCTTGCCCTGTCACAGCCCCAGCCTCTGCCCCCCACCCAACCAAATGTCAAGGATTTTGCTTCCAGGAGACCCAAGCCAGGTTGGTATTTGGCTCCCCCTGCTGGAATTTACAGGGAATGGCACAAAGGACTTAATTTGAAAGCCCATGGCATGAAAACACAAACGCAACGCACCAAAATAACCCCGGTTAAAATTTTTAAGGTGCTGTAAATTAACGAGGATCAAATGCCGTGGTGAGTACAAATACCCCTAGGCACTGGGGAGGAGCCACTCAGTGCCAAAGAAGGGAAAGTGGTGGGGTTGTGGGGAACCCTTGGCAAAAGGGATGAAGTTTGCAACTCCCTCACTCATTGGCTGAGGGGCCAGACAAGGCCTTGCACTGGCCGGGGAAGTCCAGGAGTCCAGCCTGAGTTGCCCTCCACTCCAGTGGAGGTGCAGGATATCAGAGGTGCAGCTTCACCCAGGCCACCCCTCGCCTCCCTGTTCTGCTCCCTCACAGCTCCACTTCTGCCCCCTCAGGAGCCCTCCCTGCACCTGCAGGTGGTGGGCAAGAGGCTTCTAGGTTTAGAGATTCTCCAGGTTGGGAGAGGAGCTTAGAGCTTCCCCCGTAACTCCTGGAGCCAAGCCAGCTGACTTTAAACCAGGAAAACTGCCTTTCCTTTCATTTAAGCTCTTAACACTGGTGGCCAGACATGAGGCTCTGGGGTCTGGCTATCAATGAGGCAGGGGCCCACAGCTCCCTCCCCACTCACTTCATGGTAGCAACCCTGGCTAGATGGAGGCACCTGAGGACTGAATATGTCTATGTACTGCAGCCCCAGGGCAGGGGCAGAATGGACAGTGGCAGTGCCAGTGCTCTCAGTATAGGTCAAGTAATGGTTTTCAACTCTGAACTGTCCCAGACATTTTCTGCGATCAGAAAGGAACTGAGATATCATGCCCAGCTGGCTCAAGCTCTGGTGGCCAGGGTGATTCACCAAGGGTCAAAAAGTGACAAGACCTGATTCCAGCCCTACCACCCTCAGGCAGCCACTGCCCAGGGGTGTAGATTTCCCCTAGAATAGCAGAGCCTAGTTCTTCTCACCCTAAAGGACTGTCCAGCAGCTTATATTAAAGGGGGAACAACCTCAGCATTGGACCTTCACCAAAGGCCTGTAACCCTGCCTCACGCAATGTCCTGTGGTGCCATGGGAAGATGTGATCATAGTACTGTGTCCAGCCCCCCGGCCTGCACGAGGAATGAGGTTGAGTGACCTACCTGCTCAAGGGGCTCTTGATGTCCTGGAGGGGAGAGAAAGAGGAGAGGGAGAGCTCAGTGCCACACACAACATGCTCAGGACCCTCCTGTTCTCAGAAGGGTGGGGGAGGATAAAGGACACAAGCATCTGGGTACTATTGGCCCCTTTGCCAACCATGACCTCTGAGCCCCCACAGCCCCACAATTCAGACTTGTCCCTTCCCAGTGCAGGAATCAGAGGGGTTACACACTCCTCACCTGCAGGAGGTCACTGGCTCCCTCCCAGCACTTCCCCTCCAGGCTGCTGAGAACAGAAATCTCCCCAGTGAGTTTGGTGACCCCCTCTTCCTGACTCTTCTCAGTCTCCTTCTCCAGCTCTGCCAGCTTGGCCAGCAGCAGACACTATTGTTCCTCCAGAAACCGGTGCAGTCACTCAGATTCAGCCACAATCTTTTGCTTCTGGACTCCTGCCTTTTCCTGTCATGAACAGAGATAACCAGGTCTGGGAGGGCAGGCTGGGGACAGGAAGGTCAGGAAACACCCTATCGGCCTGACTGCCTGAAAAGGTAGACCCCCAGAGCGCCCATGGTCTGTAGCAGAAGTCGGGGGTGCTCAGCATCTCGGGTCCCGCCTGGCTTCTGAGCACTCTTTTCCTCTTAGGAAGATTTTCTCTGCAGCCCTAAGGGGTGGATCCTTCCCAAGGGAGAGGTGGAGGGCTCCCCTCCAACAAACCTTCCCTCTCACCACAGCTAAGGTCTGGGCGTAAGCACCTGCCAGCACACAGACACAGGGGGTCAGAAAACAATACAATGTTTCAGCAAACATGTAGAGCAGGGGACCCTTTCTCCACCCTCCAGGCTGTCCTCATGACTGCTAATCACAAGCACCAACCTGATATTCCTAGTGTTTCTGCCTTTCATTCACTCTCAGTGCTTCAAGCCTCTTTCTCTCTTCCCTTTGAACCTCCAAATGAGCCTGAATTTGTTCCTGAAGGAAGGAAAATTCCTTGGGTCAGTTTTCTTTTAGGAGTGGAGGAGATGGATGGATGCCCCATGATACCCCATGCCCACAACTAAGATTGCTGCCTGCATACAAACCCCATGACTTCCAGTGGCCAAAGGATTTGATACTATTGACCTTATCTGTCCCCTGGGGTGTTGCTGCTCTTCTTACGTAGTTGTTCATTGAATCAGGGACCACAAGAGGAACAATGCTGGGCTGCACAGGAGCCAGAAGCCAGGGGCTCAGACCACAGCTCAGCCTTTGGGGGCTGAGGAAGCTTTGTATTTCAGGACAGTTACTGCTTGTGTTTGGGGGAAATGAGTGATAGACATTCGGGACAACTACCAGCGCCACATTCCTTTACTGCAGGGGTGTCAAACTCATTTGGCCTTGTGGGCTGGATGAGCAGTGTGGGACCAGGCCATAGTTTCATAGTTAGTAGGGCCGGGAGGGACCTGAGCAGATCATCTAGTCCGACCCCCCTGCCATGGCAAGAAAGAGTACTACAGTCAAATGACCCCAGCAAGGTGTTCGTCTAGCCTTATCTTAAAGACCCCCAGGGTAGGAGCCAGCACCACTTTGCTTGGACATTGGTTCCAGACCCTAGCCGCCCTGACCGTGAAGTCGCGCCTCCTGACGTCTAGCCTAAACCTACCCTCTGCTAGCTTGTGACCGTTATTTCTAGTCACTCCTGGTCATGCTCAGGGGAACAGCGACTCCCCCAGTGCCTGCTGGTCCCCCCTGACTAGTTTGTAACAGGCCACTAGATCCCCCCTCAGCCTTCTCTTGTGGAGGCTGAACAGGTTCAGGTCCCATAGCCTCTCCTCGTAGGGCCTGCCCTGCTGCCCCCTGATCATGCGACTGGCCTCCTCTGGACCCTCTCCATGTTGTCCACATCCCTCCTGAAGTGCGGCGCCCAGAACTGGACGCAGTACTCCAGCTGTGGCCTGACC
>NW_017728996.1:52917663-52948154 GCF_001723915.1 Gavialis gangeticus | reverse complement strand
ATCCGCCCACCCCTGTAACCTGGCCAGGTCCGATTGTAGCCTATTCCTCCCTTCTAGCGTGCCCACATCCCCCCACATCTTAGTGTTGTCAGCAAATTTGAACAGGGTGCTTTTTACCCCCTCGTCCAAGTTGCTGATGAAGATGTTGAACAGCGCAGGCCTGAGGACTGAGGCCTGGGGGACCCCACTGCCCACATCCCTCCAGGTTGAAAATGACCTGTCCACCACCACACCCTCCAGCCAGTTGGCAACCCATTTGACTGTGTGGGTGTCAACACCACAGTCCCCCAGTTTCTTAATGAGAACAGGGTGAGAGACAGTGTCGAAGGCCTTCCGAAAGTCCAGAAAGACTATGTCCACTGCTACCCCTGCATCTAAGGATGGGTCAGGCCATACGGCACGTCCTTTTGAGCAGGAACCTGTTGGGAAGTAGATGAGACAGGTCCTTTCCCAGTTTAATGCTTTTTTTTAGGGCAACCTGCTGATGCATGTCACACAGCACCCTCCATGGCCACCTTCCCATAAGAAGGAGCTTGATTACATTGGCTCCAAGTGACAAAATTCACCTCAGTCACCAACATCTGATAGACTGCTGTGCTCCTTGTATACATATACACACATCTGATATATATGTATACACACATAGATACACACACACACACACACACATACATACATGCATACATATATATATATATATATATATAACCCTGCTGTCAACCAAGAGCTTTTCACGGTGGTCAGGGCTGTTATCTATGGGCTGAGAACTGCCTGAAAACTCATACTTGCCTGAAAGCATCCAGGTTTCCCTGGGGAAAAAAGAAAAACCACCACCTTCTTCCATTGAATCCGACTTAATTTCAAAGGTTTTTTTATGGCAAAGGTTCCCCCAGACCTGCCACTGCACCTGCTGGGAGCCCTGATGCCTTCCCCTTTCTGAGGACAGTGAGATTCTCCTCTCAGGCTGGGGCAGGGTCAGGGGCAGGGTCAGGGGCAGGGGCAGGATCACCCCATGGAGCCCTGCACAGGGATCAGGGGGATCTGAGCCTCCAGCTCTCACCATGAAAACTCAGAAAATAACACGCTGCCTTCAATACCACAGGTTATTCAGTGTCTACTTGGAGACTCTGCCAGCTTCTGAAAAGTTCCTGCTCTTGGAGAGCATCCTCATCTTGGAGACATCTTGGATCCATTAGAGTCCCAGCCTGGAGACCAAAGCCCTGAGATAAATGGGGAAGTCAGAGACCTGGAGGAAGCATGAGGGGGAGTGTGCAACAAGGGAGGCCTCATTATTTCTGAGAAAGTAGGGCAATCAGCTAGTTACCTCAGGTGTCTGAGCATGAAAGCATGGAGCCTGGGAAACAAGTAGAAAGAATTGGAAGTTCTCAGTATCCAAAGACTTGTGAAATGGCTGGACTAACAGAGACTTGGTGGGATAGCTCACATGGCTGGAGCATTATCATGGATGGGTACAGACTGTTCAGGATGGACAGGCAGGGGAAAAGAGGAGGAGGAGTTGCACTGTGCATAAAAAAGCTGTACGATTGCTCAGAGCTCCACCATGAAACTGGATATAGGCCTGTGGAAAGTCTCTGGGTTAAGGTTAGAAAGGAGAGCAACAAGGGTGATGTGGTGGGTGGGTGCTACAGACCACCAGACCAGGAGGATGAGGTAAATGAGGCTTTCTTTCTTCAGCCAGCAGAAGTTTCCTGATCACAGGCCCTGGGTCTTATGGGGGACTTGAACCACCCTGACATGCTGGTGGGAGGGCAATACAGCAAGGTGGAATCTCCATCCTTGGAGGTTTTTAAGACCTGGTTCAACAAAGCCCTGGCTAGAGTGGTTTAGTTGGGATGATCCTTCTTTGAACAGGGGTTGGACTCGGTGACTTCCTGAAGTCCCTTCCACCCCCAATTTTCTATGTTTCTATGATCTCCTGGAAGCATGGCAAGCTCTTCTGTTTGGGCAAGTGTTCAGTGAGCCTGGTCAGCCATGGGTACCAGGTGGAGACTTGGGTACATTCCTGTAGATCTTATTGTAATATTTCATCTGCTTGCCCAAGGTATTCTGTAGTTCATATACATCAATAGCTGGCCTAGGCTGGCCCCTCCTACTAGGCATTGCCTGGGACCCAGCTCACCCCTTGGACATCCCCAGGCTGTCTAGCTCCACTCACTGCCTCACACAACCCCATGTGCAGGCATCACCCCCAGAGCACCCCAAACAGCCTGGGCAGCTGGTACAGTCCAGTTCCAGGCCAGCAGCTCCAGGCTCTTCCAAGGCTCAGAGGGGTGTAGAGGTGAAGGGAACAACTGGCTCTCACTGCCCCTAGCCTTTATAGCCCCTTGAGTGGCCAGAGCTAGGAGCAGCTGTGGCCACAGCTTCAAAGTGGCAGATGCCCTCTGTCCTCCCCCTGTCTCCAAGGAAGAGGTGTAGGATCCTGTTCAGAGGCTGCACCAGTCACTTGACCCAGGCCAGCAGGAGCAAAGGCCGGTGACCTCTGGGTGGCAGAAGCAGACGCCTCCTTGGTGGTGACACATAGGTAATGTGGAGCCCATGCCCTGTTGGCCATGGGACAAACAAATTTGCAAGGGCCCATGAAGAATAGGGTCCTTGAGGCCCAAAGGGAGAAGAATTCAGGAAAAAAACAGTGCAGCAGGGAGCACTGACAAGAAGGGCATGAGAGAGGAGCCCCAGGAGGCAAGCAGCCAGAAGGGAAAAAGAGACAAGGCTCTGGCAATCACCAGCAGCCCTGCCCTGGAGGACTGAACCCAGGCAGAGATGACAGCCCAAGGGGGGCAGCTGGCAGGGCTGAGAGGACTAATGGGAAACTCCTGTGCTCAAGCCCAGCTATAGGACCAGCTAGCCAAAAAGGGAAGGACTTCTTGGTCTGAAAGGCTTGCCCCAGGCCAGTGGGCTCACTCTAGCTGTGGCCAGGGAAGGATGAGTTGCTCCCGGACAGGTGGCTGTGGAGCCTGCAGTCACAATGAGGGGAGCCCTGGCCTTCAGGGGCAAAGAAGTTTCTTCTCAGCTCAGCCAGAGTGGAAGCGATTTGAGTCCAGGTTGTTCTTGGTTGTGTGTGTACCCAGATGGGCTGTGTTTTTCGGCTGCATGCACCTGACACCATAAACAACAATACGCAGGCACAAAATATCACAGTCACCCTTCCACTAAACACACAGAGCAAGAGACAGTCCTTCCCACTCTCGCAACCCATGGGATATTCTTGGTGTTTCCGACTTTCACCCCCTCGCAGTGCTTGAAGCCTCTTTCTCTCACCCCTTAGAAGCTGCAGCTGAGTCTGAATTTGTTGTTGAGGGAAGGAAAATTTCTTGAGTCACTTTCCCTTTTAGGGGAGAAACTGGAGTCTTTTCTGCACATCATAACCAAGACAGCTGCATGACAGTGCACGGTGAGTGTGACACCAGCAAACTCCATGTGCTCAGGCTGGACCAGCAGCTCTCGGTACACCGCACCCCATTGCCTGGAAGCAGCAGCACTGAATACTGGGCTCTTCATGCACATGGAGCACCAACCAGCCAGCTCCCAGCTGGACTGTGGAGCCAGCGTCTGCCCAGCAAAACTATAACACTGGAGGAACATGAGCAGGTTGTACCAGCAGGATGTACCAAAAAGCAAATCTATAACTAGAGGGGAACTGCAGACTGTCAAAGACAAATCCAGCGAACAGAAAACAGAGCGGTCAACACTCAGAACTGTCATCCACTATTGAGCAGCCAAGCAGTACAAGCCGTGAATCAGATCTTGCATTAAGGACACAGAACTGAACTTACCTTGGACAAAAGGTAGGCTGAGGGAAGGTCGTAGCAGGGCTGGAGCAAGGTTGAGGCCTCTGGGGCCACTGAGCAAGTGGGCTAGGTAGACATTCAAAAAGCCCAAGGCAGAATTGATCTAAATTGCATGGTTTTCTATAAGCTATGTAGTATAGATCAGTGCTGCTAGCAAGCAAATCTTAGATTGGATTCTGACATTTTTAAGTCAGTCTATGGGTGCTGATCTTCTGTTCTCTTGAGGGCCACATGGACACGAGGTCTCCACAGCTAACCAGCAGCAGGAACCACACACATGCTCCATTCAAAGCCGAACAATTACACTGCAGGAGCAGTATAACCAAAATGTTACCAAACAACTGATGGGACGGTCAACCTTGGAGCAAAGCTCACGCAATGTCCCAAAGTCACGCTTGCATTGACACACCTTCCCACTGCAGACATACACTAGATCAGACTCCTCCATTCCAGTGCAGCAGCCACATCTCATTGCATGCACGCAAGCAAGTGCAAATCCACATAACAACCCACTACCCACCTACACAATGGAGCCCCTGAAGGGTCCAGCAACTTCAAACAGGTCCAGCAAACTTCAAGTGAGACAATTACAGGGACTCAGGACTTCTCATAAGGTCTCTCCTGAGGCAAACCCGACACACAACATGCACGCACAAAACCAAGCAACTGCTAACACCATCCTCAGACTAACAAACAGAGCTTTTATGCCTTATGGGTCTCTGCTCCTCACAACACCTTTGCTTAGCCGATCATTCTGGGTCACTGCCTGTCCATCACAGTCATTACCAATCACTTTCATTCTTACCTTGATACATTCCTGTCATTCAAAACTATCCTCACATTGACTTCATAGTTCTGTCTCTGCCATCCCACCTCTTCTGCACACACATCTGCACATGCTCACTCTCCTAAGTAGGCCAACTGTTCATATGTTCACTGCTTGGAGTTTCTTAGATTAACCATTTCCTGTGCATGCTCATAACTTTAGCAGGACATCAACCTTAACATTAACAGTACCAAAATAAAGAGTTGGGCCAACATTGTACACCTGATCAAATGTGGAATCATACTTAGGGGGCATGTCTACATGTGTGCCAGACTGGTTAACTCATTGCTATGGTGGCATAGCATTGGTAGGCATGAATCATCATGCCAACACTTCTGTGTAGGAGCAATGAGCTACTGCATGGTAGCATGAGAAAGGACCTGTGCAGAGTCAGGACTGTGCAGTAATGCCCATTACTGCACAGTCATTTACTATTTGCTTAAGCAAGTACTAAATGACTGCGCAGTAATAACTGGGCAGTCTGGCACACATGTAGACACACACCCTAAGTATGATTCAACATTTGATCAGGAGTACAATGTTGGCCCAGTGTGACAGAACTGCTGCACACTGTCACTCTGCTATTGGTTGCCCCCAGTAGGCATCAAGTTGCAGGGTGTGTGGCACCTGCTAATAAAACCTGATCCAGAGGATAAATAGTGAGGGCCATGTTTTTGATAAACATAGCATCCAGGAGGGGAATGGTAGACACAACTCTTTATTTTGCTACAAAACTAGCTTTTCCCCTTACAGGCAATACTAGGTTTTCCATATAGTTTAAGATAATAGGCACTGAAGACAGCCCAGCCTGCTGCAGAACAGAGCTGCATGGGTAGGTGTATTCTGTGTTGTGTCACAATGCAACAGTACTGGGAGTACAAAGACCTGGGAACTGTGCCGGGGGCTACAAAGTTGGTCCTTGCTTGAGTTTTATTGACTTCGCAAACACTCCACTCCATAGACTTTTTGTTCTCAGAGAATGAGAAAAATCATAATTAAGGGCTGCGCAAAACGGCACCATTCTGTTTCGCCTTGAGTTTCGAGGTTTCATTGGAACAGCGTTCCGTTTTGAATTTCATTTCGATTTGAAATGGCTGTTCTGTTTTGCTTCGTTGAAATAGTGAGGCTGTTTTAATGCTATTCCAACATTTTTCTAGATTCGGCTGAGGACTGGGAGTCAGCCCAGCTGGGCTGACTTGCAGTCCCAGGCCAGATCTAGCACCAGGGGTGGGAAGTCAGCTCAGCTGGACTGATTTCCCATCTCCAGTGCTATGGTTGAAACGTTTCGACTAGCCTCATTTTGTTTCAAGGCTGTTTTGAAGCCCTTTGTTTCTTTTTGATTTTGCTGTTTCAACCTCAAAATGAGTCGAAACAGTGTCGAAATGAAATGGCCAGAGAAATTTCACACAGCCCTAATAATTATTTACAAGGCTGTGTACAATTGGAAGAGAATATAGGACCCTGCCCGTGGTCATTCCCTGGGTACACAGCTGTTGTCTATGAATGCAACCTAGAATGTACACTTAGTAATGCAGTCTGCATTAGCCCCAGGTCTTAGGAGGTTAAGAAATTTGAATGCCATGGTATGATAGGAAGAGACATAAGACCCCGCACTTAGTAACTGCATTGGTACATAGCTTTAAGGTGGCCAAGACATCCATAGACAGTGGTTGTAGCAGGCAGTGTACAATTGCTGGGTGTGGAAAAGTCAAAGCCACTAAAACACTTTTTTCAGGTAATGGCACACGTGGAAGGGGTTCAGCCCATCCCCTCAGCCTCCCTTCTGGACAGCGATTTCAGTGGGGCTGCCTTTGCATTGGCAGTGACCTGTGATGTGCTCAGCGTAGATGCCTCTTGACCATTCAATGATGTCAGATGCCAGGAGGCACTTCATAATTTTCAAGTAGCAGTGGGGCACTCTGCAGGATCACAGGGTCCTCTTGTTGCCTGAGTCCCATGCTCCAAGTGCTCTGATGACCAGCATCTGCATCATCATATCATACCTTGTCTCCCTCAGGTTATCAGCCAGTGGCCTTTATCTGGTAAGCTTTTGCTCTGAACTTTGGTGAAAGCCTGCCCCAGCCTCCCACATTCCAGGAGAGCCCTGAATGGGGAACAGCAAGAAGGGACTTGCCGGATCCCAAGATAAAAGTGGTGGGCCCAGGAAGGGCTGTGGAAGCTGCTTACTGGCCAGCGAACATCTTGGCAGCAGTGGGAGAGCGGTGAGTAGAGCCCGGAGCACCTCCAGCCCATTTTAAAAGCATGTGCTGAAAGCAGCAGGGGAGGCATCCAGATGCTTCCTGTTTGGCCAGAAGCACAGAGCCAGCTTCAAAAGAGAGCTGGCAGTCAGCTGGTGCCAGGCAAGTTGGGAAAGACCAGCACCAGCAGTCCTACCTGCGCACCGGAGAAGGTCAACAACAGCCCGAGAGCCAACAAGAGGGAAGTGGCTGGCAGAGAGGGCAAGGTTGGTCAGAAACAGAGAGTCTACCCCAGAGAGGGGGTAGATAGACAGCAGTTTACGTCCTGTCACTTGGAGACATGACTGGCAAGAGGGACTCCGGAGCAAGACCCAGACTGAAGATGTCCCAGAACAGGGTCCACAACAAAGAGTGGAGACCTTGGACATGGAAACATCTAACCATGAGTCCATCAACAATATAGTTTCCTTCCTAAATTGAGACAAGACCTTACTGAATTAGCTGATCTATTATGGCAATTGACATTGAACTTGTATAAATGGACTTTGAGTTTATTCTGAGGTAACATCTGGTTGGTGAAAGGACAGGATAAAAGGGGAGGTAGGAGCTGCGAGGAAACAGCCATTGATTTTGCCTAAAGATCTTAACTTGTGAGAAGCCTTCCAGTCTAAATAAATTAAATTTGAGTCGTGGAGGGCAAGAACAGAGGTACAATATATGGGCACAGATATTAAAATAAGCACTGGCTCTCAAACTAGGCCCCAGAGGGTGAGAACTACATTCCAGCACACTTAACTACATGCTGCTGATTGAGCACAGTGTACACAGCGGTGCACTGGATGGGAATGTGTAAAGGGCAAAATAATAATAAGTAAGATTGAAGCACATCCATCAATGATGATGCATCCGGATGCCAAAAATGACTCAAGATGATGATGCAGAATCATATATAGAGGCCTTTGATAGGGCTGCAGTACAAATGGGGTTAGAAAGATCATTGTGGGCAAGCCAGCTGGGTTCCCTGGTCATAGGGAAAGCCTAGGTTGCTTACCAAGCCTTGCTAAGAGAGGAGGTGGTGGATTACGGTAGGAGTTAAAGCAGCCATATTGTACCATGTAGAGATAACCCCTGAACATTATCATGAATTGTTCAGATCCAGAAAGCAGAAAGAAAATAAAAGGCCCAGAATCCTTTTACAATTACTTAGAGATTTATTGAATAAATGGCTCAAAACGGTAGTCTATGATAGAGAGAAGCTAGCTGATCAAATCTTATTGGAACAGTTCTTAAAAGATCTAGAGGAAAATACTCAGAAATGGGTGAGGAGACAACATATGGGCGCAGATATTAACATAAGCATTGGCTGTCAAACTAGGCCCCAGAGGGCAAAAACGACATTCCAGCACACCTAATTACATGCTGCCAATTGAGCACTGTGTACAGATGGCCTTCAGCTGCTGGTCCTAGATAGCATTGTGGAAGGACTGATAGGTTTGCAGGACATGGGGCAGGCTCTCACTCTCAGCCCCACACCTCTGGTACCTCTTCTCTCCATAGTGGATGGGACTGTTGATCAGGAGGCAATTGAGACAGGCCCCGGTGGATGAAGGACCAGTCTGCGAAGTGCATGATATTCCTGCATGGCATAAAGAGGTTGCTGGTGTCCTACTTTGAGGTGACCTATAAGATTTTGCCCTGCTTAGGTTTTGCCTTTAGGTCACTAACGTATTCAGCTTCCACAGCATCCTTCAGGAACCTCCTGAGTCAGGTCCCAACATGGAAGTGGGGGTGATAAGATTGGGGCTGGGAGAAATAGCTCCACCCTTCAGGTCCTGCTTCTCTTTGTCTCCTGTCCAGCCATATTTGATACCATTTCCAAGGTCCTGCTTGGTGTTGTGGACTCAGCTCCACGGTAATGGAAAGTCCCTGGCATCTTGCCTGACCTTATTCAGTAGCATATCCCAGAGGTGTAAAACATCTGAAGTGAAGGTCAGTGAACTTCCTGCCCCACACACAGCCCCGCTGGGTTGCCAGAGCGAACTGAAAAGGCTTTGGGGTAAATAGGGGCTTCTCCCAGCTTTGTTACTTGAGTTGCCTGTTTTGAAGAAGGCCAAAATCAAAGACCAGGCCAAGAAAAAGCAGTGTCCATCCCACAGGGGACATCCTGTTGTATGAGCCAGAGCAAGGAGACAGAAGCCAGCACAGCGGGGATACAGGGAGAGAGAAGGGGAAGTGAAGGCCCAGGAGACACAGCCATTACAAAACCCCAATGTAGCTGTTTATTGAGATTTCAATGGATGTGAAGCCACTGGGGCCCAGGGCTGGGCACTACAAGGGTCAAAGGAGCCAGATGCAGGGAGGCACCTGCCCTGAGTGAAACTCTTCCATCTCTGAGAAGCCCCCAGCCCAGGGGCCTTTGCTGCACAGGAAAAACTAACTCAAGCACAAACCAGCCCAGCAGCTTCCCACAGGCAGCGCCTGGCAGGGCTCAGGCTCCAAGCCCAGGCAGCCTCCCCCCCACAGCCACAGCAGGGCTCTGGGCAAAGGGCACCCAGAGGCACTTTGCCCTGAGCCCCAGCCCTGCGCTGCTGGCACTGGAGGGGGTGGTGGCCCCAAAGCTGGCGGCGTCCCCAAGGGTCCATTTTGGTGGCCTCGCTCAAGTTCTCCAGAGCCACCGAGTGCAGGGACAGACCGGCCTGGGGCCACCCACTGCAACGGGACGGGCTTGTCTGTGCAGATGGCACCTTTCACTTTGGCAGCTCCCAGGGGCATAGAGGAGGGGCTGGGGGCTGGTAGGGGGGGTTCCTCTGGGGTTATGGAAAATGGGAAGCCAGAGTGGCCATTTCCCCATGTGGGGGGCCCATTCCCTGGCTCTTTCCCACCTTCCCCCCACTCAGTGGCACAGTCTGAGCTCAGATCCAGCCCCAGGGACCCAGAGCCAGGGCCGGATTCTGTCCCCAGCAAACAAGGCCAGTGGGAAGGTGAAGATCGGGGCCTCAGTGTCAGCATCGAGGAATGACACTAGCCCCCATGCACAGTCCAGACAGACCCACACCTTCCTGGGTGCCTGGTACAGGGACGGGGGGCGGGAGCAGGGGCCGTGAGAGCCCAGAACCGATCCCCACAGCGCTGCACAGCCCAGACCTCCCCTCAGGGCTATGGGCTATCAGTCCCTTCCTCCTCACAGACTCTCTGGCCACCCCCACGGCCCAGCCCTCCTTCTCCACAACCACCTCACCTCCCAGCAGTGTCTCCCCGAGGTGAATCCCTCACGCTCCAGCACACAATGTTTTGCATCAAATCTCTCGGGATTGTTGGGCAGATGCTGCTGTGTTTCTGTCCATCTTACACTTCTCCAAGCCACAGGCACGGCGAGCTGGCAGTGAGCTGTGTCTGGATCCAGAGTCACCCTCAGTGGCAGGGAGAATCGCAGGGTCCTCACCCTCCCTGGCCCCCGAGGCCGAGCACAGACGGCCCCGCAGCTCCTTGGCCTGGCACTGGGGAGAGCCCCTGCCCAGGGGACAGGGAGGAGGTGGCAGCAAATCCATAGGTAGGAAAATCCCAACCCAATGCCCAAGGTCCTAGTACAGGGGGTTTTGGTGCTGGGCTGGGAAAGGGTTTGACTCTTGTCCGGGGGCGGCCATGGGTTTTGTGGGAGCTGTTAATGCTGGGACCAGCTCCCCCAGCACTTAACCTTTGTGTACGATCCCTGTGGTTCCCCCCTGCCCTTCTCCAGCTTGGATGGCAGAGCCTCTGCAGGGGAAAGGGGCACAGACATTAGACCCCCAGTGTGTGGTTCAGGCTACAGGCTGGGACCTGCCTGTGTCCTGAGCCCCTGATGCTGGGACAGCTCCACCCCTGCTGTTGGGACTGTGGCTGCAGAAGCGGCCTTGGCACGTTCCTGTGCTGCCTCCACTGGGGCCTCCTCTCTGAGGAGAGAGATGGAGGGAGCTGCAGGTGGAGGCAGAGGCATGGAGGGAGAAATGTAACAACCACGGATCCAGGGGAGCTCGGTGCGGAGCCCATCCTGACCCCTTTAGACACTGGGGAGGAGGCACTCGGTGCCAAAGAGGGGAAGTGGTGGGGTTGCGGAGAACCCTTGGCTAAGGGGATAAGGTTTGAAACTTCCTCATTCATTGTCTATGGGGTCAGACAAGGCCTTGAACTGGTTGAGGGTCCAGCCTGAGCCGCCTGCTGATCCAGTGGGGGTGCAGGATATCAGGGGTGCAGCTTCACCCAGGCCACCCCTCGCCTTCCTGTCCTGCTCCCTCCCAGCTCCTCTCCTGCTCCCTCAGGAGCCCTCCCTGCACCTGTGGGGGTTGAGCAAAAAGCTTGTGAGTTTAGGGATTCTCCAGTTTGGGCAAGGAGATTACAGCTGCCCTCATGCCCCATCCTAGGGCCAACCCAGCAGGCTTCAAAACAGGAACTTCGCCTTCCCTTTAATTTAGGCTCTTAACTTTGGTAGCCAGACACGAGGCTCTGGGGTCTGGCTATCAGTGAGGCAGGGGTCCACAGCTCCCTCCACACCCCAAGCTGCAGGTGCCCATGCTGAGCAGCCCTGGGGCAGCAGGGGCTCTGCAGCTCAGACAAAGGGACCCCTGAGGAGCCCAAGTTCATCAGTGATTTGGCCAAGGCCACAGGGAGGCTCTTGCCTCAACACTTCATTCCCGTATCCTGCAATATCAAGCCAGTGCATTCAGTTTCTCTCCCTCATAAAAGATTCAGGCTCCAAATAAAAACCAACTGCTCAGAGCCTGTGTCCTCCCCCTGAACAGGGACATTTTCATAAACCTCTTCTAAATACCTTGAAACTGCCTCAAAGTCTCCTTTAGATTTAGAGTTTATCCAGACAACTTTCTGAGTCCTGTTTCTATTTCTCAAGAAATCCCCACCAGCAGCTGGCCCCGCCGCTTCGCGCACCTGGGAAGAACAATTTGTGTTATTCCGTTCTCCTTTTGTAACTCACTGCATGGTAGCAATCCTAGCTAGATGAAGGGAACTGGAGACCGAGTATCTCCATGTATCCTACCGCTGGACAGGGGCAGAACGGATAGCTGCAGTGCTGGCACCCTCAGTAGGCGTTGAGTACTCATGTTCAACTCTAAACTGTGCAGGACATTTCCTGGGATGAGAAACAAGCTGACATTTCATGCCCAGCTGGCTCAAGCTCTGGCTATAGTGGCCAGGATGATTCCCCAGGGGCCAAAAAGTGACAGGCCCCTAGTCCAGCCCTACCACCCCTCAGGTAGCCACTGCCCAGGAGTGCAAATTCCCCCTAGAATAGCAGAGGCTAGTCCTTCCCACCCCAAAGACTGTCCTGGACCTTATATTAAAGGGGGAACAACATCAGCATGAGAAGTTCACCAAAGGCCTGTATCCAAATGGGGATCCTGCATCATCTGCTTTCCTATGGAGCCCAGGGAAGATGTGATCATAGCACTGTGTCCAGGCCCCCGGCCTGCATGGGGGTGAGGTGGAGCCACCTACCTGCTCAGTGTGCTCCTGATGTCCTGGAGGGGAGAGAAAGGGGAGAGGGAGAGCTCAGTACCAGACACCACATGCTCAGGACCCTCCTGTTCTGGGAGGGGCAGGCAAGGAAGAAGGACCCAAGTATCTGGGTGCTATTGGTCCCTTTGCAAACTCTGACCTTTGAGCCCCCAGACACCCCTGGGGGGCTCAAACCTTTCCCTTCCCAGTGCAGGAACCAAAGGGATTACATGGCTCACCTACAGGAGGTCACTGGCTGCCTCCTGGCACTTCCCCTCCAGCTCCCTGATCAGGCTGTCGAGACATGAAATGTCCCCAGTGAGTTTGGTGTCCCTCTCCTCCTGACTCTTCTCAATCTCCCTCTCCAGCTTTCCCAACTTGGCCAGCAGGAGACACTCTTGTTCCTCCAGAAACTGGCGCAGTCGCTCAAATTCAGCCACAATCTTCTGCCTCTCGGCTGCTGCCTCTTTCTGCAAGGGACACAGCAAAGCCACGTCAGAGAGCCCAGGCTGGGGAGAGGAAAGCCAGGAAAAACTGTGTAAGCAGCCTGTGAACCTGACTGCCTGACAAGCTGGACCCACAGAGCTCCCACGTTCTGTAGCAGAAGTCAGGGTGCTCAGTATCTCTGGTCCCGCCTGGCTTCTGTGCACTCTTTTTGTCTTGGGAGCACATTGCAGCCCTCAGGGTAGCCCTAAGGTATAGCCCCTTACATATGGGAGAGCTGGAGGGCTCCCCTCCAACAAACCTTCCCTCTCATCACAGCTAAGGCCATTTGCACCTGCCAGCACACAGTGACACAGGGTCAGAAAACAACGCACACATTTTCAGCAAACATATAGAGCAGGAGACCCTTTTCCCTTCCTCCAGGCCATCTTGGTCACTACTAGCCACAAGCACCAACCTGATGTTCCTGGTGCATCTGCCTTTCATTCGCTCTCAGTGCTTCAAGCCTCTTTCTCTCTTCCCTTTGAAACTCCAGATGAGCCTGAATTTGCTCCTGAAGGACGGAAAATCCCTTGGGTCAGTTTTCGTTTAGGAGTGGAGGAGATGGAGTCTTTTCTCCACACCCACAACCAAGATTGCTGCCTGCATACGAGCCCAATGATTTTGGTGACAAAAGGATTTGATGCTATCGACTCGATCTTTCCCCTGAAGTGTTGCTGCTCTTCTTACCCAGCTGCCTCATTGAATCAGGGACCACAAGAGGAACAATGCTGGTCTGCACAGGAGCCAGAAGTCAGGGGCTCAGACCACAGCACAGCCTTCTTGGGTGGCTCAGGAAGTTTTGTATCTCAGGACAGTTACTGCTTATGTTTGGGGAAAATGAGTGACAGACACTCAGGGCAACTACCAGCGCCACATTCCTGTACTCATCTCATCCTGGGCACTTGGGAAGGAAAGGGATTCCCAGCCGCTCCCACTTACACACCTGTGAAAGAACTCCCTTTCCAGCCTCCTCTTTTGGTTTTTATTTCCTTTGCTTTGTCTTTGTCCTCTCACATGTCTGTCAACCTGGCTGTCCTGAGTTACTACGTACATGACCTAGCTCAGGTAAGAGGGTGTGGATTTAACCTCTCTATTGTTTGGAGCTCTTACCTTACAACATGGGGGCAGGGACTTAAACCCCCGTCACCCCACCAGGTAATTGTGATGTCTTTCAAACTGATTGGCCAGCATCACATAACACCTGTCCCTGACTGGGTCCAGGTGGTGAGGTCAGTAGGACTATTTAAGAGGGTTCCCTCCAGGAAGAAGGATGCTGGACATTTTAAAACCCACACACAAAAGTGACGACCTCCACAGTAGGTCTGTGCAAAGCTTTGGATCATGATTTGGATTCAGAGGCCAAATCTATGAATCTGAATTGAATCGCTGGAAGCTTTAGGTTTTCCGAATCGCTTCAGAAAAGATTCGGAGCCAATTTGGCCATAGAATATAATGGAGAATCAATGAAATATCTATAACTTTGTTGTTTTTTGTCTGATTTGGATGATTTGCAGGGATGGTAGCCTCTGCTGAGAGCATGAAGCCTACCAAGGTTCAAGAAGATCAGTGCAGGGGTTCAGGGGAAACTTCACCCCAAATTCTTGAAAGCAAAACTCATGTTACGTGTATATGTTACACCACAGGGAGGTGAAAACTGCAGGGACAGTAGCCCCTGGTGAGGCCACAAAGCCTGCCAAGTTTCAAAAAGATTGGTGCAGGGGTTTGGGGGGGAACTGCACCTCAAGCTTCTGACTAGCAAAACTTGTGACATGGGTGACACTGCGTGTTTCAAGGCGCAGCGGGGTGACAGCTGCAGGGATGGTGACCCCTGCTGCGGCCACGAAGCCTGCCAGCTGTTGAGGAGATAGGTGCAGGGGCATTCTGGGGCCCTGTACCCCTGGCTGCTGACAGACAAAACTCATGACATGCATGCTTGTGCAACTGATTGTGTCGGTCTTGGGGCAGTTGATTGTCTGTACTGATTATTTCCTCTCCTTAGTCTGTGGTTTTGTAGGTGTTAATTGTTGCTAATTAACTGGCTACATTAGCTAGCTACTGTGTATTGAGCTGGTCCCTTAGAGAATCATGATTGATTGGTAACTGGAAACACAGAAGCTTAGCATTAGCAGCCAGCCCTGCAGTAGTGTCTCCCCACCAAGACAGACAGTTGCACAAGCACCCATGTCATGAATTTAGCCTATCAGCAGCTAGAGGTGCACGGCCCCAGAAGCCAGAACCCCTGCATCAATCTCCCTGACAGCTGGCAGGCTTCGTGGCCACAGCAGGAGCTACCATCCCTGCAGCTTTCATCCTGCTGTGCCTTAACACACACACAGCATCACCCATGTCATGAGTTTTGCTTGTCCGCAGTTTGAGGTGCAGTTCCCCCAAACATCTGCACCTATCTTCTTGAAACTTGGCAGGCTTCGTGGCCTGAGCAGGGGCCACCACCCCTGCAGTTTTCAGCCGGCTGTGCCTTAGCACACACAGGGTCACCTTTGTCATGAGTTTTGCCTGTCAGCAGCTTGAGGTGTAGTTCCCCCCAAACCCGTGCACCAATCTTCTTGAAACTTGGCAGGCTTTGTGGCCTTACCAGGGGCTACCACCCCTGCAGTTTTCACTCCCCCTGT
Source organism: Gavialis gangeticus (assembly GCF_001723915.1). Lineage (NCBI taxonomy): Eukaryota > Metazoa > Chordata > Crocodylia > Gavialidae > Gavialis > Gavialis gangeticus. Next base: position 52,932,718 of record NW_017728996.1, on the reverse strand, counting down.
GGTGTAACATATACATGTGACGTGAGCTTTGCTTTCAAGAATTTCGGGTTTCCCCTGAACCCCTGCACTGATCTTCTTGAAACTTGGTATGCTTCATGCTCTCAGCAAAGGCTACCATTCCTGCAAGTTTCATCCAAATCAGACAAAAAACAATGAAGTTATAGATCTTTCATTGATTCCCCATTATACCCTATGGCTGGATCTTCGAGGTGGCTCTGAAGCTTTGGAGCCGCTTCAGACAGGTCAAAACAGAAACCCAGTCCAGAGCTCCCAGTTGGATCCCTGGCATCTGAATAGGCTGGATCCGAAGCTGGATTGAACAGCTGCCTACTCACACAGGCCTACTCTGCAGCTCTCTCTCATACTCAAGATCTGCAAGTGAGTACTTACCAGAAACTTAACTAGGAACTTAGATTAATGTACTCTAGTCACATATCAAAGGGCTACCAGGCTGTTTATGTTTGCTCAGGGTTATTCTTCTGCTTCTTCTGACTTCCTCACCATGCCTACCTCTCTACAATAAAGCTACCCAATATAGCCAGCCTGTTTGTACATCCTTGAGAGGGATTAAGCAGGGCTTCTTGCACCCTTTCCTCGGCTGACTAAGGGAAGATACTCTGTATGCTTCATGCTATAAGAAGCACCCAACTATATCCCTAGGTCTACAGGGTCTGTGTATCCTGGGTGGCACAGGGCCCAGACACAGACCTGAGTCTGGGTCGTGGCAACACTACCCCCAAGTTTGCACGTGTGCCCCAGGAAGGGAGTTGGCTAGAAGTTGGCTCCCTTGGGGAGGCATCTGAAGCTTGATTTTTGGCTGGGCACAGTGGTTTTTTGGCTGGGCAGCTCAGCACAGGCGCACCCCCTACTGGCCCGCCACAACACCCAGACCTGAAACTGAGGCAGCAAAGTCATTTCAGGGCCTTCCGCCACAGCTCTCAAGATCTCTGCCTCTGGCCTGCTGGAGACAGAGGTGGCAGAAGATGCCCTTGGGGTGGCTCCACTTTTGCATTTGATTTGAAACAGAAGGCCTTCATTAGCGATGTTTCTGCATCTCTTACCTCCTTACAGCACAGTATGCCAAGACTCTTTCACACAAATATCACTGAGGCTGTGAGCACGAGGGTTGTTTGTAGACATGCTCCAGGAGGCAGGGGGAAGAATCCGCCCTCCTGCCCCTTTCATTGCCTGCTCCAATTAAAGCTTCTAGAGTGTCATGTGTATCAGGATCTGCACAATGAAATATGGTGGCTGAGGCGCTTTAACTACGTACGAGTTAAAGTGCCCCCACCACCATTTTTCAGTGCAGGGATGCTGATACATGCAATGCTGGAGTCTGCTGGAGCACAGTAATTATCATGCTCCAGCAGACTCAGTTAAACAAGTTCCAATGCATTGTAATTACAGCGCGTTGGAGCAGCCTGTTTGAACATGTATATGTACCTGCAAATTCTTGGAGCCCTTTCCAAAGTGGAAAGGCAGCAGTGGGATGATTTGAATACAGAAAACCTGCTCCAACTTTAGTGGTCCTTCATATAGAGATCAGGCTGGAGCAGGTTTGCTGTATCTGCAGCCTTCTCAGCTCCTTGACACTTACAATATGAATGTACAAGCTGTTGCCTGTGTGATACAGGCCCTTTTTGAAAGGTCTCCAGGTGTTCCTGTGCCCACACCCTGAGATCAGTGACACAGGTTAGAGCAGGGCTGGGTAAAATACGGCTTATGGTGCCTGTCACAGGGGCATGCAGGGATAGGTCACAGCTCTGCTCTGGGCCCCCATCCCCATGGTGTCACAACCCTGCTATCCCAGCCCCAGCCCTGTCCACCCATCCCAGTCCCGGATGCTGCTCCCTGCCTACCTGTGGCCCTTTCCCATTCACTTGGCTGAGTGCAGAACAGAGCCACACTTAGGGAGTTTCGGCGAGTTGTTGCAGGGGAGGCAGGGTGCTGACTTGTCCCACAACAGCTCACCAAAACTCTCTAAGTGGCCCTCCACCCCAAATAATTGCACACCCCTTTTTTCAGGGAGCTTAACAAGCCTCATCTGTTCATTTTGATCCAAGCCCACATCCTTGTACCTTGTACTGCTGGGCAGCCTCCTGGATGGGAGCCATGGGGTGAGCTCTGTGTGCCCGGGACTCCCGGCAGATCAAGCACATCAGTATCTGGTCTGTCTCGCAGAAGAGCTTCAGAGCCTCCCCGTGCTCCCCACACACCCGCTCCCCTCCTGCCCTTTCACTGCCTGCACACTCAGTTGTTTAGCTATTCCTACAAAATTCACCAGCTGCCTGTTTGGGCCCAGGATCCTCTGGGGAAAAGTCTGTCTGGTCAAACTGCCAGGTCAAACTGTGCATGCCAGATGTCCCACTCTTGTTGTTCTCCACTATAGGGTGCAGGATTGAATATGAACCTTCAACCAGGAGGTGCAGCTTGTGTGTCTCCCCTCCCTGTGGGGGGCGCTCCTTCCACAGCCCCAACCCAATGTTTTGGTAACTCATATCCCTGCCCTGCTGACCTCCTAGTTGCTCCCCCCCGGGCCTATCCACAGACCCAGTCACCTATGTTCTGGCCGAACCTTCACAGATCTTGTCATTGAGCTTCTGGTCCATCACCCACATTAAGTTGTCAGCAGCTTAAATCCCTTGATTCAAGGAGGATCTGAACCGTGGCTCAGTGATGGGTCTTGAGGTGAATTAAGAGTTCAATCCTTGAGCCACAGATCCACTCACAGAAGTTGCAGATCTTTCTGCAGGGGAGAATAGGCCAAAGGCTGGGATTTTTCTCCTTTTCCTTCTTCTGCTCTCTCTTCTCTGTTTTAATGGCAAGCCACTTTATCTTGAAGCAGGCTGCCACTTATTTGAGGTTGTAATGCAATTGGAGTTGGTTAGCATCCAGTTTCTCCCAGATCTTGATTTTGGCATCTGAGTTTCTTGAGGTATGCCTTCAGTGTTTCCATGTAGCATTTCCTCTGGTTGCAGAGAATTCAGGCTGCAACTAAGCTGGGAGGGGAGCTCTTGGGAGTCAAAAGCCAGGCATCCATGCACAAGCTGGTGCTGCTTGAAGATCATCGACTCAGTGCTGACGATGCTGGCTTCAGCAAGGATGCTGGCATTTGTGTGTTGACCTTCCCATTTAATGGGGAAAATTTTCCTAAGGCATCATTGGTGATACCACTCCTGACTCTTGAGATAACAATGGCCGGTCACCCACATGTCATATCCATAGAGGAGAGTGGGATGATGACTGTATTGTAGACATGGATCTTGGTGTTTTTCTGGAGATCAGTGATCAGTAAAAACATATTCTTGAAGGAGGCACTTGCATACCAGATCCTGTCCTGGATCTCCTTATCAGTGCTTGCTCTCTGAGTTGGCTACTGAGATAGGCGAAGTACTCAACTATCTCCAGCATCTATCCTTTGGTGGTAATTGGAGTCCACCATTCATGGACTGGAGCATAGGGCTGTGCGAAACGGCACCTTTCTCTTTCGCCTTGCATTTCGACGGTTCGACGGAACAGCATTTCGTTTCAAATTTCATTTTGATTAAAAACAGCTGTTCTGTTCTGTCAAAGCAGAAAGACTGTTTCGACACTGTTTCGATGTTTCACTGGGGATGTGGAGACAGCCCAGCTGGGCTGACTTCCCATCCCTGGTGCTAGATTGGGGATAAACAATAAAACTTAGTTTCTGGAACTACCCAAAAGAACTCAAAGCCTAAAATTTTTATGGACAAATACAATTCCTATAAAAATAAACAAGAAATCCATCTCATCTGCTGTGGGCTTATTTAAGAAAAAAGGTCATGAACACTGGCAAGGATGTGAAGGAATTAGGAAAAGAAAAGGAAAAAAACATTGTCAGACTAATGCTCATTGGGGACCATTGCTTATTTTACTAGTTTGCATGGGTGTAGCACATGGATGGATCTAGGATTTTGAAAATGGGGTGCAGATGCTGTGGCACATGGTCATATATAACACAAGACACATTTTTCTCCAGTTAAGGCGATACTAGATGCTTTACTAATATGATAGGGGGCTAGGACTATACAAATACTACAACTGGAATGTGCACTACTTTGCTAGATTATATATAAAGTTAAAAAAAACACAACTAGGCAAAAAAGTCAAAATAGTCAAAAGATACTATCATTAGTCCTGTAGTCGTTAAACCTATATGTATGTCTCTTATTCAGATTCCTAAAACAAAATCTAGCCTAGACTACAGCATCTTGACAGTATTTCCGATACATCATTGTCAGTCATTTCAATACCTAAGTTAATATGGCCACACCTAAATTCAGGTTTTCAGATACAAGCTGCAAAAAGTTTGCAGGGCTGTGGAATAAGAGAGAGACATTACCAGGAATGCCCAGCAGACAGCAAAACTGCAGAAGAAAGGGTGGTTTGACAGTGGATCATCAAGACCAGTAAAAGGGTGGGTAATGTGTGGAGTGGAAAGATTTACAAGAATCAGCTAGATGAGAATAATCTGTGAAGTTAATTCACTCTCTCTCTGCTGCCTGAATAGAAATGCAGATTTCTCCTAGCAGTTGGTTTTAAAGTTTGGGTGGAGCAGGAATCAAAGTGGGGTGGAAGTGTGCCACCGCATACCCCTTTAGATCCACCCCTAGGGTAGCAATTCTTTAGTAAGTGGTAGGGCAGGCTTGTCCAACATATGGCCTGTGGGCCGCCATATGGCCAGCCAAGGCATTTTCTGTGGCCCATGGTACTGCGACAGCAAACGAAAGTAAACACAGTTTACTTTCGCTCCCACCCCTTGTCCCTCCTCCAGCCCCTCAGCAGCTTCCTAATGGCTGCTGAAGCGCTGGGGAAGGGACAAGGTTCCCACATGCACTGCGTCAGCTTGATGTTGCCGACAGTGTGTGTGGGAAGAGGAGTAGCCGTGTGCCGCTCGGGACAGGATGAGTCCAGCCGGAGCAGCAGGGGCTCAGCTGCACTTTCCCCCTACCTGTGCTGGTCAGTCCCGAGTGGCACAAGGCTCTGCTGCCGCCTCTGCTGGCTGGTGCTGACCCAGGCGGGTCTGTCCCATCCGGAGCAGCATGCAGCTGAAGCTGGCTTCCCACGTGCACCCAGATTCCCACATTGGCATCTTGGGCTGAGATTTTCAAAGCTGAGTCAAAAGGCCAACTTTCATTAAAATGAATGGGATTTAGAGGGCTCCAAATCTTTTATGACAACTTTGTAACATGCCTCTCTACCCCTTTTTGCAAAACTCAGCCATGGTTTGGAAGCTCAGTCAAAGAACATAAGAGCTCCTGAACATAAGAATATAAAAAGTGCCATGCTTGGTCAGCCCCATGGTCCATTTAGCTCAGTATCCTGTCCCGAACAGTGGCAGAGGTGGATGCTATAGAGGGAGAGTTTTGAACTGGTTAGATCCATTTCATTGTCACTTCCTGCAACTTCACGAGTGTCAAAGTCACGTGACATCACTTCCTGATGTGATACCACTTCCTGTGAGGTCTTTAAATATGGCTCACCAGCCCATTGGGCAATAAAAAATTCATGATCCGGCCCCACATTCAGAAAGGTTGGACGCCCCTGTGGTAGGGGATTCAGTGAACTTTGTTTCTGCTCAAGAGCATCACTTGCTGGTCAATGTGTTACTGAAAAGGCCATCTGAGAGCTGCTATGCCTCCCTAATTTAGTTCCAAAAGCAGCCTTTGTCAGAAAGTCAGGGTGAAGTTATATGTTACACTCAGGGCACATCTACACTTTGCTGTATGGTGTGCTCTGGTGATGTAGTGCTCACCTGTGTATACATGTAATTGCCAGCTGTGTCACCATAGCGGCGCACTCCTCAGGTATAGTGTGCCGCTATCCGTGCCCCATGGGTACTTCCAGAAGGAAGTACTAAAGCATGACACCGTAGCAACGTCACCATACAGCAACATGTAGATGTGTCCTCAGACTATACTAAGAGCACTTAAAAGATGAGCAGCCACACCCTAAAGCTCATTATCTCATGCTAACTGTGCTCTGAGCATCTCAAAGTTACACCTCTTTGGGTGAGGATCAACTCTGGGCCCTGCTACCTAAACTCATGTTAAGGTAACTTCAGACTGCTTCACAGAGGTAAAATTAGGACTTTTCAGACATCTGGCATCCCAGGATTCACAGCTCCTGGGCTCCCACACCCACTCCCACCTGGGATAAACCCAGGTGTCCTAGCTCCTCGCCACCCCCTGCTCACCAGCCTTCTAGTGGCAGGTCAGAGCTGTGCAGGCAAGAAATGATCCTGACCTTTAGGACTGTGCGAAATTTCGCTGGCTGTTTTGATTTGACACTGTTTTGACTCATTTCAAGCTCAAAACAGTGAAATTCAATCAAAACAAAGGGCTTTGAAACAGCCTTGAAACAAAATGAGGCTAGTTGAATTGTTTTGAAAGTTTCAAAACATTTTGAGTTTTGAAGCAGCCAGTAGCCAGGTGGTGGGAGACGGGGGAGAACCGGGGCTGCGCTCCCAGCAGCAGCCGGGAGTGCAGCCCGGGCTCTCCCAGCCTCCTGTGGCCGGGCTGCAGGAAGCCGATCACAGCGAAGGGAAAGGGAACTGAGCCCGGGCTCAGTTCTCCCCCCAATGCTGCGATTGGGCTGGGGAAAGGAACTGAGCCCAATTGTTCGGTCCCCCTCCCAAGCCCTAGGATTGGGCTGAGGATGGAAACTCAGGCCAGCTGGGCCGAGTTCCTTTCCCTAGCCCGATCGTAGCACTGGGCGGGGGGAACTGAGTGATAGGGTTCAGTTCCCTTCCCCAGCGCCCTGGTCTCAGACAGCAGCACCCAGCTTCCCTCCCTCATCTGGCAGACAGATCAGGGGCCTGCAGCCCTGCGAGGACTGGCACAGCCCCTGCAGACCTCCTGGGATTATGGACCCCCATCTGCCTGGTGGATGAGAGAGGCTGTTTTGAAATTCCCCATTATAGCAAATGGGCGAAACAGTGTTGAAACAGCCTCACTGTTTTGACACAGCGAAACAGAACAGCGGTTTTGAATCAAAATGAAATTCAAAACGAAACGCTGGTCTGTCGAAACCTCAAAACTCAAGGCGAAACAGAACCGTGCCGTTTCGCACAGCCCTGCTAACCTCCAAGGTGCAGCTGCTCAGCACATTCACACTTTAACATCACTTCACTTCCCACAGAGGGCAAATGACGGGATCTCTCAGTTGTTATTTTTTAGCTAGCACAAGTACCGGCCATCCGCTGCTTCTCTTCAAGCAGGAGAAAAATGTCATGCCCCCAGATACAAAACAGGCCTGGGATTCTGTTTTGTGAGCCTGGGACACAATGCATCTCCAACACAGATCTCCAAGGTGCACAGCCCTGATGCACCAGCAATGGCTTCCCTGCTCACAGCTCCTTTCTGCCCACATGCTGCCCCAGCCTAAGTGCTATTCAGACTGTTTGAAGGCTGCTTCTCTTCCGTAGTGCTGTCTCTTCCCCTCCGCACCCTGCCAACCCCCCAGCTAAGAGCATGCAAAGAACTGAGCAGCCTTGCTTTGGGGCAGAAATGTCCTTCACTGTCTCTTATACCTTAAACTGGGAATGGAAGTAAAACCTCCTAGTCCCAGTGAAGATTAACCCAGTCAGCAACAGCGTTTTCCCATTAGTTACTCCAGCTATGAACTCAGTTAGGATGGTTTCATGAAGTTACAGGATGAAATAGGATCACACTTAAATGCCTAATAGGTAAAGTAGGATCAGGCCCCATTGTTGTAAGATACAATGGGGAACCCCTCCAACATAAGAGGATCTTCTTTCTATGGGGTATTTGACCAAGGAACTCAGTTATATGCAAGAAAACAAAGCAACGTGAATCCCAACATGATTAAGTCACCAGTTTTGGTGCCCGTGAGACAGCAAGGCCCTCTTGGTGTCCACTGGGGGTTGCAGCAAGGATGCACTGGTGACAGTCTGGCTCCTTCAGATACCTCCTGCCATGGATTTCCACACCTTTTGGTTTTTCTATGGGGTGAAAAGGGCACCTGAGTGACCTGCTTAACTAAACGTCACATAAAGCAGCATACAGAATACAACTCACTGCACACATACAAGCCGGGCAGTGCTTGCTTGGACCTGCACACAAGCATGAAGTGCCTTGAATAAGGCCACAGCAGTGCCCAAGATGCAGCCTGCTAGGGGTGTTTGGACCCCTTACAGCCTCCAACTCTTGGTTGCGCTGAAAGATTGAGGGGCCAAGCTAATATTTGGGTCATATCCACACCTCTGTATTGAGGGGGCATCCTAGGCACTGCATCTTTCCATCATTTAATGAAGGCAGTTTCTCATTCAAACTTAGCTGGTAGCTTGCCCATCACATATAGCAGCTTGGTCCACCGGCACACGTCACACGTGAAGTACATACACAGCATACGAAGTACGCCACAAGTATAGTTACAATTGCCAGTTGACAGCCCTGTGTCTATCGATGTCTCGTACTGCCTCTACTGTGTGTGATCTGAGATACTTGGCACCTCCCTGGGGTTGGCATGAAAAATGTGGGCCTGATGGTCCTCTCAGACATTTCCCCTCAGATCACCTGCTGGTCTGGGGATGAGCTTGTCTGCAGCTTTGTGTTTTCCTGACAAGTCTCACATCATCAATTTCCAGCACAGGAGGCCTTTCAGGAACTTGCACTTTTTCCAGGGGGCTACTCATGCATTGCTGTTTGGGACCCCCTGGCCAGAGCATCGCCACCCCCTGCTCTCTCCCGGGGGCTGGGAAGTCTCTGGCCCCCTCGCGGCGTGCAGAGGTCAGTCCATCGGGTGCCTCCCCTTTCCGTTTGCTCCAAGGAAATCTACAGGCGACCGGCTCTGATGCTGTGGCCAATATTTCCCTTCCTGTGCATCAGGGGAGGGAAGGAGGGAATACAGTTGATCAGAAAAGAAATCTGTGATCCTGACGACCCTCCTGTCTCTCTTGCCCCATCACATCCTAATTTCCTCCTGTGCGGTGCCACCCAGCGAAGCTGCGGGAGGGGAGAGGGGCAGCTCCAATAGCAGCTGTGGCCAGGAGAGTAAAAGAGCTTTGCAGCCCAGGGACGCTCAGCAGAGCTCGAAACCGAGAGCGCAGCTCCTCTCTTCAGAGCAGCCCCTTCCATGGGAATGGCAGCTTGAGGTCTGAGCCCAGGACTCTCAGCATAGGGCACACATGGAGTTGGTGCCTCTTTGAGGCCTCGCTGTGCTCTGTGCACCCTCCCTGCCCCCCTGATCCTTAGCTGCTTCTTGATTCTCCCGTTCAGCAACTTCTGCAGCATTCCCCAGCCTGATGCTGCCCTGGTGAAGGGGCTTCCAGCACTGAAGGCAAGAGAAGGTGTTACCCCCCACTGCCTAGCAATGCAGCCTCACTAGAAACTATCCCCCCCAGGGTACAAACACCATCAGATCTCTGGAAACCTTCCTGGGCTGTCCGAGTGCTCCCCGAGGGCCTACGTCTCCTGCTTTTCTCTCCCCCATGGAGAAATTCCCAAATTCTCCCATCTTTAGACCAGATCTGGGTTATAACTTTCAATGGATCAAAGTGAGTTTGACACCTGTGGCTTATCCCTTTGGGAGCCTGTGACCAGTAGTATGGGGCACCCACACAGCCTTCTTTAGCCACAGCGTAGTTTATTGGAACAGTGAAAACAAATCATGTAGAGGAAAAGATTTTTTTTAAAGTCACCAGCTGTTTCTCCCACACGTCTGTTCACCTCAAGGCTTGATGCCTCTGGACAGTAGCATAGGCAGGCCAGTCTTCTTCACACGTCCAGTGGGCTCCTGCATCCCAGTGTGGTACTTCTGAATACATAGGACTCTCTCAAGAGGATGTGCACAATATTTTCCACCTGACTGCAATTCTTTGGATTTTGTGTGTGCCTGGGTCTTTCTGAACCTTACTGTCATCTCTTAAACCTTGAGTGTTTAAGAAGAAGTAGCTTCTCTTTAGTCACTCTTACCTTTCTTGCTTGTTTTCACAGGCAGGGCCCTAACCAACGATTTCAATATATTTATCTTCTAGTCAGCTCACTATACAGGATTCATCCATTATTTCAGAGCAGCCCTGAACTCATCACCATACCCACCTGCACCTCCATGTTTACCCAAAGAGCAGCTCCTATCTGCCACATTTGTCCTGTATAGGACAAACGACAAGCCAGGAAAATGTGGTTCTGCACAAGGTAATTTAGACCATGGGGCCTCTAGCTTCTTGCCCCACTGTTATTCCTTCTTTGAGCGGGTCCCATATTAGGGATCTGATATACAGAAAAGTTGTCCTAGCAGCACCTAGAGGGAGACTGAATATTCCTAACATGCAGGGAAGGAGGGATGCGACTGGCCGCCGTTAGTGTCCACGTCGTCTGGGAGAAGCTGCTCCTTCACTCCGGGCCGTGATCCGCCATGAACCTTCTTCCCTCGGCAAGGGGTTTCCTGGAGCAGTCGGTGACTGACCGTGTCCTGGAGCCTGCAACATGACCGGGGGGCCTGGAGCCATCCTGCTGGAACCACCCCTGGGCTCTCCGTGCTTCTCTGAGTGGCTGGAAACCAATTAGGGCTGCTCCTCGCCGGATTGAAAGGAACCTCATCAGTGAGGATGTGGAGGGCCCAGCTCTGGAAGAGTCCAAACCTGGGTTGGGCTCAGTCCTTCCACTGCAAGACAAGGTCAGAACAGGGCCTGTGCTGGGAGCAGGCTGAAGACTCCCAGGAGTCAGGGCACAAAAAAGCTCCAAGCTCATGATTCACATTGCTGCCAAAGGGGCTAAACCTTTTGGCCCCACTGGCCAGATGAGTGGTGCCTGGCTGGTCCATGGGCTGGATCCAGCCCCACACACCAGGATTGGGCTGTGGGGCCTCCCACCCCTGCACATGGGAACTGAACCCTGGGGGCCTGGCATTGCCCCTGCCACTGGTATTGGACCCTGACAGCCCAGTGCCATCTCCTCCCAGCCTCATGGATTGGGATTGAACTGTGGGGCCTGGCATCTTCCCCTCCCACTGGGATTGGACCCAGGGCCACCTCCTCCTGCCCCTGTGTACTGGGATTGGACTCCAGGGGACCTGACATTGCCCCCTCTCAGCCTCTCTCCACCTCAGGATTGGGCCCTGGGACGCAGCAACACCCCAGTCCATCCCTCCATGCTGGTATTGGGCACCTGATGCAGCACAGGGCCCAGAGCTCCTCATGGGTCCAGAAATTTGACATCTGGGGAGTGGTGGTTAACGGGGTGCACTTCAGGGTGGCTACCGCTCTCGCGTCACCAAATTTGCAGAGCTGTGGGGAGCCCTGTGGGTAGGGTGCCCACCCATCCCTAATTGGGCAGGACAGTCCTGAAATGGGAACATCAAGACTCATTCCCAGGCTGAATGGCTCCGGGACAGCATTTGTCCTGGATTCCCAGGACTGTGTTCAGGGATCTGGGTTTTCTGTTCACCTCAAAAAAACACAAGAAATGGCAGGTTTCCCCTTGTTGGCTGGCAAGGGGCTACTTGGGGCTGGAGGGAATGGGATGCAGGAGGTGCCGTGTGCACACGTGCACATGGCTGGGGATACAGCCAGGCAGTGTGGAGAGCAGCTCCCTCCAGGTAAGTCTATGTGGGGAGGGGGCATACAGCAGGGTGGCTGTGGGGAGCAGATTGAGGCCCTCATGGTGAGGGAGGCAGTGGGGCAGAGCTGGCAGCTGGGGGCACTGCCTGGCTGGGGTGGGAAGGCATGGCTATGGGGCCTGTTCAGGGAGCAGGACAGAACCACAGGCAGCTCATCCAGGAGGTAGCAGGGAGGAGCTGGGTCCCCACCACTGCATGCACTCCCAGGGAGTGGGTATGGGGGGACACATCCCCCCAGTTCTGTGCACAGGGTGGGGGCAGGTGCAGGCTTCCTGCTGTGGGCTTGGGGCTCCGCACCCTGCTGCTCTCCCTTTGGGGCCTCTGGAGCCCAGCAGGCAGGACCTGGTGCAGAAGGGCAGAGAGGCTCAGTGCTGCTGCTGCCAGGAGCCTTGTGCTGGCCATGCTGAGGTGCTCCCTACCTGCTTGGCAGCAGTGGGGTGGCGTTGCAGAGTTGTGCCCCCCGCTGCTGCCAGGAGGGCAGGGGGCACCTTGCCATGGTGGTATGGGGCTCCCAGGGAAAGGGCAGCAGGGTAGGGAGCCCTGAGCCTACAACAGGCACCCTGCATCCTCCCCTACCCTCAAAGGCTTGGCTCAGTTCAGCTCTGCTCCAGCCAGGCCACCAAGTGGGGGCGAGGGAGTTGTGTCCCACCTTTCCATTTTTAAAAGGTGGTCACCCTACCCATGGGACAGATGACATGTGGCTGTGGGCGAATCTGGTCTACAGGCTGGGGGTGGGGCACCTCTTGTCTAAGCCAAACAAGACCCTGCCCAAATACAGCCATTCACTTCATGCTAGACCCAGGCCCCATGCAAGTGGGAGACTTTGGAGGTGAGTGGGAGGCTGTAGCCCTAGGCCCTTGGAAGGTGGACGTCTCTGGGGAGGGATGTGGAAGGGGTGGCCTCGGCCCACTCAGAGGCAGGTTCCCTGCCCAGGGAGGGGAGAGTGGAGATCCTGCACCCCCCGTCCTCTGCTTACCTCATCTGATGCTCTGGCAGCAGGTAGGTGTTGACATCCATCTCCAGCAGCCTTGGTGTGATCACCAGTGGCTTCAGCATCTCTGGGCCCTGCTTCAGCAAGTCGCCTCCTTTCCCCACAGCCTGGATGTTCCACAGTTTCGGGGGCATCGTCTCCCCTCGGACAGACAGGCGGAGACCCCGCACAACCAGGGCACTGCTCACTTCCTGCCATTGAACACAGCCCCTCATTGCCAACCCAGGGGAGACAGACTCCTCGGCCCCTTTGCTCAGCACCCAGAGGGCTGTGGCTCGGGGGCCAGGGAAGAACATCTGGAACAGAGAAGGCTGAAGGAGCGATGAGGCTGCTCACTAGTCCCATCTGGTGTGGGCAGCAGCATCTTCTCCCTCAGTGCCCCATGCCCTAGGGCCATGCCCATACCTGGGGGAGCTCTGATATGCACCTGAGATTGCCCCAGAAATGAATCTGCTCCAGAGGGGACAGTCAAATGCAAGCAGAGTCCTGGGCCCAAGAAGAGAGGGTCCCAACCCTCAATGGTCCCAGGCACTCCTGAGAGCCGGGAGTCTCTGAAGGGCACCACCTGTTAGTCCTGGCCCTCCAGGTGAGGCCCACACTAGCCTGGGGAGCACTGGCAGATGGGGGCTTACCTGTCCCAAGGGCACCAGTGCTGGCATTTTTGCTGCCATCTGGAAACGAGCCTTCATCCTTCTGGGAGGGCTTAACAGTGTCGGCCTGAAGCAGAAGGACAACCCCCCAGGGCTGTCAGAAGGGGAGGGAGACTGGATACAGGGAATGTGGGGTGGACGACATGAGGCCAATGCATTGTCCAAGTAGCCCATTCCCCCCGACCTCTCAGGGGCTGTGGTAGGGGCTGCAAAGCTAAAGCCTGCTGGTAGATGATGGCTCCCCCATGCAGAGCTCCCCACTGATGCATAGGTGGGTCTTGCTGGGAGGCTGAGGAAAAGGGAGGCTGTAATTGGAGGGTTCCCTAGGCATGAGGAGACATGACATGAAGGGAATATAAGAGGACACCCCAGAAGAAATCCCAAGGCCCAAAGCCACTCAGTTCCCCCCAAGGTCACAGCCCGGTGCACTGAGCCCCTCCCTGCCCCCATGCAAGCAGCTGTTACCATCCAGCCCATGACGGCAGGCGCTTGATCACGAGCAGCTTCTCCTCCTCACCCAACTGCTCCAGTCTCTTGCCAAGCAGCAGAGCCAGCTGCTGCTGCCTTTCCCAGCACTGGTGCCAGTGCACCCTCCAGCACTGGAGCCTCTGTGGGACGGTACCAGACACATGCATGTCCACGCTCATGCTCTCTTTCTCCCCCTCTCTTATAACCTGGACAGCCCCCACTGCCCCCACCCCCCACCACATGCTAATATATGAATGGCAGAAGCTGCCAGCTCCAAGGCCCATCTCTCAGTAGGCACACGCTCACCAGCCCCTTGGAGGGGCAGAGCTGTGCCCATGTCCCTACCTGCTCTCTTAGTGCTTTCAGCCTGGTCAGTGCACTGCCAACCTTGGGGCAGCCAAGATTGTCCTGGAGCTGCATCAGTGGTTCCTCTGCCTCCTTCAGGTAGACATGAGCAAGGTAACCCCTGACTAGGCCAACAAAGCTCTCACGGCAGAGCTGGCGGTATCTGGCCATCCACACGCTGACATCCTGAGGGGCGAGACAGTGTAGGACAGCTCATGTTTAGCAGAAATGCCCCTGGGGCCCATTCTTCCCAACAGACTACGAGGAACTCTGGAAGTCCACATAGAAGACCGTCCTGATGATTTCAATGCCACTGGTGACCCATGCTGGGGTTCCTTGTTTTAGCATGATGGAAGACTTAGCAGTATCTTCAGGAGCTGCTGTGCCCAATGCTGGGCCAAATGCCTAACAGCTCTGCTCTTTCACTGACCCCACAACACTCAGATAGCCAAGGGGGAGGATGCTGACTGCTCACACAACCCATAGCAGCAGTCACATGGCTCAGGAGGCCTCATGCCACGGGGCATCCCCATGCTGACTATGTCACCCAGCTCAGAGGATTTGGGCTTAACAATCCCCATCAAACCCCCTAGAGCTTGGGACCCTTTACCCAGACTGCATGGAAATTCTGCTTTCTCTGCAGGGGCTGCTGGTCCGGAGCCAAAGGGCTGAAATAGAAGGAGGGAAAGACCCAGATAAGCAGCAAGGCACTGGCACCACAAAGCCCAGGAGACCCAAACTCCATGCCTGGAAGATCTGGCCCAAGGGTAACGCTTTCCCTTTGTAGCTAGGGCTGGAACCAGACCCTCCAAACCACTCACCCTGCCCCACCGTTGGCCATGCCTTTGCGTGGGCCTTCTGCTTTGGCTTCACCTTTGTCTGGCATCGCTTCCTTCTTCCCAAGCAGCTCACCCTGGTTATAGGTGCTACTTCCAAGTGGCCTGTTAGAGACTTACGCACACAGAACAGGTTTCCCTGCCTCTGCATCACCTCCAGGCTG
>NW_017728996.1:52889378-52912663 GCF_001723915.1 Gavialis gangeticus | reverse complement strand
ACCAGTCCCTCCAAACCACTCACCCTGCCCCACCGTTGGCCATGCCTTTGTGTGGGCCTTCTGCTTTGGCTTCACCTTTGTCTGGCATCGCTTCCTTCTTCCCAAGCAGCTCACCCTGGTTATAGGTGCTACTTCCAAGTGGCCTGTTAGAGACTTACACACACAGAACAGGTTTCCCTGCCTCTACATCACCTCCAGGCTGGGCAGAAAAGTTCCCTTATTGTGACTTATCCACTTCACAGCCACCCTATTACACTTGACTTGAACCCTGTGAGAATCCACAACAACCACAAGCAGTTGTGTTGTGACTTAATCTAAAGCTTACGGGGACAAAAGTAGATGTGGTCATGGTTTCTCAGGGATTTGGGGAGGCTTGAAAAGGATTCCAGGTAGGATCTCACCTAGATGCCCGATAGGTTGAGTAGAACCTGACTCCCTGTGTTCACACTAGGCCTGGTACAAAACGGAGTCCTGTTCTTGGCTGGTCCCTAGGCAACCCCACAATAAACATGACCATGGATAAGAATGAAGCCCAGCAGCCAGAACTGCATCATCTCAGCTCAGCCCCTGGTGGTGGGAGGTGAGGCCCTGGCAATTCACACGGGGTGGGAATACTGAAGGTCCCAGCAGCTGGGCGTGAACAGTCTAAGCACAAGCACAAGCACCGACCCCATCACATCCCAGGCCATCCCCTCTGCCTGGGTTAAGATGACGACCAGGCCGTATAAGCTTGAGCAATTTGCTGTTCACGTCACCCAGCCATAGGCAGATCCCTGCATAGTAAAACCAGGAGTTTTTGGCACCCCAAGGGAGCACAGGAAGCAGACAACTCAGTTCTGCCTTGCTTGGAGCTTCCAGGGGGATGATCAGGGGTTGTCCAGCTTCCTGTCAGAAGACCCCTACCAGGGTGGCATGAAAGACAGACACTGAAATATCCCGAGACATCTGTAATGGACCTGGATCACTTTAGAAGAAACCTTTTGGTGGTGTAGAAACTGCTTTCACAGTGACCAGATAGCATGGCAACCAGCCCAGAATACACCCAGTAGACAGAGACTACAGGTGCACATCTGTGTGGAAGGCTGCATTTCCTGTCGATTCCCTGAGCCACAAACTGCCCAGATCTGACTTGGTTGGAACGGCTGGCATTTGGCACAGCAGAAGACGGCTGAACCAAGACAGCAGGGACTATGGGTAGGAAGGAGCCAGCTAATCACATCCAGCTGGCTGCCAGCTGGAGCTGAGTACACTGCAGGTCATCCGAGATCATGTCTACTAGGAACTGGCCCCAGACCAGGACAGCTCAGCTGTGGGATCGGCTACTCAAGAGACTGCACCCCTGTCCTAACACTACAGCACCTGGCATGGGACATGGTGGGCAGTCCCCTCTCCAGCCTGCATCTGCACACCAGGCTCAGTCAGTGCTCACCAGTACTCAGTACACACAAGTGCTCAGACCTACCTGCTGTAGCATCACCAATCCATGCACGGGTCCCAGATCCTGCTGCGTCCTTGGGGGCTGCTGGGTGATCTGTCTTCACCACAGTGCCTGAGCTGCCCAGCAGGGAGACCTCTGCAATTCAAGCACTAGGGGGTCAACATGGCAGGAGGCCACAAGTGCTCACTGTACAACATCTCCAGCTGGGCAGTGGGCAGAGTTTAGCCCAGCAGCCCCAGCACTGAGCTTGACGCCAAAACCAGGCCACAGCCAGGAGCCATCTCGGACTCTATGGGCATGGCCTGCTTCACACCGTCAGCCGATGAGACACATACCGCTAATGAACTTGTGTCAGGCTGCTGCTGCCCTTCTTAGTATGGGGGGAACCTGGCACTCGGGGCTTTACCTTTAGACACAAGCTTTTCCTTCAAGGTCTTGATGAAGCCTGATGTGTCAGCCTGTGGTCCATGGTACCTTGCTGGGGGTGCAGGGGCTACTCTGTCATCAGCCTGGAGAGCAGCTGGGTAATGCAGAGACAAAGAGCGTCATTCCCACCTCCACACTGGGCACAGAGAGGGGCTGCTGCCATTCAGGGGCAACGCCAAGGACACCTTGCCTTCTCCCCAGGTGCTGAGGGACGGGACCAGTGTTTCCAAGGAATGCAGGTGTACTCCCAGCCTACGACACTTGCTGGGAGTGACCCATCCCTTTGAGACAGCCGCTGGGCCAAGCAGGGGCAAATACGCTCCATGGATGACCGTGCCCTGGCTATGGTGGGGAACAGGGGCCAGCACCCCTGTCTCCCACAGCCACAGGCCTCTGCTGCCTGTGTGGAAGGTGATCTTCTCTCTCAGCTGCCAGAAGTAACAGCCCCCACCAGTAGAAGCCGGCAAGGCCCTCAGAGACCCAAAAAGCCAGTACTACCCCCTGGGGCAGGGACCCACGGCAGCCCCCTCCAGCACAATATGCTCAGATGGAGCTGCACTTTCCCTCTGCTCCCCATGGACAACAGGGCTCCTGCCACCGTCCTGTCTGCACCGGGACGCCAAGAGCCAGGCCTTGTCCGAGCAAAGGTTGAGGGATCAGCCCGCACTGCCATGTCCAATGCTAGGCTGCCCTGCCTTGCCCTGGGATGGGCACAGGCTGAGGGAGGTGACCAGGAGTACGTGAGTCTCTAGTGACCTCCTCACCCACCTGTGTGGCATGTGTCCCCGTTCCAGACTGGTCCTTGTGAGGTGGGGGCTCCTCCCGCCAGATGGGGATCACCAGCCATCTCAGGGGAACTTCCGGCATCCAGGGCCAATGGCAATCCAGCTGCAAACACCTGGCAAACCCACCCCAGGATCAGCTGCAGCAGGAGGCCCCATCCTTGGACAGCCCAAGCTGCCGGCAAGGGAGGGGGCATGGAAAGCCACTCACCTGGCTCCACCTGGGGCCCAGGCAAACTTGCTGCTTCTGCGACTCTTCTCCCACCCCAGGGGGCCAACTCCTGCACACCCCCATGCCCTCTATGCCCACACGCTGTGGACCTTGCTTTCTGACTCGTGCAGCTCAGTCCCGCCCTGCTTCCAGCACAGCACTGCCCACGCTGCACCTGCCAGCCTCACCTGTGTCTGCTGTGCCACCTGCATCACCTCTGCCTGCTGCCCCAGCCCCGTCGCTCCCACCTGGGGCCTCAGTGGCCCGGGCAACATCTGCTGGGCTGTCTCTGTCTCTGTCTCCATCTCCTCCTGCACCAAGGCCTGAGCCACATCTGCTTCCTTGGCCATCTCCCTGCACTCTGGACCATGTGTCTGTGCCAGCTGTCCTTGCTGGATCTGCTGCAGAAGTCTCTGCCTCTCCTAAAACACATGTCAGGAGGGTCCTGCCCCACTCTAGCATCCAGCCCAGCTTGCGCACACATCCTGGGGGGAGGGCTGCTCAGGGCACCATGGCCTCCTCAGAGACAAGCAACCCCAACACTGTGCCAGGCCCCCAGCTTTGCTGGCACCTAGGGAGCAGCTGGTCCTGCTCACCAGCCCACAGCCCCCAGAGCCACTGGCCCAAGAGTGTCTGAGGCTTGGAGTCTCCCAGTAGGGTGGACAGGGCTCAGGATCAGCTGTTCTCACACACCTTTATCCTCAACATGTCCCCTTACCCACCCCCACCCAGCCCGACCCCACTGGGGCCACGGCCTCTTGCTCCATCCCCAGCTATGGCCTGGTGCCACTCTGGGGACCTGCTGCCCTGACATGAATCCTCTGCTCCCACAGGGTCCTCTTGCTCACCCACCTCCTCCCACGCAGCTGCCAGGTCCCCGATGTGTCTCTCCCAGCGTTTGGTGTCCTCCTGGCTTTGCCTCTGTGCCAGGGCTAACTCAGCCTCCAGGGCAGCTAGGCGCAGGGCAAGGGGCTGGAAGACATAGGTTAACAGTGAGGGGAGCTGGTGGGTTTGCTCTCTCTCCCTTCACATTGCAGCCAACTCCATCCCAAGCAGGTGTCCCCACCCTCAGGTGTGCGCATGTGTGTGCATGTATGGGTGCACATGTGCCCCTGACCAAGGCCCTAATACTCAGCCAGCAAAGTCTGGAGCACCCTCCCCTGCAACACCCTGGCAACAGCTCTCACCTCATCTGTGGCTGAGGCCTCCAGAGTCTGTTCATCTCCATCCAGGGCTGTAGGGCTCCCCTGCAGGATGAGGCCAAGGCTGCTCTCACCCCCTGCAGAGAAGGGCATGAAAGAGAGGATGGTACTGCCCTGGCAGATGGGGCAGGGAGGGTGCCTACCCCAGCACCAGCCCCTCCTGCTGGGAGCAGTCCAATTTAGCACCCGTCCTTCCCCTGCACAGGTGCTACCAGCTGACCCCAGAGGGGCACTAGGCTGGCCTGGGGCAGGGATGGGTGGGCAGGGAGTCTCATGGCTTCAGCCTCCCAGAGTAGGAGCAAGGCAAGACAGAGCTGGCACTGCAGTCCCTGGCAGCACAGTACCGGCAGGGGCGCCCTTGGTTGCCTCTCCAGCGCCCTCCTCTTCCTGAGCCATTTCCCCACACTGGTCCTCTGGCTCTACCAGCCCCTCCAGGACTTGGGCTGGGCCAGCAGGGTCCAGCTGATGTTGCTCAGAGCTTGTCTCCAAGGATGTCTGGCAGGGAGAGAAGAGGAATCGCAGGGGAGACATGTCAGGGGACTGGGTACTTGGATGTGAAGAAACATGGAGCAGAGGCTGGTTCTGGGAGCAGAGGGGTTGACTCCCAGGGTGGGGGGCTGTGAGCAGGGGGAAAAGCCCCTCAGCTGGAGGGGCAGGAACATGATGAGACCAGTTGCTGCCGTCACTCACTGCCCTGGGCAGGACTGTCCCCCTGGCACAGCAGAGGCCAATGCTGAATTAATAACAGCCTCAGTCCATGCTCTGCTCTGAGCTGAGCCTGAGGTGGGACCAAGCTCTTGCCAGCCTAGAGATGGGGCTGCACTGCTGCACACAGGCCAGGCCCCTCAGGGCCAGGCCATCAAATCCTGATACGTCTCCAGGGTCCCTCCCTTTGGGCACCAGGCACTGCCAACTGCTCCTCCTCCCCCAGTTCCCCCAGGGCACAGCTCGGCTGGACAGTGGGCATACTCTGCGCAGAGGCCTGAGTGCCCTGGGCATGGGGAATCAGGCTGGCATGCCAGCTGGGTCCGATGGGGACACTACCTGGGTGCTCATGTCCCTCTGCAGATGCACTCTTTCCTGTAGGAGCCCTTCCAGCTGGGCGATACAGGTGTCCCGGGTCCAAACCTCAGTCTCTAGGTGGGATCGCTGCAGCCTGCTCTCCTGCTCCAAGCCTTCCACACGTCTCTGCAGCACAGGAAGGGGAGAGCTGGGGGCACTAAGCAGGGCTCTCCCAGGCCAATGCCAGGGGATGGAGGGCCAAGGGCAGGTAGCGGGGGGAGGAGGGAAAGAAAGGAGTGCAGCACAGTTGGAAGGACTCAATGTCTAACAGGGATGGAGACAGGAGCAGCACTACAGGGGACGGAGGCTGTCACTTGAAGAGGTGGGGATGCCTGGGCTGGGCCTCAAGGCCTGGGACACACTGGACAGCCCTGCCCACCTGGGTGCTGTCCAGCTGAGCCCGGAAGAGCCGGTTCTCCTTCACCTTCACCTCGTTCAGCTTCAGCAGGTCCTTCAGCTTCTGGTCTTTGGTCTCCAGGTCTGGAAGAGACAGAGCACAGCCCCAAAGCAGCAGCCAGGCACATGGATGGAGACTCCCCTGCCCACTCCATGAGCTACCCCAAGAAGGACCCAGGCTGGGGGGTGCTGGCACTGGGGGAGGGGAGCCAGGCAGGGCTGGGGGAGCTGTCACTTGTCTCACCTGGGGGCAGGGGCTCTCCTATCTCCCTCTAGTAGCCGGCCTTGACGGCTGCTACTTGCTAGCTTTGCTCTGGAGGGAGAAGCGATGGCTGGGGGCCGTGGGGTGTAGCTGTGCTATGTTATATAGGGACATGGTGCTGGGGAGCCCAGGGCAGGGCTGTGCCTCTTGTGCCCTAACAGACTACAGCTTGGGGGGAGGATGGGATGTCAGGGCAGACTCACCTGTTTGAGCCTGGAGGAGCCGCCTCCTGATCTGGACAAGCTCTTCCTTGGCCTTGTCTACTGCCTTCTCCATTTGCTTCTTGTGGCTTCTGTGAAGAGCAAGGCCAGTACCTCAGCATCACTCTTGCCCCTACGCTTTTGCTCCTGAAGGAGCTGATCAGCTCATGCAGGCTCATCTGGTACCCAGGACTCAGCAGGAGGAAGCCTGCATCTCAGGGGCAATTAAGGTCATGCGCTCTGGGGAAAGGGCCTTGTACAAGAGGGTTCAATAGATACCAGCTCTTGAGAAGCACCCCTCTCCGTAAGCCCCACATGGTCAGGCTGGGCAGGAGGAGGGAGTGCAATATCCCCAGCTGGTTTTCTGCAAGCTGCCCCTTCAAAGGAAGATCTGTCCCCTCTACTGCAGAAGCAGCTCCCATTTGGTGTTCAAA
This sequence comes from Gavialis gangeticus, assembly GCF_001723915.1. Lineage (NCBI taxonomy): Eukaryota > Metazoa > Chordata > Crocodylia > Gavialidae > Gavialis > Gavialis gangeticus. The sequence goes on along the minus strand of NW_017728996.1, from coordinate 52,906,250 downwards.
GGCACTGTGTTCCCAGTGAGACATCCCCACACCATGCCGTCATACTCGACCTGCCTAGAATAGGACACTGTCACGCTTTAGCAGCGGCTGGGCAATATGCATAGCTTGGCCAGGCCACTACACCCTGCATTTGTGACTCCTGTGATCAAAGGCTGGGTTCCCCCCACTGAGAACTCTGGTTTATCACAGAGATTACACACGTGTTTGCTCTTGGTTTGTTTCCTTCCCATCCTAAAGATGAAGCTCTTTCAGCCCCGTGTGGCTGTTCTGTGTGAATGTCATGTGTTCCCTTCACCCAGCTAATAAAATGAAGACCCCAGCAGGACCTATAGGGTCAGAGCTTTTGCATGAGAGGGTTAAACAGAGCAAAAGACCCAGCCACGCTGCTGTTCCCTTATGCTGAGGCCACAGGGCCCATTCCTGCAGGAACCCAGCCTGGCTACACAGCTGCCATGTAGCACAGCCGGCTGGGGACAGTCACCACCGTCATGAGTGCAGAGTGCTGGGCTTGGCTTGGCTGCAGTCTGTCTACTTGACTCAGATCCAGCGGCAGGTGTTAGGTACAACTCTCCTATCAAGAGCCCCTTCTGCTGCACTCATTGCCCCATGCCTTGAAGGACACAGCCTCAGGGGGAGCTGCCTGTCCTGCCAGTACCTTTTTGGGCTGCACAGGGCATTGGCACTGTTCGCATAGCTGACAATGTCCCTGGCCAGGTCTGCCAGGCGGGACACAGCTGCTTCTGCTGCACTCAGAGCCACAGTCACCTGTCAGCAGAAGGGACAGTCAGCTCCAGTAAGGACCCTGCTGCAAGTGCCCAAAGGGGCCTGTACCTGAACTTGACAAGATGGCTAACGTCAGTGCTGCTGAAGGGCAGTGCAAGGGGGAAAGCCAATAGACTGGCCCTAGGACCCAGCTTCTGCCTCATTTTAGCCGCCTCCAGCAGTAGCTCAGGGACCTGCCCCCACATCCCTGGGGCAACCCCAGCTGAGAGCAAGGGGCCGAGCAGGAACGATTCCAGGCTACGGGGGGAGCGTGGGTGGCAAGCGCCAATTAGAAGCAGCAGAAACATGGCCATGGAGGTGGACTTGTTCCTCCAGCAGCAACCAGGGGGGTTGCTGGCTCATTTGCCGTGGGCTGCACGGTGCAGGGGACCGACGGGAGCTTGTCTGCCACGTGGCTGGGCATGGGGCAGCAGCACCTCTTGTAGAGGGGTGGCTGGGCCAGCTGTGGACTTTACCTTGTGGGCCGTGCTGTCCATATGCAAGGTGAAGTCGTCTGTCAGGACTTGGCTCTCCTGCCCCTGCCCCAGCTCCGCTGAGCAGCTGAAGAACTGAGAGAGCGCGAGTCACGCCGCCTGGGTCACTCATCCCCCAAGTCCTACCCGCTGGAAGAGCCCTGCCGGGCTAGGTCCCAGGCATCACAGGGACCACATCGCTCTGTGCCCCTTGCTGCCCCCCCTTCCAGCCCCTCTCCACGTGCTGGCGTAGCTGCTGCCCATCCCTGGGTGCCCCACGCTCCACCCCAAGTCCTTTGCCTGACCTCCTGCAGCTGGTGGAGGAGGGCGTGACGCTGCCTACAGGACTCCTGGTAGCCCACGATGAAGACAGTGACTTGCTGCTGGTATCTCCTCTTCTTCACTGGGTCACTCAGGACGGCCTCTAACTGCTCCTGAGGACGCAGGCCGGAGGCCCACTGTGAACCGCACAGACTCCGGCTTCCCTCGGCAGCAAGGCGAACCCAGCCCTCGGTGATGCCCACAGGCCCCTACAGACACCCGGGCCTGGCTGGCCGCTCCCCTGCCCTGCCCTGGCCAGGGTCTCAGCCTTCAGGGATGCTCGATTCTTGATTCACGCTGGGAGACTCCCCAGATGGGACAAGCGCCCGCATCCCATCTCTTCCCCTCACAAGCTGCTGCTGGATGAGATGGCACGTGAAGCGGGTCTGCCTCGTCACCTCAGAGCCAGCAGGGAATTAAGTAAAGCCCCTCAGACGTGCACCTCAGGCTCCCAACATCTTGGGGTCCTTCCTGGGATTCAGGAGTGTCCAGAAGGCTGCTGGACACCACGACAGCCTTCAGAAAGCACCCTGCTGGTTGATGGGGGTCCACCCTGCTCCCACGCATGGTCTTCTCCTAGCTAAAATACTTTCTCTTGCACAGTGAGAGCCCTGAAACAACTCCCCCCTCAGCCCTCCTACTGGCAGTGCTCAAGGCAAATGTCTCCCGAGCACCTGACAGCTGAGAACGGACCAGGCGAAGAGCTCTGGGTCACGCAGCCTCTGCCCAGACCAGGCAGTCCCAGCCACCCTAGTGCCCACCCGCACCCAACCTCCATCCCCAGGACCGCACTGCCCTCAGCTGGCCGCTTTGGTAGCAGGGGGGACAGGGGCCTGGCATGCTTCAATGGAGGGGGGCTGGCCTTCTTCCCTTTACCAGGTTCCCTGCCAGGGCTGTCCACAATGATCCTCACCCAGCACCAGCACCTCTGCCAGTCTCGAAATGGGTGCTGCCAGGCATGAGTTCGTTCCAACTTAGTGCCAGCCCTGCCTGCCAGCAGGCCGGACCTGGCAGCTGTCACCCTCCTGTCCCCCAGGAGGGCATGACAGATTGGGGGAGGGTGGCTGGTTGTGCCTGACTCACCACGTCTTCCACCACCTCAGTGGCTGCTTGTGGGGCAAAAGGGACCTGCTTGCTGCGTTCATAGGCCTGGATCATCTGGTACAAGCAGAAGAGTTAATGAGCCCAGGGCTCAGGGCACCACTGGGCCCAAAGCACACCCCATGCCCACACCCCAGGACCCAGGTATTGCCCGAGGAACCAGGCTACAGGGGGTCATGTAGGAAATGCAGCCAGCGTTCAGGCTGGGCTCTATCCTGCTGCCAAATGGCCACAAGAGCAAGAGCTGGAAGCAGGGAGACAGCAGAGAATGACAGGCTTCTGCTGGTCCCACGTGATCTCCCAGCCCAGCACGCAGGAAGTGCAGGAGGATGTTAACACCAGACAGTTTGTGAGGAAGCAGCAGTTGGAGCTGGAGCCAGGGGCAAGGGGCCAAAACTGAGAGGCTGAGCAGCACTGGGAGCTGCTGGGAGCCCCATGCGTGCGCAGTCTCACAGCAGGACATGGATGCCTGTTGTGGGAGGGCGATTGACTCACGTGCTCAACCCGTGTCCTGATCTGCTCCAGCTCTTCCTGGGTTTCCCGGGCCCTGCGTGCTGCCTGGCTGACCTTGGTGGCTTGGAGAATGGCCTGCGCAGGCCCATCCCAGCAGTGGCTGCAGCTGTCCCTGGTCTCCATGAAAACCAGGCTGGGCAGGGCAACGCCAAGGCCAGGATATGGGACACCCACCCTACACACAAACACAGTCCAAAGTGGTATAGGGCTCCCCCCCACACAGACCCCATGCAATTCCCCCCCGCCTCACCTCCAACCTGCCGCCTTTGCTGTGGACCCCCGGTGCTGAAGTGGCCTCTGGCAGCAGCCAGCTTTGGGTCCCACCCTGAACCAGCCAGTAGAGGGGCAGGGGTCCCCAGCCAGGCCCACACAGTCCATCCCCATCAGGCAGCGGTCCCTTGCTCCATGCTAGCACAGCACAGCACTTGGGCGGCATCAGCACCAGTCACTCAGTGCCACAGCCTGTGCCACACAGAGCTCTGCCTCCTGACACCCTGGCCAGATCAGGTGCCTCCTGGAGCACCCTGCTGCTCCCTAAGTCCGCGATTCTCAGCTGGAGTAACCCTGGGATCCTCTCAAGGGTACAGCACAACGTTAGCACTGTGAGGTGTGCAACCATGATTCCCAAGACAAAAATCAAAGTTTTCAAATAAGAATCCACTACATTAAGAAAGTTCTGCCCTGATGTGGCCCGAGTTCTTCACAATACAGCATTGCTATTATTTTTCTGTAGTCAAAAAACAAGTGAAAACTTAAGAGCTAGTATTCTCCAAGGGGTGCCTTGAGCATAACAAGGGCGTCTTGGGTCTAATAAAGATTGAGAACCGCTGGTCTAGGTGTTACCCAATGCTGTAACCCAGGGGTGGGCAAAATGCAGCCTGTGGGCTGGATGCGGCCCACCAGGCCATTCTATCCAACCCGCAGAGCCCCTAAAAATTTTAGAAAGTTAACATTTATCTGCCCTGGGCTGCCTGTCAGTGGCCCTCGATGGCTTGCCAAAACTCAGTAAGCAGCCCTCTGCCCAAAATAATTGCACACCCCTGCTATAACCTCAGCTCCAGCCTCAATGAAAACCAGCTCTGCTGTCATCTACTGGCCAGGTGCTGCAATAGCATCTACAAGCAGGCAGCCAGCTAGTCCTGTACTTGCTCCTTGCTAGGCAGTAAAATCAGGGGTAAATGACTGCAGTAACTGTGTCATGTGGATCAAGGTGAGGGGTCCATGGTGAAAACCCTCCATCTCTAACAGAAGTCTCCCAGACCAGGTAATGCAAGCTGGGCTGTGGGACTGCTGCCCCAGAGCAAGGCTTTAGAGTCAACAAAGTGTCAGGGGATTTCACCCAGCAGTTCAAGCCCCCATCTGTTAGGGACATCTGGAGCTACCAGGCTGACCAAGCAGTAGACAAATCAGTTCCAACCAAATTGCCCAGCCCATATTGAAACAAGACAGACAATGAGGGCAGCAAATTTCAACAGCCACAGCAGGCAGGAAAACGCAGACAATGCATCAGAGGACAGAAATAATAAATCCCCCCGCTCAGAGCTCACTCACCTACCTGGAGGCCCAAAACTGGCTGCTGTTTATGGAGAGAGTCTCACTTTCGGGCAGTTTTCCAGACCAATGCCCACAATGGTTACTATAAACAGGTGTTTAGTAACTGAGGCCCTGTGCAACACCCGGAGGGAGAGAGAACACACCCTATGGCTTCTTCAGGAAGAGGAAGTGGGAAGCCTGTCTACGGTTAACATCTTGTTAACATGGTTATCCTTGTAGCAATGCTGAGGGGCTACAGCATTAGCACTTTATTGTGCAGGACTGGATGGAGCAGGAAGCACAAGCCTGGTGCACAGCAGAAATTGAAGGCAGGTTCCCTTCTCCTAGGGGCACTAACCATTGGACCTCCCTCTCTTTGCACGGCAGGCAAGCGAAGATAACACAGAGCTCAGTGGAGTGCTATGGGACTCACATGCCTTCTTGCACTGTCACCCCTAGTTAGCAAACCCCAAGTTCCCCAATCTCCCAGCAAACTTTGTGTCACTAGAGACTGGGAGCTCAGTTTGCAACAGCTTGTGGATCATCTACCACTGTTAAAGCTACAGGGTTTCCAACCAGGAATCCAAGCACTTCACTGGAATTGACTGGACATGAACTAAAACTGATGTCAGAACTCAGCCAAAGACAGGCAGGTCTCAGCTTTGGCTGGGAACATGGGTCAGAGGTTCCCAAACTGATCAGGGAGCAAATGGCCCAATCAGCTCAGAACTGCTGAACTCTTAAGTTAGCATCCCCAGTAACACAGTGTTAGAAGCCTCTCCCCTTGGGTGCCTATACCCCACTGATGCTACTGGTGTATCCTCAATTTCCTATGAACAATAGAAATCATAGGAACATAGGGCTGGAAGGGACCTCACAAAGTCATCTAGTCCAGCCCCCTGCTCAAGACAGGATCACCCCTGACTGAACTGTCCCAGCCAAGTGGGTTTCTAATGTGGGAGCTCACTCTCCATAACTCTGTCTCTGTGTAGAAACAAAGAGCTTTTCAAATAATGGACCGGTTTTAACCCTTCTGAAGACAGCACTAGCACTCATGTAAGTGCATAGACATAGAGATGGTTCAGATTGTCTCTTATATTTTTGTCTGGTCCTCTACATACTTCTCAGACCTACAAGTACCTCAGCACCTTTCCTGAAACCTCTCAGCCTAGACACAAAACTGCTAGCAGAGGCCTATGAGAACAGGGCAGATCTTGGGCAGTGATTGTCAAGGGGAAGAGATGGACATGGGGCAAGAAGCCATGCACAGAGCCTGAGAACCTACCGGTGTGTTTCACTGCAAATGGCAGCAGATGAGCCTGAAGTTGGGGTGTTTGGAACCCTTTCAGCCATGCGTTCACTCTTCTCAGTGCATGGTAGCAGCACCACAGTAATGAGCCTGCAAGGTAGATCTAATGGGAGGGCATCAAGGACAGGTAAGAAACCTTATTGATTCACACTAACTGGAAGGACCTGCTTGTACAATCTGCAAATGGGGATGACAGCCAACAAAGCATGGCAGTCTCCATCACAGAGTGCACTGAATGCAGCTAGCACTATTCTCAACCCTTCCTTCCTCCAGACTTCTTGCTGGCCACCAACCCTTCCACCTAAGCCTTTCAGGACACGTCTCCACCTTGAGAACCAAAGATGACAAAAATCACTCCTTTGCCTGCAACATCAGTGTACAGTGACACCACTGCCCAGCTGCTCCCTATGCCCACCAATAACCAAGAAACTTGTTTCTCCCCCATTGCTGCTGGCCTCAGAAGGAGAAAGGTAGACAGGTACCTCCTTCCACAAGCAGCAACCTAGGCATAGCACAATCTCCCATCAAACAGCAGCAGGATGGAGCTGTGTAAAGAAGCACTTATGGCTGAGTGGTGAGGAGACTAAAGAGCTCTTGAAGAGGTCAAGACTGTAACAGAGGACAGTACTAAGGCCCAAGGAGGAAGCGTGGTGCAGTGTTAGGGTCCACCTGGCTGACAGGATGGACACTATTGCATAGAAGGGGGTATAGCAAGCTCTGCAATGCTCCAGGGCTGCTTCACAAGCACCAGCAAGTCCCCACCTGTGGCATGGATGGCACAATTGGCACAGGCAGCCTCTGCATTTGGCATGAGGCAGACTGAGGAGGGGGCAGGAAACAGAAAGCAGAGAAGACTGAGCAGGGGAGAGACATCAGTGGTTTTTGGGGAAGGTACAGGGCTCAGTTAGGCAACACCTGCCAAAAAGGTTGGCTCCCACTGCTCTACAGCAAGTGACTTTCCCCACCCTCCCCGCCACCTCCACATGTAACCTTCAAAGCCCTTCAAAAAGGAGCAAGTTTAACCAGAAGACACTAATTCCAGCCTAACCAAATCCTCACAGGGCCTGGTATCAGGGTAACTATAGCATCTTGTATTCACCTTTTGTCTGCGCCAGTATAAGCTTCCTGCAGACAAGCCCTCAAACCACTGCTCAATAAAGTCACATTCATGATTGCATCAACAGCTGATTTACGCAGCTTTCAGGACTGGCTACCGGGCTTCAGAAAAGGTCTGGCAACCTCTTTCTGCCGGGGACAGGACAGGACACAGCTACCAGGAAGGACAGCAGATTAAACCTCGTGCAGGGGAATAGGCTGCTTTCCACAGGCTCAAAAATGGTGAGCTCCACCCTACCACCCACTGGTGGCTGGATATTATATTCATGAGACTGCAGCCCCAAGTGCCGGTGCCAGTCAGGGGTGTTGGCTACAGCTGCGCTGGTCTAAGCACATAAGCAGACAAGGTTCTTTGGGTAGATGTGGTATCTTTTATTAGACAAGCTAAATAGTTGGAAAAATTGTTTTTTTACAAGCTTTGGGGCACAAAAGCAGGCATATTTGGGAGGTAACAGTTCATCTCCCCTCATACATCAAAGCAGGAAGTGAAACCTCTCAGTCACCTCTGACCCAGTTCACTAGCTCATTAGACTCAAGGCACCACTCATTAAGTCCAAGGAATATTGGCTGTAGCCATGTTGGTCTACAGGCACAGAAGAAAAACTCTTGGGGTAGAGGCAGTATCTTTTATTAGACTGAATAGATCGTTTCAAAAACATTTTTTATTTGCAAGCTTTTGGGGCCAAATGCCCTTTGTCAGGCAAACAATTCAAAGACTAAAATTTCTCCCAGGTCAAAACGAAATTTCCTGTTGCCCAGTAACTTCTCCTTAAGCCCAAGGTACCCCCTTGGAACCTACAAGCTGTTGACTTTCACTCACTTGCCTAAGGGAAAATGAGGGCAATTTTGTTGCAAAGAACTTGGGCACAGGGACTAAGAATGTTTCTGATGCTTTGGATTCCTATTTGGATGCTCTGGGCTCGTCTTTGAATCGTGTGCCTGTGTTTGCACGTGACAGCACTAACATTGTGCAGCACCCTCCAAAGGGCCTCATGGCACCCTGGCTACAAATCACTGCACTAGCTCCTTCCCTACACATCACTGTTTATGAGGAGATATGGGCCTTAATATAAGCATGTACCTGGGACATGAATCTCCAAAATTGTTACTTCAAATATTCACAGGAGCAATACCCGAAGTGCCTTATCACATACCATAGGTTAAAGCAGCAGGCAATGAGGGCACTTCCAGTGTCCTGCCACTCAGAAGATCCTAGGGAAAGGACTATGCCTCAACACAAAAACCACCAGTTCATGCTAATGTGACCCAAGGGAAAAAAACGTCCATCCTGCCCCCAGATTTGGTCTTTGGTGTGACCCTGAGCAGAACAACTAAACCACCTAGCCAGGAACCTCTGGGCTTTCTAAGAACTGGGGCTGGTTCTGTTCAATATCTTCACTAACACTCTGGAAGATAGGATGGACTGCACCCTAAGCAAGTTTGCAGGTAACAGTTTTGGGCCCCCCACTACAGAAAGGATATGGACAAGTTGGAGAGTCCACTCGAGGGCAATGAAAATGGTTAGGGGCTGAGAGACATGACTTCTGAGGAGAGGCTGGGCTTGCTTAGTCTGCAGAAGAGAAGAGAAGGGGGATTTAATAGCAGCCTTCAACTACCTGAAGGGGGACTCCAAAGAGGATGGAGCTGGACTGTTCACAGTGGAGGCAGATGACACAAGGAGCAATTGTCTCAAGTGGCCGCAAGGGAGGTTTAAGTTGGATAGTAGGAAAAAGACTCATTAGGAGGGTGGTGAAGCACAGGAACAGGTTACCTGAAGAAGTGGTGGAATCTCCATCCTTGGACGTTTTTCAGGCCTGGCTCAGCAAAGCCCTGGCTGCAATGATTTAGTTGGGGCTGGTCCTGCTTTGAGCAGGAGGTTGGACTAGATGCAACCTCCTGTGGTCCCTTCCAAACCTCATTTTCTATGATTGTATGACTGACAGAAGGCTTCACAGAAGGGTACAGATGACCAAGAGGAGATTCGACAAACACCTAGCTGAGGTCATCTGAACCCACTACTCCTTCTGCCCAGGGCAGGGGCTCGGACTTGATGATCTAAAAGGTCCCTTCCGACCCTAAAATCTATGAATCTATGAAATCTATTAAATGTCTCATGCCATTAAGAGCACAGGTTCCCCGAGCTCTCAAAACACTTCCTTAAAGAATCAAGACAATCTAGAAATAAGTGGAACAGGGGGACACACTTGGTTTCCCACGTTTATTGGAAAAGTTACAGCATGATGATGGATTTAGAGAGCTCCTCTTGGTGTTTTGAAATTCATTCCCACTGTGGGCTGTGTAACCTGCAGGTTGGACAGACTACCGAAGTCCTGGAAAGTACACACAAAACAAAGCCATTACACACCCAGCAGGTCAGATTTCCCACCCCTATGAGGAAGGCATTTCAGATTACAACCCAACAGCCTCCCCTCACTCTTCCACCTGCTCACCCACTAACAGATCTCTGAATCCCACTGAGATCATGAGATTCTTTGTAATCTTTTGTAAGGGGCAGACAGGAGGAAGTACTAGCGACAGGGCGAGAAGGGACTCTAAGCTACAAAATACAACCATTAGGGAGGAGGGGCTCAGTGGTGCCCTGACAAGGCCTTCAATAATGAACTACCCACGATTATTGAAATCTCACTTACCAGCAGCTTCAGCATTTCCTTGGTGTCTGGATCAACTTCAATGATCTCCTGATCGAGGGCAGAGACCTAAAAAGGGAGAAGCGGATGCAGCTTGTTAAATGTCACACAAGCCAGAAACAGCTCCATGGTCCCCAGAATCCCAGACCTGAACATTTTAGCTAATGTTACATCAAGTAGAACACAGAGACCTGAAGCAAGCTAAATAGTTGCCCTTCAGAGGAAACCCACAGCTCTGAGCTGAGAAGGCTGGCTTCTCATCCGTTTGTTCTTTCTAGCTGCTATGTGGCATTAGGTACTTCCCCAGTTACTTTTTTCATGGAAACAAACTACTATTATTATGGTGGGGAGGGTCCACATGATCATGAATTGGAGGGAACACATCAGAGATGTATGGTCCATGCTACAAAAGTGTCCGAGAAGTCACAAGCTAATGTTTCTCCTTCACCAAGTTGTTCAAACTGGCACCTTTGCAGACAAGCCTGCCACCTGGACCTCACAGCATCCTATTGCTACAGAAGCCTCAGGTGCTGTCACAGGCACTGTGGGGAGAGTCATGAAGCACACCAACTTCCCTGCCATACAAGAAAGTGCATCTTGTGGTACACAGTCCCCTACATAGGATTTCTCAGGTACTGAGGGTCTCTCTTTGCCTTCAGCCATCTTTCCCACCTTCCCCCGCTACAACAGCATGTGAGACTTTCTGAACCTAGGTTTCATCTGAGGATATTAACCTGTCATTCCTCCCCCACCAAAAAAACCCACAACTGCAAACAATCATATTCAAACAGATGGCTGTGGCTGAAAAGCCAAATACCAGCCTGCGTGGAAAGGAAACTGAGTGCATGACATGAGGATGTACCTGCCTTACACAGGCCATGACAATACATTGCTTTATTAGCCTACCCTTGCTGCATCTGCTGATATATCTGGCCTTTCCCCACCTGCCTTCATCACCACATCCCACTGTCTCCCAGGAGCCAGGGCAGCAATACCAATCACATCACCCAATTAAGGATTAATGAACAGAGTGCCCAGTCCTAAGCAAGCAGGAAAGAAAGATCCAAAGCATGGAAGAAAAGCTCTAACCTTTGGCTGAGCATTCAGGTTTTCAACAACATGGCTTTCAATTCCTGCCCTTCAGGGTTATAAAAGTTCAGCTGCAGTTGATGCATCCACTTCATTCAAATTCATTTCCATTTTACTTCAAGGTTTTCCATTTCCCCCCTCCCCATTTTTGCCAGTCAGTCCTCAAAGAAACTACAAGAGGCACATATTCATTATTTCATTTCCCAACTATTACTGGAATTCCAGATTTGTCATATTTAAAATCCTCAAAGCTGAGACCAACCAACTCAATGCTTTAGTACCACGCTTACAGTGACAGCAACACAAAGCAGCAACCAGAAAGCATAGCTACATCTCCAGCCAACACTGTTTTACTGAACTTGGACACATCAAGAATGTGACAGCCACCACCATCAGGCTACATGTCAAGAATCAAATAACCACAAGCAGGTTACGTGGCTCTTTTTGAGTCTGAAGCTGCAAACATTATACTCTTTAGGTGCTTTAAAAAAAAGTATCACAACCTGAAGTGACTTCACATGTGCCTTACATGCATGACAAAACTTTTAAACATTTGGGATATGCTTACAAGCATCTGCTTACAAGTTCTGCCACGCTTTGCTGTAGCCCAGTTTAATCTCACCTTGGTGCCAGAGTGTACATTAAACTTCTTAGAGCATGGAAATGACCTGGCTCTCTAACAGTGTTCCTAGAGCTGAGACAGACACCAAAGAGCTCCAAGACCTTCACTGCAAGTAAATCTGCCCCACTGTGGGAACTGGCAGGATTCAGCCAGCATTTTACCACAGGTTCCCACAGATGGTGTCTGAGGATTCTGGATGAAAGTCAGGATTCTCGCTCCTTGGCATGTGAAAAATTAATATTCTAGAAGCACAGAGCGAGACATCAGTTTAGTCTGACTGCAGGTTCTGCAAGAGGCTCCACTGAAGGGCAATTTTATCATTTCTTACAGCAATTCCCCAACTCGTAACCAATATCCCGTGACAGCTACAACAGTACTGAGGAATTACTTCCGCCTCAGTGATACAAACCAGAAGACTGATATTTTAGGACTTTTGCTCTGTCCACCAATACCAAAAAATCTGGCCCTTGAAATACAGGTGTAAGAAGGTTAGTGAATGCAAGTTTGGACAGAGTTCACAATTGATACAGATGGATCTTGCAAAGGAGATGATCATGTTGCACCAGATTATGGGGGAGGGGTCCTTACACTATTCTCTGAAGCATCTGGAGCTGGGGACTGCAAGGTGACATGACATTGAATGGGATGGGCCTAGGGTCCTAGCACCCCAAATTCAGGTGCCTAGCTAGGAGGATTTTTGTGGGAAGACCACAGCATCACACAGGTATTTCACATGCCAGAAGCATGGGAGAAATCAATGAAAGGGTCTCCCTAAATGTATACCATCAGAATGGGGACAAAAGCAAGCTCAGGTATTTGCGAATGCCTGGAGTGAAGCAACCCAAGGCTGATGCAAAGCCCCACTCAGTAATTCCCCATCAGGGCCAAGAGCTTGACAGTGATTCTACTCCCAAGGACACCACAAAACCTATAAGCCAGGTATAAAGCAGTAGGGAGGAATGAAGGACACAATCCAGCCCATGTCTCTAGCCACTGACTGGACTCACTGGCATCTCACCAGCCCTGCAGCCTGCTCATGAAGCAGAGCACACATATAGGATGTGCCACAGAAGCAAGCCGTGCAGTCAAACTTGAGCCTCAGTGGCTCAACTAAACTGCACGCAGCAAACTACGGTGTTTATTAGGGCTGTGCAAAGCTTTGGATCACTATTCAGATAATTCAGAGGCCAAATCTATGAATCTGAATCAAACTGCTGGAAGCTTTAGGCTTTCTGAATCAATTCGGAAAAGATTTGGTGCCAATTCGGCCATAGGGTATAACGGGGAATCAATAAAAGATCTATAACTTTGTTGTTTTTTGTCCGATTTGGATGAAACGTGCAGGGGTGGTAGCCTCTGCTGAGAGCATGAAGCCTACCAAGTTTCAAGAAGATCAGTGCAGGGGTTTGGGGGCAACTGCACCCCAAATTCCTGAAAAGCAAAACTCATATCATGTGTATGTTACATCACAGGGGGGTGAAAACTACAAGGGTGGTGGCCCTTGGGACCTGTGACATGCGTTTTGCCTGTCAGCAGCTAGAGGTGCAGGGCTCCAGAACCCCTGCACCTATCTCCTTGACAGCTGGCAGGCTTCGTGGCTGCAGCAGGGGCCACCATCCCTACAGCTCCTTAACACACACAGTGTCACCCATGTCACGAGTTTTGCTTGTCCACAACTTGAGGTGCAGTTCCCAGCCAAACCCATGAACTGATCTTCCTGAAACTTGGCAGGCTTTGTAGCCTCACCAGGGGCCACCACCCCTGTAGTTTTCACCCCCCCGTGGTGTAACATACACGACATGAATTTTGCTTTCAGGAATTTGGGGTGCAGGTCCCCCCAAGCCCTTGCACTGATCTTCTTGAAACTTGGTAGGCCTCATGCTCTCAGCAGAGGCTACCACCCTTGTGAGTTTCACCTAGATCAGACAAAAGACAACGAAGTTATAGATCTTTCATTGATTCCCCTTTATACCCTATGGCGGGATCTCCGAGGCGGCTCTGAAGCTTTGGACCCGCTTCAGCCGGATAGAGCGGAAGCCTGGTTCAGAGCTCCAGATCAGATCGCTGGCATCCAAAGCTGCTGGATCCAAAGCCAGATCGAATAGCTGCCTACTCGCACAGGCCTAGTGTTTATACACTCTGGTGCTGCCAATGTAATTTTCCTGCAAACCAGTTACAGCAAGTATTCCCCAGGGCCAGAGACAGAATGTCTGAAAGCTACAGGGTTTGGGAGGGATGGGATCAAACCCTCCAAACACGGGAAAGACTTTCAGGAGTCTCTCTTCCTGCACTATCAATGACCGGGTCACACACAAGACCACAATCACTTTCGAATGCAGGTTCAGGAGGAAAGAGACCTTTAAAAGCCTGAGTAAGGCAACAAGGTGCTAATTAGGTCTAAACAGCTCTAGGTGAACAAAACTGAAACAGTGAGGAACAAAACAGCAAGTCACTCTCCTGCCCAATTTAGGGACAAATCAGGAAAGCCCATGCCATTCCACCTCTCCATGAACAAGCAGAGCAGAGCAGCACATGCATTCTTCCAGTGCCATTCAAAGTACCGAGCACTGCTGTGTACACACCGCTTTACAAATGCTCCATCCTCCAATGCCCAAGCTGAACACCCCGTTTTATAGAACGGGAAACATCACTGGAGATTACTTTCACCACAGAGCAAAAAGGGATTAAGAAGCCAAAGTCCCTGGCTTCTTCATGCAACAGGGCATTTCTGAGGTTAAGCCAGGAGTACTTCAGATGTATGCTTCACCCTCAATCCATGTGACAGGTCCCAGATCCAGCAGATGAACTATTTTAAAAAAGAGCCAAGGCAGATAACACAGGGCATCCAGAAACAGTTACATCTTCAGGAACAAATGTCTTGCAGGACAGGAGAGCAGCTCTTCCAAGACAAAATGTGTCCAAATGCAGCTGAAAAAAAAACCAAACACCTTACCTCAGGGACGTAGTTATCCCTCCTCTCTCTCTCTTCTTCTTGTAGTTTGATGGAGATGCCTCTGACTGGCCCTCTCTGAATACGCTTCATCAGATGGGTGACATACCTGCAAGGAGATCATCAGAAAACTGTTCTTCTGCACCCTGCATTCTTGTACTAACAGACTTAGCTGAGTTTACATTCCTGTTCTGCATAAGATTGGTAAAAGGGTGTCAGGGACCTTGCATCTGCCCCAAACTTAAACAACCAAAACTCCTTGTAGCCACCCCTGCCACTTCACAGCTGAAAACTATCTCCATATCACAGAAAGATGTACTGTGAACCAGCTTGGACATGACTTCGATTTTACAGAAAGAGCAGAATGACAGCGTACAGAGGCTAGAAGAAATGTCTGAAAGCCACAGGGTTTAGTAGGGATGACAGTGAGCCCTCCAAACACGGGAAAAGCTTTCAAATGTTCCTCTTCCTGCACTATCAATGACCAGGCCACAGACAAGGCCAAAAATCACTTTCGAATGCAGGTTCAGAGACAGTCTAAACAGTTGTTCCTGGCCCAGTGATTCTAGTCAACCTCCCCAATGTTTAAGTATCAGTTAGAACTCAGGGTATTTCCCTCAGGCTTTACTTTATCATAGCTGCAAATGCATACACCAAGTTAGCAGACATCAGTCACACAACAAACAGCTCTGAGATCCCACCTGGTTCCAAAATACTGTTCTCCTATGGGCAAGGAGGCACTAACTTAACAATTTTGACTTTGCCCAAATGAAGAGCTGTAAATCAGTTTCTCAAGCATCTCCTCCTCTGAATATGCACCCAGAGCAGCAATTCAGATGACTAACACTAATGCCAGCTCTAAGCTGTGATCCATACACTCTCAGCTCCAATTTGCCCAGAGGTGAATGAGCTCAGGAAAGTTACTACAGCAAAATCTGGACAAGAATTTTTTAAAATACAACTTAACCCTTCATAAATTCTGTGGACATGCCTTAGCAGTTCCATAAATCCACATTAGTTAGTGCTTAGCCAAAGGTAATTGGCTAACAGAAATACTGCCTAGTGGAAGTTGGGAAGTGGGGAGGGGAGGGAAAACCCACAACAGATAGGAAGGGAAAAAATATTTCCATGCAACTCACAAGAAAAAACAGTTGTCTAATTTTTTAAGAGCCAACACACCAATGGAAGAACCACATACAGAGGTAAAACAAAGAAGTATTTCTACAGCAAAAGTGTTTTGATTTCTCTGGAGCAGAATCCTGCCTTACCCAGCTATCTTGTTGCGCAGTTTCTTGCTGGGGATGATAGCAATCTCCTCACACACCCGCTTATTCGTGTGGAAGTCATTCCCAAGCCGGGTATAATATTTTTCAATGATGACCCGGGCAGCTTTTTTCACAGTCTTTGTTCGCACGCGTCCCTGAAAAATTTGGAGAATGGAAGAGAGTTACAACAGCACGGAAGACTGTCATCTTATGGTTTCCACCTCCATTTCCAACCCAGACAGCCCATGTGGAGCTCATGAAAGCCACCTGCCTCGGGCAGGCTGCACAGTCCAAGACCTTTCCTCCACAAAGCAAAGCCAATTACTGTCTCACAGTCTGACAAGCTGTAAACAGTATTTTACTCAACATGCTGGACAACCATCTAACTAGGCAAGCACTAACTAATGAGGGAAGCAGCATTATTTTCCTTGTTTGGCAAGTGCCATCCAAAAACTGCAGCTACACACTTAAAAGCTTGCTTTCTCCAGGACTGCGGAAAAGCCTGGGGAAGATGCCCATTACCCACAGGCTTTAAAACCATCTCAGTTTTGAAACCAACTCAGAACAAGTTAAGGCCAAATGCGGGGGCTGCTGCTTGCCTGCGGAAAAGAGGCAGGTAGGAGCACCTGGCAGCCTTCCCTCAGGATGCAACACTGGGACCGTGTGGGAAACGTGTGCGGTCCGCTTCTTCAGGCCCGTCTATCCCGAGCCGCACGCAGCTGGTGTGACCCCTCCCAAGTGAGGCCAGTTTTAGGCCAATCTTCGGTGCCAAGGAGATGTGATCACCACTGAGGAGGAACAGCGCAGACCTCACCCCAGCCCGTCAGTGCGGGGTCTCTGCTGCCCATCCTTGAGCCTCGGCTCCTGCTGCGGGCAACCGGGCTCGGTCCGGCCCCCGCGCACGAGCGCCGTGGGAAGGAGGAGGCCTGCCGGCCTGCAACTCCCCCCGCCTGCTCCGGGGCACAGAGACGAGGGGCCGCGGTGACCCGGCCCATCCTGCTCCCGGCGCGGTCAGGGCCCTGCCCCGTGCGCCAGCCCCAGGGAAGGAGACGGCGCCAGTGCTGCGCCCAACGGGGACCCGCAGACACCTGCCTCCCGGTCCCGGCCCCTTCTCTCCCCATCCCCCGGCCCCAGCCCCGGCCCCGCTCCTCGAGCCGCGCACCCCCCCGC
>NW_017728996.1:52888667-52889114 GCF_001723915.1 Gavialis gangeticus | reverse complement strand
CCCACCATGGCGGCGTCCCCAGGCGAAAAGAGCAAAGGCTGCCGGGAAAGGCGCTATGGTGCGGGCGCGGCCAGAAGGGCCTAGTGGCGCCGCCCGCGCGCAGCGCCCCCGGCCGCGGGGAGGACGCACTGCAGGGGGGCGCGGCTGAGACTCCCGGGGCCGGGGGCGGGGCCGAACTGTCTTGCCCCGCCCGAGCTGCTGGCTCGGCTGCCGGAGTCACATGAACTGGAGCCTCCTCGGTAAGAGGAGCTAGACCAGGGCGTCCCCGCCGCCACACCTGGCGGGCAGCGTCTCTCTGCAGGGCACTTCTCCAGGCCTGCTCCCCGTGGTGGAGCTCCGCGGCCACCCTCAGTCTGGGAAGCAAGTGATCCCAGCCCCAGCCCCCCTCCAGCAGCCGGGCCTAGCACATAACCCCCGGTCCCCACCCCCACCCCACTGATCCCCCCG
>NW_017728996.1:52879878-52888461 GCF_001723915.1 Gavialis gangeticus | reverse complement strand
CCCCCGCCAGCCCAGGCTCCTTCCCATCCCACCCAAGGCCTTGACTCCTGCAGCATGAAGGATTAACTGGGCTGACCTGGATTCGGAGCAAACCCCCCAACGGCGCAGGCCAGTTCCTCTCAGCAGAGGAGCTACGGGGCAGCTCCCCAGCACCCCGAGCAGCTCACCCCAATACACAGGCTGTTTTGGCCTTACCATGCCTCAGACGGGGTCTGTCTCCCTCCTTCCTCTGCCCATCTGTACCCAGAAGCCACAGGGTAGCCTTTGGTGAGCCATTCAGGAAGAAGTGTTAAGCGAGACAGGGATAGAGACTGCCAGAGATGGTTTTCCCCGTCTCCTATGAAAGTTTAATTTCAGAATAACCCACAAACACTGTTCAGAGCTGTCCCCCAGAGTCCTTGCCCCACAGGTGACCCCCACTCTTGGCACAATGCCCTTTGGCCTTGATGCAGCTGTGTCTTGGGCTTCACTTCAGGCAGCTCTTAGCATGTTCAGGTGTGAAAGTGGTGAAGAAGCCACAGGTGAAAAGCCTACACAGCTAGAGAGAGAGAAGGGCTAGTGTGTTCACTGGCACCGTGAGCCAGCTCCCCCATGCAAACTTACTGTGTCCTCGCTGCAGCTCACCCATAAGGAATCTTCCTATGGCCTCAGAGTCTGCACCGTTCCAGCCG
Organism: Gavialis gangeticus; assembly: GCF_001723915.1. Taxonomy (NCBI): domain Eukaryota; kingdom Metazoa; phylum Chordata; order Crocodylia; family Gavialidae; genus Gavialis; species Gavialis gangeticus. Next base: position 52,887,790 of record NW_017728996.1, on the reverse strand, counting down.
TTAGAGGTCCCCAAAGCAGCCACATCTGCAGACAGAAAAGAAAGAGGAGTTTAGATCATTCGCACATCAGATTTCCCAGGGATAGCAGCACCCAGAACACAGCCAAGCTGTAGAGCAAACTTAGGGATATTTCTCACGTCTCCAGATGATGGAGCAATGAGCTGGGAGAACAAGGGTAGGCAGGGTGAGCAGCCCCCTCCTGCTAGTTTCCTCATTCCCGGTGCCTGGTACCTCAAGGCCACGTAGGGACTTGCTTAGGCAATGCAAAGAACGCAGTAGTCGGGAGGGGAGAACTCCAACCCTGCATGGGATTTCGTACCAATGGAAAGAAAGCCTGCTTGCTGCTCTGCTCTGCCCACCCCCCGCCTATGGAAGAGCTAGATCAGCACTGGTTGGTAGCTCAGTGAGGGGCACTTACCAGCCGCAGGAAGGTGGAGGCCCTAGCTTCCTTCCCAGGGTGCAGTCAGCCTGCTGCTCCTGGGGATGCACCACAACATGGGCCTGAGCCTTCAAAAGCTAGTCATCCTGAAGGTTGGGGGAGGGGGGTTGGAGGGGCTCTAGAGCTACAGGCAGAGGAAAGGGTTGGTTCATACAGACAGTTCAATAACAACAGCTGCAGGACCTCACTTCACCTTCTTCCCACCCCCAAGCTCAGGGCAGCTCTGCCAGGGCAGTCACGAGGGGAAATGCTTCTCCCAGCCAGTGAGCCACCCTTCCTTTCAGGTGCTCCCCTCCCAATTAGGCCTTTTCCCATCAGGGTAACTGGGTGCGGGTGCATGCTGACTCCATCACTCAAAAGCTGGGTTGCTCTGCAGTGAGACAACCTTTCTTGTTCAGTGGGCCAGGGGGCTGGGGATTAGCCCCTTCCCTGCAGGGGAATAAGCTCCATATCTCTCCCCTCGGAGCTCCAAGGGAGGATGTTGTTGACCTATTTGGACCGTTTCGTACATGGGCTTAGGCCACCAAGTTACAAATGGCCACCTCTTAGGGGCGGCGAGATACAAAAGGTTCAACTGATTTTGGAGGATGACAAATGAAAAAAGGGAGTGTGCATGTGGATCAAGGGGTCAAAACAAGTGCACCTTCGGGGGACACCAAGCAGAGCACCCCAGATAGCACCCACTGATTCTCAAACATAGCTGGAGAGCCAGTGGCTACTACCCAGTGATGCTCCACTCAGAGATGGGACCATAGGAAACCCAGGAAAATGGCCCCACAGCCCCCGGGGACCCTGAGGATGCTATTGGAAGGAGTGATACTGGGCAATGTTACCTCCCTGACAGCAAGAGGCCAGCCTACCCAGAGGGGCACTGCGCCACAAGGACCCCATACCCACAGCAGCCCTAAAGCTGTGAATCGCTGAGTCTGCGGGCCTGGGCTGAGGTGACGGGGATGCTCTGAGATGCCTGGCCCATAGGTGAGGGGGCAGCACTGCCTGTGGACACTGTAGATGAGAGAGGGGAGCTGCTCAGTGACCCCCTGGAGGACAGGTGAAAGCCTCCCTCAGACTCTCCTGGAGAGGGCTCCAGGCTCTGTTGCGATGCTGCGGAGGAGAGATCCAGGCTCCTGTCAGACCGTATGGGCGAGAGATGGGGCCGCCTTTCCAGGCCTCTTCCTGGAGCCTCAGCTTCTATTGGGGAAAGGTTGGGGGTCCTCAGATGCCCGCTGGCAGGGAGACCTGGGCTGTGCCCCATTCCCTTGGACCAGGGCACGGGGTTGTGTCTGGACCTCCTGAGCACTGTGGAGACAACATGCTTCGCTGCTGCCGCCTCATTTCTCATGACAGGCCCTCTGGGCAGCGATGCGCCAACCAGCAGGCTACCACTGTCCCCAACTAAGAAGGCCCCTGTCATCCTGGCTGACCCTCTCAATGACAAAGCAGCCCCTGTGCCAGGTGGAGCAGTGGAGTCTCCAGGGCCGTGGGGTGGCACTCTGGCTGGCCAGGTCCTTTCCCTCCAGGTGGACCTCTGAGGACAAGGTAAGGTCTCATCTGCTCCCTCCGACTCCGATGAGGATACGGCTCCACTATCCCAGGCAGCTCTTGATGTCGCATTGTGGTGTCTCTTGCCCTTCCCAGAGGCGCAGCGCTGGCCCCGTGGTGGGGGGGCTCCCAGACTCTCCTCGTATCCTGAAGAGTGGACTCTGCTGCTCGGAGATGTCTGCCTCCGTTTCTTCTTCTCTGTCTAGGGAAAGCACACAGCCTCCAGCAAAGCCCAGCCTCCTCCTGGCAGTGCTGGGCAGCACCTCATACCCCCAGCATGCTAGTTTCCAAGCAAGGGGCTATTCCTGTGAACTGTAGTCAAAGGGCATTTTTTTCCCACTCAGGCTAAGCTAGTCTTCAGATGGCAGCAGGCCTTAGACTGCAGTATGATGCTGAATGGGTGACCTTGCATCAGGGACTAATTAGCATCAGTAAAACTGTTTGTTTGCTGAGGTTAGGAGGCTCTGGTTGAAACAAAGACCAGGGATTAGCCAAAACCAGTTTGGGAAAGGCTTAGAAACATCTTGCCTGTTTGCTGAAACCAGATGGGATATCATCTATGTACCTCAGAGTATTCACTTTGAGGGCAGATCTCTGTAGCGAGGTGATCAAAGAGGGAATGTGCCTTTGTTTTGGACTAATAAATTAATGGACTGAGCTCAGCCACCTGATGTGCTGAGCACATCTGGTGTTGGACCTCCAAACAGACCTGACTGTATTGGTCATAGGCCCAGATCATGCTCAGGAAGCTCAGCGGCCTTGGGTATCACAGGGAGAGAGAGTCAGGATAGGGATGAGGTTTCATCAACCTCTTGCTATAGAGGGCAGGAGTGCTTGAGTCTCCCTTATCCTGGTATTCAACAAGGGGGTGAAAACCTTGTTCCACTGAGGTCCAAAGCAAGTTTCTTGAGGACTTGAACAGAGCCAGAATTCCCCATTGTTTTTTCCCACCATCCCCCAAGAAAACTCTGCTAATAACACCTGCAAGCCAGAGACACCCCTGAAAGCCGGTCAGGCCGTAGACTGGGGATACATGAAGGGGATGAGGAGCAGTGAGGGGAAGGGGTCAGGAAAGCCCTGGGAGGAGGGAGGGGTTGGGTCAGAGGTGAACACAAAGGCGTGTAGGTCTCAGACAGCCATGCGGGCCAGGGCTCCAAGGGGTTGTCAGAGGGCAGACAGGGACCTCCTGCCCCTGCCAGCCCATCCTCTGCCCACCCCATAGTTTCTGGCAAGGCGCAGAAGCGATGCCCCAGCCCCTTGGGGCAGCCCAGTACCTGGTGGTCCTGCAGGCCCCGTGGGTAGCAGGTGAGGCTGCTGTGACTGAGCTCCGCTTTCTGCCAGTCCGGCTCCCAGCGCTCCCTGGCATAGTGGGACTGCTGCTGCCTCAGCCGCTCTGCAAGCTGCTGGTTCTCCGCCCAGATCCGTGCCAGGTCCTGGCGGCGCTTCTCCCCATTCAGGCTGGTGTCAGAGAAGTCAGTGTCAAAAAACTGCACTGACCGTGACAGTCAGGGGTGGTGCCTCATTAGCATCCCCCTGGGCCCAGCCACCCCAGCCCCAGGGACCTCCTGGAAAAGCCATTGCCCCCCAGGCCTAAGTCCAATTTGGGATCCTTCCCACCCCACTGCAAGGTGGAGACACATGAAGGCATAGGCAAAGTCTATTCAGCACCTCCAAAACCTACCTTCTACCTCAGCTTACTCCCCACAGCTGCTGTGGGGCCTTCTCTGGGTTGGCCCTGGCCATGAGTCCTATCCGAGTCCCACTCACCACCTGCAACTCTCAGACACCTGCACCAGCATGGCAGGTCCTGGCTGAAACATCATAGACCAAGGAGCGGAGCACGGGTGGCTCCATCTGTGGATCTCCCTGCTGTGGTGAACTGGGCTGAGGGTGATGAGTACCACCTGCCCACACAGACCCCTGGCTGGAAGGGCAGAAGGCTGAAGCACAGAGGGTCTGAGAAGAGAGGGTCTTTCAGGGGTGATGCGAAGCACAGGATGTGTGAAATCAGAATGCAACAGCTGGACGGCCTGGCATGCCCACAGCTGGCCGTCTCCTTATAGATATGGTCTACGGGTTGGCCAGGGGCAAATGGCAAAGGAGGGGGAGGCAGAGAGGGGGAAATGCCTTGGTCCCTCCACCACTACCATCATGAGGCCTCGTCATCTCTCAGAAGCTGGTGGTTGTGGCCCCTCCACCCTGTGGTGTTTGAGACCAGCCCCGTGGGGCACAGACCTGCGCACGCTGTAGTTGTTCCAGTTGTCTACTTTCCCCCGGGACAGCCTGATGTCAGCCAGTTTGGCAGCATGAATACCATCATCCCTTTCTCGGACAGCCTGGCGGTCTCCTTCTATCTGGGTGGAAACAAAACCCAAAGCATAAAAGCAGCCCTCTTTTCTGAGCCACGGCTACTAAATAATGCAGTCAATCCATCAGCACTCCTCCTGCCCCTTTCACAGCAAAGTGGAGCGTCTCATCACAGACCCAGGAAACGCGACCCGCTCTAGGGTGGCGCAAGCTGGCTGCTTAACAGAGGAATAAACTGGCAGAGCAGGACCCAACCCCTGCAGGGCATCCTGGCTTGGAAGGCAGGACCGCTGCCCCCCAAATCCTCTGCAAAAGCCATTACTGAGTGCTTTTTGGGCCAGTGAGCAGAGTCCAATTAGCCAATAGCAACCTCTACCAGTGCTGCCCCCACCCCTCCTTTGAAAGGCCTACCCTGAAGTCTGTGGGGAGCTGCGGTTGCCCCGAGCCCCCCAGGATGAAGCCCTCTCTTTGACCCTCCCCACAGCAGTTCAGGGGCAGCAGGTACCTGCGCCACAGCAGCCAGCCCCTAGGGATGGGTCCTTCCAGGCATGGCCTCTCTCCATGGAAGCAGCCAGTGGCACTGGGCCCCCAGGCAATACCCTGCCAACACCCTGCTGCGGATCCAGGCCTGGCTTGTAAGGCCCCACTCCCATGCAGAGCATCTCCCAGGGGTCCTTGTTAAGCAGCTCACCTGCTTCCTTTTCAGGTTGACCAGCAGGTGGATGGGGGGCTGCAGCCCCTGTGTATTCACCACTGGAGAAGCCGTCACCACCTGCACAGGAGAGACCCGGGGCGCTGAGCACCAGCAAGTGGGGAAGGACTGTTTCTCCTGCCAGGTGCATGCGAGTGGTGCCGGCATTAGACTGGTGGCCCACACTGCAGGTACCACCCTCCGCTATGGCCCTGCTAGCAGCCAGACAGGTGCTGTCCCAGGCTAGCCCAGGGCATCCTCCCCAGCTCTCAGGAGACTTCCTCAGGGTGTTGTGAGATTTCCAGGCACCTTCCTGTTGCTCACGTCCAAAAGAGACCATGTCACGATGCAGTCTGAACATGGCTGCACCACCCTGGCCCTGGAGTCCTGGCTTGGTGCAGCCCCAGGCCTAGCTGATTGCGGCAGCCTGGCACATGGCAGGCTGGAGGGGGGGAGCTGCACCCTCAGGACCTTGGTCTCCCTCCCAAGGGGAAGGAGGATGCCAGACAATCTGCAAACCCTAGGAAATGTGGAGGGGGTTCCCCAAATGAGAGCCAGCTTTGCAATTTGTGCAGCTGAGCAAAACCATCCCCCAGAGAATATGCGGTGAGGCCTAGGGCACTTCTTAAAGTTCCCTGTGCAGTCACAAACGCTCTCAACCGTGGGGACCCTACAGCCAGAAGAACACCCCCCTCAGTGGGTTAGGGAGCATGTGGGTAGGTGTGGGCACCTCAGGGAGCAGGAGCTGCCAGGTGCCTGGGGGACGTGGGTCATGCACGAGAACCAGGGGCCCACGCTCTGGGAAGCCTGCAGCGCGTGCTGGCTCCTGGCACCGACCCCATGAGTGCTGGGATTGGACCTACTAGGCAAACCCTTCTCCCGGCTTCTCGCTGAGGACTGAGCGGGGGCTGGACCCGATGATCTTCCGAGGTCCCTTCCAGCCTCACAATGTACGACTCTGTGACCACCACTGCCCTGGCTGCCGGAAGCAGGGATACACTGTGATCCAGGCAGGGCTGCCTCCCTGCAGCAGTCACTGCGCCCCCAGGAACGCCCAGTGAGGATTTTCTTGCCCTGAATCTCACTGCCATGTTCGCCTTGCTCGGTGGGAGGGTCCCTGTCCCCTTGGCACTGCCCTGTGGCTCACTCTCTGTGTCCAGATGCCGTCCATCAGAGTCTCCCCTGCTTCCAGGGTCCTCTCCTGCCTCAGGCCATTTGCTAATGCAAGCCACAGTTAATGCAACACTACAGTACTAGTGGCCCCCTGGGCCTGCAGAGCAGAGATCCCAGGAAGACAGCTAGGGCCAGGGGAGTCCACACCTCCAAGGGGCTGCCTGCAAACTCAGGCAAGCAGCACGGACCAGCCACACACAGCCGTACCCCTAAGTGCTGAGGCCCACGGGTTGCCTCTTGCTCTAGTAGACTTGGTAGCCACAGGGGAGGGGCTTTGGCTCCAGAAAAGCAAGCCCAACCCTCCAGCAGGCCATTCCTTGTCTCTTGCTCTCTGTGCTCAGTGCAGCTGTCGCTGGAGCAAAGCAAAGGCAGGGCCGAGCTGCTCACGGCACAGAAGTGAATGAATTGTCAGAGGAAAGAAGAGCTGGGCCTGCAAAACCCCCCCTCCCTGCCTCCAGGACTGAGCTCCCAAACCCACCCTGTCCCATCGTGCCCATCTGGGTACCTTCCTCCGGTGCCCCTGGTAGTCTGCCTTGTCCCACCTCTCCTGCAGGTACCGGCTGGCAGCAGGCAGGAGGGGCTGGTAGGCACCATGCATGGCAGCGCTCCTGGGCTGAGTACCACAAGGCTTGGGCATCAGCAAGGGCAGGAGCAAAAGAAACTGAGCCCTGAGGGTGATGCGGTTCAAGCTGCCCCTGCTGGGAAGGCACTGACAGGCCGTTCCCCTGGGTCCTAATCTCCTCGATCTCGCTCCTCAGGCTTCACCTCTCCATGGGGCTGAGCTCCTCCTGGCTCATGCCCAGACTCTCCTCAGGACCAGCCTGGTTCCAAGGTAGTCGTGAGCCTGCCACAGCAGCACCGCAGGAGGGTTGCTCTGTCCCATTGTGCTGCCTTACAGCGCCAGGTCCCAGGGCCAGGCAGTACTTTGCCAGCCCAGTGGACACAGGCTGGGCCGTACCCTTTAACCCAGGATATAGGCAGAAAGACAACACAGTGAGCTCTAAGTGTTGTTGTCCATCTCGCGCTCTCCCCGCAGGGCCCAGGACCTGACCGGGGGATGCTGTTTTCAGCTGGCCTCCTTTAAGGGGCAAAGGAGTTAAGCTTGTGCCTTTTGCTTCCTTGTGATACCTGTCCCCTAGCCACAGCCTACACTGCACTGCAAGTCCTGCAGCTGGATGGATAGGCCAGCTTCTAGGGGCACCAGCATTGCTCAGGGCACCTCACACGTGCTCATGGTCCCCTCCCCTCACACCTCTGTGACCAATGTCCCAGCCACGACTGGCTGCCAGTCATGTGGTAGCAGAACTTGTGGACGGGGAACCCAGGCATCTGGCCACGAGTATGCGCAGAACTGACATAACTGGTGCACATATCTTTGGGGGCATTTCTTTCAAACCTCCTGCAATGGAACAGGTGCAAGGTTTGCAACCCTTGATCTTAGGGCACCATGGAGGGAGCATCATGCCCTGGCACTGTCCACAGGAGGGGCAGAAAAGCCACTATCCATGAGCAAGACACTTGCCACACTGGCCTGCTATCCACACGGTGCAGTCTGGAGTGACTGAGCTGAGACCCAGAGCCAAGCTGTGGTGTGACAAACACTGCAGGGGTCACCTGTCAGAAGCACTCCCAGGGGGAGTAGCCGGTGTTGATGCCCAAACACCCCCCTCCCTGCTCCCTCACCCCCACAGCACTCTGCCCCGACTGCCTCCTTGCTGCTCAAGTGTCCATTGCTATGGAAGCCCTGAGCTCTCATTTCC
>NW_017728996.1:52854762-52874878 GCF_001723915.1 Gavialis gangeticus | reverse complement strand
GGAGTGGCTGAGCTGAGACCCAGAGCCAAGCTGTGGTGTGACAAACACTGCAGGGGTCACCTGTCAGAAGCACTCCCAGGGGGAGTAGCCGGTGTTGATGCCCAAACACCCCCCTCCCTGCTCCCTCACCCCCACAGCACTCTGCCCCGACTGCCTCCTTGCTGCTCAAGTGTCCATTGCTATGGAAGCCCTGAGCTCTCATTTCCAGGTCCCTGAATAGCACTTCATAAATTATTCTTCTCTTCCTGTCCCCCAGCCCCTTTCCTCCTGCTGGAAACTTGATCAAGCCTTTAAAGGAAAGTTTCCTATTTAACACCCTGCCCCCTCCCCTATGATCACCCTGGACACGAATCCACAAAGGCAAGCTGTTGAATAGTTCAGACCTCACAGTGCAGGAAGGCTGATATCTTTGCTAAGGTTTTTCATTGCTCAGGACATCTGGGTTTTGCTCCTGGCTCTGCCACTGGTTTGTGTCACGTCACTTGTTGTGTCAGTTTCCCCTTCTCTGAAATGGGGCTAATTTCACACACCAGATCCTCTGTCACAGACTGGGATGCTTTTGGCAGCTGAGATCCCACCTTAATGGGGAAGTGAGGAGCTCTGGAGGGACAGCACGGGGGGAGCACATCGTCCAACTCCCCAAATACAAGGGGAGACCCTGCAAAATAGAGAGTTTGTTATCATTAACCACATACAAACAGAAGTTGTTTCACACAGCACTTACACCTTTCATGGACCACCCTGACATGTTGCAGCTGCCTCTGGGGAGGATCGTGGCTGCATCCCATTCTTCATCATAGGTGGCGCTTCTCAAAGGCACAAGGGGGAAGCTACATGAATCTTACTGAATGTTAATAGGATTTAGGGGCTTACTGACCCCTTTAGGCTCTGGCTGTGTTTGTGCAGCATCCCTGGCTGGCTCAGTGCTGTACAAGACACAGAAAGGAAGGAACAAGCTACGCTCGAGGAGCAGGATGAGTGTGGGGGGAGCAGGGTGGCAGGATTAGCTGGAAGGTAGCCCCAGGGGAAGGGCAGCATGGAAAGCAGTCCAGAGCCGCATGCTTAATTATGCACAAAGCAGCAGGTGCATGAGGTGCAGCAGCTGTTTCACAAGGCATCATGACATGCTGGTGACTGGGGGGCAGGGAGGAGGGGCCAGGACCCATGGCAGCGATAGATGTGCTCAGTGGTTCCCATCAGAGGAGTTACCCCCTCCATGGAGACAACATCCCCTAGTGCCACAGTGGGATTCAGCTAGTGTCTCAGCCTGGGCTTTCCCTTGGCAAGGGTCAGTGACAACCAGTGAGCCCAGCTGTGGTTAGCCCCCCTTGCCCAGTGTCTCCTGCACTCGCAGAGCTGCAACACCCAAGCCAGCACAGCCCCTGCCGTATCCCAGGGCACAGCACTCCCATGGCACTTCCTGTAGCCACCCAAGGAGGCCTCTCATCCAAATACCACACTGTCCTGGTTATAAGTCCACCCCGCAGATATGCCTACCCCACATTTTCTGCTTCAACTTTTAGGCAAAACCAGCTTCCCAGTATTAGTCCATGTTTTTGTAGAAGTCCATATAAAATAAAGAAATCAGACTTTATAGTGCAATTACAGCCCAACTGCCAGAGGCCTTAGTATAGGTCAATCTACTTAAGTGCAATTCCTAGTTCTTTTGAAGGGAAGAGATGGGGGTAGACTCAGAGCAAACCAGCATTGGCTACAACTCAAACCTGCACTTGTAAGAGGATGTGCTGCACAGGATGTGGATCAAGCAGGAAAGCCAGAGATGCCCCAAGCTCTTCCCACACTTGATGTGTTCAAGCAAGAGAAGCAAAAAGAGCCCTGCTCAGAATATCCCCTATGCTCAAAAATCACTCCCTGACCACCCACTGCCAGGACTGTTGTCCTGCCTCACCCAAGCCCTGAATTATAAGCCCTGCTCAATCACCAAATAACTTCAAAAGTACCTGGGCTGTGTCCCTTTGGGTCAAAAGGGATTGATGCTCCCTGAGACGGTCACCTGGGGATGCTGGTTATGTTCTGTTGGACCAACACTACAGGAAGAACTGGGGAAACAAGCTGCCCAAATGGTGGAGCAGGCTACATGGGAGTCCCCCCGCTCCACTTGGACAGATACTCATATTCCAGCCTTCACATGTGCTGGGGAAGTCCAGCTGCAGTTGTCCTACCCATCACTGCTCCTTGGTAGCCAAAGGCTAATGGTCATTCCTACACATCTCAGAGCAGGACTTTATGTCCAGGAGTCCACATGCCATGGCTCACAGCCACCTCTACAGTCACACCACCTTGCAGATGGTGTCTGGGCCCTCAGTACTTGGGTCCTGGTTGAAGACAGTCCACATGAAGGTGGATTGCTGCTGGTTGGTGGGGGAGAAGTAAGTAACAGCCATTGGCTTTATCTGCATTCTTTCAATGCATTTCTCCCTCCCTTAGCCTACCTGGTTCTCCAGTTGCAGGGTCCTGTTAGACCCTCACTGGTCCCAATTTTAATGGTGGTCCCTGGAGGGAGGCTGTAATGGATCTTCTCTGCTATGGATCTTGCAGCAGCCATCACCTTGTTTACCAGAGCAGTACAATGCACCCCGTTGAGGCTGGGACAGGTCATTGAGCTGCCCCAAGCAGCCCAGGTTCACTGCATCAATCTTGCAATACAAGGAGCAGGTGGTGAGCTTTGGGGCTCTTAACCTATTAGCTGCAATGCTGCTCCATGACCCAACAGCCAGTCACAGCACCCAGACAGGCAGGGACAATGCTCTGTAAGGCCCTGGAGGCCTGGACCACCAATTTCTCCCCCCTCGTGCACTGAACCAGGGACACCCTCCAGCCCTGGATGTCCTTTGCTCCTCTTCCAGGCTTCCTCCGATCTTTATGCATTGGGCTGACTGCCTCCCAGCATGGGCAATGTAATTTCCAAGTCCCAATTAATGAAGTAACTGGGGCAATTAACAGACAAACACCAATCCCCTGAGAATGGGAAAGAATTTATTTGCAACCCCCAAGCTTTAAGAGCAAAGTAGGATGCAAGCAGATAGAGAGGCCAATCTTACAGGCACTGTTATTCAAAGGACAGTTCCCATCAGGAAAGCTGCACCCGCTTTAGCTCCATTTCCCCTGCCAACCCTTCAGTTGCGTTGTCCGTATGAATCCCTCCGAGGTTGGACCTGTCTGGGGTTGTGTACAGCTCCAAGCACATGGTCTGGACCCTGTTTGGAACCTTTAGCTCCTACAGGCAATCTCCAAAACAGTTTCCTAGGCTCAGCAAGAGACAAAACATGTAAAAAGACATAACAAAGGGGGACAGCTAGATCACAGCATCCAGTCTTGGCTTTCCTTTCAAGCTGGGAGCCCCCAAATGAAGCAAGTATTACTGGGGCTCAGGGCTCTGTTGGTGAAGTTAAATCTAGAATAGGATTAAAGGGGCAGGGGGGAAAGAGACTTGTCTTTTCCCCTTAGAAAAAAAGAGAAATTGTCCCATGCTACATACTAAAATATCTGCAGCCAATGTCTTTTCCCTTGGGGAAATGTGTCCCTCCGCTCAGAAACCTCAAAAGCAGGGGATTGGGCCAGATTAGATGACCTCTGGAGATCTCTTCCAACCCAAACTTATGATTCTTAGCAGAGAGACATCTAGTGGTCTGCTGGCAAGGAAAACACCAGATTTTTGCCTAAACAGTGGTATTTCCATCTATACAGCCCCTGCTGCTGGATATAAGCTCTAAGCATTCCCCTGCCACAAAAAGGTAACCTTGGTTTTTGGACTATTCCTTTCAGTTTCTTTCCAGCTAAGGTATCACTTCTTAGTGGCTATGGCAGGGAAACGTTATCTGAGCACAGCCATTTCTGCTAAGTCATTGCAGGACCCTTAGGAAATTAGAACAAGGTCATTCGATTTTATTTGCACCCAAATACCCAGAGACATTCACATGTGAAGTCACTTTGCCCTGTGTAGTTTGAATTTGGCTGGGGAAGAGAATCAGCTGTTCAGAAGCCTCGGGGCCTTTCCTATACCCATTTGCAGTTACTGACCCTTAGGTGCCTGCTGGCCCACTCTGAAGGGGACTGACCACAGAGTGAGGGAGTGCGAGTCTCCTGCATCCCCTGGCACCCCAAACAGCATTCAGACTGCACGGAGGACCAGGGTCATCTGAAATGTACTGGCATCTTCATTCACTGCTGCGTTCCTATGTGCCCAGCTGTATTTCAGTGCCAGGCAGTAGGAACCAGAGAGATTCTGCTACTGAGTTAATACCTTCCGCAGGCAAGGATTTAGTTAAAAGCATCAGGGAGAAGAAGATCATTCCATGTACACCTGTAACTACAGCAGGGACTGACCCTTAGCCAAGGGAGTTGTTCAGTCTGCCAAGCCAGGTAAAAAGCTTCTCCTTTTAGTTAGGAGAAGTCAGCACCCTCAGGAAGGGGCTGTGCCCTATTAAAGGCCTGGGCTTTTTACATGCAGTTCAAGTAAAAAGCCTAGCACCCAGGCACCAGTATGCCCATAAGACCCATCAGGGTGGTACAGCTTACATAGCATCAAACCAGAATAAGCAATCCCAGTGTGAACATTTAGAACTGCAGAAGGGCATCTATTCTGGGATTTTTTGTCCTACTTTAAATTATGCCAGCATAGGGAAAGTGGCAGAACTGTGCTACAAGCACAGGAACCCAGGGCTTGTTTACAACTGCTGAACAGGGAATCAGCATTCCCCAGAGGACTTCTTCCCATCTCTCCCTCCCATTACAAAAATTGAAAAAGACAGACCAAAAACTGCTGCAACGTGTTTATTATGTGCCAAAAACTACACCACAGCTTACTCCACGCATCAGTAGGAGAGTGCAGTCTTGCCTGCATATACTACAATGAGGTAGAGACTTCACACACAGCTTCACAAAAAAAACCCACAAAGAGCAGCTGGGATATGCAACAATGCAACATCAGCTCAGCAGGAAAAAGGGAAAAAAAATTATGACACTGGTTCTTTGGCACACAGCTTCCAATAGAGGGGAAAAGTTAAAAAAAAAAATCTCAAATCCCAGCAGCATTTCAGTTGACTGCACTGTTGCTTTATATATTTAAAACAAAAACCAAAAAAAAGGAAAAAAGGGAAAAGGTACTCGTCCCCTCTAAGAGAAAGGGCTCATATGAACCTTCGTCTGCCCACCAAAACGCAGCCCTTTTTTAGCTAGTTACAAAAAGAAAAATTAAGTCCTGTGACTTTGTGATTAAAAACCTCTATCAACCCCCCGTAAGTGCAACTTAAAAAAGTGCAACAAACTATTTAAAACTATATACAGCAGCTCAGAGATAGTTTATCCGGTCCAGTTTCAAATCCAAAAAATCCTGTCCTTTTTCTTGTTGCAAACCCCTTGATTTACAACTGTGGAACATTTCTTCTAACCAGCAGCCCCCAGACACAAATTGCAATAATGTTAGAAGCTGCCAGGAAAGAAAAATCTCTCGTTTCAAACTACTTAAAAACTGTTTTAAGAGTGTAAAAAGGAACTGGTAAAAACCCTCGAGCGTAAAATATGAAATATGATTTGGTTTAAATGAAGAGCAAAGTCTCCTTGTTGTTACAGTAAAAAACGCCAGCTGAACATTCAGTTTATGCCGTTCAGGTGGGGGTTAAATGAATGGAAAGGCACTGTATGGCAACTGCAAAAAAATGGAGCCAATGAGACCTGTATTATTACCATCAGTATTGCAAGGAATGTAAAAAAGCGCCTTTAATAAATAAAAAACCTAGGTGAAGGTATCTGCATAAACACCTTCTCAACACATGGCCCTTTTTGCTTCTTGTCAGCAAACTAGGTACCAAAGTCTGGGAACTGCAGAATTGTTTGAGGGGCCCTCCCCCCTCAAAAAAACCCCAAACAAAACCCGACAAAATTCACTGTGCATTAGTGCAGAAACGAAAAGACCAGCAAGTGCAAACGTGAATGTAAGATTTCCCCATTAGTCCTCAGGAAGCGCGTTCCCACTCTGGGTCTGGCACTGGCAGGCACGCTCGCGCTCTCTCCACTTGGCAGGTTAACAAAAGAACTTTCTCCTGCAACTGCGGCAGCTCCCAGCGCATCGGCCGCCTCTCTAGCTGGAGTCTCTGTTCTTCTGGTTGCGCATCAGCGGGCGGTGGTGACGCAGGACCTCCATGGAATGTTGCCAGTGCCAGCAGGAGCGACAGAAGTACTTGAAGCAGACCTGCGGAGAGGAGACGGGCATTAGGGACAGAGCGCTGCAAGCTGCCGGTGGGCTCTGGTTGCGGGCAGTCTCCTGAGGGTGCAGACACTGATATCCGAGACCAAAGGAAGCTGGCAACCTACACGATCAAGTCTGCCCCTTGAAGGCCATCCTAGCTGCAGTCAGGAATCCAGAAGTCTCCCAACTCCCTAAAGGTGGCCCTGGTGTCACTAAAGACCAGACCTCAAGCTCAAAGTACTAATTAGATAGCTACGAGGCCCTGGGAATAGGGAACATCTTTCTCTAGGCACATCCAGAGGCCTCTTTCAAATAGAGGACTGTAAGCAGGTTTCTACTTATATAATTTACTCAAATCCAAAATGACACCCCCATTTAACATGGGTGGGGCCCTCATCTTGGATTTCAGTACAAGACTGGGGGGGGAAGGCAGGTGGAAAAGCAGGCTGTGGTCCCAACCCAGGGCCAGGGTTGAACCTCTGCAGCCTCTGGAGTCCAGATGGACCAGCCACCGCCACCACAGCTGCTGTGTTACTGCTGGGGCCAGAGCAACTATGAGCACAAGCTGGTTGAAGATTGCTTCAGACTAGAAGTAAGGAAAAACTTCTTTACAAGCTGAGTGCTGAGGGTTTGGAACAGGCTCCCCCCAGAGGTGGTAGTCACCCACCCTGGCTATATTCAAAAGCATCTTGACGCCCATTTTGCTGGGGTTATTTGATCCCAGCAGTCTTTCCTATCCATGTGAAGGGGGCTAGACCCAATGATCTGTAAAGATCCCTTCCAGCCCCTAACTATGAAAGTATGAGCTCCCATGGAGTGGAGCCAGAGTCAGTGGGTAAGTGGCAGGAGTGGGGACAGGCTCAGGCTACTCGACTCCCCTACTGCCTGCCCCTGCTACTGCTCTCCCTGCTGCAGCAGAGTAGGAAGGGGTGGAAAACAAAACTAAGCCAACCCTCCAATAATTAGATTCTAGAAGTGGAAAAGCATAACAGTTTTATTAGTTTTCCATGTATAGACTATGGGGGAGGGGCAGGGAGCCTCCTCAAAGTCAGGTATGTATGGTTTACCTGAATCCTGCTTAGAAAAAAAAAATCATCCATAATCAGTCTTGCTTTTAGAATCTCTGTTGGTCCAGGACTATGGCCTAGAGTACATTGGCCAGGACACTTGTTGCAATGTGCAGTGCTGGCTAGGTTTGATTTGAGCAATCACAATATTACTGGCATTAATGTTTAAGACCAATCTTCAGAGTCAGTGGACCATGAAGTGTTTTAGCCTCTGCAACAGTCCCCATAAACTCAGTGACTGTTTAAATTACTTATCTACTGCAACAGTACTCTACCCAGGATCAAGGGGAGCTTTAAAATCCCTGTGTGGCTTAGTGGAGTTTTGTGAAGGTGAATTCTCTCTCCCAGAAGCAGGAAGGCTACTCTTTCAAGGCATGGGCTAGTGTGCTGCTCACCCCAAGTTTAGGGGCAAGCAGGAGTTTGCCAGGCCAAAGTGTTTCCACCACTACACAAGGCAAGCGTCTCATGCAGCCACTGAAGGGTTTTCAGAGCACGGCCACATCACAGACTGGCCCCTGCACTCCACACCACAGTACTGCTGCTTTTCTTGGCAGAAGCAGTCATTTGGGGACCTGGCCTAGTGCTATAGTAGGCTGCAGGGCCCTGGTTTGCAGTCCATGGCAACTTGAAGACCTGAACTGCTCCCTGTATTTGGGAAGCAAGGTAGTCACGTGTTGGGGCATCTTGCAGCAAAACAGAACCTGCATCATTTGCTCTGTGCCAGGGAACTCATCCGATGGACTGCCGTTCTGCATGGAGGAGAAGCCAGACAAGGGCTTTTCATACAGCTATTTTCCTGTCCCAAGGGGAAGTCTGAGTTTTTCACTCTCCCTAAGCACTGGCTAAGGTTAAGTCCTGTAGCCTGGGAAGGGATCTGGACTCTTGAGACGTTCCCAAGTGGCAACACATTCTGTGAACGAGCTCTCAGTGCCATGTGGGTGCCCTCGAGGAGATGCTCTGCTGGTCTATTGCAAAGCAACTGCTAGTTGGCAGAGCCTGCTCCACTTGTCCAGGAGATGCTGCACATGAGACTTGCTGTGACTAGATTCAAAGCAAGAAAGCCAGGGAAAGGGAAGGCAATAATCTCCATGAATGCACTACCTGGTCTCTGCAGAAGAAAGGCCCCGGCTGAGAACTACACACTTGACACATGGAATCTTCCAGGTATGGATCAATCTGAACCTGTGTGGGAACAAGAAGAGTCACCATTTGACCAATGCCAGGACACCAGGGAACTCAGGAGAAAGGTGGCTCTAGCCCGTCTCTGCCTAGCTGTATCAGCACCTCTGCAGATTGCTGTAGGATACAGCTGTGTTATGCCATGCCTGTGGGAAGTGAGGCACATCATAGGAAGATTAGCTTGGCAGGTCCCCTGGGGCTACAGGTAGCTTCAGTCCAACTCTTCCCCCTTCCCGTCCTGACCAGCTCAGAAGTTTGGGAGTACAGGGGGCAGAGGGGGGACAGGATGGGACCTGAGGTAGGAGGTCAAGTCCTCTGCGACAGTCCAAGGTACAGTTGCAGACAGAAGCCAGCTTACTACTTTCTGGAAGTCATAGGGTCCAGGTAACTACGGGGTTGTTCCCTGCTGAACAATTTTAGGTGGAAAGCACCCAGCAAGTTAAAGCAAAAGTGAAGCAGTCTGTACTCCCTTTGCCAGAGATGCAGAGAACTTGACCCACCCTTTGTTCTGTACCAGCACGTCAGGAACAGGGTATGTCTGGGACACAGGTGTCCCACCGCTGAGGTAAGCACCCTAACCACTGGCCTCCTGGTCAAAAAAGGCGTGTCCCACACTGCAAACTGAGCCAAGGCCTCCTTGCTACTCTAAGTAGTCAAAGGGATTCATCTCAGAACTATCTGAACAGAGCACTGAGATTCCCCAGTTATGCCTTAGTTTTTATTCTACTCAAGTTACTGGCCAAGTTTGCAGTTCAACTAAAAAGCAGCTTCAGGTTAGCAAGCTATACCCTGAGAAGTCCTTGCCCTGACCTAATCATGAACACCAAACCTAAAGAGAGGCCTGACAGCAATGAGGCAATGGATCAGCTGTCCAAGCCAAGGTATCTCTTATAACAGGAGGGAGGGATCCAGACATGGCTGGACTTCCAGATACTTGGGTAAACTGAGCTCCTGGAGTCTCATATGGGTGTGAAGATGGTCTCTTCCCACCAGTATCATCCAGGTATGTGGGCCTGTGAAACTGAGGGAGGAAGACCAGGATAGCGTTCACTTCACTTGCAGCCTGTTTGTTAAGGGCAGCATCCCAAGACAGCAGAGACATCACTACTTGATGAACCAAGTGGAGACAGCCTCTTCACTGTCCACCAGAGCCAGGGGCTGGTCTCATGCAGTCCATGTTGCTGGGAGAACACTCAACCCCTGCAGGAAACAAGCTGCTCAGAGACCCTGCCCAAGTCACCAAGCTCCCAGACTGTCCACAGGCCCCAGAGATTAAGTGAAGAGCACAAGAGAGCACCTATGAAGCGTGCTGCAGCAGTATGGTGGGAGATCAGCAATGTTGGGCTACCAGCTCCTGTTTAAGGCTGATAGCGGGGCTCCAAGTCAGCAAGCCCCAGAGAAGGGTTGCCTGCACATGCCTTGAGCAGCCCAGGAAGCAGACAGATCACCCAGGGCAGTAGTCTACAGTTTGGCTGCAGCTCCCACAGAGAACTAACTCCCCCATGAGCACTGGCCAGTTGAAGCCAGCTGTGGAACTGCTGCCCCTGGTACACAAGTGAGAGGGTCCCCTCCCCTGCTAAGCAGCTTTTTTTGGGGTTGTGGGGTGGAAGCAGGACAGGGATGACAGACCTAGTCCTGTACCAATAACAGATGATCAGGTTCAAGGGGAAGGAGGAGGACTGAAGGCTGTGGAAGGAACCTACAGGACAGTGGGGGCTACCTCACACCCCAGAAGCACAAGGGGCAGGTCCTGCAGTTCACTGTGCAGGTTGCACCATGGTAGCAGAGTTAACCCTGACCTAATTTGTCTGAACAACCCATGGTGTGACAACTAGCAGCTGTCCCAGGAGAACCCCTTCCTGCCCCCTTTGTCCCAGTATCCTCAGGACAGGTATAATCCCAGTGAGGAGCAGAGCATGCAATTGTCTTCCAACTGCAGGGTAATTTGGTCCCTTCCCAGCAATCCTGGATCTATGCTGCTAGGACATAGCGCTAAGAGGAGTGGATAAAAGAGTTCAAAGGAGCCTCTGCCCTTACTTGTGCAGAGAAGCATGAGCATTCGTAAGCAAAAGCCTACTTGGCAGATGCTAGTATCCGATGCCTATGTGAACTCACACTCTCTGACCCAGTTAATCTATGAAAGGAGTACACAACCTGCAGCGCACTACAAGTGATACAGGCAATGTCTGTGTGGGGCACACAGCAGATTGGGAAAAGGCAGGCACCACAACAGTACATAAGGCAGGGAGCACAAAGCAGAGTAGCAGGTGAGGTAGGGGAAGGGAAATGGAATGGCACCTGGGCAGCGTACTGGACTTAGTGTGTGGCACCTACCAAAAAGGTTGGTTCTCACTGATCTATAAAAAAAAAAGGTGCTACCCTGCCTCATTACCTCGGACTGAACATGGACACCACCTCCTTCTGCTCAGAAGTGGTCAGAAAAGGCATTTCTGGAGCAATGGCCCCTCATTTACTCACTCTAACCTCTCCTCCTTCACCTGCAATCCCACTACCCCCCCAAGCACTGGCAGAAGCACAGCCCCCACTCACCTTCAGCTAGGAGCTCTCCAAGCTGGTCTCAAAACAGTTCTTTGAATAACCCTGACCCAACCTTGAGTTTGCACTGGGCACAGACTGCTTCCCCACAGCCCTCCCTGTACATACTAGCTGCAGGGAAAGTGCAGCTCCAGAAAGGAGCTGCAGCAGATGGTTCTAGCAAAGCTTCTGGAGTCTGCACTCAGAGACTATAGCTCTTGCTCAGGATGCAGTCTGCTGACCACACAGTTCTGCCAACTGAGCTCCTCTCAGGATTGAAGGACACCGAGGCCCAGTGAAGAGCCGTCACATAGGACAAGAGATGGACCCCAGCACTTAAGGCACTTTGCTCTTGAACTTTCTACCCTCTACTACCAACAGGCATCAACAGAACCTGTGAGAATCTCCAGGCTGACCTCCTGATCAAAAGGAAGATACCAGGTGACAGAAAATTAAGTCTAAAGGAGAGACTCGACTGGCTGTGACCCTGCCAGCACACAGCTGGGTTTGCTCCCTTGAGTCTTCCCTGCCAACAGGAGGACCTGCAACAGGGCACAGGCAGCTGCAACATGGGTATGGTGCTCGGGCAGTGGTATTCAAAAGGGCAGAAACTTAGTACCATGTGCCATGGCAGAATCAGCTCTGGGCAGTTCTCAGAGAGCCTTTCCCCAACACCACCACTCACCTTCTTTGTAAACTTGGTGGTTTTGATCTCCACGAATGCAGCACTCACTGCCTTCAGGTAACTGCGCTGGTTGTTAAAGGTAACACGGCCAGATCCTGAAAGAAGCCAGCTCCATTAAGGCAACAGACAGAAGGGAACCTGTGCAGAGCCAACAGCCACATCCCACTGGCCCTGAACCACCAAGACCTCCTGCAGCCCTGGGCTCATTTCTGGTTGGAGGACTTGGTGTAGCAGGCTGGCCTCATCCAGCTGGCACTAAGGCAGGCAGCAAACATTCTGCTGGGAGATTACATCCAGTGCCTTATGGTTGTACCTCCCTCCTCCCACACCCATCAGGCATATGACAGCACAGAACAAGAGGTATTTAAAGCTATGTGTTGCAGAACAGGCTTTCTGCTGCCCCTGGAGCAAGGACAAGCTGCTGGGATGTTCTTGCTTGATGGGATCCACCTGGAGCTGTGAGCTTTAGAATGATTTTAAAAGAAGATGCCGTGTCAGGGTCAGGAGTGACTAGGCAACCTCCCCCTTTCCCTGCAAACAAAAGTAACGCACTCC
Source organism: Gavialis gangeticus (assembly GCF_001723915.1). NCBI lineage: Eukaryota > Metazoa > Chordata > Crocodylia > Gavialidae > Gavialis > Gavialis gangeticus. Next base: position 52,862,649 of record NW_017728996.1, on the reverse strand, counting down.
AAGCGAGGAGAGAGGAGGGACTAGAGCAGTGGTTTTCAATCTCCTTACACTCAAAGAACCCTTTGGAAGAAAAAAAGTGCCAGCTCTAGGTTTTCCCTCTTTTTTTGATCGCAGAAAAGTAACAGCAATTCTTCTTTTGAAAAGAAGACAAAGTCTACAACAGGGCAGCCTGTTTTAGCACTATGGATTCCTATGCACAAACTCTGAGTTTAGTCTTGCACATCATGTTTGCACACCTAACCCTGCTAACACTAAGCAGCATCCCACATCACCCTTAAAAGAATGGAGGCACCCTGGTTGAGAATCACTGGGCTAGAATTGCTGTCACTAGAATTTTCTTTGGATACAGAGATGGCCACAACCCCCTTCACCCCTGAAAACAGTGTGGAACTGAACAGCTCAGTGGCTTTAAGCCTCTCACACAATGAAGTCTTAGCATCTCCATTACCAGTCAGCAGTGCTCCTGGAGTGTCAGCTTCCAGCCAAGCTTTAAGCTACAGAAAAAAAATTCAACTATGCGTACTTAGAACTTGTCCATTCTTAGAATAATAAGAGCCCAGAGCAGTTACACCAGGTGCTGCAGCCTGCTTAAAGCTTGGGGCAGAACCAGACTTGTTACTGGTAGTCAGGAAGATTGTCCTACCACTTGAAGGTCCCTCCAGCCTGGATTATTTATACCTAACTTCACAGACAGCACTTACTATAAAATCAGACACCAACCAATGTCTCTTACTGCAACACATGGCCAATTCCAGCATGCTAAACCTAAGGGTTCTCCAGACGCTAGTTTTTCCATCTCTACTCTGGACACTACACATATTTAGGGGTTGGCCCTGGATCTGTGGATCTAGTCCAGAGACAGGGAATTCAGGCAGTGTTGATAAGATCTGTTACAGTTGGATTTGCACCACAGTGGTGTTCCAGCACCAGACATAGGATCCTACTCATCGGAAAATCTGAGGCAAGGCAGGATTTCTACAAGCCTCCTGCATCTTTGCCAGGGCACAGAGGTGAGGGAAGGGAAAAAAAAACTTCGACACAGACACACAGACAGAGACATGTATTAAGCTGGGATGACCAACAAGCAGAATTCATGTACTGATGCCCAATAAGCTGCATGACAAGAGAAGTGACCGTTCTGCCCCAAGATTATCACTGCCTGTAAAAAGCCGAGATCTTGGATTCACTTTGCACTAATTCAGACAGTTGTCAGGGCTACGCATCTGAATTAAGGGGTACAGCTAACTGTATGACGGCCCTCCAATCAGATCAGATGCAAGAACCAAAAAATCAGGCCTGCTCCAGAGAAGCCAGGTACACAGTCAGAAGGAGAACGAAGTCTCAAGTTTGCGCTCTGCAACCTCATACTGCCTGAACATGCCTGATGCTCGGAGGAAAAAAAAAAAAAACCACAAACAAAAAATGGTGGCTTTTTAAAAAAAGTTCCACCCTTCCCTCAAACCTGCTGAGCACTGGAGAGATTTGCCTTTTGCTTAGGCTTTCGCATCCTGCTAACCTCCCCCAGAGCTCAAGACTTTCAATGGTTTAAATGTGGCAATCAAAACCAAAACAACTCTTCCCCAGCTAAGTGACACTTGTCAACTACTTTTGTTGCTGGCTGTAAGAGCAGCAAAAAAATCACTTCAACTACTCATTTTAACCTGCCTGCTCCTGGAAAGAAAAAGACAGCTGACCTTGCAATACCAGACTCCCAAAAAAGGTACCTCAAAAACCCAGCATGAGGATACTCTAGCATGAGAACAATGACTTCTTCTGCCAAAAAGGGATGAAGGATTTCACTGCCACTCATTCTTAGTTTGCCTTGTCCTGGAGCAGTGGCAGAAGCAAGACGACATAGCACAGGGACCTTGTCATACTTCAAAAGATGTTATTCACCACTTCACCTTCTGACACAGGGCACTGCTTCCAGGTGCAAAGAGGTAAATCAGTGGGTCAAGCCCACTTTTGGACAAAGGATGTTTCGGCATGTAGGAACTGCCATGCAAATGGTGTTTTTCTCCCATGGATGGGAAACATCCAGTGCTAAGAAGCCTCAAACAGCTTAAGACCAGACTGTTTCTCTGGTGTAGCACTCTGTTCTTCCCTTCCCAGGCTGCTGCAACCAGAGCAAGCTAGAAATAATATCCTGCCAGCAGACTCAGCCAGGCTCTAGCATTCAGAGAAAAATGAAGCAAAATGCAGGCCTCCCTTCTGGTCTCCAACTCCTGCCCTACAGCTCTTTTCCCTGAAGCCAGGGAAAGCAGTATCCCAGCAAGTGCTTCAGCAGAAGGGAAGACAGCTGTCCCAGTGCTGCATTTAGGAATTGCATACTACAGTTTTAGACTTAATTTGGTTCCATGTCTGTTATCCTGCATCAAGGGAGCTGCTGAAGAAGACTGGTGAAAATCACAGAGCATGTTGTAAGACCCGGTTGCCAGTGACTTGCCAGTCTGGATCTACCCCCACAATCTGTAAACTGGCAACAAACCCCTGGAATATTTTTTGGGTCAGCACGAAGAAATGCATTTTTGGGAGGCTGCAGATAACTGCTTTCAGCACTGCAAGAGGCAAGTTACCCTGATTGGGCCAGATAGAGGTTGACCAAGAACCAGTCACTCCGTCTTGGCAATCTGGGTCACACACAAATGACCACATCCTCTGTCCTTTCAGATGCAGAAGCAGAGAGGCACACAAAGTGACAGGAGACCCCTTCTTAGCAGGGTGGGACTGCTCAGAGCTGCTATTGTGGCTGGGTCTCCAAGTTGGATGATCTGTGAGGATCTCCCCCAGCTCTACCATAGTACCTCCACAAGGTTCTTATGGACTGGAATGTGTTGGACCAGACCTGTCCAGATGTCTGCTCTTCAGTGCAGAATGGTCCACCTTTGTCCACTCCCCTCACGGCACAATGTGGCACTCACCCACTCCTGATGCTGTCCCATCAGGGGCTGGAAGCACCCTGTGTTATTGCTATATAGTGCAGGCCTGGCCCTGGCATAAACAGCACAAGCCACATCCTGTACATCTGTTTAACATGCAGTCCCAAAAGATTTTGCACCCTCTTCTGCATTCCACCCCCACAACCCATGCAAGAGCCATCAGGGCACCGACACTCACCAATTGGATACTTGTGCTTGTCCGTGTCAATGCCAGCATAGACCACCCCTCCAAACAGGTCATTCATGATTGCTGCCAGGGCCTCTGCATTCAGCATTCCATGCAGAGCCCCCACAAAGACAGTCTTCCCGGGATCGAGCCGCTGTGATGGGCTTCGCACAAAGTTGCTATCTGCCAGGACCCATGGGATCACCTGCACCTGGACCCATGAGCAGGAAGTCAATTATTCATGAGCAATACAACAGTGAAGGACCCAGGGCAATGCTACTCTCTGCATCTTCCACACAAAACACTGAACTCCAGCCATATGCAGTTCTAGCCAGCTCAAAGCCTGGTCATGCCGAGGGCCTGTCCAACTTCTAGGCCCTGATGGGCAAAGAATTGAGTGCAGGAAGCTCTCTGTGTGGCCTCTGTCCACTACTGCTCTCTTGTTCCCACACCAGGGAAAAGACACCACTTAGGGAAGATGCAAGCATCCTAAAGATCCTACTCCCCTCCCTGTCCCCCCTGGAACTGCAGAGCTGCACACCTAGATCTACACCCACCCGTGTACCTAAAGACAGTCCCATGCTCCAAGATCAGCACAAATTTATCCCGAGTGGCCCCTTCCTGGCTTCAAGTCTAAACTGGAAATCAAAAGCAACAGGCCTCTTAGGCTGAGCATCAGGAATCAGTCTGGGCAAAAACAGATTTCATGTTCTGTGTACACCTATATTTACTGCCCAACTGGACACTGCCATACACAGAGGCCTATTGTTGGCAATATCAATGCGACATCCCACCCACTGCTGAGTCTGACAGGAGAGTCCATCTGCAAGACTACTGATATGGTACTCTGAGGAGAGGAAGCTGCTGCCAGAGCTAAATCACCAGGCATGAAAGAGCTGCCAACTGCCAGACACCAGGCATGTTGTCTGGAGCACAATCAGTTGGTTCCTGTCTAGATAAGGAATTGAGATTCAGCTCAGACTAATGCTGCAGCTGCACTTACCCTTTGGTTACAGATGGTTTATCATCTTGGGGGGGATGCCAAAAGGTACAAGGCAGGTACCCAAAAATCACCCCCCCTTCAGTCTACAACAGATTCCCCCCATACTGACAGCTTTAACAAAGGTGGTGCCTCTATCTGCAGTATTCATTCTGTAGTCAGACTAGGCACGAGAGCTCAGGAAAACTCAGAGATCCCAGCCCGTCACCATGCATGAAGGTGGTATGTCAGACCACTGAAGAGCATAGAAACATAACCCTCACTTCCTTGAAATGTAGTTGCTTGTCACGATGTTGTACGTGGTAAACAGATTAGTTACTCCAAGGGCAAAATTCCACAGCAAATCCACAAGGCACGCCTTGGGAGTTCCCAATGCCAAAGCAATCAAGCAGAAGATACAATCTGGGGATTTGATCCTTGGTGTCACAGGAGTAGGCTGCAGAGAAATTCAAAGCCTACTGCTTGCACTGAACTCCACTGCAGAAGAAGAGAGCTTAAAGCTAGGGAAGAACTAGCTCCTATGGATCCTACTGCTGCTTTGTCAGCTGAATATTCAAGTATCACTTCCCTGGATCAGAGCAACTGCAGAGAGGCTCCTTCCCTCTTCCAAGCAGACCTTTCTCCAGCCAGCCATGAATTCTTTTTAGGACTTAAGAACTATGCAGTTGAGGAAGCAGCAGTGGATAGTTTAGGGTTTTGAGTAGGGAGTGCAGGATTTCTGCTGTAGGCCCAGCTGGTGTGGAAGGTGACCAGCCTGGGCTTGAAGCAAGTGATCTGTGCAAGGAAACATGCAGGCTTGGAATGCTCCTTCCCTAGGCCACTACAGTTTCAGTCTCCAAAGGGACTGTTCCTCTGACAAAGGTCAGTGGCAGCTTCTGGTGAAGTAAATGGTTCTACACAACAAGCTTTGCAGTACCCTGTTGTTTGATCCAAAGTGACTAGAAAATGCTGACAAGTCAACTAACCTCCTTACAGCGCATCCTGCGACTAGACATCTTGAAGTAGTATTCACTAAGGCCATCAGGACTCAGCAGGTCTTGAGAGCAAGCCTGAAGCAGAGCACGCACAGACTTCTCCAACTCAAACACCAGGTACACATAACCTTTTTGGGGGAAAAGAAATGAGATCAGAGTAGTAGGGCCTACAAGAGTGAATTCACACCCAACCCCAGCGCACACAAAAAACAACAAAAAAAAACTTGCTGGAACAGGCTGTCAAAGCATTTAAAGCATACCCATTTTGCAGTCTTGCCTCAATGGTTTTATCTTATTAGACATAATCGTTTTATTCCTATAATATTCTGACCTTACTACAGCAGGTTTACACAACAGCATCTTTGTGTGGCAAGGTAACACTATTAGTCTAAGGCAGAGGCTACTATGCAATGACTGTCGTACTGCTTATAGTACATCTGGCTGAGGTGGGAAGAGGCCAGACTACTTCATCCCTAGAGCCATACTTCTGCCACAAGGCTGTCCCCTTCCAGCCTGTCCCTTACTCAGGAAGCTACTCCCATAAAGTGGAATTCACTTTGTCACCAAATAGTGTGAAGCGGCAGAGAAATCTAGCCTATGAAACTATCATAGGTGCTCGGTATAACTATCTTGGTCACCCCACAGCTTGTGGGAGCATTATCTTCTGCTTTACAGCTCTTGTGCATCAACCCAGACTCAAGACAACATAGAAGCTTTGAGTAGCAATAGTACTTTGAACCCAGGAAGATCATTAAATCCCTAACGCAGACTAAAGGTACCTATAACTACTCCAATCGCACATAAGAAGAGATTCCACGGGGCAGTTCAGTTCCCCGATACCCAGAGACTGTTTGCCATGAAAAGTACCAAGTCCATGCATGCTGTATTCACTGCTCAGGAGGCTTATGTTGGCAACTATGCCTGAGCAGAAGTCTCCTTTGGCTTGCCCAGAGGCTGGGTTGCCAAAACTCAAGAAGCACCAGACTAGTTATGGACAGAGATGTTCCACATCTATGGATGGGTGCCTTGCGCTGGACAGATTAAGAGTAGTTTAGATATTGAGAGAAGAGATGTGCTCCCTTTGTACTAACCCAAGTGAGAGAGTTGAATGTTTACCCTACAGTGCACTGTCCCATCCAGTCACCAACATGCAGCTGTGCTATCCCAGCAGTGCTGTAACATAACATGGGAAAAAAGTAATCCTACCATGTCGCTATTACCTTTAGGCATATTACCTTTGGGAGGGCAGCGGGGGTGTTTGCCATCCTTACCAGGCCACTCCACACTCAGTGAGCCAAATACACGGAAGGTGTTGATCAGTCCCGCTACACAAAGAAAAAGAGAAAGAAAGAAACTGAGCCAGCAGGAACCTTCGCCATGTTCCCCTACAGCCCAGTGCTGCATGATCAACCCACCCTAAACAAGGCCAACTGAGTGGAGCCATGTCTCAGCCAAGGCTGCTGGGTCAGGGTCCCTGCAACAAGCAGCTAGTTTAAAGCAAGTACTTCAGTAAGTATATTGGCCATTCTACAGCTTTCAGCAGTGCTGGTCGTACACAGGAGTTTTCAGCATGTTTGAGCAAGTTAATGCATCAAAGACTCACTATTTAAAGGAGTGTTGACTTAACCCAGTGTCTTGCTGTGCTTTTGACTGCTTTTGCAGGGGCATCCAAGGGCATTTCCCTCTGACCCTCTCCTACTCCAACCCCTTTGGAGGTCCAGTTATTGCAAGTTACCAAGCCACGTACTGAACCTGGTATTCAGCTGATCCCTACCCCTTTTGCTTAGATGCAAGCAGATGCTTGAGCACCCACAAACTATTACACCACTTCTGCAAAACTTGCAGTGCCACCTACAATGTGACAGGTGGGAAAACCTCTCTCCTGGGGATCAGAGTTTAACAGCAGCCTCCAAACTGGATCCTGGTGAAGGATCCTTCTGCCCATGTGCTTGAGGGGCTGCAGGCCACTCACCTTCTGTAATATCCCATGGGACTCCTCCTAAAAACACTTTGCAGGAGTAGATTGGGTTCTTGTAGTTCCGGGGAGGAAGCTGCCCACTCCAGGTACACGTTGCCTCATTCACAGCTTAAAAAGCCAGAGGCAAAAGGAAAAAAAAAAAAGGAGTGTGAGAGCAGAGTCATTCCCAATAATGAAGTTTCCACCTCATCCCAACTGGCCTGGTCTCCAAGCAGGCTGCCATGCCCCATCACACCCAGTTCTCAACACAAGCCCCTTTTTCCACCAGCACTAGGCTGGCAAGTCCCTGTACCTGCAAGCAGCTCAGGACAAAGAGCCATACTCCCACCTTCCCAACACTATCCACCTGTGTAAGAGTGCTCTCCTCCCAGCTCACAAGAGGGGGATGGGGTCCAAGGTACACCATGGAGGTCCAGTCATCTGACACCAACATGACCCAAGCCTCCATTTACCTGCTGCTTGCCTATGAAGCCTGGCTTCCCTTTCAATACTGAATGGGTCCTCTGGTGAATCCAGCAGATCCCAGGAAGGCCACACAGAAGCCCCAGGCCATCTCTTGGATGCACTGGCTGGGGAAGAAGTTACTGCAGCCAGTGCAGCTTGATCTTGATCCAGTCGTGATCCAACACCCATCTTTAAGGGGTCCCTTGACACACCGCTGAGGGGTAGAAAGGGCAGAGGCGGGGAGATCCGGAGGCTTGACTGCAAAGAAAAAAGCACTCTGCAACCCCCATGGTAAGTGGTGGGTGTTCCAGATTTGAGGTTAGACCAAAGCAGCCTGTAGTCCTGCTACTAGAGAAGTTTAAAAAAAAAAAAAAAAAAAAAAAAAA
>NW_017728996.1:52851166-52854597 GCF_001723915.1 Gavialis gangeticus | reverse complement strand
AAAAAAAAAAAAAATCACTGCTATGCAGCCTAGAGAGACTGGATCCTTGTGAAGTTATACAGTTACAGAGAAAGGATCTTGTAGTCAAACTGCTTGTCCAGGACTTGAGATCTGGTTCATCTGCAGCAGAACCAGGAAAAATTTGCTGTATTCGATCTTGGGCAAGTTTTTAAATCTACAACAATTCTCCAACTTGAAGTGGGAGGAGAGGGAATTCATTTGCTGCTCCATCCAAATTTATTTAAAATTTATTTTCTTCTTTTCCCAGATGCTGAGCTGGGAAAAGTGTCTTGCTGCAAACATACCGCAGCAGGGAGCCCCAATGCCAGCAAGGGCCTCTCAGCACAACTGAACCACAACGGGGGAAGTGGAAGGGGATTTGAGCCTGGATGAGGACTGCACCTTGCAGCTGAACGCAAGAGCGGCAAAGCAGAGGGCAGCCAGGCTGCCAGGACATGAACTGGCTGCTACTTAGCCATTCCCCTGGAAGCTCACCAGCATGAGACTCTATAGAGTTGTTCACCATGCAGCACGTAAGCCTACACTGCAGTAGGATTCCCCTCTGGCAGCATATCTAGTTGTTAACTTCCTGTTGTCATCTCAACAGGCAGGTCTCCAGATAGCAGAACAACTGCTGACTTAAACACAGCAATCCTTTAAAGATAACTCCAGTTAACAGGCTTCTCCCCTGGGTAAGCACCCACCAGCAGGTTGATGGCTGAGTAGGACTGACATGGCCAATATGCTGCCCATCCTTTCTGAAGGGATAGAAGCAAGCTAACAGTCACTGGGAAGCAAAACCCAAGATACTCCAGAACTAGCCAACCACAGGCATGGCCCAGGTCCCTGCACACACAGGATTCATCACTTCCCAATGGAAGGGTAGTCTGCAGGATGACACTTGTGTGGAGAGGCAGGCTGTGGACTAGACAATGAGCCATAGGAAGTCAAGATGGCAGGAGGGGCCAGAGTAGTGCCAGAGTTGGACTGACTTCCCCATTCCTATCTGGGTCATGGCAGAGCCCAGACATGTATGGCTGCCACTTCAAGCTTGAGACTCCTATCTAGATCTCTCCCCTCCCCTGAGGGAAGAAAACTTAATGGGGAGGAGGAAGGGGAAGAAAGCCAGTCACATCTCACCAGTAATGGAAGCCATCCTGTGATCTACAAGGACACCCAAGTATATAAGGTGGGAAAAGGGCCTTTTCCAAGCTTTCCTCCAGTACGTAAGGTTGGGTTCTGGGGAGAAGGTGTCAGCACAGGGAAAACATATGGCACCTAAAGAGCTCATTCTAGCTCATCCTGTTCAGGGAGTTGATTCTTAAGGGGAAGAGAATTAGGATAGCCCTCACTCCCTAGAGCCATTCCTCTACTGGTACCCTACATAGCTGCTTTCAAGAGGAAGGGCTAGTGAGTTTAGAGAACTCTTTGGAAAATTAAAAGGCACTCTGCTGAACAAAGCCTGACCCATCTACAGAAGCTAGTTTGGCTGCTTCTGTCATTCAGGAACCTTCCCCCATTGTGGTTTAGCTATAAGCAATGAATCATCTTTACAGAACTCTGCAGCAGATTGGGTTAACCAAGAAGACTAAGCGTGCATCCCAGGCATATTTGGGGATGCCTTAAAAAAAGTCACCAAGCTTGTCTCCCAGAAAGCCAGGCATTTTTGCCTTCTAATAGACCAGAACCTGTAAAAACTTGACTAATCATGGGAGCATGGGACTGGAAACACTTCTGTGGTCACTTAAAAGCAGGGGCCTGAAACCACTCAAGCAGCCAAATCAAGTCTTGTTCATGAACCTTGAGATCCAGCTTGAGAAACACCACCACCCCCCAGATACTGGCCACCATTTTACCAGGAGGCTACTCCATAGTCTCATTCAATTTGAGAGAGACAGAGGCCTTCTACTTTCCAGCTTATTGCTTATTCATGGCCAATTTATACCCATTTGTTCTTATGCCAACACTGTTCTTTAGTTTAAAAGTGTTCTTCCTGACAGCCAATCTGAACTGCAGAGCTATGCTGCACATGGCTCCAAGCCAAGTTAGTAAATTAAAGAACATGTGTCTGTGACCATCAGTTCATCACCTGAAATATTCAGGCCCTACATATTTTGTGGAAGAGCAGTTAGCTTCAAGAAACACAGGATGCCCCTGGAAGCCACGCTTTTTGTGCTCTGCTTTCTCCCCAATTTGCTTGCCTCAATAAGCTCATTGCTATAAGCCAGTAGTGTGGCACCAAGAGACAAGGGAAGGAAAAAAAAGGCATCACTTGGAACAGTGGCAGAGGCAAAGCTGAAAGAGAAAGAATCTTGCTTATAAACCCTGGTATTCTGTCTGGTGTGAAAATAGCCTTTCCATGTTATTTAAATGCTGAAGACCTGGAGTGGCAGCAGGCGAGCATCAGGAATTTCTATATCTAGCTTACACAATGTGAGAAGCCACTGAGTTTAAAAGGCAAACTTCTAGTTGTGCTTGTTAGAAGTCCCATGGGTCCCCTCCTCTACACTGGCCTTTTTCTAGGGAGTGTTCCCCATTCTTGTTTAGCACCTGTGAAGATCAAAGGAACTCTGCTGAGCCTTTAAATCAGTAGCAACAGTAGCATTAAGAAGGGCACTCTGGAGCCAAGCACTCGGATAGGGGTCATCTAACCCAGCTCACAGCAGACATGGTGCTTGCTTTCATGGTTGGGTTGGCACAAGATGCTACTTGAATGTTCTCCTCCTAACCTGACTGTAGGTTACACGAGCTCAAGCTAGCTAATCTAGCTCCAGAAGAACTGTTGAAGGAAAAAAAAGTGTGTGGGGAGGGGAACATTTGAGAAGTTACGTACTAAGAAATACTTACAATTAGGTCTGAGAGATGGTCAGACCCCGAGCTGAATCCGCTGGTATCAGAGTCAGAGGGGCTGCTGGAGCGTGAATCTAGGAGAGAGCGACTGTCCAGGCGGGAGCTCCTTGGGGTCTGTGTGGGAAACTTCTCCGTCAGGTCAGAACCAATTGGATCCAAAGGCAGGAAGCCGAGCGGTGGCTTCCCCAGAACATTTCCCAGAGGGTTACTAAGCATGCTGAGAACTAGGACAAAAAAAAAAAAAAAAATCAGCCCAGTTAATACTACAGGATAAGGATAAGGTTCCTCTTCCCCTAGCTTCTTCTATAGCAGTCTCAAAACTTGAGCTTTGGAAATAAAATGAAAGACTGCGGGACCTAAACCTGTTCAGCTTTCACAAGAGAAGGCTGAGGGGGGACCTGGTGACTGTCTATAAACTCACTGGGGGGGGGACCAGAAGGGTTTGGGGGAGACACTGTTTCCCCTAGCGCCCCCTGGCATGACAAGGAACAATGGACACAGATTATTGGAGAGTAGGTTTAGATTAGACATCCGCAAGAACTACTTCACAGTTAGGGTGGCTAAGAGCTGGAACCAACTTC
>NW_017728996.1:52847877-52851087 GCF_001723915.1 Gavialis gangeticus | reverse complement strand
GGACTTGAAGATCTACAAAGTCCCTTCCAACCCGACTTCTATGAATCTATGAAAGCTGCGGGATGCTCAGTCTGATCAAAAAGTGGTGCCAGCAAAGTCAAATATCTCCAGTATGCTTTGGCAGGGCAATGCTGGGAAGACAGAAGTTGCTGCTCTGCTTCAGAATACTGCTGCAACCAAGTTTCTTAACAGTGTTTCTGCAGCCAGCTGCACCAGCTTGGTACATCAGACCAAAAGTGCAAGCTTTGTCTGGCTGGCCTCCCAGATTTCCCCCTTGAATCTAGAGGTAAAACCTGCTTTTGTAGCCAGGTGGGCTCCCCTTGTCTGGTTACAAAATAGAATGGACAAGGACCCTTGCCAAATGAGCTGATGCCTCTGAACTTGCCACATAGTTCAGCTTCCTGCATCCCATCATACCTGGTGCATGGCACTAGCAGCTAATGGGAAAATGCCCTCCACAATGACCGACTGCACATGCCCAGGAAGAGAGAGGGAGGCCTTAAGGGTAGATACTAAGGCACTGTTAGACTGGCTCAAGAACAGAGTAAAATTGGCTGTCTGCCAACCTGTATGGAGGCTAAAGGTGCAGTGATGCATCAGTCCAATAATCGGATTGGCAGAGAGAAAGAAAATTGTCTGTATTGGAAACTGGCTTGATATGGCCAATAAATGCCCATGTGTGCACGCAGCCGCAGTGCATGGAGGTGGCAAGGAGTACAGCCTGGCAGCATGGAGAGCTGCGAGCAGCAGGTCAGTCTGTTGCGGTAGAAGGGGAGGGTGGAGGGCAGATCAAGGCCCCCCTGCAGTGAGGGAAGGAGTGGGGCTGGGGCAAGTGCTTCCCAGCTGGGGTGGGATGAGGGGGTGGCTTATCTGGGTGCTACTGATCTGGGAAGGTGTGTGCCCCTGGATCTGCACAGGGTGGGGTGGGCCGAGGCTATGGCAAATTTTGGTGGCTGCAGTACTCCCCCCACCCCCCAGTGCAGCAGGGCCCAACACCTGGTGGGAAGAGCTCCACACAGCAGCAGCTACTCCATCCCACACAGATGCAGGGGCACACTCCCTTCCCCTCCCACGGTATGCACAACAAGAGCCACCCCCCTGGACAAGCTGCTTACGGGTCTGTCCCACACCCTGACCTGGTTAGGCAGCACCCCCAGCCCCAATCCCTCCCTCACTGCAGGGGCCTTGATCTGCCCCCTACCCCCACAACAGACCTACCAGCCGGACACTGCTCTTCAAGCTGCAGGGCTGCATATCGGAAACTGGATTAGTATCAGCTGGTATGCCTCCTTAAAAACTGGGTATTGGTACTGGCCCCAAAAATCTATCAGTGCACTCCTAAAGGAGACCAGTTCCCCAGATGCTGATCACATCTGCCCCAACTAGCACACACAAGTACTAGTAAGTATTCACCATACTGCATGCTGGCTGCCAGTTCCTCAGCTGTAAGGGAAGCACCAAAAACCTCTGGAGATGGATAAGCAGAGGCAAGCCACAATTTCCCTTACCCGTGTGCACACTCAGTTACTTCTCCCAAACCGAAACTGCTTAAGGGTGATGAAGTGTTCCTTACCACTCCCTCAATGAGTCAGAGCATACCATTTCAGCCTCACCTCAGCAAAGTCTCAGACTTCAGTCATCCAGCCTGTTATAATGAACCATCCCTTAAACCAATGATTCTTAACAAGGGTGCTAGACACCCTGGGGTGCTAGACACCCTGGGGTGCTGCAAGGTGTGAGGCAGTAAGTAGATAAATGTAGGATCAGGCTGGTCCCTGCCTGAATGATCTCCTCCCTCCTTCCTATCCAGCAACTCTGCAAGGAAGTAAGCACTGTAATATATAAATTCATTTTTGAAATTGGGTGACAACTCAGTTATGGGACAGGGGCTCAAGAGCAGTGAGACGGGCCTCAAGTCCAAAAAGGTTGAGCGCCAGTGCTTTAGACAAAAGTCACATGCTCAAGTAATACAGGACCCCATATGTGGACATGAGGGACAGGATATCCCAGGCTAAGGCGGTAGACTCCATGGGACTTCCTGAACCAGCATACAAGTGGCAGGGACCAAGGCCATAACTGAGTGATGCAGAGACCACAGCCGTTGATGGGCTGAAGGTCTCTCTTTGCATAGGTTTAGGTAAAGCCCTGTGGCACAGACAGGGCATTTTGGAGGGAGCTTATAGCTATGCTAGGGTCTGCAATGGCTTTACAACAGGCATTAGCTTCCAGAAAAGTGTTTTTGGATGCTCCTAGTTATCTGTGGTCCTCACTACACACCCATCTTGTATCTTATTAAGGTTTAACACTTTAGCCAACAGGCTTTACAATCCCAGTGAATAGGAAAGTAGATGCTGAATCCAGAACATGTTTGGGGATGCAGTCTTTAAAAAGTCTTAGAGAAAAGAAAGCTGGGGATGTTCCTTTCAGGAGCAGGGAATAGATTATGCTCATCTCCATTTAGCAAATACACAGTTTGGCGGGGGGGCGGCAAGAGCTAGCAGCAGCAGATTTGAGGCATAGGATTAAGTGAGTTATGGCTGTTTAGCAGCAGGCGCATACAATTTGTTTCTTTATGTTCCAGTTTCTTATTCCCACCCACTCCAAGCTGCTGAGAGAACTGGGCTGCACAACTCCTGGTGTCACCAATAAGGACATAAAAAACAGGTCTGGTGTAGCACCTGCCTGTGATGCCCTAGTGCTACCTACTAGTACAGGGACAGACCAAACAAACTCTGGTTTCAGCACTTCAGGAGCTTGCTATGTGCCTAGTGCTAGGTTAGACATCACTATGCCACATGCTCCTTTTAAAATACAAGAGGGATTACATTTTGCAGTTCAGCTTTAAATTCCCCTGCAACTTCCAAGAACAATTAGATCTACCCACACAAGGGAACTGTGCACACAAGGATTTTCCTAACCATTTCCCTCAGCAGTACACACCAGCTCAGCCCATCTAGCAACATCAACTGTACACACCTTTGCACAGACAGTGTGGAGGAAGCCACAGTCCAACCAGATTAGATGATAGGATTAAGGCCTGCAGGCAGCCTAGTCTGTCTAGCTCTGACTGCTGCTACCACCGCTGGTGGAGCTGAACTGGTGACAATGGGAAGCTGCAGCGTGACACCTGGACAGACCAGCTTCAGGGCAGGAAGGAGAGGGAGGAGAAGCCTGGGCAGCACTATGCAAAGCCCCCAGAGATCTGGTGGA
>NW_017728996.1:52834907-52842877 GCF_001723915.1 Gavialis gangeticus | reverse complement strand
TGAAGGGGCAGGAAGGAGAGGGAGGAGAAGCCTGGGCAGCACTATGCAAAGCCCCCAGAGATCTGGTGGACAGAATGTCTCCCAACCCATGCAAAACTACAGCAGGCTTGTTTGTGGGCTTTCAAAACATGCCACGTGGCTTCAAAGAAGGCAGACAGCAAGCATATTGTTAGAGCTAGACAGCTGAATTTGTTAAACAGTCTCAAAAAAATCTGATTAGTCACTAAATGTTACAAGCTCTGAAGCACAGCCAGCTGATCCCACAGGCTAAGCCACACCAGGAAGAATGCTTAAGTGTCAACCTCTCCTCCACCCCTGGACATGACACTTTGTAAGTGTGGAGACTGGGCAGCTGATAGTGACAAATCCCCTGGCCTGCCTTGCCCCTAGCGCATAGTACAACAGTGTACCTTCCCTTGGGGAAGGAGCCATCTTTGGTACTGGAGGACCGAAGTCTAACTCTGATCAGAGATTTGCAGCTACTGTGTTAACTGGAAGCCTGGCACAGCAACAGATATGCAAGGGAACGGGAGGTGGATTGCTTTGCCTTGTTTCACTGGACTGCTCAGTTCCTTCAGCAGCTTTGTGCAGAGCCTGTCCACAGTCACTCCCCAGTCAGACGCCCACTCCTTGTTAACCCGTTGGTGAACGTGGGTATATCTAAATCCAACAACATTTTCCAGCTGGGCTGCCATCACCACTCGTTGAAGCCAGGGCTGAGTTTAAGTGGAAGGCTATGGAGTTACAAGCTCCCAGTCTCAAATGGGGACTCAGTCTTACAGGTGCTGACTATACTAGGCACAGGTCCACTGAGACCAGAGGGACTAAAAACCTGTTTGGGTCAGTGTCCAGGATCTGGTTCTAAACAGTTACATTAAGTGCATCAAGATACTAGAGTGCCTCTGGACAGTCTTCCTGCTCACATATCAGAGGTACTCATGGAGGGAGCAGCTCTGTAGGCTACATCAAATCCAACTAGCTCCACACCACAAGCATGGGACACCCACACTTCGAATCACAGCCTGGACAAGGTGCAAAGGGCCTCAAATGAAGTTATAAAGTCATGCCTGGCTAAAACCCCGCTGAATTCTGTATCGAGAACCCTTAAGCAACTAAACCCGGGATTTGGAGCTTGGAGCAATCCCGCAACAAAAGCTCTCTGGCGTTACACTACAAGCATCCCAAGCACCAGAGGCTCTGGCAGCAGGTCACAGGTCTGTCCCCATGGGAAGGGACTGCACTTGGGCAGACGCTGTTTGTTTTAAACTAGAAATCAAATGCAATAAACTTGGGCCCTGGAGAGCTACGCTATTTGATATCAAAATGAGCCAGCACAGGACTGAAGAGATGGCTACTTGTTTTCCCAGAAGCATTTGCAGATGGACCATCCACCTCCTTAGGCAGAGAAATGGCACATGCTTGGGTAGAAAGACTGGTCTGTCTACCACACTCCCCTCAGCTGGAAGGGAGACATGGAAGCCACCAGACACTTAACTCTAGCATTCAGTAACCACACCTCAGGCTTACAAGCCAACTCCTCCGTTTGTATCTATTGGAGAATCTTCAGAGACTAACTTAGGAAATGCCAACAACTAACGTGCAAAAATCAGATCAGATTGCTCAAGTGCTCATAGGCACATGACACCCAAAGTGTAGTCCGTCTACACTCCCAGCTTGAGAGCAGCAGACCACCTTGTTCAGCTTTGCGCTGTCTGGACAGCATGCAATGGTTTCCACAGGAGTGAAGAACCACTACCCAGAACTCCCCCAAAAGGATCAGTCTCCTTTCATCACAGGAGATGCAAGAACCACCTTAGTGTCCTTTTAACATTGTATGTTAACAAAGTTTAGACCAAGTCTGGCTGCTTGCCAGACTCCCTCCTGTTTGAAGTTTGCAAGGAAAAAAAAAAAGTGGACAAGTAACCTTGGAGCACCCTCTGTAAGGTGCTTCCACAGGCAACATCTAGCTTGTGTGAAAATCCAGACTGACATCCTGGAAAAAGCTAACACTGAAGATCAAAGAATGCGATTGAGCTAGTTGAGAGCAGAGCCAGTTCACATTGGCAAGAACAAAAATCCCTATGAATGTTTAAGAAATCTTGGAAGGGAAGAGGTGCATGTCCGATTCATCCCTAACTGAACAGTCAAGGTAGCGAGAACTCCCCAGTAATTAAGAGTCTGGGAGCTGAATAGTTGAGGTAAGAGCCAATTGCACACTTCTAGAACACTTTCCAGGTCTTCTCTCAAAGCAGAAAAGAGAGAAGCCAGTTTTCCTTTGCAGAGAAGACAGCAGTCAACTTTTAATACCTTGGTTTTAACCACTGAGCCACTGCTGCATTTTTACAGTGACAGTAGTTGCAGTTAAGAGTGCTCCATCTCCCTGTGCAAGCCAGGGCAGAAGGCCAAGAGGTTGAGAAGGTTTATGGATCAGCCTGTCGCAACTAGTGCTACTTCCTTCCAGAACATGCGCATGCAGCAGCCTGCTCCCCACAGCATGGTAATACCAGTCCAGGCCCTCCAAGCTATGCCTTTACTGGAAAGTCAGCAAGGTGGGAGCATAGCGTCCATCTCTCAGGAGCCATGCTTCTGAGTGCTTGAGAAAGTACAGGCAGTCCTCAGACCTGCAACACAATTAATTCCTGAAAACTGGGTCTTAAGTCAAAATGTTGCAACTCGGAACAGATTTTCCCCATAGGAAACAATGTTATAAATGGGGGATTGGTTCCTGAATCAAGGCCCGATACCGTTTTCCAAGTACAACCCAGAATTTTGTACTCGATCAATTACAGATGAATAATACAGCTACATTATGATTTCTATTTACAATATAAATACATTATCGATTTGGAAGGACTTCTTTGAGGTGACTTTGCTGGATGTTTGAAGGGCTCTTGGTTGGATTCTTCTTGGGAATCTTGGCTACAGGTTATTATGGAGTCTTGTCTGCTTTCTTAAAGAAGTGTCCAAGGAAGTTTGGGCATGGCATCAGGTCAGATCAAGCATCGTAACATCAAAACTGGCATCAGAAAGTTGAAACAAGGTGTTAAGTTGCAAATGTTGCAAGTGCAAAACGTTGTAAGTCAAGGACTGCCTGTACTCCATAACCAGCCACATACAGCTTTGCTAGTAGAGACTGCATCCTCAAAAAGGAAGAAATGCTGCTAAAGGGTAGCTACAGACTAAGCTGGAGGCAAGTTTATATGCCGTGGCTTCAGCTACTGCAGTCCTCCTAGTGCTGTTCACAGGAAGAGCCGATTTGTACCAGGCCTCAAGTAGATAAACTACTCTTTGTGGTTGGGAAACTGTCTCCTGCCTGTCCTAGTAAAAGCTAGCTGCCAAGGTTTGAAATTTCTACTGACCACCTTAGAACCACTTTCCTATTACGTGCCTCATTTAGGTTTGCAACAGGAGATTTTCAGTGTTTGCTTGGCACATATAGATGCACCAAGGGAGAGAAGAGGATCTGTCGTGCTGACACTCCGCAGCAAGTTGAAGATCCTCATTTTGTCTAACCTATGCATTTTAGAAAGCCTGCTTAACGAACAAGTGCACAATCAAAAGGAAGAGCTGTGGGTAGCCTCAGAGCTTACTCCAAAATCCTTTCCATACTGGTAACTACATAAGCTACCTTAGCTCTGAATTCAGAAAAATATAGAATTTAACTTCCAAGAACTGAAACTTGTTTCTATTTTCTCAAGAAGGACTCTGGAAAGTTTGAAAAGGAATCTTCCCAGCAATTTCTCATTTCATTTAAATTTACAGAAATATGGGAAAAACAAGTTCCTCCATAACCAAGTTGTGCTGAGTATGGTACTTTTTACAGACTTCATGACAACCTCTCCTGAAAAGCCTATAACCATGATTGTTTTTGTTGAGTAACTGATGACAGTAATTAGCAAGTTTCTTCCTTGTATAGTAAAAGTTGTGTTCTGGAGAGCCAGGAAAACTCTGTTTATGGTTCCCCTCCATTCCTCTTACCTCTGTTCACAATCAATTAGAGACCACTGTAAGAGTATCCACCATGAAGATAGTTTAGTAAGCATGGCATGCCCCATGACTAACACCACAATGTCTTCTTGGAAATTTCAAGGCACATGAAGCTCAAAATGAAGCTTCTCAACGCAGGCCTCTGAGCCTGCCGGACAGCAGGTACAAAACCTCAGAGTACCCAAGTGAGGCAAGTAGGCCCTGCCAGATCACCTGCACAACCACATTTAAAAAGGCAGGCCCTGAAGGCATCTTTTATCCTTCCTGAAAAGCTTCCTTCAAATGCAAGGAATCCATGGGAATTGTACTCGGGGTCAGTGAAAGCCTGACATTCAAGTCATCAGTGTTTAATGGCCATCTACCAGCAACTACATTAGGTGACTAGAACATCTTTTTACATCTGTTAGATTAGTGGAGGCCAACCTTTCTGGCAAGCATGTGAAAAGATAATCCCTGCCTGCTCCTTGAGGGCCACTCTGCTTCCCTTTCCAATCCACTACTCTGCTCCCTCCTCCACACCCAATCTGTTGCTCTGCTCTCCCTGCTCGCAGGCAGATCTGCAGCATGCCCACAGGTTGGCCACCTCCATGTTAGAGGGATACTAGGATTTGTCACCTACTAGGCAGAACACAGAGACAGAAAGCCCAGAAGATTGTCACAGC
Source organism: Gavialis gangeticus (assembly GCF_001723915.1). NCBI lineage: Eukaryota > Metazoa > Chordata > Crocodylia > Gavialidae > Gavialis > Gavialis gangeticus. The sequence goes on along the minus strand of NW_017728996.1, from coordinate 52,838,228 downwards.
TGGGTGGGAAGGTGAGACCAAGACAGGCAGCCCCAAAGTGTACAATGCCCGACAGAATCCTGGTCACCTCAGCAAGGCAAACTGGCTGCAGCACTTTTCAATAATTAGAAGTGGAAAGGCTCTGAAGATGCCTAGTTCCTATAAAGAAGTGAAGAGGACTTCTCCAGCCTCAGGTGTCCCAAGTGCATTAAAAGAACGAGATGCACCATATGCAACTGGATAGGAAATGAGCTCAAGTTCCCCTGCTGCAGTGAAACTCTACTCACAGAGCTGGCCAGACTGTATTTGTTATTCAGTTGTACAGACATGGGCACAGTATGATATTACCCAATATGAAGATAAGCTAAATTAGAAGGGAGATGGTACAGGATCAGCCTATGAGCAGAGGGGGACAGAAGAGATAACATATGGGAAGACACAGCATTGCTGTAAGGCATGGAAACTAGGCAATCATGTAGTTTTAGAAGTATGTCACTGCTTCCCTAGAATTGCACTACGTGTGCCCAGGCCCATGCCAGAACTGCAGTACAGGAAGCAAGATCCATCTGTCTTCTGGGGAAAGGCAGAGAAGGATGGGAATAGCGACAGTGCTTTGGAGACTGAACACAATGCAGCTTGTCAGCCAGGGATGCTCAGAACAACAGTTACTCCAGCCCCACAGAAAAGGAGTCTCAGCAGTTTCCATACCACTCAGCCAAGTTCTTCACTTCTGGGCTGGGAGCAGTCCGACTTAAGTCGGCCAGAAGGAGCAATTCCTGGAATAAACAAGATCTTTACAGCACAGGGAGAGGAAAGCATCTGCAGGACAAATGGTGTCTAAACCAGGCCACAATTCCAGCCTGGAAGCCCCAGATTAGCCTTCATTAGGGTCTGGTCCACAGAAGAGTCAGCTGCAGAGAGAGAGCTGCCTGACAGCCTAGCACATGAAAGCACTAGGTCACCAACACTGTTGCACTCCTTTCCACTGGGACACCACTGAGGCTCCATATTAGGTTTATACAAAGCACCATTAAAAGCTGAAGTCTGAAGCTGACAGCTTCTGAAGTCACAAAACACCCCACCTACCTACAGGCAACCCAAAGCTACTTTCTTCCCCTTCTGGGAAAAAAAAAAAAAAAAAAAAAAGTCAGTGAGAAGCGTTTCCAGGTAGTAAAACATTTAAATATTATGTAAAATTCTTTGGTGAGCATTCCCTTCACTTCAAGCATCTAGGGTTTTAGACTACAAGTCCCAACAAAGGGGGTTATTTTGTTTGGGGCAGGGGACAGGGGCAATAAGCTAGGCATGCTGTGCACGTTCAGCAATGAAAAAGTTAATTTGGATCCAAGTTCTTTGCCAAGAGGAAAGATGCCCTCAGTGGGTGCAAGCCCTGAAACCCAGCACTTGTTTTAGCAAATAAAAGAGAACCACCACCTTGAGGGTATTTCTTTTAAAAAATAGAGATCAGCCAAAAATGTGGGCCAGATAGCTAACCAGAGCAACCATTACCTAAGAAATACAGCAAGAGTCTGAACTCCAGAGTTTGGCTCTTAGTTCTGCCATCAGTTCAAACCTTAGACATTTGCTTCCCCCATCATTCCAGATCCCACTGACAAGTGAGGACTGCAATCCTGTCTGAGATGTTAAGAGGCTTCACTCAGGAGTGCCACAGTTAAGTGCCTACACAAAAAAGGAGTTGAGGGAGTGGCAGGCAGGCCAGAGAGCTTGGATCTAGGCAGACAGATTAAACTAGATGCTGTGGACTGGGGAGTGGAGAATAGTCCAGCTTCAAGAGCCAGAATGGAAAGATGGTAGAATATATTCCGGTGGTGGTTGGGTCATTTTTGACTTGGAGGGATGTGGGCAGTGGGGTCTCCCAGGGCTTGGTCCTCAGGCCCATACTGTTCGACATCTTCATCAGCGACTTGGACGAGGAGGTAAAAAGCACCCTGTTCAAATTTGCTGATGACACTAAGATGTGGGGGGATGTGGGTACACTAGAAGGAAGGAATAGGCTGCAACTGGACCTAGACAGTTTACAGGGGTGGGCAGATGAGAATAGGATGGGTTTCAACACGGACAAGTGCAAGGTGCTGCACCTGGGGAGGAAGAACCAGCACCATATCTATAGGCTGGGGAACTCCCTTCTCGTCAGTGCAGAGGCAGAAAAGGATCTTGGAGTCATCATTGATGCCAAGATGAACATGGGCCACAGTGTGGGGTTGCAGTCAGGAAGGTCAACCGCACCTTGTCATGCATCCACAGATGCATCTCGAGCAGGTCCAAGGAGGTGATCCTCCCCCTCTATGCGGCACTGGTCAGGCCGCAGCTGGAGTACTGCGTCCAGTTCTAGGCGCCGCACTTCAAGAGGGACGTGGGCAACATGGAGAGGGTCCAGAGGAGGCCACTCGCATGATCAGGGGGCAGCAGGGCAGGCCCTACGAGGAGAGGCGACAAAACCTGAACCTGTTCAGCCTCCAAAAGCAAAGGCTGAGGGGGGAATCTAGTGGCCTGTTACAAACTAGTCAGAGGGGACCAGCAGGCATTGGGGGAGTCCCTGTTCCCCCGAGCACTACCAGGAGTGACTAGCAATAACGGTCGCAAGCTGGCAGAGGGGAGATTCAGGCTAGACATCAGGAGGCACGACTTCACTGTCAGGGCAGCTCAGATCTGGAACCAACTTCCAAGCGAAGTAGTGCTGGCTCCTACTCATCGTTTGACCCCAGTACTCTTTCCTGTCATGGCAGGGGTCAGACTTGATCTGCTCATGTACCTTCTGACCCTACCAACTATGAAACTGTATTAAGTCTTCCAGAAGCCTACATGCACACGTGTGCAAGGGGGTGGGGGAAATAGGGATGGGAAAATAAGAGGCAGGCTCATCTTTAGAGTTGAGTGCATGGAGCTGCAGCTGGGTATGCCACTGTTGGTGCAGAGCAATTTCAGCAAAAGACTTAAAGCAGAACCCATCAGGTCAAGTTTGGCAGAGCATCTTCAGCTTTCCAAGTCCAAACATTTCTGTATTTAAGTGTCGATTAAAAAACTTCTCCTTCACATGTACCTGCTGCAATGTTTAAGGGTAAAAACTCTGCAGCTTGTGTTAGTTTATGCAAGAAGGGTAGAACAGACTTTTTCCCTGTCCAACTAGATTATAGCCTGCAGAACTGCCAGGATATTTATGAAAACCCCTTCAGATTTAAAAGGTTCTTCAGTAAGGCAAGAAGTCCAAGAATACACAAAGGCGCTTGAACATGCTCCTTTAACCAAGATGACAGATGCTACAGTAAGACCAAAAGCAACTTAATGCATCAAAAAAAGAAGAAAAAAAAAAAAAAAAAAAAA
>NW_017728996.1:52825717-52829907 GCF_001723915.1 Gavialis gangeticus | reverse complement strand
TTAATTCTAAATGCAAACAGGCACAGCACAGGCTTTTAAGATGCTGCCAGGTCTGAAGTCTGCAATTGATTTGAACCTGGCATCAAAACCTTGATAAAATAATTCCAACGGCACTGGAAAAAAAATAAGAAAGGAGAAGAGACTGCTCAGAGCTAAGTGTCCAGCCTTGCCAGCAGTCTGATATCTACTCCCTCCCATTCAGAGGACATTTCAACCCAGGAATCGGATGCCGACAGCAAGTGCTAAACAGCCGACCTCCACACTCCCAATCTCGCCTGCTGCATGCTCAGAAATGCCCCATCTTCTGCCCCCTCCTCTCCTCTTGGCGGGTTTGTGTGCGTGCATGAGTGGACTGTTTCTGGCAGGAAGGGCACAAGACGGAAGCTGGACATTCCTCTGGGGCCCTCTCTCCAAAACAGCCGATTACTGGCAGCCTTGAGAGCAGCCTCTCAGGCTGGCAGCAGCACAGACATCACCCGTGATTCAGCTGTTTTGCTGGTGGCTTAAGGGCCCAACCACACAGTCACACAGTGGAGCCTGGGGGCTCTGTTACAAAGCAATATGTACAGGGCAGACTAGATGATGCTGTGTTCTTGGCAGCTCCCGTAGCCTAGCTAAAGCCTTACTAGTCCTGCAGATGGGACCCCCACTTGCCATGGGAAAGCCTTTTATATGATCCTCATTGTTCTTAGCTGACAGCCCCTGCCCACTCGCAGGGGGATCTCGAAATAATAATAAAAACAAGAAACAAATAAAAAAAATTGGCACAGCAGAGGACCACAAACACTGTGTACCCCCTCACTGCCTCTGCAGGAAGGCTCAGAATATGCACCGCTGCCCCCTTAAAACAGCACTGCCCAGAACCGGGAACAGGAAAGGACAGGGTAGGGGGCAGCAGGGATCACCAATTCTACATCCCTCTGAAATCAGGCCCTAGACATCTTAAACCTTCAGCAGCTTCCCTCTTCTGTAAAGCCACTAGTTAGCCCCTTTGCTACAGTGTAATGGCCAAGGATGTTTTCTGGTCCCATCTGACTCAGGGCAGACCTGCGTACAGGCTGCAAGGGGGAACCAGCCACAGATGCCAGCAACCCGATGAGCACAGCAGTCACAGTGGTTCTAGCTGGCAGCATATACGGCCTCTACCCCACCACAGCCAGCACTGGGCCATTCTGCAGTATCACGCTTCGCAGTCCACTTGTCATCTACACGTGAGCTGTAAGCTGCTGGGCAGGTGCAATGCAGCACACGCTGATACCAAGGTGGAGACAAGGGCTGCTGTAGCAGCCAATATTACTCAAAGCCATGGGACTAGCCCATTTCAGCCATGAAAGCAGGAGCAGCGCAGGCTCTCTCCACACAGGTCTGGGAGGCTACTCAAACATGAAGTATCTGAAGGTCTGGAGACTAGCACAAGCCTGCACCCACCATGTTCAAGATCAGTGAAGGCTTCAAGCCATGCTGCAGTCAGCAAAAGAGCTACCATGTTCCTGGTGACAGGCTGAACAGTGTTAGCTTCTCCCCATCTTCCTCTTTTGCAGGGATCAGGTCTAGTGCCCCAAGCATGCAGCCACTTCTCATGCACAACTACCCTGCCCCACAGGGTGTCAGGTTGGCAAACTTTTGGTACAAGCTTGCTGCCCTCCCTCCCCTCCCTTAAGTGAGGAAAACTATTCAAGATGACTGTCCCAGGACAAAATTCTGTGCATTTTAGAAGCTGTTTGTCACACCACCATTTCTAGTACTAAACCACAAAAGGAAAAAAGGCTCTAGCAGGCCAGGACTGTTGAAAGCCTTTGAGCAGATAAAGCTGAAGCTGTCCCCCATGCAACTGCATGCTGGCTGAAAGCCCTTTGTTTTAAAAAGATGCCAAGCACAAAGCATGAAGTCAATCCACACCCTATGGCAGTGGGGACCAACATTTTTGGCAGGTGTGCCACACAATAGCTCTGAACCCTTCAATTGCCACTTCAGCCCCCTTCCTTTGCCTGATCTGCTGCTCTGCTTTATGTCTCCCATTTGCCACATACAATACAGAGGCTGCCCACGTCACTTGTGGCATGCTGCATGTTGATCATGCCTGCCCTGTGATGTGGATTCCCCAAAACTTAGTGGGGGGGGGCGGGAAGCTTCTGGCTGTTCCTGGCCCCTCACTTTGATCTAGTTTTTTCTAGGATTCAAAGTTCATTGTGGATGGACCCATGGCTTTAGTGCCTTGGCTGCTTCTATGGCAAACCCCTGGTTTGTAACAGGAGCAGACATTTACCCTCTCCATATCTAAATCTTGTTTTGTGCAAGGTTAGACACCAGAAGAGATACCCATGTCCTACCTGTCCACACCACTGCCTTCATCCCTACCAATAGTGGAGTTGCAATGGTATAGGCCAGTGAGAGATTATACCTCCTGTACTTGCCTAGCCTACAAGGACTGCTCTGAAAAAAATGCAATGCATTTTCCTAGCTACAGCAGGAAAAATAGGTTAAGGAAGCTACCTTAAGGAGGAGTTCTTTCTATGTTTTTAGGAATGTTCCTGTATGGGACTTGCTGTGCAAGACCAGAGATTAAGCCTATATCCTACCTCAAATGGAGCTCAAGCAGACAATCCACTTTATATCATGGACACTTGCTCTATTGAGGCCCCATGAGTTTTGCCACACCTTGTTGCAAACCACATCAGACTTGTCTCAGGTTGGAACCAAAGGTTTCAGATAGGAAGATAAAGAGTGGTTTTAGTTAGATACTGCTGACAATGTACCGTGCAGCATGTTGGCATGTAGATTACATACTTGGATTTGTGCTATAACAAAGGTTCCCAAACTTTCTTATTGTGTACCCTGTTTCAGATATATTAGCTGCCCATGTACCCCTACCCACATATATTTTATTTTATGCCCTTAAATGCCAATTACAATGAAAATTAAGTTTGCCATTACACAATTTCCCCCATGTACCACCCCCCACCCCAAAGGTATCTTGCATACCCCCAGGGATACATGCATCAGTTTGGGAGCCACTGTGCTATACAACATCCAACACTGATGCCATGAGATGGTCAGCAGCTACCAGAGAAGCTTGGTTGCCACCTTGGATAGCATTCAACTGTTCTAGCCAACACAGTGTGGCACTACAGCAGCCAAAACTACCTGAGCAAATATGTTCACTGAATGCACTGTTACTATATGACCAGCTTAGAAGCAGAACAGCTCGGCAGGAACGCTGATGTGCTGTCTCGACTGTGCAATCTTTAGCAGTACTGCTTGCCAAATCAGAATTAAGCTGGGGGAAAGGGGAGTGCTGGAAGAGGTGCTCAAAAACCCAAGATGCACAAAGATGGAGGTCCCCTTGCTGTGCTACCTGTTTGCTCCTTTTGCATGAGGCAAAGTGACCACAGGGGCTCATCCAGGGTAAGCTCCGCTTTGAATGCACGTTACACCACAAGGTTTTTGGACTGACAGGATGCCTTTGGACAGAGGCAATGAACTAAATGGTGTGGAAGCAAGAGAATCAAGGCCTCTTCTCTCTAAGCTTCTAAAATGCTCTTCAGATGTTGAAGGGCTGTTGCTACCTAGTTCATACATGATGGAAGCTTAGTGTTCCTTTCAAGTACTTCCTCCCCTTGCTGCCAGCATCCGAGGGAGAAAGAGGCAAAACCCTTAAGATATGGTTAAGTGATCACTTAGGAGCAGTGGTGCTTAAGCTCCTGCCCACAGGCCAGACTCAGCCCCAGAAGCGACTGGATCCAGCCTGTGGGTTGGGAGAAATCTGCTGTAAGCAGCTCAGGCTAGCACCTCCCCTTCCCCACACTGTACCACTAATTTCTGCCTGCATCCCTCTCCACACAGTAGGCACTGCTTAGTGGAAGTAAGCTCTCTCCCTCCACCCCATCCTTATGGCAGGCCAGAAGCACTCTTCCTTTGATATTCCTCCCTTTGATGTAGCATCTCTCTCTGTCTCTTACTGGAGGCCAGTTGTAGCCCGCCACAAGCAGCTGGCCCTTCACTTTAGAAAGGTTGAGTGCCACCGGTTTTGACTGCTACCGTAATAGGTAGCAGATAATTCAGACTGGCAAGATGTCTCCAAGTTGGGATAAAGCCTAGAGGTGACACCCAGCACAACAGACTATATTCCACCCTGATAGACAAAAGCAACACACAATAGCTTTGGGTTGTGTTGGAAAAAGCAGTGTGCC
>NW_017728996.1:52817517-52820717 GCF_001723915.1 Gavialis gangeticus | reverse complement strand
TGTCTCCAAGTCGGGATAAAGCCTAGAGGTGACACCCAGCACAACAGACTATATTCCACCCTGATAGACAAAAGCAACACACAATAGCTTTGGGTTGTGTTGGAAAAAGCAGTGTGCCACCAGCATTTCTAGCTTCTTTGGCACATGGGCAACACTGACAGCTTGATGTGCAGCAAAAAGGAAATGAAGTGCTAGGAGGGAAAAGGACTGGGCCATCATGTGCAGAGGTGTAGGCAGGGTTGGTCTAAGGACATAGGCAGACAAGGTTCTTTGGGTGAATCTGATCTCTTATTACACCAATTTAAGTTGGTCTAATAAAAAAAGGTACCTGATTCACCCAAAGAACCTTGTCATCATGTAATCAGAGGCAGGCTCCTAGAGGGGTCCTGTGTTCAAACACCCAGTCAGCACATCTCAAGAAGGAAGTACAAGGGAAGTGCTGCCCAACAGCTCTGTATTCTTATTAGTAGTCTTCCCAGTTGGCCACAACTACAAAGCAGGCAGCTTGGCTCTGGTTGCACCTTCAGCTACAGTAATCTCCATCCACAGTTCCCAGGCCACAAGCAACTCTTCGGCCAAGAGCTGCAGTTAGTAAGTTTGAAGAGGGTTAAAGTGATTTTGGGGTTCTTTAGTTTTGGTTTGTTTTTGGTTTTTTTTATAGCATGCACTGGCACCGTCTTTCTTGGGATCACAATGAATGCAGGTATACACTGCAGCTGGCCTTTAAGCTGGAGCACTTGCCACAACCCCCCTAGAGGTCCATATGCTGTTGCAGTTCTGGTTAAGGCAACTCAGGTAGCTCCTTACTGTCACTGGCCTAGACTACAGTTCAATGCCATTAAGCAAAACAGTAACTAGCTGTGAACGACAGAGGACAGCTACAATTTATTAAATTAACAAGTGCTGAAATTACCAGATACATACAAGTGGACAGGTCAGGACACCGAGTCTGGGAACCCTGCTTCAGGCACTAAGCTTCCAACCTCTCCTTGCTATCAGGATTAAGCCTCTGTACTAGGGGAGGGTGTTATGCAATTATACAGCTTTGATAGGGAATTGGACTAGATTTCCAGGGTACCACAGTACACCTATCCTCTTCCTAGAAGCTGGGCCTGCACATCCAGGCTTCAATTCAGGACACTTCCCTGACTACAGTGCTTAAGCACTGTCCTGCACTGGTACTGGATCTGTCAAGAGGCAGTGCAGAAGACGAAGTTGCTGGTTTGCAGATCTCTTCTTATGCAGGAGGCATCAGTTCAGGAGACAGGTAATACCCTGGTGTGAGAGCTTTTATTTTTATCCTATGATTGAAGTTTGATCCTGTACCTTACATGCCTCTAATGCAAGACACAAATCATCTAGCAATTAGAGGTGCACTGACAGATTTTGGGGGCCAGATATCAATAGCAGATTTTTAAAGGAGGCAAATTGGCTGATACAGATCAGGTTTCTGATACAGCCGCGTGTAGTTGGCAAGTCTGTTCTGGTGAAAGGGGAGGAGGGTGGGAGGGAAAGGGTGTGGGGGCAGATCAATGCCCCACCACACAGTGAGGGCAGGGACAGACACTGTCCAGCTGGGACAGGGTGCAGGATGGAGCTGTGGATCATTTGGGGGGAGCAGGAGGGCAGCTCCCACCACTGCATGCACCCCAGAAGGGCATGGGGGCATGGCCCCAGATCTGCATGGGGCAGGGCAGGTAGACTACAGCTGGGCTCTTCTCAGCTGTGGGGGCTGGGCTCAGGTGGGCAGTGGTGGTGCTGCAGCCACCCCAAATTTTGCTATAGCCCCCCCTGTAACTTCCCCCCGAGCACCACCACCACCTGCCGTGAGCCCTTGCTGAGAAGAGCCCAGTGCAGGCCCAGCTCCAGCACGCAGCTGCAGCCCGCCTGCCCCACTCTGCGCAGATCCAGGGCACATGGTCCCCACCCCCTGGGGCAAGCACAGCAGCAGGAGCTCCCCCAACATACTCCCAGACAAGCCACAGCTGTCCTGTGCCACACCCCATCCTGGTGAGGCAGCATCTGCCCCTGCCCCACTCCCTCCCTCAGTGTGGGTGGGCACATTGATCTGCCCCCCATACCCCTTCCTACTGCCCTTCTACCACCACAGACTTACCAGTTGCACGCAGCTCTTCAAGCTGCCAGCCTGTGCTCCTCACTGCCTGCGTGCTGCACTGTGGCTGCACACATACACGCATGGGCATTTATCAGCCAAATTAATTGGCCACATCAGTCCAATTTCCAATACAGCCTTTTTTTTTTTTAATATTGGTGCCAATCTGATATCAGTCCATTAACCTGTTCAGATTTCTTATAGAGAGAAGCCTCTCAAACTCTTGGGGGAGGGAAGGGCAGGAGGGAGCAGCAGCAGCAGCAGCTTCCAAAACCAGGGCTGGGCAAGATGCAGCACCACCCCTTCCCCAGCAGCAGTCCCCTAGAGAGATCCCACAGCTCGGTCCCCAAGTGTGCCAGAGCAATGGCGCGCTTAGTGAACAGGCTTCCTGGCAAGATGAACAGTTGCAGAGGGACAGCTGGACTGTCCCAGCAAGAGCCAAGCAGAAGCAGACTACAATGATGTTCCACCGAGTAGCCTGCACTATCCTGTGCTAGGAAGTCTGGCACCGTGGACCTACGGCTGGAGCTAGGTGCAGCTGAAGAGGGATGATCTTCCACTGTACTTTGCTGGGGAGGGGAGCTGCTGCCCCAAACAGCAGAGAAGTGGAAGCTGCTGCAAGCACTTGCACTTCTGAAGTCCCTTATTTAACTAAACATGCACTACAAGCAAGGACTTTCCAATCCTGAATTACTGTCACAAATTGGCATCTCCAGGCAAAACACCACAAGCAACTGGCCCAGCCCAAACCTTGTGGATCCCATGAAGAGACCCAGCACACCCTTTCCACAATGGGAAGTCATTCAGGGCAACTTACTTAAATATAAAAAGGGAGTTTTCTTACTCTTGGGGGAAGTCAGTGAAATAAACTCATTTGAAGGTACCAGTCAGCCAGAAGCAGATCTGGGGTATTTCTGAAAAGAGCCAAGCCCAGATGGTAGCCAGACCTATCAGTTCACTGCTGAGTGGGATGGATGTTCAGTGGAGACAGAAGGAACCAGAGGTTGGAGATGGAAGGTCAAAGGCTCGGGGAGAAGTTAAGTAGAAGAGGCCTATTCTCCTCAGAGGAGATGCAGGACAGTATTTA
>NW_017728996.1:52812169-52817500 GCF_001723915.1 Gavialis gangeticus | reverse complement strand
GCAGATAAACTCAGCAGTCTTCCTTCACCCCCCTCCCCCCCCGTAACAGAGGCAGCTTTGGGTTTCATTTAGTGAAGTGTGTTTAGAAGTAGTAACAGTCAGCCGAGCCTGTCCAACTTGATGTTGCTGGGCAGAGCAAAGGCTTAACTGGATTCAAAATGGTTCCACGTATGGACAGGAGCCCTGGTTACACTACAACTATGCTCAAGATAAGCCAGTCACCAATTGCTGGAATTAAGGGAGAAAGGAGCCCCCTACGGGTAAACTAGCCTGTGTTTGTCCACAGAGTTGCTTGCACATTCCCATGCTCAAGACAGTAGATAGGCCACTGGTCCAATCCCGTTTGATGCTACTCATCATGCCAGGCACCTGTAGGCCAAATGCCACGCAGCAGGAGTCCAGGCAGACTAAGCCCCATTTAAACCTTCACACAGACCTGCTTGTGCGCCGCAGTCACTGATTATTCAGGCAAAATAAAAGCTAGAACAAGGCAGTGTTGATGCACGCTCATTCAGGAGCATGGCTCTGCAGGAAGAATATTGCCAGTAAGGGCAGAAGATAAAAGTCCAGAAAATCCCATCCTTTTCTCTGGCTCCAAGGGACAAAAACTATGTGCCCCAAACAGCACACCCCATATATCTTAGAGCAGCAGAGGAAATGCATTAAAAAGGGATGCGGTACCTGGAAATGCGCACAGCTAGTGCTTCCTGCAGCGTTCCTTCCCTTGTGCCACAAGAGAAGAGGTTTCTGGGACTCCATTAAGTATTCCCCATCTGACAGTTTTAGTGGCAGCAGTGGGGGCGAGTGCTGTTTTCCTGCCACAAGACGGCAGTTAAATCCTACAGCCAACAGATGCAGCAGCTTTGGTCTGCAGCAGCCGCTGACTCGAGCGAGCCTCTCTAGACAGGCCAGCTTCAAGGCTGACAGCGCTCCCTGGCACAGGGGCAACATACTCTGCCTTTGACAGGATGCCAGGTATCTGTATAATGCAATGGAGTTGGACCTACAAACTAAAACATACCAAGGTCTGGGTCTCAGGGATGAGGACCTTTCAGAAAGGGCATATCACATGCAGGGTGTAAGTAAATGGAAAAAAAGAGTCCTTGCTATAGCAGAACAAAAGCTGCATTTTTGGCCCACTATGCAGTGCCCAGTAATCAGGCAGGCCTGACCCCAACTGAGGCCACAGGATACTGCCGCAATGCAAGCGGTACTGGTATCACACTTGCCCAGAGTGCACAAAGGGATACCAGTACAGTTTCTCAGAGATTGCTTTTTGGGCTCATGTACAGACTGTACCTGGCAGAGGCTGCATGCAGATTTAGGGAAATCAGATGGGAGAGCCTGAATTCCAGCCCATCGATACTCAAGCACTGACACTGCAGGAGACCAAATCAGCAATAATATTTTTAGACTGATTGTTAAACTTTTTGCACTTCTACCCTCCCAGCCGGCTGCCCAGGGATTTATACAGCTGAGTCACTGCTGGAACCTTCCACACTGTGCCCTGGCAGCGCAGCGCAGCACAAATCTGTTTGGCAGCGCCTGCCCCTCCCAGCCCACAGGCTTGGGTCTCCAGACTGCCCCAGTGCCCAGCCCATCATGCCTGCAGTTCAGGTTTCCAGATGCTGAACGCTAGCAGGCTTGGTGCTGAAGCATCAGCTGCGGCACCACGGATTGCAATGCAGTGGTCTGCTGGAAATCTGGCCCTGCATCGTGATAGTGCCCTGCCACCAATACCAGACAGCTGCATAAGGCTATTTTCAGGCTCTGCTGGGCCTTGTGTACCAAAGGCAAGGCCAGGCCACTTCTGTGGATTTAACTGGGGACCGCCCCCCCAACCCATGGAAAGAAACCACTGAATAGGACAGTTCACAACATGTTTGGAAGCCCATGGATCTCACCACCACCACTCAAGCTCTGCATTGGCCCTACTAGAGGAAGGATGAGACTGGAGATGTGGGAGGTACAGACAGACCGAAGCAGTGGAACAGGTGTAGCCACATATCAGCATTTCACTTCTCTAGCTAAACATATGCCATTTCCGTGGCTCTGAAGAAGGCAAGCTACAGCACACCAGCCCAAGTTACAGTTCCTGACCCTCCACTCAAGTTTCCCACTCAGTGGTGCAGGATGCCCAGTAATTAGACTAAGACAGACTCACTGTTTGAGGGGGGTGGAGGGTGTGAAAACAGACACTGCTACGACTTTTCCAGCAAAACAGCTTTGGGTATATTAGGACAGACACTAGACCACTGCAGTTCCTCCAGAGATGGAGACAAGCCCACAAATAAATCTGAAATCCCCAACTAATCCTCCCCTTTCAAGCAATAACTATAAGAGCATGCGACAGTGGGGGAGCACAAGACCCCTGAAGAGTGAGCAGTCACATGCCTGCAAAGTGCTCAGTCCCCACCTTCATGAGCGAGGTGAGCTCTGACCACCCCCTTGCATCCTCCCAGAGCGCTGCATGACAAGTGCTCCGAGTGCTGCGCCATGGTGCGTCACAAGCCCACGCACAAAGAACAAGAGATGCTCCAATGATCACGGGCAAGTCCCCCAGGCAGGCACAGATAGATACTAGGAGCAGTTTTTAAAAAGAGAGCAGGTGTGTTTAGAGGGAGAGCCCCTTGCCGGATGCATTTACCTGACATTAGATTCAGCGGCCCTTTCCCCTCCCCATCTGAACATCAGATGGTTTCTACAGGGCCCGTGGCCTACATTCATTCTGTGTAAGCATCTTCTTACCCTGTGCTGTGAAGGTTTTAAGCTTGCCACAGGGCAGCACAAATGCCATTTTGTCTCACTGCATGGCAGAGTGCTGCTGAGGCACTGCAGACGTTGCCAATATGGCTTGGCAGGGAGCTGTCTGAGAAAGAACAATGGCAACTAATCAGGTGGGGCCTGGATATCAGCACCGAGCAGCTGCCTTGACACCCGCCAGCCTCCAGTCCCACAGCACCATTGTGCACTGAGTTTCATAAGCACTAGCTGCCAGTGCTAGGCAAACTGTTGTGGATGGCACTAGCTTCCTTTCAGCTGTACTGTTTGCAGGGCCCTGGTTAAGCATCTAGAAACCAAAATCAGTAATCCAGCAGCCAGTGTTGCAGCGTTCTGCCTGCTGTGAGTTCAAAGGCTGCGGCACTGGTCTCTGCAGCTGGAAAGAGCATCAGACTCCATCACTAGCCATTTCTGGGTACAGCCCCATGAGCTGACTACTCCAGGTGCCACTGACAAGGGCAAGACAGGATAGACTGCCAAAGGCAGGAGATGTCTGGGCCAGCTGCTGCCTGGTCGGAGTCAGCACTTTGAAACGCTGTGCATCACCAAACAGGTCACTGAAGGAAGCCGTGGGGATTCTCAGGTACTGAAGTGGACAGGAGTCTGAGCAGTCTTGAGCAGCTTTTCAGGCCGTTTGGGATAACTCTCCCTCTATGAGGGAATGCTGCTTCAGCAACTGTCTCACTTAAACACCCAAATAGGACAGTACGAGTGTTGCACCTTCAGCTTCAATAAAGCTGCATGGAGTCAGCAGCTGGCAAGCATCACTATCTGCAGGGATAATCTAGAAGCGGTGGCCCCTATAGAAAACTACTCCCAACACATGAAGCTGGACACCAGGGTGGGCAGACAGCACCCAGTCCCCCTCAAGGAGCAGTCACACCTCCAGCACCGCACCAGACTGCCTGCCCTCCAAGGAGTGTGTCAGAAAGTACCACCTATGTTGGTATCATCACCTGCTGCATCCCCAAGGCTACTTATGTCACCCAAATCAATGCATGAAGAGACTGCACTAGCCTTTTAACAAAGCAGCAATGTGCTGCTATAATAGGATGAGTTTCTGTAGCAACCAGGCTGAACTTGTACAAACTCTGCTGAGGCACTAGATCTTTCCATGGACTGATACTTTAATGAATACGACACCATCTGTGAAACTGTTCTTCACAAGTCCTTTTAAAAGACCTGAAGGAGTTATTCCTCCTTGGGTACAGCCCATATGATCACACTAGGGAGATGCCATTAAACCACTGGTTCAGAACAGAGGGGTACAGCATACCCTCCACCTGGGTTTCATAGTGGATACTGGGCATTTATTTAAAAAAAGAAGTTATAAATTAAACTATTGCCTGGCCCACACTAGAGTGCATTAGAACGAAGTACAGATCAAGCAGGAAAAGAGAAAAGGGGGCTTATAGTACTATAGAAAGGACAAGACAGTGTTAAGGCAGCACTCAGCTGGCATATCCGTGCCAAGCTGGCAGCAGAAAGATTAACTCTAACTGACCAAGACCTGTTCCCCAGCACCCTCCAGGTTTTGAACCATTAGCAACAGACAGACATTTTCTTCTAGTTTACAAATGGGCTGGACGAGAGAGTCTCTGAATCCTCTTATAAAGCCAGGCAGCTTGTGGCTAGAGCTCCATTAATTGGAGCCATCTGCACCCACCACACCCCACAAACCGAGTCTTAGGTAGTAACAAGCTGATGCACAACAGCACTTGCTATGAGGCTCTTGGCAGCCAGGTGGTGGCCCCACTGCATACCCCTCACTGCAGAGGGCAGTGACTTGCCAGTGTGAACCATTTTGTCCCACTGTTAAACTGACCAGCAGAGTTTTTTCAAGTGGAGCAAGTTTAGCTCTGCTTCCATTACACTGCACAATTCCATCCCCGCACGGTCAGCTTCATAGTGTACCCCCACCCACTTGTTCTGAAGTTAAAAGCGTTCAACAGAAAGGTTGTTCACTCATCTGCTATGCTGATCCTTTTGTACATCGCAGTATCAAATCTCAGGTACTCTTATATTACATCCCCCATCTGGGTGGAGGCTGGGGGGGTACAGAACAAAGAGCAAACACACCACACCCTCCCCACCCCACCCCCAAACCTGCTGGCACATTACACAAAAGGATTAATAAAAGGTTAAAAGATATCTCTGTCAACAACAGTCTGAGCTGATACCAGCCCACACTGTTATTCCACTGGGCAATAGCTCCACATTTAAAAAAAAAACAGCAAAAAATAATCCAACAACTGTTGCTGCATGTGTCAGCAGACTGCAACTCACCAGACTGTGTGCTGGTCTGTGCTGCAGTATCAGAGTCCTGGGTGCTCCATGGTCTGTCCCACCCCGTCAGGTTGAGAGACTGCAGGCCAAGGCACAGGTCGTTCGTGTCTGGAAGGCCACGGGAAGACTCTTGAGTAGAGGTGGGGAAGAGCATCCTGCTTGCCACTGCTTCTTCAGAGTCCGGGAAGTCTGCTCAGAGGGGGAACAAACAAGCTTGAGAGTTCAAGGATTTTATATCACACTCGGTGCCTTTGTATTTTTTCT
>NW_017728996.1:52802118-52812132 GCF_001723915.1 Gavialis gangeticus | reverse complement strand
TTTTTTTTTTTTTTTTTTTTTAAGGAGGAGTTTTCCAAAGCTTCAAGCCCTAAAGCCAGGTCCTGCACTGCTCTAAAGCCACTGCCTCCGTGACTAATGCTTGCACCCCAAAAGGGAGCACTGCCATATGTTCAGGAACCAGCCCCCCTCCCCCCTCTGCCCCCTCCACCTTCGTATCCCGTCTGCATTACTGACTGGGTCAGCATGTGATCAGGCTGCTGATGCTTACTGTGCTGACAGTGACGTCACTCAGCCATGCAATATAACCACATCATTTCTTACAAAATAAAAAAAAAAGAAAAGAGAAGGTAGAGAGAGGGACAGATTCCCCCGGAAGACAGCACAGCATGCAGAAGAGAGGTGCAGCTCTGCTAAATCAAGGGAGGCAGGCAGACGGCACAAACAAGCAGGGAGCTCTAGCACAGCCAACAGCAAGCTCAAGACAGCAATCCTCCCAGCAATAACTATAGCAGCAGCGACAGATCAGACACTGTTAGTTTTAGTGCTACCCAGCTCTCCCGTCTCCGCCCCCCACCCTCCCCTCCACCCACAAACCCAAAAACACTTTAGTCCTGGACAGACTCCAGCTGCTGGCTCCATCCCCGATTCAGCCTCCCAATGCAAAGCTTCACAATTCTGCTAGCATAATCTATTTGCTTCAACTTGGCCACTGTGCCTCACTGACTCTGCATTGTTTACCATTGAGTAATATGGATAACCTTCAAAACCAAATCCTCTGCACTTCTCTTCCTATAGCTTTCTATTGCAAACCAGTCTGAGACTGCGTGTCATGCTGGTTACGAGAAACAGGGCCAGCCAGAGCACGAGTCCCATTTCATGTCTGCAGACAGGAATTTTCATGGCCTATTTACCTCCCCACCCCCTTCTCTTCCTCCTCCTCCTCCTCCCAGGTCCTATTCCACCCTCCCCATCCTGCGGGGTGTTCGCAAGCCTGAGGTACCGGAGATGCTGGATTCCTGCCTTAGCTTAAATGTCTGTGCCAACAGCCTAAGGAAAATGCAGCAGGTTCCTGGTGAGAATTTCAGCTCGATGCAGATCTGGGGGCTGATGCTCAGCTGTGTTGCCTCAAGTCTGACTCATTCAGAGGGCATTTGGAAACCAGCTACCAAGCAGAATGGCACTTGTCTCCTCCACACCCTGCCCCCACGCCCCTCCTACTCTGCCAGCCAGAGCACACCCCGCCCCTGCTCTTCAGCAGGGTGCTGCAGTGACTCCTGCTTGTCACATTATCCATCACATGGTGCTCAGCCCACCCCAGCCATTGCCAGCCTGGAGGTTGGGGCCTCCATTCCACAGCCACGGCAGGACCCCAAGCTGGCAAGTGGCCCACTCACCCGGGAGCAGGCCGCACCCATTAAACACCCCAGACAAGAATCAGGGTGCTGCAGTCCAGGAGTGGTCCTCCCCTGATGTTTAGGGGGATTTGGTGAACACTAGGAAGTTAGTGGCATTGTCACTGCATGTCACAGACAGAGAATGGTGAGGCTGCACTGGCTGGCAGTCAAAACCACCTCACTGGCCCTACCCCTCCTGCTTCCTTCATAACCAAGTCAGCTCTACACCAGTACCTGTACTGGTGCAGTTGTTTCATTAAGCATCATTTTACTAACCTAGCTGTTCAAGGACCAGCTCTAGTCCAGATGCAGCTGCATGCTGAAGTGCTTATACAGGGAAAACATACCCCCAATAAGCGCTCATGGGGTAGGTATCTAAGCTAGGGTGCCTTGGTGGTTTAAAGAGACCAGGACAGCTGGTTTTTGGATGGAGTTTAACACCATCCTTAATGTGGTATTATGGAGGAGAGTTCACACTGCTTGAACACGCTTTTACTTAGTTCCCACAGCAACCATAACTTGCCTTACGAATATGCAGCATTTGCCACGTTTACACAAATGCATAAGGGCATGTGCCAGAGTCCAGGTTCAGGGCTGTAAGAAGTGGAACGATGGTTCCCATCTTCTCCACTTGAGGTTACGATCAAGTTTGTGCTGACTTAACAAGCTTAATAAAAAGAAGCGGGGGTGCTGTATATTTGAAAGCACATTCAAAGTCAAAACTCAGTAAGCTGGGACCAGGATGGACTGGAGGAAACTATTAAAGTGAAACTGAACAGACAGGCTTCCAAGAAACCACACTACCAACATCCTGAAGGTGAGCTGCCAGGGTAGGCAGGAGTTTTGTGCCCTTTTTCATTCTTTATCAAGACCACTCCAAACAAAGCTTCCCTGCATCAACCTAGACACACAAATCTTGCCCATAATCTTTTGGAAGAAAAATAAAATGTTTTGAAATGTCCCTCTGTTTAATGGGTTGAGTTTGGGTTAAGTACATAAAGACCTTTGAAACAAGGGTAGTAATTTACAGTGCGAGATTCTCTACTATTCCAGACAAGTTGCACTTAATAGATGACTGTTCCAAGTCATGAAGCAAAATTACTTGCTAGGTAGATCTAAAAGAGAAGTATCACCCTCTTTAGAAGCCTTTATATATGATAAATGGCACAAGCCTGGTTTTGTCTTTAAACCTTCAAGAGGAATATAGGTCACAGGAAGAAGCGAGACATTTACAAAAAGTTTAGTTTCCAGAATATTTATTCTGAAATACAAAGTCTGGAAACTGCAACAAACGGCAAATTGCTAACAGCAGCCATTTAATAGCATCAAGGGCATTTGGAGCAGGATGAAGTCTTTTCTGTACAGATGCCTCTGGGTACAATAAGCACTTACAACTATAATACTTGAGCAGCCTTGCTTTGAAGACATGGGAAGACAAAGTCTGGTCAACAGAGTCAGAGAGAAGCAGGGCTGGAAGGGACCTCCAGAAGTCATCTGGTCTAAACCCCTGCCTGCTTGTGGCAGGATCATCCCTATCCAAGTGCTTCTCTAACAACCTTGTGCCTGGAGTCACCCGTCTTCACAGGCTTCCCCTGAACCACTTAGGAAGCATCAGCTCCCCCACACCCATACTGGGGCTCACATTGCCAATGCACCCCCCTGGGACCAATCATTTTTTGCACGAAATTGAGCTGGAATGCATCCCTCTAGCAAATAAAGCCAAAGCATGTCGAGCTACTGCCCAAGAATCTGACAATGACTAAACTTCCCATTTGAGCTGGTCATGTTTCATTTTAAGCAGCATCATGCTTTTAAAAAAAATTAAATGTTTTAAAAACAGACTGCTTTACCTGAAAAGGCTCCTTTAGGAGTCCCCATTACACCAAGTCAGAAATCCAGGGCCTTACAACCAAAGAGATGCCTACAATGCAGTACATACTGCACACTACTATCCACAGGCAGGCTGCACGTTACATGTAGCATCACTGCTGCTATAGGCAGCTACCTACACATTAGCTTTTCAGCTGTATGCTTAAAAACATTTCCAGGAGTTCCCCAAAAAGGAAGCCTCTCTCCAGTTCAGACTAGAGACTTGCTATTGTGGAGGTCCTGATCAGCTGCTGAGCCTTTCATAGGAGGAAGCTTGTCTAGCGATATGCTGTTAGTTGGCACTTTAACCAAGGACTGATGCCAGGACAGCAGTGACAAGCCTTGTGTTACCTGCAAAGATAAGCTCCCTCCTTTGCTCTCCTTTCTTCACTCACAAAAGCCACAAGAGTATAAGTCTTGCTTGCCAAAGATACTACATTTTGTGATACCTGTGGTATCTTCCACAGGTAGCAGAACAACGAGCAGCCTTGGCTCCCTACCTGATGCTGTTGCTTACTGCAAAGACAGGTCTTTTTCCCTTTCAGAAGCAAGGTGCTTATATTGCAAGGTGTTGTTTGGAAGAAAATAGGGTATCAGGGATAGGCTGGTTACCAGGAACAGAAGAACATTTTAGAGAAGAGGATATGGGAGTTTGAATGTAAGCCCTTTAGTTGATGACTGTCTGAAATCTAGGAAGCATTTAACATATACTGCTTTTCTAGTACTCATCAGGTATATTTGAGAAAGCTTCCCCCAAAAAATGGAGACAAGCAACACACTGGCCTATTTTTCCAAAAAAACTACCATGGAGAAGAACCAGGAAGGGAAGCCAGGAGTTGGCTCTGGTGCTGTATCTTCTCCTTGAGGGAGAAGGAGGGAGCTACTTCTAAC
This sequence comes from Gavialis gangeticus, assembly GCF_001723915.1. NCBI lineage: Eukaryota > Metazoa > Chordata > Crocodylia > Gavialidae > Gavialis > Gavialis gangeticus. The sequence continues at coordinate 52,808,017 of NW_017728996.1, read as the reverse complement.
TCTCCAGTATGCCATCTTCTAGCAAGATTTGGGAAGACCAAATGTTTAACAGGAATTGAAGTGACAGGAGTGAGACAAAAGCTCAACCACCTTTCCAGAAATGCTCACTTAAGTCTATACCACATGCTCAGTAAGGATGTGTCCACACAAGCATGGATATTTGGTTCCCCAGGAACAACTAGCAGCAGCACACCCTGCGATACCACTAGCTGTTCCCAGGAAATGCCTGTGCCACGCACCCTCTGGGGCATGGCAAGTTACTCTGGATAGGGGAGGGGAGGCTGGGACCAGCTCTGGGTTGGCCCTAGCAGCCTTACCTGGCATCCTGGGGGCCTCCCAGGGCTGCAGCAGCAATCCAGGTACATGGAGCCTGACTGGCAGCCAGAGTATGGCTCTGGTTTTTAATGGTACATGCTGCCCCTGCGTGCACTGCTCCACTTTTTCCCTCTGCAGGTTTTCATTGCTCTAGTGGTGCAAAAAACAGCTGATTATGCAATATGTGGCATCACATACTACATGGCAGCGCTTGTCTGGATGCAGCCTAAGGAGCTTTCCAGATACTCCTAAACTTATCAAACCTAGCACATTTCCTGGAGAACTACATAAAAGCTTCAATTTTCAAACCCAGCAAGTCCATAAGGTACACAAATACAGCAAACATTTAATCCAGAATATTGATGCAAATATAATAAGTCTTCTAAAATGCATGTCTTTCACTTCACACAAAGTTAAGATGCACACAGGGTGCAAGGTTGAACAAGCGCTGAGTTAAGGTTGCATGCATTACCTCTGTTGGGCATTTCTGTGCTGCATTCATAGTTCTTAGTATTTAAAGGGTCCTAGCACTTGCACCTAATAGGAATGAGACTTCAAGGTTTCTCCATGCAAATTAACAGATAGACATTAGCAATCTATAGTTCAATTTTAAGCCTATTTGCGAATTCACATTTTTCTCAGCCCTTTTCATGGTCTGTAAAACCCTGGCTGTGGACCTGCTAACTTTAAAAAGCTGCATTTGGTTGTTGGTAGACAGAGCACCCTATAGCAACAAGAGCCAAGCAGTAAGTAGTTAAGCGTTGCTTCTAATGCAATTTGGATAGTGCCAGAAATGAAGACTATTAATGCTGTATTAACCACCTCTAAGCCTCATTTGTGATCAACTTAAACCACTCTGAAAGGCAGTAATACCCATTTTAAGGGCCAAATGGAAGAGAGAGATTGAAGTTGGATCTCTGCATCAGGAAGTAAAAGTAGTCAGACCACATGGAGGAAAAAAAAAGTTTGTAAAAACTTAGTCAAATCGTCTTTCGCTAATCAAGTTAGAGCCAGGGCAGTAAACTGGAAGCCACTATAGGAAAAACCAAAACAAGGTTAGGCGCTATTCCAGTTAAGGCAGCAACAGCAAGAGCTCTGCACTACTCAGTCTATGTTCTAGGTAAATTGATTGAGAACTAACTCTTGGAAGCCAGACAACCAACTCCCTGCAGTATATTATCTGCTCCCAATGACTGACTGATTTGGTGAGGAGACCCAATTTACCAGCGTTACTTCATGGTCACTGGAAGTAGATGGGGAGTCCAAACAAGAGTCCTTCTTTATCATCTGACATACAAGATGCTACACAAATTTACTAGCAGACAAATAAGCAGAACTCCTAGCTTTCTAATATTATCTGGGGCTTGTTTACAATCAATGCTGGCTCCTGCAGTTGCATCTTTCCCTGGTCTGGGCACAAGCATCATAGCTGTAGTTTTGGGATTTGGATTCTGTGACTAAGTTACAACAGATTGTCTAGAAGCCAAAAGCTAACAAAAGATGCAAGTGAATATCTATTCCATCGGGCATTTTAAGATGGACCATTTCTTTGGTGGTGCAGAGAAGAGAAATAGCAAGAACTGTGACCATACCAACTGGCTCCCTGTCAGGGAGGATTTGATTTAAATCAAATAGATGTACATCATGATTTAAATCACTGGTCAGGAAGCTTCAATTTAAAATCAGTTTTCTACAAGAAGTGCATTCTTATTGATAGGCTTTCCCTTCTACCGTACCACTCCTTCACTAGATCTCAAATTAATGGAGAGGCTATCCCCAGAAATGTATTCCTCAAGACTTCTGGAATATTCTGCTCAAAATGTTTCTCGTTTCTACTGCCCCTCCCCTCCTTGCGTTTATCTCCAACCCCCGCTTCTTGCCCAGATCTATTCCACCCCAACAATCCTCTATTCATTTAACTTCTTGAAACTCTGCACTTTGAGAGGTAAGGGCTCAACTGTGTATACAAACTTGCAGAGACACAATAGGGCTGATCGGTGGGTAATCAGGTCTTATCTCTCATCTCCATATACTGCTGCTAACAAGGATGTTATCTCTGGGCACACACATCCACAGTTTGAGAACTGAAACTAAGCATCAGAGATGCTTAATTGGATCTTCTAGACTTAGCACCGAGTCCCAGTGCATACAGTGGTTTTCTTTAATCTTTACAAATACATAAGACGAGCCTCTGGGAAGCTCAAATTGGGCCCCTAATATAGTCCATGACCTATTGTGACCTATTTATATTGTCATGTACCTTTTCTAAAAGAGTTCTCAGTGACTATACAATTAGACATTATCATCCATAGTCCATGATTATATATCTTTGAGCATTAACATATCTTAAGTTAAAACTATCTTTATATAGGGTTCTTTTGTAAAAAGCATCTTACAAAAATAAAAAAACAATTTAAAAAAGTGTTGATTTTTATCCAGCCTACTCCCTGTTGTGTTTAAGCTAGAGTTGATTAGTTAAAAGAAAAAAAAAACAGCCAGGAAGCCTTGATCTCATTACCACTGTCAATTGTATTTTGCATTTGTCCTTTACTTGTTTTCTTAAAGGAAGAGCCAATGCTTAACCTAAAACCATTGGTATTTATGTACAACACTTCTGCACGCCCCGCTTCCACCGACATAGATATCCATGTCAGTGACCCTCAACCTTTTCAGACTTGAGGCACCCCCAAGAAAATGGCAGCTCTTAGTTGTTTTTTTTTTTTTGGGGGGGGGGTATTACAAAAAGATAAAGCAATTCTGCTGCTGCAAAGAACTCAGAAAAACCACAACAGGGCAAAATATTTGACACTACAGATTCCCATTTGAAACCTGAGTTTAATCTTGCCTATCAGGTCTGCACACTTGAGAGCCGTGGGGTACCACGCAGCTTTGAAAGGCTCTCAAGACCACAGCAACCTGGGTTGAGGATCCATTGCCTAATACGCAGGTAAGCAACTGCCCGTGTGCATTTATACAGATTTACTTTTTACTGTTACAGCAGAAAGTGAATGTTGTTTTAATCATTTGGTTAAGACTGATGTGTTGAGAGCTATCTGACTAAAGCTGAATTATATAAAAAAAGTTATGTTGCCTATATTAAATAAGTTAAGCTAATTAATGCTTACCAGGCCCTTTGAAAACTTTCTAAGGGTGAATCTCCTGCAAATGAGAGAACAAGCTTTCCCCCCTTTTTAAAATCTCCCACTCTCAGCACTGAATAAACCAAAAATAAGAAATTTACTTATTAAGGCAACTACTGTAAAACATGGTTTAATACTTCATCAGATTCTGGCTGCAGGTATTTGGCGACTCAATTCAGCAGTCTGCCTTCAAGTTTGGCAATGCCTCCCACCCCCATACAATGTTTGTTACGCTATAATGAAGGTCATTTATAAATCAAGACCTAAACATAGGCTGCCAAGATTATTTTTCTTTGATTTTATGTACATATTAATATTTGTTATCTACCTGGTTCTAGGTTACCCTTGGGGCACGAAGACTAAAGGCTTCAAGGGGAATCCTGCAAAAAATGACAAAAAAAAAGGCTGCACTAGTGACTAATGAACCTTAACTAGACCCATGCCCTCTCGGATTCTAAACTGTCTGGGGTGCACTTTCATTTTAGCCCTGTAAAAAATGCATTTTCTCCTCCTCCAAAAGAAAGCAATTCCTGAAGGAAAAACTAGCCTTGCGGTTACAGTACTATGCTCAAAGTCAGAGCTAGAAAAAGAACCAGGCTTTCCCATCTCTGTTGTTTTAGACAATTCAGGCTTTCTTGAAAAAAAGGGTGTGCTTCCTTGAGATTACGTGATTAACCTGTTTCTGCTCTAAAAGAGGCTCAAGTCTCAATGTAGCTGCAGCACCAGAAATGCATGGGACCCATGGACTACTGTAATGTGTAAGCCTTAGTTTTACCTGCCTTCAGAGATGCTGGATCAGCAGCCTGAAACAAGTGTTTAGGTCATTCACCAAACCTAGGTCTTAGGCACTTGATCCAGGAGTTTCCCCAGTGAACTACTGAATCGTTACTGTGGCCAACACACCTGAAGTCATTTTGACAAGGCAGCTTAATTCTATCAGGATTACAATAAATAGCAAAGACAACCTGTGACCTTTTAAAAAGGGTTACCCTTCTTCTACAATTAACACACAGAGTTCAACCCATTCGGTATTAGTTTTTCCACCCTGAGAAAGTTAAACTTTTGTCTAAGTTTAGATAGCTCACCAACCATGTCAGGTAAGTGGATGAGTTTAATGCTTTATTTCAAACTGCTGACCTGGAGAAAGACCACCAAAGCTCAGTAATGTCGCCCTGCTCCCTTTCTCAATGGCTTATTGCTACTGCATGTCTTGCCACACTAAGAGCAAGATGCATCTTTACAGGCACTTGAGCATTTCCTCAGTAGCACCAGTCAACTAAGTATTAGTTAAAAGGTCACAAACCTCTAGGTTTTATCCTCCGCAGAATGTAATCCTCTTAGGCATGCTGAAAGGGACATCTTATCCCGGATTTGGTTTGTGTTTAAGTTCAGTTTGAGCTGGCGATGTCAACTGAGAGGTCCAGCAATGAAGAGATTAAAGCATGAATGTTCCCCCTACTGGGTTAAATCCCCTCTAGCTTCCACCCAAGAAGCTTAAGTTAGTACTAGAGTTTATTTTTTTGAAACTAGTAAAGCTGTTAGTTTAGGGTTGCACAGTTAAGATCAAGAATCAGGAAATAAGGAAGCTGAGCTTGCATGGAGAACTTTAGTAAGGAGGCAAAACTCTGAACATTATGAAACAACTTGACAATTGCACACTATACAATTTACTAAAGCTTTGGATACACAGCATTTTTCCCAGTGCGATATGGAAGCTTGTCAGCTGCACAGTGCGAGTCCTACAACTCTTCAGAGGAAAGTGATCCAAGTTGGGGTTGTCCAACTGGAAGCCCACACACCACATGTGGCCTGTGGGCTTCTGCCTGGCCATCACTACTCGCATTATTCTGGGGCTGATGGCTGCAGTCTCCAGACTCCCCCTTTCCTTTGCCAGCTTCTGGTTCCTATCCCCATTTCCATGGGGCAGGACAAGGAAGAACAGCAAGAGGGCACCAGGCTACATATGCAGCAGAGGAACTGCAAACTCACCAAAGAAGAGAGCCAGGCTGCCAAAGCTGTGCGCTATAGGTAGCCTGCTCATGTGATGTGTGGCTAGGGAGGGCGGGGGTGAGGCTTCTATACATGCAGTATATGGCCCCTAACATGACATGTGCCCAAAAGCAGGGGCTGTGCACAGAACAGGGGGGAAGCTGGGGTGTGCACACCTGGAGAGAGCCTGTAAAATGGACAGCCCTGGTCCAAGTCTCCACTGCCATGCATAATACAATGCATCATGCATGGGCAGCAAGTGACAGGGCCCCTCTGCCAATCAGTGGCAGGCTGGGGAGCGATGTGCAAAGGGCAAAATAGAAACAGTGAAGGAGTCACTGAACGGGGTACTTCTGGTGTGGTTTACAGAGATCCCTACGTCTAAGAAATCAAGCAGGTTGGCTTGAGGTTTACTGTAGTGTGGTAGCAGACACCAGGTGAAGCTGGAGACAGTT
>NW_017728996.1:52785890-52797118 GCF_001723915.1 Gavialis gangeticus | reverse complement strand
AAAAAACTCCAAGGATTAAAAAACTGCCATGCAGCACACTTCGGCACAAATTCTGGGAGGTCCCTACTTACAAGGTCAACTCTACTGCAACAAAGACCAGTCCCACGACTCCGTCAAGTTAGGAACAATTCCTGCAGACCCCGTGCTGCCTCCATGTCCTCTGAAGCATGTCTAAGGCAGCTATGAAGACATCCTGTTTCTCAGAAGTGGGAGGGCAGGTTGACTTGGCAGACCACATCGGAGGAAGGACCCCCATACTTCACCAGATTAAAGAATACTAAATGGATAGTCCACAAAACGCTTGTATTTTCCATCTTACAAGAACTGCCACAGGCTAATCAATCCCACCAAGTGCTCTGCCTCCAAGTAGCATATATTTTTCAGGAATAAATGTTCAACATGAAAAGCCAGTGATGCAAAAAGCACAACTCTTCTTAAAAGACAAAGGAAGCAGGATTCTTTTGGTAAGCACATGAACCCCTTTCAAGGCAGGAAAGATTTATTGTTGGACAAGCATGAGAAACTAGTAACTGCAGCAGGCCTTGCTTAGGTACTACCTGCACCAGCCCTCACCTGGCATATGCAGACTTGACAGCTATATCCAAACTGCCTTGACTACATGAGGTTTTTTGTTTGTTTTTTTTTTTTTTTCAGAATCAAATCCGCTGGATGGGAACTAACCAGGACCAAAGTTGGTGACACAAACCTGCCATTTATGAGCAGTTTAAAGCCTGCTTCGAGTGAGCCCCTTAAGCTTTGGACAGGTGATGGTTTGTGGATAGTCAGTCAATCTGTAGAAGAGTTGAGCAGTTTGGAGTTAACACCACTCACGCACATGGATTCGAGCATTCCCCTGCAGTTCCATTCAACTTTGCAGCTTTGTGGAGGCACAGGAAAGCCAAATTCACAAAAAACAACTGATTCCCATTATTCCAACTGAACAAAAAAAGAAGCAGAGTACAATGTAAATGATCAGAAGTACACAAATCAAATCTTACAGCTCAGGTATTAGAGATACGCACACGGCCAACCGTGCGTGAACTAAAAGTGTCTAAGTCTGGCAATGCTGCAATTGAAACAGGAAAGACTATTTGGGATCAGCACATCCGAGATGACCTCCCTTTGAGAAGCTTCTGAATTCATATAACACAAGCCTCGAGCAGTTGTTCTATAGATTTCTCCTCAGTGTGCAATTGATTATGTAGTTTGTTTGTTTTTTTAAACTAGGCAACTATATCAGTAACCTAAATGTATAAAAATTTATCTACATACCAGTGCTCAGTATTGAGTTTTAGGTTCCTCCACTTAAGTGAACAGTGTACCTTATTTTAAAAGGAAAAGAATTTAGCTTCACACTAGAGAGAGCAAGGTCCAAAAGACTAAGTTATGTCTTGGTTTCTGCTGGTCATGTGGCATTTCATTTTTTATTCATTCTGCAGTTAAGTAAGAGCTATGACACAACTACAAGCTACTCTGAAATGAGAAGTCAGTCGGGATCACAGAATACAGGGAAGAGGGCACAGCATAGTAGTCACAGTTGACATCTGAAACTTTATACATGAACTGAGGCATTAAGACATTTTAGAAACAATATCTAGATCAGTAATTTGCAGTCTCGCTAGGCCCAAGGCACCCCTCAAAATACTAGTTCTTAGCTTTCACTTTATTTTTTCCATAGTCAAAAACAGAGCAATCTTTCTGTTGCAAAGAATGCTAAAGGACCACCATAGATCAAAATATTTCTAACTCCATGCATTTCCTTTTTAAATATCTGGGTTTAATGCTGTTAATCACATGTAGATGTTTGCACACTTAGGAGTGCTAATACTTCACAGCATCCTTAAAAAGGATCTCATTGCAACCCAGGGTTGTGCTTTGACCTAGATGGGTGGTGCGCATTTAACCATTCATTCCCCCTCCTACTTGCCTGAGGACATCTGCAAAGTTAGTTTCAAGGACATCCTGGAACTTAGAAAGTTCACACTTCTGGAGTGAAAGCTGACCCCTTCATATTGCAGCTGAGTCCTACATTGTCCTCACAGATACCCTTAGTCAAGCCCACTCTTTCCAAAAATGGATACTGGGGTAAATTAACTGAGCTTTGGTAAGACAAAGTTATACATGAACTGAGGCATTAAGACATTTTAGAAACAATATCTAGATCAGTAATTTGCAGTCTTGCTAGGCCCAAGGCACCCCTGACATTAATCACTTTTTTGCTGGTTGGGATAATTCAGTTTAAATAAAATGCAGTTTCTTTTAATTAATTGTTTTTTTTAAGTTTGAAGTCATGACAACCAATATTAAACACAATAGATCAAAGTATTTAAAAAAAAAAGTCAGTCACTACATATTTGCTACTGACATGGAAACCACTACACTAGTTGACATCACTGGTTAGTAACCTGGACTCACAGGACTCCTATACATGTACAGGGAGCCTGCTCCAACATGCTGTAGTTCCAGCACATCAGAGCAGACTATTAAATAGTCTGCTGGAGCATGGAAGTGAATGCACTGCAGAAACTTCCAGCATCATGTGCATCAAGATCCCCGTGCTGAAAAAGTGGCAGCAGGGCGCTTTAAATTAAATCTCATTCAATAGGCTTTAGTTTAAAGCGATGCACCACCATTTTTCAGCATGGGGATGCTAATGCACATGATGCTCTGGGTGCTTTTAATTAGCATGACTCTCAGAGCTGCACTAATTAAAGCACCTCTCATGCCTCCAGGACCATGTGTATGAGCTCCCAGAGCTGGTGACATGCTAACCCAGCTTTTGACAGCAATATTCTTTTCTATGGGTGCAGAGACATCTTAATTTCAGTCTATTCAACTTCAGTAAGTCAGGTCAATGACCACTGAAGCTGAGCAACTTAAATAGGAGTGGTAAAAAGCTAGAAAAGGAAATTAAGCTTTCCTTTCTACAATTCAGTAAGGTTTAAGAATGAGATCAACTAACTCTACTATCCTGAAGGGCATAACCAGGAACAGTTGCATCAACTTGTAAGCTACAAAAACACACAACTGTCAGTTTAAAGGGAAACATGCCTCAAATGTTCTTGGTTTACAAGAAGGTAACTTCTTCAATAAGCTATTTTAAAGTCCCAACTCAAATATGTATTTTAAACTATACTTGGGATTTTGGTTTAAACAGAAGAGTAAAATAGTCTAGCAAGTGCCCAACTTGCCATTTTCTAAGTAAAATTAAAACTCCAAAATGTTAAGCTATATAAAAAGTTGCCTATGCATATAAATAAGCATATCCCCCAATGCAAAAATAGCAAAATTTAATGTAAGGCTGTATTTCAGTCACAAATCAACATGCTTCACTAGTTATCAGACAGACAAAGGACTTCTAACCTAACAGAAAAAAGTCATGATTCCGTAAAAAGAGATTTAGTGTTTACATATAACAAGAATTTGTTGATTTGCATCAGTGATTTGGAAAAAAAAAATCTAATCTTGCTTTGTCATTTTTATGCCACCAGGGAGCCAATGCAGGTGTCTAGCTTTCATTCCGTTTCAGGTCAATTATGTCAAGCTCCTTACACACCCAGGATTTTAAACTGGTAGTGAATGGTTCACAGCAGATCAACTCTGTTCTATACCAAACAGCAAGTACTCTTACCTCAAACAATACAACTGCCATGTTAGTGGTAAATTGCAATCATGATCCCTCCCAGAGGAGACTGTGCCCATCTGCCTAGGTAAATAGGTGCTCTTAAATGCACAGACATCTCGTCTCCCATTTTAAAGCAATGAACACACGTCTACTACTGTACTCTCCTAGGAACACGTAGGCCAAGGGTTCCCAACTCCTGGGCCACAGCCCAGCACCAGGCCACAAAGGGTTGGCTGCCAGACCAGAAGTCCAGAAGTGACCAGCATACTGCGGACCAGCAGCCAACCCCTTTTTTATACCGAGTAACCCCATGAACTTGAAGTGGAAAGCAACAGAACGGGAAGACAAGCCTTATGCCTTGTGGGAGTTTGCTTTTATATAGAGTATAAAAAAGGGTTGGCTGCCAGCCTGCAGTATGCTGGTCACTGCTGGTCCACAATTTGCTGGTCCACAGCATAAAAAGGTTGGGAAGCTTTGACAGGCAAATAGGCAGCCTTAAAGGATGAGAACAGTTAGCAAACAAACAAAAAAAAAAGTTAAAAAAAAATCAAAATGCAGGTCTGCAGAAACTAAGGCTTTGATCTATTTGTGAAGTCCTCTCTTCTGATGCCAGTACCTTGTAAGCAGTTGGGGAAAAAAAAAAAAGTGCGTTTCAGATCACATCCCCAGTCTCTTTAAATAAGGACCAAAGAGAACACCCCAGTTATCCAAAAAACTCACCCACACAAACTTGCAAGCTAGCCCAACTAACTATTTCAGTGCAGGTCTGTGGGCACTGATTTCTGATAACAGCCAGACAGATCATCACTTGAAACTTGCTGGTACAAATTAAAAGATATGACTGGCAAAAAACCCCATACTGCCAAAATTCTTAATGCCAATATGGCTACATGGTTTTAAGTGCTGGTATGCTAATATAAGTGAATAGGCCGTAGAGGAGGGTACGCTGTTAGGAAGTTTGGTAATATAGCAAGACCTCAGTAACCTTAAGCAAAAGCAAAAACAAGGTTTAGAATTAAGACTATTTTAACACAAGAGTAAGAGGATGTGTGCAAAACTGATGTAAAGAGTATAAGCCACAACACCCTGACCAACTCCCCACCCAACAAGAGTTTTCTTATTTTTTGTACTTAAAAAGGAAGAAAACTGCTGAAAGTCTCAGACTCTGAAAATTGCAAGATGCAGGCAACCCATATCTGTAGTGGTTTCCTTGGCATGCCATTAAATACTGGATTTTAACTGACAAGTTGCAAAACAGTTAAGTTAAACCAGAAAGGTTCTTTTATTGTATTATATAGTGTAGCTGGTTCTGCTGCATATCTCAATTCAAAAAAAAAATATCACTATTCTTCTAGCAGCAAAGTTTACTCCCCCTCTGGGAAAGGAGTCCTTAAAAGCCATTTCACCAGACCCTGCAGAGTTCAGGATGTGCCCTACATGCCAAGTTGCACACCAATCATCTGAACAGGATGCAAGCTCCCTCTGCCTGGCCCAGGCTGTGCACATCCCAGAGGACTCTCAGCTGCCGAACAGGCTTTAGCAAGCATGCTCAAGTGGCATATATGGCATTTCTCCACCACAGAGAGATTCTGAAAAACACTGACAACAGCCAGGGGAGAAACCCAGACATGGAACTCAGTGACCTGTAATTTTATTGTCTGACCAAAAGTGAAATCTTGAGGACCAAGAGGGCATTAAGTATGATTTTAATAATGCCATATCATCCATTTGATAATCAAATGCTCTCAATCATCCCTGCCCCCCAACCCACCCAGGAAAAAAAAAAAAAAAGCAAGACTTGCTTAAAAAAAAAAAAAACTTGTTTAAAAAAAAAATCCTCTCAATCACCCCCCCCCCCCACCCCCCCCAGGAAAAAAAAAAAAAAAAAAAATCAAGCAAGACTTGCTTAAAATGAACATCAACCCATGCCAATTACTGTAGTCCAGTAGTTTTTGCTGCCCATGTTTTAAGGCGTCTAGCAAAGAAGTCACCTGACAAGAGGTCACGTTTTCCTTTTGTGATGGGTGTGGTGCAGACTCCACTGAAGTCCAAAGAATTATCCAACATGGCATTTATTCTGCGGAAGAGATCTGCATTGCTGCAGGTAGACAGCGCAGGGACATCAGGACTATCCCAGCAGTCTTTGGTGGTCCTCCCAATATCTTCCTTCTAAGTAAAGAAGGGAAGTGTTAGTGTCATGGCACATGAGTCAAACATGAACTACCATATTTTAACACTGCGTGCTCCAAAAGTGATCCAGATCAACTATTCAAGACTCAAATTCATTTTACATCTAGGCATTTCAGAGCCAGATCTCAAAAGCTTCTGTGCCAAAGAGGAGTAAGCAAACAGACAAGCAAGTTCATCTTGTCAAATGCAAACCAACACCAAAAGACTCTGGCAAACCTGTATCTCTCGGTCTTTGAAAGATGCAGAACCAAGTTAAGTGCTCTGTAACCCTCAGCCATTCTGAACAGTCATATTCACCAAGACAGGAATTCAGGCCTCAGAGCCACGAACTATGATCCAGCCACATTAACAGGAGAGAGAAACCACTGAAACACTAGGCTTGCAGAAGTCCACCTACAGCTGACCCTTCAAGTGGGATCTTGAGGTTTGTAGGTATATGCGAGTCAATGCACAATTCAGACTTTTTATAAACAAAGAAAACTCAAGTTTGAATACAGCTGCTCTTTGGGGGGCATGCAGTCAAGCTGCACAAGGTTCATCTGGAAAGGAAGGACCTAGCAGGCACCTACAGAAGCTTCTTTGTCCTCTCTTCTGTACAAATAAACCCCACTTTGTACAGACTCAAAAAGAAAGCTAGAATGTCGAGGTACAGCAGTGCTCAGAGACCCAGCATGTACCAGTTTCTCCCAATGCTAGCCATGATCACCTAACAAATAGCTGACATGCAATTCCCTTCTCCCCGCTCCCCACCTCCCCATGTGCCCAATGCTATGACACCACAGGCTAGCAAGACAAAGCCACCACCATCCTGCAGCCCACACAGCTTCTGCGCAAAAAATATACTCCTAGCTGCTGAGAAATGAAGATAGACATGTGATAGGAAGCCTCTGAACCCAGGAGTACCAGGGTACTATAGCCCAGCTCAGTCAAGCATTAACTAGCTAGTTATCAAAGTTGCTCCTGCTTGCAAGAGTCCATGCATCTATTCTGATATAAAGCCATGATGTCCCCCCAAGGACTGTTTTTCACTTGGCAGGGGAATAGAGTCCTCTTCCACCCCACCTACGTTCCAATCAGCAACTCAACTGGAATAACACCTACAGGAAATCGAGCAATAGTTCTACTATTCTACAGCTTGTGCCAAGCCACCCCCCAAAATAAATACAACCCATGCACCAGTCATCCTGAAACCAAAGACTGCTCTTCAATTCAGCCAGCAAGAGGTAGTAAGAAAACAAACATATCCAGGAGAACACTGTACTGCTAGTACCCAAACTCTTGCTAGTTCAAAAGCAAGTGCCAAGCTCCATTCAACAGTGATCCTCCCAACCCCGAGCCAGCTCCTACCCATCCTACCAAAAACAGCAGGCATTATTAAACCAAAGAGGTGCTCTTGTTAGGGTAATTGCACCTGCACCCAATACCAGGGCCACTGCCAACAGGATCCTCGCAGGTTACCTGTTATGATGAAACCCAGGCCCCGGGGAACAGGAGTCTTCCATTATGCAGTTTAGGATTGCACGGCTGTTTTCTGTCTAACTATAATAAAGCCAGATTCACAGCATTAGAATAGCACAAGCTCATTTACTGCAGCGAGGTTAGCACAGACCAGGCTGTTCCTCCATTGCAACACTAAAACAAGGAAACCTGTAGTTCCATTTTAAAAAGTGGCACATTTATGCTCCATCCATAAATATTTTCTTAAAACCTACCTTTGGCATAGTTCTTTCTGGGATTTGCATTCAAAGCCTACTTTATTTATACAGCGTCTGCAGTTTTCTGACTGCAGGGTTAGCACAGGAAGGCTTGCAAGCCAGAACAACTGACATCAGCATAAGACCTAACAAAGCTGGAGACACTGAGCTGGTTTTGTTCTAAGATATCCTGTAAAAAAAGGAAAAAAATCCCTCTCCAGTAAGCGCAGCTAAAACTGTCTGCAGAAGCCAGGTTCTACTTGGCACAAAGCAGAAGTGCATAACTTGATTACAGCTTCAAGAACATTGCTGTGAGCAGCCTCCCTGTGTAAGTCTTCTTCACTGTTGGTGTTCATGAAGGTGTAGGCCTTCTCTACATCTGCTTCCGCACCTTGCCTTCAAGAGTTATTTAAAGTACTGCACCTTCTCCAGGTGGTTATTTTGGTTTATCTCAAGTCTAGTAATCAGTCTATCCATTGCACCTTTACTATATCCAAGCCCCCCTTAAATCAGTGCAGCTTCTCAGACATGCTATCCCCTAGCTTTAAGGGCTGACAGAATTGTTTTTAAGGTCTTTAAGTTTCTTTTTCCTTTACATTATGGGCTCTCTCATTGATTTTCAGAACCAGGAATACCAGGGTGGTTAGAAGACTAGGGAAATGTCAACTCTGGCAAATGTCACCAGGTAGAAGAAGTTTAGCAATTGCTGGAACAGATCTGAAATAGGTTGTTAGCAGCCTCATTAAGTCCAATCCCTGGGATAAGTTGTCTATTTAAAGATCTGGCATGCTTTCAAATAAGGTGCTAGAGCTCACAGTAAACATGCTGTCAGTTGGGATCACAAAGCCAGGAATGTAGAACAGGCAGGATACGGAAAGAGATTCAAGTCTTCTTTATGGGGCTAAAAAGGGCAGCAGCTCCATTTTTAAGCAAACGGCAAAATTCTTCTTGTGTTGTTAACTCAGCCCAGCCGTCTGACAGTACAAACCGCAGAACCCAGTACTCTCCTTGCATGATGGCATGGCCCAAGAAGCTGATGCTGCTGGAGTGAGGAAAAGCTACATGACTGTATTTTTAAAGTGTTTTTGCCATTTCCGTGCAAGCTTATTTCTCAGGTCAGCAACTAAGACACTCACCCCAAGTGTACTGGTTTAGGACTCAAAACTTCCTGCCAGCTGGAACCACTGATCTGACCAGAGAGGAGCCAAAACCAGAACAGCAATGAGATACACCTAGAATTGGATGCACTTGAAGTCTGCCGATAGACCAAAGGATGCTATAGAACTTTACGCTTTTATCTGAAGAGAAGAATCTAGCCATTAAGGTTGAAGAGGATGCTTTCTGGATATGAACTAATACAGCACAATCTTAACAAGCCTGCAGGACTGCTTGAGCATGAAATGGCTTGTCCATGGTGTATTAATGCTTGACTCTAATGAAAGCAAGCATTTTTCTTCAAGCATATCCAGTGCTGGATATTAGAGATCCGTTTAGTTTGTGGCCAACAATCCAAACCCCCTGAACTACTCATGCTGCCCTTCCTAGGATACAAGCACCTTCCTGAATTGAACTAAGCAATGTAGCTTCTATGAAATCACAGGCAAGTCTCCCATCCTATCCCCCCAGAAGAGGGAAGTTGTGTGATTTAATGGCTGTTATACTGTGCCAAGAAATCCCATGAACTTGAAGTGGAAAGCAACAGTATGGGAGGCCAAGTCCTATGCCTTGTGGGAATTTGCTTTATAATTCATAAATTGACTGGCATTGTTAAAGTTAGCTTTACCTTGCAGTAAGAAGCTCCAATGGAGAGCAGAATGCCTGGGTCCCAAGTACTAGGCACCCCAATAAAAGGATGAAGACATTCAAATCTGACTCAAGTCTAGGATGGTAGATTAGAAGGTCACTCCCTACTTCCCTCTGGTAGAGCATAACCCTGAGCTTTAAGCTGGCCAGGAGGAAAACCTGGAACTCAAGTCAGTCTTAGTAGCTGCTGAACCTCCAACACTTGTCACGTAAGCAAGCAAGAGGTTCCTTTTGCAAAGCTCACCAAGGAGCATTTACAGAAAGTCAACACAGATGACCTGGACAAGTAGTTTGCAGGTTTGGACAACACCACAGACCTTGGGGACAAGCACGCAAAGCAAGCTGCCCATAACCTGTAAAGCAAGAAAAATTGAGTATGTGCCTTTTTATGTACTAAAAGGCCTCTACTCAAATTTGCATTAGAAATACTGAGTCTTTTCTTCCCTGGTTTTCCCAGATACTTACAGCCCTGATATCCAAGGCCAAGGAACAAAAGAAAAAACATAAGCAACTCAATTTCTAGGCCTTTGCACAAAAAGAAAAAAAAAAAAAAAAAAGCACTTTACTTCCTCCTCTTCAGAAGGCACCTTTTAATATTAAAAAAAGGCTTGCAAACTAGTTTGGTAAAATTCCATTGGAATACAGCCAGGAGACCAGAGTGCTATATCCAGTTAGCAAATTCTACTTTGTCAAGCTTCTTTGACAGTCCTGTTCAGACTCCCAAGTTGAATTGCTGTCCCCTGCACTCCTCAAACCTACATCCCATAAATCATGTGGCTACTTAGAGCCTGGTGACAGATTAGCAATACCAGTCTGCAATCCAGTTTTGGATATTAGGTGTTGTGCAATTACAATATGACCACCACAGATTACCTACACTCACCAGCCCCATCCCCTCCCTCTCTTCCCCAGCTTCTCTAAACTAGCCTGGGCCTTTGTAACTTGATCCCTAACCAAGTTCAAGCAAGTTTTCTATTCATCACAGTGATGCTATAAGAGTGATCTCTCCAGAAGCCATACATACATACAAATAAAAAACCTGAACAAAAACTCAGCACAAATTATAAGTTATCCAAGGCTCTATAAATCCTGATCATATGCTAGAGTCCCTTGGTATTTTTCATCTGCAGATTGCTGCATTAGAGGGGTTTGTTAGCAAGAACTAGCAAGGAGGAAGGGCAAAATGCAGATCACTGCAATGGATGCCTCCAAGTCTTAGTGGAGAACTGCTTGAAGCAGAGACAAAAGGTAAGTGATTTAACAGGACTATTGAGATATCAGTGCAGAGGATCTGGAGAATGGAGCTCAAATAAGCAGCATCTGTTGTAGGCCAAAACAACAGCATAAAAAAGCCATTATAAGCGAACCTTTTTCCAGAGAGGGGTCTTTATGCGACTTGTCTCCACTTAGCTAAGCCATAAACCAGAGTTCTGAGTTTAAGGATAAGGGGTAAGCTTAGATAAGACCCAGGAAGAGCATGTTTGGTTTCTCACAAACACGATGGTTTCAGTGCATTCAAATTAATCTCTCATCTGTTTCTCCTCTTCAAAGAGGAAGGCAACAGCAGTAAGAAGGTTGCTTGAGACAGGACATGGCAGGCAATCATTTGGGCCTGGAGAGCCACATAAGGAGATTTGAAGAGTTGTTGTAAGCCGGTCAGCACCCCCACCCACCCAACAACTCACCCAAACCCGTGTGTGTGGTGGTGGGGTGGGGGAGGGGGGCACAGGTGGGCAGGGAGCCGTGTTCAGGAGCGACACAGGCATACAGGAGAGGCCAGGATCATGGGGCAGCCTCTGCACTGTGGGGGAAGAGGGCTGCCTGGGTGCTAGGTCCCAAGAGCCAGGTGGGGGTGGGGGAGGGGCAGGGGGCATGTGCAGCTGCTCCTACAGCCTCCACATGGTACTGAGCCCCAG
>NW_017728996.1:52775420-52780890 GCF_001723915.1 Gavialis gangeticus | reverse complement strand
GTGGGGTGGGGGAGGGGGGCACAGGTGGGCAGGGAGCCGTGTTCAGGAGCGACACAGGCATACAGGAGAGGCCAGGATCATGGGGCAGCCTCTGCACTGTGGGGGAAGAGGGCTGCCTGGGTGCTAGGTCCCAAGAGCCAGGTGGGGGTGGGGGAGGGGCAGGGGGCATGTGCAGCTGCTCCTACAGCCTCCACATGGGACTGAGCCCCAGCCAGTCCTGGCAGGGGTAGCCCACATGACCTTCCAAACCATGCTCCCCAGCTGGGCTGCTCCAGGTGTGGCTGCAGACACCTGGGTGCTGCTTTGCTCCTCACTCCCACCTCCAGCAGCTCCAAGCTCCTGCTGTGCCACTCCTGGTCAGGAGGAAGCTTCAGCCAGGCAGCTCCTGCCCAGCATGCAGGGCTCTGGCCTGAGCTCCAGGCTGCCTTCACCCACTCCACCTGCCTGGGGTGGGCGGCCAGTGGATGGAAGGCAGCTGGGAGCTTGAGCCAGTGCCCCACATGCTGGGGCAGGAGCCACCAAGCTGAAGCTTCCTCCTGGCCAGAAGCAGAGCAGCAGGAGGAGCAGCCATTGGCGGGGTAGCCACTGGAGGCTGAAGGAGCAGAACAGCACACAGGCAGCTGCAGCTACACCAGGAGCTGCCTCACTGGAAACCGTGCACCTTGGCTGGGATATGGGCTGGAGTGCAGGGTGGACTGCAATGCAGCACAGGTGTCCCCAGGCTGAGCTTGACCCCAGGCAGAGCACCACAGGAGCAGCCATGAACCAAATCCAGACAGTTGGCAGTTGATCAGGCCTGCAGGTCATATTTTGCCCATCCCCAAGACAGGAGGTTGCATCATTAGCATGGTCTGGGTAAGTGGGGTTCCTACTCTGCCCAGTTGGTTGCAGTGGGAATACAAGACAGAGTGGAACAGCTGGTCCACAAAATTAGCATGCAGAAGCCTCTTTCTTATTGGTTAAAACATGAACTAGTTAAATCAACAAGAGTAGTTGATCATTTAACTAGCTGTCAGAAGTCTTCTAAATTCACGTTCAAACACCCTGATCAGAAGAGCCACTACTACACAGTTTGTTGGCAGTTGCAGAAAAGACATTTCAAGTCTCTGGACACTAAACTGAGATGGACTGAAGTGGCTGAAGCATCCCAATGTGGGGAGAAGGGGGGGGGGGCGACCTGAACTACCACTGGGGTATATGCTGTGCCTCTTAAGCAAAGCACCTTCACACCTCTGAAAACTAAGCAGTTCTCAATCTAAGCTTCCTAAAACAATCAGTTTTCAAAAATTATTGGTGCCAATGACATTCTGGAACTAGGAACAGAGGGTACTTATGGCCTCCACACTCGCAACAGAATTAGGGTTCAACACAAGGAATCGGTTTAAGCTTGGCCAGCTTTAACATGGCTTGGCCAGAATAACCAGGTCAAGCCATGTTAGAGCCAGTCAAGCAGAAAGTGGTTCCATCAGTGGGTTTCTAGATAAGTTACTTAGACTTCAAAACCACATTGGCAAAATTCATATTATTTTGCAAATTTCCATTCTGAAAGAGTTCCAACAGGGTCAAAGCATCCCATTCTGATACTGAAACAATGTTTTGAACAAAAGCAGTTTTAAAACTTTATCCCCCATGTAACAAAACAGAGATCAAGAGGTTTGTCTGTCAAAAAAAAAAACCCACAAAAAAACAAAACCACCCACAATGCCTCCCCCCACCCCCAAAAAACCCCCCAAAACCAACAAAAACACAAACCCTGCATCAGCCCAAAATGAAGTTTTGGAATTCTTTTGTGGAAAACTGAAGTTCAGCAGTTTAGTTCCTTAATGAAACTAAAGGAAGTGCCAGAACTTAAATTCTTCATAAAAATGGAATTTCCATCCTCTGCACAGCTGCAGTGGGAACTGTGTTTGAAGAGTTGAAATCTCAGCACTAGCACTTCATCAGTACGATGCGATTGCTAAAGTGGTCAACCTGATTACTGGCATATTTTAGTTGGAGAATGCAAGGATGCATGCAACAGGATACAGCTTTAAGTCCTTGCCAGATATTAATTTAGTCATGCAACTAGGTTCTGACCAATTTTATCCCAGATTTCCCCCCCTCAAACCCCTCCCTCCCAAAGTAAAACAAGCATCCTATCATGCTAGGCTTGCATGGTAGGATTTGCCATTTTTTGGATCTGGGATAAAATTAGTCAGACCCCAATTGTGCAAGTGCCAGTGTGTGGGAAGCCTAGCATCAGAGAGCCATTTTACAGGATGTGCCTGCAGCCCAGCTGTAGGCTTCCCTAGACCCTGAAAAGGCATGGCTGCAGCAGGCTGTCTGCATAGCTGGGCACAGGCAGCTAGGGATCAGAGAGCTCCCAGATCCCCACGTAGCTGCCCATGCTGCAGACCTATTAACAGCATGCTAAGGTGCAGTCTGGGCAGCTCCTGAATCACCAGGCCACATGTTCACATTAATGTGTGATGCAAATGAGCTATAAAGTTGTTTCATGTATAAATGGAAGAGATGTGAAACATTTGTGTGACAGGTTTACCATTTTTAACATTACAAGTTGACTGAATGCATGGCACATTGCAATTAATCACACCATTAACATGTTAATCACATAACTGTAACACCTAGCATGGCCTTAGTTGTTCAGGGGATAAGTCCCTGCCTCTGTGTAGTTTAGGTCATCTTTCTAGATCAGTACTTAATCACTATTCAGGAGGATACTCTTCCACCCTGGAAATTTTCTAGTCATTCAATTCTTTTTCAGGGGGTTAGAGGAGCACACCTAAACAGCCTTTAAATTGATGTGATGTACTGGTTCCCCAAAAAAGGAAATTCAAAATCCCAAATGAAACTGAAGACATAAAACTGTTCCAGTTGACAGCTGAATTGTGGAGACCTGAATCAGCAAATGGTGTTCACTTGGAGGTAGTTCTTACCATTACAAATTCAGAACAATTTTGAACCCTGACCAGATAATAAGCGTGCTATGTTAACCTGCATTAGTTGGTACCAAGTTACTAGGCAGTCTGTCGGACAGTAATCTAAGAAGCAGCACTCCCTAGCAAGAACTTTACCATCCTTCAGCCCTTGCTGCCAAGTGGCTAGTGCTTCATTCAGCACCAGAGTTACGCCAGGAGCGTGAGGTTCCTGAAGACAGTGCACCATAACCCAATTCCCTTCAGATCCTGATACTGCAGCGCTGAAGTTCTGATTAATTCTCACTAAGAAACCAAGTACTGCTGTTATGGAGAACTACAGTTAAGGGAATACAAATGGATTAATGAAGCAGATTACCTTTTTTGGCCTGAGAGAGCAAGCCTCAACATCAAAAATCTAGTACAAAAGGTTCTACGGATTCCAACTTTGCAGACCTCGTATTTCCTAAAGCAGTGGCTGCCTTCATGAAGTTCGCTACTTTGGCTGTTGCCCCTCCTAGCAACCAGGTCTTCAGCAGTGGTGAGCAAATAATCACATCTGTACAAAGCATGCAATGATGGGCACAGCACTTTGCTCACTGCATCTGTATTATCATGCCGCACAGTAGGGCTCTTGAAACAAGTTAATGTTTGCCACATGCAAGGAGCAAAAGGCACAAAGTGGCCAGCCCCATAGCATGCAATTAACTCTGGCCTTATTAACCTGGTTATTCAGCAAGCACCTATTTGACCTGGATCTCCCTCTTCACATATGAAGATTTCTAAGATCGAATGAAAAAAATGAACAAGTCCAAGTCATGTACATCAGTTTTCGCTCCCCCACCCCCTTTCCCTTTACTCTTTTCTTCATTTAAAATTTTAAATGCTTAATTCATACAAGACAAGCATGCTACTCTGGAACACCTTTCCCCTTTCCACACTGCCACCATCCCAACCTCCCTTCTTGCTGCTCTGGGAATCCATTGATTGATTTTGGTGACCCAAAGGTTGCAAAGCAGCTCTTCTGTGGGGCACTGCACCCTAGCTGGAACATATGGGCTTATGATTTAACTGAGATTAAAGTTAAGGTTTTTCAGCATTCCCCAAGGGCCAAGCTCAAAGCTCAGGGCAGGAATGTGAGCGCATCTACATGGGCATCTAGACATGTATTCTGTATAGGTGCCCATGTAGGGGGAGGGTTTTAATTAAAAGTGCCTGCAGCATCACACACATTCAGCACCCCACACTTCAAAATGGCAGCAGGGGTGCTATTACTAAAGCTCATTCAACAGGCTTTAGTTGGTGCCCTGCCGCCATTTTGAAATGCAGGAACACCCAATACAGTACAACCGCAAATCTGGATCCCAAAAATCCAGAATTCTTGAATATCCGGCACTTTAAGCTTCCCCCTCCACTCCCATCCACCACCCCGCTCCATATGCATCCACTGTTCCAGGACTGCCCACTGCAACTCCTCCCTGCCCCCTGCCACTGCTCCGGTTTAAAAAACAAACAAAACAGAGTTTTCAAGTTTCTAGCAGGTGCTTGGTCCCAGCATGCCGAATTTATGAGGTTATACTGTATGCGCAACACAGAGGCTGCTGGAGCATGCTAATGAGTGTGCTCCACCAGACTTGCAGCAGACTATTAAATTGAGTCTGCTCTGATGCGTGCTAATTAGCATGCATCAGAGC
The DNA here is from genome assembly GCF_001723915.1 of Gavialis gangeticus. Taxonomy (NCBI): domain Eukaryota; kingdom Metazoa; phylum Chordata; order Crocodylia; family Gavialidae; genus Gavialis; species Gavialis gangeticus. The sequence continues at coordinate 52,776,281 of NW_017728996.1, read as the reverse complement.
AGAGGCCCATCATGTGTATAGGTACCCCATATGCACTTTAATGCCGATTAACTGATTTTAACGCGCATTAAAGCATCACTTAAAAACATGCCCGTTAGTTAATGCACATTAAGACGGGCTAATGTGCACTTTCCTAGTACAAGCAGTTCTCAACTTACAACGTTTTGCACTTACAATGCTTATAAATTGACACCCTGTTTCAACTTCCTGACCTCAGTTTTGACTTTACAGTGCTTGATCCGACACCGAGCCACGCCATTGGACAAGTTCACCGAGTCACCCATCTCCCTGGAGAACATCTGTCCAAACTTCCTTGGACACTTTAAGAAAGCAGACAAGACTCCTGAGAAGACTCCAGCCAAGAACCCTTCAAAAAGTCCAACCGAGAGCCCTTCAAAAAGTCCAGCAAAGTCTCCTCAAAGTAGTCCTTCCAAATCAATCTGATTGCTATTTACAGTATAAATACTGTAATGTAACTATATTACTTATCTATAATTGATTGAGTACAAAATTCTGAGTTATTTTTGGTGAAAAAAGGGCACCAGGCCATGGGTCAGGAACCAATCCTCCCTTTTTAAACTTGTTTCCCATGGGGGGGGGGGGGCGCGGAAAATCGGTTCCAAGTTACGACATTTCAACTTAAGACACCGTTTTCAGGAACCAATTGTATCATAAGTCTGAGGACTGCCTGTACCTCACAATGAAGGGCACTTGCACACAAGCGCGGAGGAATTCCAGTGTCAGAGCAATTACCGCATACCAACATTTCACATATTAGTATCCCCACACTTAAAAGTGGCAGTGGGGGTGCTTGAACTAACACTCATTTGAGGAGTGTTAGTTCAAGTGCCCCTGCCGCCA
>NW_017728996.1:52773005-52775336 GCF_001723915.1 Gavialis gangeticus | reverse complement strand
TAAGCACAGGGACACTGATACATAAGATGGGGCATCACTTTAATCAGAGCAGCTTGGAGTGCCACCCTCCTCCCTCACCACCAGAGCACATGTAAAAGTGCCTGGAGGTACTAAATTTAATTTGCATTAATGCACTTTAGTTAATGCACATGTATATGTGCCCAGTTTTGTTCTGCCATAGTGGAAGAGAAAGAATTACTTTGCTGCAATCAACCCCCCCCGCTCTGCCACGCAGCTAGTTTTGTAACAGATAGGACCCGAGTGGTATGGCAACTAAGGGGTATCACTTACACAGGCCAAAGCTAGACCATCTCCCATCTCGCACAACATTCAGATTGGCTGTAAAACAGAAAACTGCTGTCAGTATTTACCAGAATAGATAGAATGGGGTGGATCAAATAACTGAGAGATGGAAAGCGAACAGAGGAAACAAGTTACAGCAGTAATACCAATTTGGACAGGCCTAAATAAGCCATAGTCATAAGTTCAGTTGTGACCTAAAGGCCAGATTCAACCCTTGGTGCTGGTGAAGAAGCCAAGCTTAACTTGGTTACAGATCTAGGTGTGAATTTAGGAGTCTGTTCACCTGCCCTCCCGTGGAACATCCAGTTTCTACCCTGGGCATGTTGTACCCTGGTGGTACACGACTAACAAGGCACAGAGCACAAGCTCCACTGGCTACGGTAGGTATGGACAAAGCATTTAACCCAGGGCAAGAACTGTGCCACAGAACAGGAGGAACCATCTCAACACCCGCCCCTGGAAACAGCTGGATCTTTGCTAACAAGAGCCACTCACACGGTTCCGACTACCACAGTTCACTGCAGCACAAACCAGAGCTGCCCACCCCTGCAGCAGCCTGTAACAATATTTTGTTTGGTGAAACAGACAAGAACCCTGTAGGACCAGACAGCCGACCAGGAAGGCTCCAATTTCTCCAGGGCTCTCACTAGTGATAGCAGATTTCCCAGAAATGCTAACTAGGATTCCCTGGGTAATGGCATCCAAGTACCTCATTAAGGTCCTCCAGCAATAATCCCTCTGAAGGGGAGCTCAAGGAGCAACAAAAATGCTTCAGGAGGACAGAAGAGAGGGAAAACTGGGCCAGCTACTAAGGCAGGAGAAAAGCAGGAATGAGGAACAACATAGGGAGATTTTTTGATTTTTTTCTTTTGTGGAAATTTTTCGTGTTTCAAGCCAAATCAGCCAGATCAATTCCAAATCCGCGAGTCAGTCCAGAACCATAAGTGGCCCCACAACCAGCAAACATCCTCTGCCCCACCTGGGGCATCAGATGCTTTCAAATCCTTTGGTGGGAATCCTACATGCAGGCCTAACCCCAGAGGCTTGGCGTTTGGAGGCCCCCCAAGTTTTGCTTGCCCTTAGCCATATGGCCGCAGAAGCATGCAAGGGAGGAGTCTGCCATTTCCATAAAGTTTGCGTAAAACTACATTATCTCTGCAGGTACTACCCCTGTGCCAGGAAAACATTATCCCTGGGTGCAACTAGGACACCACCCTGGTGGTCATGGTGTGTTACCTGGCAGGGGAAACCTGAGCTTCCCTAAGCATCACAGAATTTTTTATTTTTAAATGCATGTATCCCAGGCCAAATTATCCAAAACCAAATCCAAGAGTCCAGAACTGTAAGTGGCCCTACTACCAGCAAGCATCCTCCACCCCAACCTGGGGCTTCAGACATTCCCAAAAAACTTTGGCAGGCATCCTACTTGCAGGCCCAGGCCCAGAGGCTTGGGGTTTGGAGGCCCCGAGTTTTGCTTGCCCTCAGCCATAAGGCCCCAGAGGCAAGTCACAGAAAAGTCCCCCATTCCCATAAAGTGGGCTTAAAGCCAAGACCTTCCCACTCCAGCAGTTAAGTGGGAGGTTTACTATACATTACCTTGGCAGGTACTATGCCTGTGCCAGGAGTGCAGTCTTCCCCGGCGTGGCTAGGAAGACAACCTCCATGGTCATGGTGTTTCCCTTGCCAGGCAAGCATAGGCTATACTTGATCTGAACCTTCATGTTCTTCCCTGAATGAGATAGGGAGGTAGGATTCTCCCAGATATCTTAATCCTGTGCCAGCCCCAGCACTGCCTACTGTCAGGGAAGAGTTAACAAGGTCAGCAGAGCTGCCTGACAGCAATGCAAGTGGTCCACCCCACCCCAGCAGATGAGGCATTTTCTTTGTTCTCCCTTCCTGTTCTTTTTCTACACCCCCTCCCACCTCACTAAGGAGAACTGCCCTACTGGGCAGGGGCTTTATCTAGGCAGCACCATTCAGGCTCCCAGCATGGAGCAAACAAATAATGAACATACCTTTTATTTATGG
>NW_017728996.1:52771954-52772989 GCF_001723915.1 Gavialis gangeticus | reverse complement strand
CGGGCCCTTGTAGCTGATCCCAGGCTAGTGAGGAGAGCCCTACCCAAACTCTAGACAGGCCCAGAGCCTGCCCATGCACCATAATCCCTTTTTGTTGCAACAGAGAAGAGTCAAGGGAAGGGCTCTCTCTCTCCTCCCATCCACACCCAACTCATGTTTGCAGTGGGGCTAGAGATCCTCGATGGGTGCACCCAGACCTGTCTACGATTCAACACTTCCCTAGACCCTCTGGCATCAGTGTCAAACCCCTGGAGGCAGCGTCTTCAGCATCAGCTGGTGCGAGGCAAGTTAACTAGACTGGACTCTGGCACTGCCTGACAAATCTGTATTGGCCCCATCAGCAGCTCCAGGGCTAGGAGCTCAGTACAGCACTGTCGTTCTGAGATGTGTACAAGCGCAGCTGCCAAAGGGCCTTCCTTCTGTTATGTTAGTAGAGGAGTCCCACAAGAAATACAACACTGCCTTGCTACCCCCACAGCCACAAAAGACGCTGCGGGGGATGGGACAGGTGAGGGGCTGCTCAGGTACGTGGGGGGGAACGCCTCCTTCAGGGCCCGGGGTGAAGAGGTTCAAGAAAACCATTCCCTCAGCCAGTCACTTCCTGTGCCGTCCCCTGCAGGTCTCAGGGGCAGGGCTGAAGACAGACCCAGGTGCTCTGGCTCCTGCACCTGTGAGATGCAGACTGCTGCCCCAAGTCACTAGCAGGATACCAAGCGTTAATTAGGACTTGAGCACAGGGCACGGACTAAGGCAGAGCAGACTTAGCTCTGTCGTCGGGTTAAGGGCTTACAAGATGTTTGGGGAGCTCCCGAGACCCAGGCTGGCAGGCAGGAAACATTCGAGATAATTAAAGCTTCCTTCCTACCTTCCTACTGGCAAGAAAGAGGTGTCTACCAGCCCGGTCCTGTCCCGTCCCGTCCCACCCCCGCAGCCGGGCGGGAGCAGACCCCTTTCCCAGGGCGGCGGGTGGGACCGGCAAGGTCACCTAGTGCAGCCCCGGCTCCGGGCCGGCGCCTCCACCCGGGCGAGGGCACG
>NW_017728996.1:52767564-52771195 GCF_001723915.1 Gavialis gangeticus | reverse complement strand
ACTTCGCCGACTCTCCCTCAGGGGCTGTTAAAGGGGCCGCAGCGCCCGCCGGCCTGGCGCCGGCCCTGGGGCCTCAGCTCTGCGCAGCGGGGCGGCGCGCCCCGCACGTGTCCCTGTCACCGTCCCTGCAGCGGCTCTCGCGTGCCGGGTTTGGGCGCCCGCGTCCGTGTCTCCCAAACATGTGTTTAAGCGTGGGCACACGGCGGGGCTCCCGCCTGCCAAGGCATAAGCACAAAAGTGTCTTTATGAAGCCCTTGGCACCAGGGCCGCACACAGCCATGGGCGAACTGGGTGGCTGCCCAGGGCCCAGACAGAAAGGGGGCCTAAAAATGGTGACAACAATGATTATTATGAAAATAGCAATGATTATTATTAAGGGGGGCCCATACTAAAAGTTCACCCAGGACCACCAGGAGCGCAGGTGCGGCGCTGCTTGGGGCTCATCTCACGGTTGCCAGGACTTGAGCAGCCAGTCACAGCGGCCACAGACTCGGGGCCGTCCGCAGCTGAGACTGGCGTAACTGTCTGACCGCCTCGCCAGAGTGGCGGCAGGCCCGCCAGGGCACGGGCTCTCAACCTTGCTTGCACCGGGACCCATCTGTTAACGTCCTGACCCAGTGCCCCTCACTCCCGACAAGCTGTCCTCTAGTCCCCAGTGTGTGGGGCCTGCCCAGCAGCCCCTCGCAGGCTGGCGCTCTGTCTGCTTGCAAGGGAAAAGCCACGGTTTCCCACATTTTACTCCTTGAAAAGAGAATCCATTTTTAAAGGCTGTTCGTGACCCTTCCGCATATTCCTGCCACCTGCTTTTGGGTTGTGACCTGCAGGTTGAGCAATGCGGCGCTAGGTTCAGCTCTGCCTGCTCCGATAGGTAACTGAATCTCGTCTGGTTTCCCATAAGCATCTGTTTCATTGGATTCGGTTGGTCCTTCCCGAGACAAAATCAAGCTGTGCAAACTGTCCCTTGTCCCTAAAATGTCCTATCGCTTCTTATGCTAATGGTGGTTGTCTACTGCAGTGGTCTCCAAAGTGGGGTGCGTGCACCGCAGGGGGTGCGCAAGACGATCCATTGGGGTGCGGGAAGAAAATATTAGAACTTCTATTTAGATGTATATTTATATAAATATACATATACTGGGGGTGCGTGCTCAAGAATTTTTTACTGGTAGGGGTGCGCGATCAAAGAAGTTTGGAGACCGCTGGTCTACTGGTACAGGCATCATTGAAAGGCATCTCAAGTGCCATGTTGTTTGGCTGCAAAGGATAGCTCTGCATAGCACGATGCTTAAAATGCTGGCATGGATGCCCTAGCACTTTTACTACCGCTAGGAAATGCTAAAGCACAAAAAAAACCTAATGTAAATAAGACCTGTGTGTAAAGAGAAAATCATGGGCAGGTGTGGAGATGTGGGAAGGGAAAGGGGATGCAGGTGCTCTGTCAAGCTCCACCCATCAGATAAACTCCACCCAGGAGACAGTGCTCATGGGAGGCTGTGTAGATATTAGTCATGGTCCCATATATTCCCTTGTCTCCGTAGGCTCATCACCCCTTTCCTGGCATACAAGTACACTTGGGGGCTCTGCTCTTGTGAGCATGGCAACAAAGGGGCAGGCAGTGGGGGAGGCGCTACCTGCTTGGTTGTAGTGCCTAGATGAGCATCATTCACAATACATCTTCATCAGGTCATCCTCCCTCTCGTCTCTGCCACCTCCTGCTGATCTCAGTGAAAGAGTCCACAGTGTGCTGATATTTAATGTGGTATTGCTGGGTGTTTGAGACAGCCCCTGTGGGAAAGAACAGGTGTGTTCACATCCTTCAGAGTGCTGGCTTTAGATATCGCTGCATCAGTGGCACTTGGTTTTTGCATGCAATGGCCTCTCTGCAATGAGAACAGCCAGAGAGGTCAGGGTATTTCCTCCACCTCACAAAAACTTAGATAACTGGAGAAGCAGAATTTCAGGCTTCATAAAGAAATGCCAGTGCCCCCTTCCGCCATGTAGCAGCTCGATCTGAGCCCACTGCAAAATAATGCATTACCACACAGTGATGACGGGGCTGCAGGTCTGCTGGAGCAGACCTCTGAGGGGACTTGGAAATCAATCTTTAATGTGCAAGAGCCACCCAGAAACTCCAAGTGCCCCAGGCAGCAGCTTTGTCATTGACTTCACCGAGACTGGGAAAACCCCCCAGATGGGAAAGTGCACTTGATCTCAAAGATGCCCCAGGGAGAACTTCCCCGTCTCTCAGAAACAGGGTCTGTTTACTTTTCCTATCCCTAATAACTCCTGTGAGGTTTTCCTCACTCTCCAGGGTGACGGGTTGAGCAGGGGGGTTTCTCTGTCATCTTCCATCAGTGTTGCCTGCTTGCTTCTTCAGCAGTGAGGCAGGGTAGTTTGCAAACTGTGATTGTTCTGAGGGCAGGAACTGAGACTTTACTGCAGGAGCAATGAGCAGAGTTGAGCAGAGGGAGTGGACACTCTTGCTAACACAAAAGGCTGCACTAATAGCAAAGGGAACCCCCTAGTTTATTTTATCAGGGCTGACCAGCCAGGAGGTATTCCCTCTGGGTAAGGAAACGCATTCTAGGAACACACAGGAGTTGGCACAGCTTTCAGGGGCCTCAGAGAAAGTGCATCGTCTGGGGGACAGAGAGATGTCTGCTGCCATGTCAACGGCTGCCGGGAGGAGAGAGACACACAAGGGGGGAATTCTCAGCCCCAGTTCAATTTAACGAGGCTGCTGCAGCCTGGTCCAAACCCATGATGTCATTTGAAAGAGGTGTCACAGAGAGGGTACTCCAAAGCAGTTGCGAAGAGCCTCTCCAGAAATCCAAGGCAGCATAAGAATGGATGGTATCAAAACACAGAGATCAACGAGGTTGCCCTGCAATTCCTTCTGTTTGTAGCATGACACTTCAAGCTGTGCTTGGCTGAAGCCTTCTGAGCTAAGTATTTGTTGAGAACCCATCATGTGCTGCAGACATACTGTTGCTGGTTCAATAAGAGGTGCTCTTTCCTCTCTGGCATGGAGCCATACCTCCAGCAGGGTGTCCATTTAGTGAGCTATAAAACCAAGGTCCTGGCTACTTGACATCATTCAGGACTTTCAAGGAGTTGAGTGCTCTGAAGAAGTCCCAGCTTGGTAACTCCCTCCTCTGATGCCAATGACACACAGCACTCTTCTCCTCCGTTTCCTGTGGTTAAGTTCTAGATTTCAGGCAGTGCTTCCCGTGCAGACAACAAGATCCTTGTGTAGTTTGCATGATGCCTATTTGTATGGGCTGAAGAGGGTCATGTGAATGTGGGATACTTGTGTTATCATCAACACATATAATATCTTCATCGATTTCATCGATTTCATAGACATTGGGACTGGAAGGGACCCCGGAGGATCATCGAGTCCAGCCCCCTGCCCCAGGGGCAGGAAGTCAGCTGGGGTCATAGGATCCCAGCAAGATAAACATCCAAATTTGCTCTTGAAGGTGTTCAAAGTAGGTGCTTGAACCACCTCCGGTGGCAGGCTATTCCAGACCTTGGGGGCTCGGACAGTACAGAAATTCTTCCTTATGTCCAGCCTGAAATGGTCTTGCGGTAGTTTATAACTGTTTGACCTCGTCATCCCTTGGGGCGCTCT
>NW_017728996.1:52759526-52762564 GCF_001723915.1 Gavialis gangeticus | reverse complement strand
CAGATCACCCCGACCTTGCGCTTTTCCAGGTTGAAGAGTCCCATGGCTCTCAGCCTCTCCTTGTAAGGTCTGTTTTCCTGACCTCTGATCATGCATGTGGCTCTTCTCTGGACTCTCTCAAGCTTCTCCATATCCTTTTTGAATTGCAGAGCCCAAAACTGGACACAGTAGTCCAGCTGCGGCCTCACCAAGGCCGAGTACAAGGGGAGAATGACATCCTGGGATTTGCTTGAGAAGCATCTATGGATGCAAGCCAGGGTGTTGCTCACTTTACTGGCCGCAGCATCACATTGAAAGCTCATGTTCATCTTGTGGTCAATCATGACTCTCAAGTCCTTCTCGTCCATAGTGCTAGCCAGCATAGCACTGTCGAGCCTATAAGGATGCTGCAGGTTTTTCCTCCCAAGGTGGAGAACCTTGCATTTTTCAGTGTTAAACACCATCAGGTTCTCATCCGCCCATTTGCTGAGCCTGTCCAGGTCAGCCTGGATTGCTCTTCTGTCCTCAGGTGTGGATGCTTTACCCCAGAGTTTGGTGTCATCAGTGAACTTGACCAGTCAGCTTCTAATACCAACGTCCACATCATTAATGAAGATCTTGAATAGTGTTGGCCCAAGGAGAGAGCCTTGGGGGACCCCACTGGTTGCAGGGCACCATGATGATTGACTTCCATCAACCACCACCCTCTGGGTCTGACCATGGAGCCAATTTCCCAGCCAGTGGATCGTGGTGAAGCCAAGGCCACAGTTAGCCAGGAGTCTTGTTGGATTCCTTAGCAGTTTGCTATGTTTTGTACAAGCACTGGCACATGCCACAAACCTAGGGAATAACAACAACAATAAAGCAACAATGATGATGATGGTGAGGAAGGAAGGAAGGCAGGCAATTTGCCAACTATAGCATCACCTGTCTGCAGACAGCCAAGTGCCAGACAGCCATGAGTGAGCAGTGCCTCAGACCACATCATAGTCCTGATGGAGAAACAGACACAGAGAGAAAGGAACTTGTCCAAGGCCACAGAGCTATTACCTGGCTGAACTGCAGCACAGAGCTGCATCTCCTACAGCCTGAGCTTGTGCTTGAGGTATGAGACCATCCTCCCCCTTTGCTGCAAATGAATATTCAGGTGGATATGACACAGCTAGCTTGGGAATTCACAGCATATGCTGGGGCCAGGAGTTGCTTCATCTATTTAGTGTCCATCTGTTCATAGCCCACATAAATCCTTCAACGCTAGGACTCTGAAGGAGCGATGTACCTCCTCCTCATGAATTGCCCTGGGTAAGGAAACAAGGATACAACTTCTGGACACCGTGGAGCCCCCCTTCCCTTCATCTGTGGCTCCATCCCACTCCAACCCATGTCCCACCCCTCCTAATGTACACACTGGCACTTTGAAGATGTTCCTCCACTCTTGGGGGAAGCCACGGTCCCTTTTCCTACCCTTCCCATCGGCAGCTGGTGTGCCCTTTAACACTGCTTTAGGCTCCATGTCTGGAGCTGCCCATTCCCCTCAGCTCTGCTTTGGGTTCCTGTCATCTTCATGGTAGGCCTGAGAAGCAAGGGAAGGCAGGGCTCTCTGGCTTGGTGAAGAGGAGTAAAAACCAGTTGTTCCCTCAAGCCATGAAGCCTTGTGCCCTCCCCTAGGCTTCGGCACAACCATGGCTCTGCCAGGACTGAAATTACAGTAAGGGAGTCAGCTCAGCCCTTCACTGCCCTGCACATTTACACTGCAGGGGCTGCAACTCAGGCAGCCACGCCTGAGTGAGCTTTAAACCAACTAGTTCAGGGGCTGCTAGGGTAGCCAGGGCAGTATAGAGCTTAGCTTGGGATGAAACCTTGCTCAGGAGCCTGGGTGAGTGTTTTGGTGGCAAGACTGTGCTGGGCATCCTGCATCCAGAGTTATACTGTGTGTGGTACCCCAGCAAGCCAGGGTAAAGGGAGCTCGGGTTCAGTGACACAAGCTGCACTTGTCTGCATTACACTGCATGCCATTGTTCCCTACCGAAACCCATCAAGAGGCCCCAGGAACCTGACAGTATGGAACAAGGCCCGTGATGTCTCAGTACATGTCCTTAGGGAACATGCATTGCTTTAGTGGTGTCGTGTGTGCGTGCATGCATGTCTGTGCGTGCGTGTGTGCATGCGTGTGTGTGTGTGTGTGTGTGTGTAGAGGTTGCAGAGTGTGTGACTGACATCAGACATCTCTACCTGGAGACCAGCATGAGTTGGTGGTGTGGACACTATGCCAGGAACACACAAACTCACCTTTCCTTGATGATCCTCCATCTCTCTATCTGGAAAATGGAGACCATGGTGCCTTTATGAGATGCTCAGGTACTAAATATTATCACAACAGACAAGCTCTTATTATGACTCAGGGCAGAAGAGCTCATCATAGTGAGTCCCAGACAGTCACCAACCAAAGTAATGTAGTGGGTGGTGCAGGCCCATAGCCAGACCCACAAGCTCATTGTTCTTTCATAGAGATCAGTCCCAGAGCTCTGCTTTCTGAGAAAACCATCCTTGGCTGCAGCTGGAGGTGGTGCTACACCTGGCTGTTTCATTTTTTGCCCTCCAACCTGTGCAGCTGTTGGAGAAGGGAAGATACACAATATTTCTGGAGTCCCTATGAGACAAATACCTGACCCTCAGCCAGTGAGGAACACAGGCCTCTGCCTCACACAACTCGGCTTGAAGAGTTACTTCAGTTGTATGGTGCCCCCATGTCCACACACAGCTGCCGACATTGCAGCCCCTTGCCTCACATGGAGATGTCTGTTCATCTACTTTCATGCTCAGGAGCATCCAAGGGTTTCCTTGGTACTTTGCTCCCCAGGTGCCTATTGTTTCCCAGCATGCTAGCTGGTGGGCCACATATTTCCCACTGCTGCTTAAGCTGAACCTACCTCGTGACTAAAGCAGCAGCCAGACTCCAGGGCTGCTTGCTGGGCACCTTTCACCAAGCACTGAATGCATTTGTTTCAAGATCTGCATTGCTAATCTGAAATGGTTAGCCTAAGGGGGGCTGGAGGAGT
>NW_017728996.1:52756746-52759515 GCF_001723915.1 Gavialis gangeticus | reverse complement strand
GGTCTGACCATGGAGCCAATTTCCCAGCCAGTGGATCGTGGTGAAGCCAAGGCCACAGTTAGCCAGGAGTCTTGTTGGATTCCTTAGCAGTTTGCTATGTTTTGTACAAGCACTGGCACATGCCACAAACCTAGGGAATAACAACAACAATAAAGCAACAATGATGATGATGGTGAGGAAGGAAGGAAGGCAGGCAATTTGCCAACTATAGCATCACCTGTCTGCAGACAGCCAAGTGCCAGACAGCCATGAGTGAGCAGTGCCTCAGACCACATCATAGTCCTGATGGAGAAACAGACACAGAGAGAAAGGAACTTGTCCAAGGCCACAGAGCTATTACCTGGCTGAACTGCAGCACAGAGCTGCATCTCCTACAGCCTGAGCTTGTGCTTGAGGTATGAGACCATCCTCCCCCTTTGCTGCAAATGAATATTCAGGTGGATATGACACAGCTAGCTTGGGAATTCACAGCATATGCTGGGGCCAGGAGTTGCTTCATCTATTTAGTGTCCATCTGTTCATAGCCCACATAAATCCTTCAACGCTAGGACTCTGAAGGAGCGATGTACCTCCTCCTCATGAATTGCCCTGGGTAAGGAAACAAGGATACAACTTCTGGACACCGTGGAGCCCCCCTTCCCTTCATCTGTGGCTCCATCCCACTCCAACCCATGTCCCACCCCTCCTAATGTACACACTGGCACTTTGAAGATGTTCCTCCACTCTTGGGGGAAGCCACGGTCCCTTTTCCTACCCTTCCCATCGGCAGCTGGTGTGCCCTTTAACACTGCTTTAGGCTCCATGTCTGGAGCTGCCCATTCCCCTCAGCTCTGCTTTGGGTTCCTGTCATCTTCATGGTAGGCCTGAGAAGCAAGGGAAGGCAGGGCTCTCTGGCTTGGTGAAGAGGAGTAAAAACCAGTTGTTCCCTCAAGCCATGAAGCCTTGTGCCCTCCCCTAGGCTTCGGCACAACCATGGCTCTGCCAGGACTGAAATTACAGTAAGGGAGTCAGCTCAGCCCTTCACTGCCCTGCACATTTACACTGCAGGGGCTGCAACTCAGGCAGCCACGCCTGAGTGAGCTTTAAACCAACTAGTTCAGGGGCTGCTAGGGTAGCCAGGGCAGTATAGAGCTTAGCTTGGGATGAAACCTTGCTCAGGAGCCTGGGTGAGTGTTTTGGTGGCAAGACTGTGCTGGGCATCCTGCATCCAGAGTTATACTGTGTGTGGTACCCCAGCAAGCCAGGGTAAAGGGAGCTCGGGTTCAGTGACACAAGCTGCACTTGTCTGCATTACACTGCATGCCATTGTTCCCTACCGAAACCCATCAAGAGGCCCCAGGAACCTGACAGTATGGAACAAGGCCCGTGATGTCTCAGTACATGTCCTTAGGGAACATGCATTGCTTTAGTGGTGTCGTGTGTGCGTGCATGCATGTCTGTGCGTGCGTGTGTGCATGCGTGTGTGTGTGTGTGTGTGTGTGTAGAGGTTGCAGAGTGTGTGACTGACATCAGACATCTCTACCTGGAGACCAGCATGAGTTGGTGGTGTGGACACTATGCCAGGAACACACAAACTCACCTTTCCTTGATGATCCTCCATCTCTCTATCTGGAAAATGGAGACCATGGTGCCTTTATGAGATGCTCAGGTACTAAATATTATCACAACAGACAAGCTCTTATTATGACTCAGGGCAGAAGAGCTCATCATAGTGAGTCCCAGACAGTCACCAACCAAAGTAATGTAGTGGGTGGTGCAGGCCCATAGCCAGACCCACAAGCTCATTGTTCTTTCATAGAGATCAGTCCCAGAGCTCTGCTTTCTGAGAAAACCATCCTTGGCTGCAGCTGGAGGTGGTGCTACACCTGGCTGTTTCATTTTTTGCCCTCCAACCTGTGCAGCTGTTGGAGAAGGGAAGATACACAATATTTCTGGAGTCCCTATGAGACAAATACCTGACCCTCAGCCAGTGAGGAACACAGGCCTCTGCCTCACACAACTCGGCTTGAAGAGTTACTTCAGTTGTATGGTGCCCCCATGTCCACACACAGCTGCCGACATTGCAGCCCCTTGCCTCACATGGAGATGTCTGTTCATCTACTTTCATGCTCAGGAGCATCCAAGGGTTTCCTTGGTACTTTGCTCCCCAGGTGCCTATTGTTTCCCAGCATGCTAGCTGGTGGGCCACATATTTCCCACTGCTGCTTAAGCTGAACCTACCTCGTGACTAAAGCAGCAGCCAGACTCCAGGGCTGCTTGCTGGGCACCTTTCACCAAGCACTGAATGCATTTGTTTCAAGATCTGCATTGCTAATCTGAAATGGTTAGCCTAAGGGGGGCTGGAGGAGTCTCCACCCAATGACAATCACAAGCCTTGTTAAAGTCAGTAGATGTGTGAAGCACTCTCTGAGTGCATCTACCCAAAACACTTTACTGTGCAGTAAACTACTTTATGGCCCAGTAAAGTATCACTGTGTAACCATGCACAGGAGCTACTTCACAAGAGATTAGTCTATTGCACGGTTTTCTACCACCTGTACCACCTGTACCCCTAAAGTTATATATACCTGTGAACACTGTGGCAGGACCGGCAAGGCTCATATTTACAGCCACAAGAGAAAATGCAGCACCAGTCAGTAGAATAACTGCAATATCCACCATTACTCACTGATGAACAGATGCCACATAGCTATTGCACAGTAGCACACGATTACACAGCTGACAGGGAGCAAATTATAGTTTCATAGTTTCATAGTTTCTAGGGTCGGA
>NW_017728996.1:52746304-52756563 GCF_001723915.1 Gavialis gangeticus | reverse complement strand
GACCTAGCTGCTGCGGGGACAGCAGATATTCATTGTCCCCGCCCGGCTCCACAACCAGAGTGGGGGTTGGGCATCAGTCAGCTGCCTGGGGCAGGGGTGGGAGGCAACTGCCCTGGAGGCAGGACAGCTCATCCCCCCCCACCCCTGGAGCCCAGGCCCAACACAGGTGCCCTTTCCAGCCCAGGGCTGGCACCCAAGGGATCCTAGAGCTCCCGCTGGCTGCTATATAGTAGCAGATCAGGGCCCTGAACTGCTCCCATTGGGAGCAAATTTTCTCCAGACAGAAGCATTTGTGCACTCAGGAAAAGCTTATTGTGCAGTATTATACTGCGCAGTAAGCTTTCTGAGCATTAATTTCATGTGTCGATGTGCCCTCTGAGGCTGAATGGAAGTTGCCAGACAAGTGCAGACCACCTGAGGCACTAGCCAGAGTAATTCAAAGGGATTGGCAGGGGTTTGCCAGGTCGCAGGCAGAAAGGTGTATGAGGATGGCCACTGGTGGCATGTGCTGGAAGAAGAAAGCCTGGAGAAGGAGATGTGAGTGTGACCCTGAGAGAAAGAAGAGAGATGGAGCTCCTTGCTCACAGAGTACACTGGAGTGACAGAGTGGGGGATTTTTGAACCAGAAAGCTTCCTGCTGGCTTGTTTGTTTGTAACATGTTCTGGAAAACAGGGGTCTGTGTGCATATGAACAGGATGATGCCAAGAATTAACCCAACTCATATCAATTTCTCATCCTAATGGTAATAACCCAGAAAGGCCCTAAACATTGGAGAGGCAAGGATTACTTTGGGTGCTATTTTTATTGGACCAACTGTGCAGCAGAGTTAGGCAAGCTTTTAAATGCAAGACATTCCTCATTAGGTCTTGCAGTCTTGTTTAACTCTACCACACAGCTGGTCCAGTAAAAGAGATCGCCCTAAGTAATCCTTGCTTCTTGCATAATTTCTGGACCATCGCAGCTACATCACTCTTACACTACCTAAATATTGGCCAATAGTGACTTCAGGCCAGCTATGACATATCTAAAAGGATAGGAATGGATACAATGCTAAGGGACATCTGTCAGCATGCATAGTAATTTTGGAGGTGTCTGTTCCCGGTTCCCCACTGACACACATAAATTGTCATGCTATGAACAATAAAAAATGAGGTGCTCAATATTTTTGCACCTTTTGGGACCCTGTGTATTGCACAGTACAAATCTTTCTCCTGATTCATGCTCTGGCTCTGGTCCAGTACCGTAAGACAAGGGTGCCCAGTTAGGGGGGTGCCCTCCTGAAAGGGAAAAACCAGGTGCTGGTGTAGTTTTTTCCAGTGAAACCAGCCCTTCCCCAGTCAGAGCACAGCTGGAAGTAGAAGAGTGTGTGCGGTCATGGCTCTAGCAAGAAGCTAATGTTCCCTGTTATTTAGCCTTGCCCATGGTGTATCTCTGGCCTTTTAGACCTGGTTTAGTCCTAGAGCCTTGTCTCATGATGCAATTATCTTTGTTGGGTAGATCCCAGGTTGTTCTGTCTTCACACCTCTTGCTGGATGCAAGGGGGCATGGATCATATTCCTATCACCCTGAGAGTGGAAGGGGTATGCTGACACTGGCTCAGCAGCTGTGGGCTCCATACTGTGATATTGGTCATTTTAAAGACAATGAAGGATGGTTCAGTACTCAGAGAGAAGAATTGCAACGAAAAATGCAGCTTTTGTCAGAAATTATGTGAATGTTTCCATAGGTGGTGTTGCCCCACCCCCCTAGTCTAGGGGGTGCTGTGCTGCTGGAAGTTCTGTTGATTTCATTGGATGCGAAAGAGAGTCTCAGACTCTTATGTAATCAACACAAATCTCAGAGAATATTGACATTTTAGCCCAAATCACATTTCTCTTTACTAAAATATTTTCTGTGGTTTCAGTTGGATTGCAGGTTTCAGGGATTTTCTTCACTTTCCATCTTAAGGTGTCACATAGCATTACGTGTGCTGTGGAATTGAGAGTGATGTAAAACATGACGACAATCGTGGTCTTGCAGGTTTCGGTGCACGTTTGTCTGTTTTAGCTTTAGTTTTTCTTGATTTTTCACTTTAAAAAAATTATGAACCAGCAAACAGCTTGTAACATTACTCCTACAGAATCACTGACACTCCAGCATCTCTTCTTTCAAAAAAATCACAAAAATATTTTGTAGGTTTCAGTTTGTGCATTTCCTTTTCTGGGGATCTCATATGAAATGGGGTTGAATTTGGTGAATCATTGACTCATAATTATAGAAATATATGTCTGGAAGGGACCTCAAGAGGTCATCTAGGCCAACCTCCTGCTTAGACAGAATTATCCCTGTCTAAATCATTCGAGTTAGGCATTTGTCTAATCTGCTCATAACATTTTCCAAAGATGGAGATTTCACGGTCTCATAGGGATCCTCCAACACACACACACACACACACAGCTCCCTACAGATGCAGAATTGATGTGTGTGTGTGTGTGCACTTGTGTGTGTAGAAATTGTTCAGAGTATGTACACACGCACTTTTTATGCATGCACACACATATCCCAGCATATTTTTATCCCTGTCTTAGCTAGGATGTAGCCAAATGCTTCGTACATTTAGCACCTGTCAGTTGCTAATGCAGGGTAGATAGCTCAACATATATTAGATCAATCATCTCAGAAACCCAGTGGGCAATACAGGCCCAGCTCAGACAAACAAATATAGCCACGGAGCAGCTGTCTCAGAAATAAGTCAGAAGTCCTTTGAGAGCTGACAAAATAATCAGTGGTGAAGAAAAACTCATTGCCCACCTAGGCACCAAAATAGGCGGCCACACTTCTAAAACCGCACATTGGATAGGGAATGATTTTTAAAAAATCTGGCTGCCAGTTTCATCCTGAATCTTACAAGGGAGCCTCCCTGGGATGGGAACTGTCTGGACCAGGGATGGCCAGTCTGCAACACGGGCAACCTCTGTTTGTGGCACACAGCAGATGGGAAGGGGACAGGCAGCACAATGACAGATAGAGCAGGGAGCAGAAGCAAAGCAACAGGTAGGCAAAGGGATCGGAGTGGTACATAGGAACATGAAGGATTGATTTGTGGCACACCTGCCCCCCCAAAATGGACTCCCACTGGCAAGTTGGCCGCACCTTGTATTCATTTATCCTATGAGCAATTAACAAGCTTATCACAGATATTCTGAAGTTCTTTGCCGGCTGCTTAAGTCACTTAGCGAAGGTGGGACAGATTGTATGCTCCGAAGTATGGTATTGCGTTGGTACAACTTTACAATGAAGTGCTGACAGGTGGATCTGATGGACAGAAGTCTCCTAGTGCCATTGCTGGTGGGTTATTGGGCTCAGAGCTGGTAAGGACAGGTTGTGGAGTCACCGCTGCTCAGTCACTGCCTGGAATTTGGTCTCACCATGCATCATTGTGCATTTGGTGCCCAGTTCTCAGCCTTGTGTTGGCTCAGCTCTAGCGGGCTCAGATCAAGCATAGTCCTATGCTTGCCTGGCAAGGGAAACACCGTGACCACTGAGGTGGTCTTCCTAGTCGCACCCAGGGACGACCGCTCTCCTGGCCTGGGGATAGTACCTGCCAAGGTAATGTATAGTAAACCTCCCACTAAGCTACTGGAGTGGGAAGGTCTTGACTTTATACCCACTTTATGGAAATGGGGGATTCCTCCTTAACTTGCTCCTGTGGCCTGATGGCTGAGGGCAAGCAAAACTCAGGGGTATCCAAACCCCAAGCCGGCTTGGGCTTGCAAGGAGGATGCCTGCCAAAGGTTTTGGAAACATCTGAAGCCCTAGATGGGGGTGGAGGGTGTTTGCCAGTAGTAGGGCCACTTGCAGTTCTGGACTGAGTCACAGATTTGGAATTGGCTTTGGCTAATGTGTCTTGGAATATGGAAAATTTAAATAAAAAAACCCAAAACAAAACAAATTTGGTGCCCAGTCCCACCAGGTTATATGTCAGATCCTCCAGTGTCCAGCCCAGCTTGGGCAGACACTAACTGTCTATCCACCCCAGCCACCTCAATACTTCCTCAGCAGCTGGTCTCTTCTGGATTCAGGCTGTCTTAGGCCTGATGAGATTTTCCAGTAGCAGCTGTACCCTGCTTCACAAGGGCTTCTGCTGCACACTGAGGGATCTGGCATTTTGTCCTAGGAAAACTCCTCTTCTTGTCCGCAGCTTAGACTTTTCCAGGGGCGCTGAGCTAAGCGCTAGTCAGCTCCTTTTTCATACTGAGTGCTCTGTGACTGTCATGTACACAGTAATTCACATGCTGTCTGTATTAGCGTGCAGTATCCTCTGAGGGCTGGGTCTTATTGGAAGGGAACCAGAAAGAAGGTCTCTCATGGATTCTCTTCTCTTGTTGGATAATTGCTGTTCGCATTTGGGGCTTAATTTCACCAGCTTGCATTGAAATAACTAAGGGCTAGGCCTCACCCCTGCTGGAGCTGAACCACCAAAATCTATTTACAGTATTTCCCAGCTTTGGGTATTTTAGTGTGTGTAACTCCCATCATTTCACAGTAAGAGTATGCTGCTTGCATATCATGTCACTTTTTTTTTTTTTTTTTACTACTGAAAGCAAGATAGAGAGATCAACAGAAAGAAGAGAGAGAGAAAGAGAGGTGTTTTCATTCGAAATAACTCTTCAGAGACTGGCCCCCCACTCTACAAAAAGGGAGACAAAAATTGAGCAAGGGTTTCTGCACACAGAATTGCAGCAAGTTAACCTACATGGGTGACATGCAAACCCACTAAGTCAAACCCAGTGTAGAAGGTGAGGGGGTCACTCTGATTTCAGATTAACCAGACTGCTTCTCTTTTTGAGTAGTTTAGAAACAGTTGAGCTTGATACTGCAAGCCAGCCCAAAGAAGATCATCCACTCATAGATTTGCACAGGCATAATTAAGGTAAAGTGAACACCAAGGCTTGTTCCGGTGCAAGTTTGGGTATGGGCCAGTTCTCAGAAGGCCTCTGATTTTTGAGGCCTATCCCAATAACCCTCTGCCCTGCTAGACTTCCCACCATGTTGGGCTGGATCCCTAATGATGCACCTCCCTTAAAGGGTGTGAGCATGGCTGTATTTTGTAGCTTTAACCTTTCTTAGGGCCCATTTAAATCCAATGCCTTGCCAGATCTCTCTCCCCCTGCGTGGGGTACAGGAGGCCTGGGGGCCTGATTTGAGGCTCTGATGTCACTAGATGTCAATTCACCCAATAAGTGGATACAGCAGCACTCAGCATGTCTACACCTGTTTCCGTTTGCAGCTTTAGTCCTGAGAGGCTAAGCGATATGCCCAAGATCATGTAGGAAGCCTGTGGCACAGCCTTGAATGGGCTCTTGCAAGTCCTGCACTAGAACCCTAAGCACTACACCCTTCAGCTTCCTCTGGATTATAAAAATGACAATTAAAAGGGGCCTATGCCTTGTCCCCTCTGACTACAGGCCACCATCTGTCCAAAAGACTCTGCAAGAGGGTCTGCTCTGACCTCTTCCTTCACCTGCAGCCACAAAGTCCATGACAAAACTCTACAACGTGCCAGGGATAAAGAGAAGGACAGTCAAGGGCTCCATCAATGTTCTGGCACTGCAGTGGAAGGAATTTTTGGCGGTTAATATATGCTTAAGTGATCCTAGCAAGGTGACAATGCCCCACACTACAGGTGCAAGCAGTCATCCTAAACACATCTCCTTTTCCCCCCTGCCATCCTGCTAGCCAATACCAGAGATCTCCCGGCCAGGGCTCCTCTGTCACCAACATCTCTGCAGGGCTCCAGCCCTGAACTACTGACACAGGAAGGGACTACTCAGAAACGACTGTCATCTGTAGCTCACTTTTCTATAGGCGAACAGGGGCCTGAAGATCACTCCTTCTCACCATTCCTTTCAGCAGAAAGACAGCTCCTACCACTGAGGGTAGCTGCCATCATTTCAGGGCACCCTTGGGAGCAGTGATCTGCTTCCAGCTCCCTTTTTGTCATGTCCTGTAGCACCACATGCCCCTAGCCTCACACCAATGGAGCTGGTAAGAGCACTTCAAGTGGCTCAATCCAAGCATAAGTTGTAGCTCTCTAGTTCTCTCTTCCACGTTTCATGGAGACGGGGAACTGGTGAATCCCTGGATTCTGTAACAAGGTTCAGTGAGAGGTGTATCACCTCCCACCAAGCCCATACAGCTAAAACCATCCTCACTTGGGAGGCACCTTATCCCTCCACCTGATCCAGTGCAGGCTGCCAGCTGAGATGTCTTCGTACCAACCCTCCCGGGCCCTTCTGCACTCAGGAAATATGCTGGTGGAAGCATCAGTCAAGTCTGGCCAGGTGCCCACATGGATGGAGGGGAATCCCTAGGAGGTGCCCCACAGGAGTTCAGTGCCCTGACACAGGGGAGGCTGAGGCATGGGGCTAGGCTTGGAGTTTGCCTGGTGCTGCACCATGCCAGCTGACTACTTACCGCCTGCTATACTGCAGTACAGGCTGGGCCAGGGAGGCTGGATTAGCCAGAACTGGAAGGACTTCTCTGGGCAGATTCTACCCACCTCAGCACCTCCGTGCCTCCTGCCCCTAACACCTGCCCCTCCATGTGCATGCACAAAACAGAGGCAAGGAGGGGAGATGTTTCCAAGGAGGGTTTTATTGGGAAGGTCCTGTCCATAATAAATAGAGCTACACTACACTGAGACCAGCACAGAACGACTCACAGCAGGAGCCATGGCCACAGCTACGGCCACAGCCCTGGGGCAGAAGCTTCCACATCACCCAGGGTGCCTGCAGGGCTTGCTTTCCATTGGCTGCTGCCCACAAGCTACCGTTTTTGTTTTTAGAGACACTGCCTTGCTTTCCACCCTTTGCTCATCCATCTGCCAGATCTGCATTTTTGTAGTCTTTGTGAACTTCCCTCTCTTGTCCCCTGTACCTGGTGTTCCTCCTCAGCAGGGCCTTGGACAGAACAAAACACCTCCAGGGCACTGGAGGTCCCAGAGGGGACAAGAAGAGGCAGAGGGCAGTCCTACCCCATTCCCAAAGCTTGGATCAAGCCATGGAAAGAAATGGGAGGAACAGCAGGTCTGTCAATCACCACTGCCAGCCAATGGAGAAGGAGCAGAGAGGTGTGGTACCAGGGATGGGGCAGGGGTGCGATCTCAGTAGATGCTAGGGGTGGTCAGGGTGCTGACTGTGGTGTGTCTCGGGGGGAGGAATCAGAAGAGATGCCTTCCAGTCACTGTGTCAAGGCCTGGATAATGTCCTTCACCAGCATGGTGCCGATCACCATCTTCTCACTGTTGACAGTCAGTTGTGCCAGGGCTCCCTCCTTTTTCTCCAGGGTGATGAGGACAAGGCTCCCACTGGTCACTGTCTTGGCAGCAAATCTGTTTGCAGGGAACAACAAGGGGCACTAAGCGCACTGTGAACAGGGATGAGGAAGCAGGTGCTTGGGAGGGGAGACATCATGGTTAGGCACTGGGCCACTGGCCATCTCTTGTGATGCTCCACCAGCTGGAGCTGGGGCAGCACTGGTCAAGGGAGGCCTGGGGCTGGGAAAGACTCTCTGCTGTGTGCAGGGTGAACTGAATGCCACTTGTAGTCCCACTCGTGGTGGTGATGGATCCAAACAGTCCAGAACTTGGTGCCTGACTATGGGCCCAAAGAGAAGGACTCCAGTGGCCTGGAGCCCCCATCCAGGGCACAGGAATAGCCCGTGTTGGCCCACAGCACCCAAGCTGTAAAGGTACACAGCTTGCTTTGCTTGGCTTTTAATCATAGGCATCACTGGTTGCAGGGAGGTTGCTCTCATAGGTAGTTAGAGTTGGCATCTCCTTCTGAGTCAATGATTAGGGTGCAGAGCTCCAGAACTGACATTCAGGCCCTTTGAGTTTATTTTATGATAAGGGACCAGCCCTGTCTCTTAGAGCCCCTCATCTGGCTTCACCAGCGAGCACTGCTAGGATGGAGGGCATGGTGCCACTCAGCTGCTGTCCACTGATGTCACTGTACAGAAAAAGGCTTGTGTCAGGGACAGGGATGAGTCTGTAAAGAGCACCTAAACCAGGATGATTTGGTCCCAAGCTAGCGCAATGCTTGTCACTTTGGGCCTGGCTCTGGTTTTACGGAAACATGTCAAGGGGAGGGAAAGGCTTCTCTAATGAGTAGGGCACTGGCCTTAGGCTTGGAAGACCCAGGCTCAAGTCTGTACCTACCAGAGACTCTGTTTGTGCCCCTGGATAAGTTCATTAGGGCCTGCGGACAATGGAGAGGCTGCATGGTCTGGTTGGGTCGTTTCCCAACACACCCCAGCCACTTGCTCTCACACTCCAAGCCTGGAAACATGGCAGAGAAACCATTCCAGAAGGGGCTAGCAGCTCTGGTCACTCATACTCCAGACCTTGGCTTCTGTGGCAGCCCACCCCCCAGCCTTTGTCAGCAAGAGGCTGCGAGTCTGCCTCCTGGTCAAACACCAACCACTGGGAAGCTCTCCCATCCCAGGCGGCCGAGCAGAGTGGGGCTCACGAGGAGGCCAATGGGCTGTGCCACCTCGAGACAGTGGGGCATGAAGCGCTGTGCTCAGAGAGCTGGCACCAGCTCAGAAGAGAGCAGGGCAAGGGGGCACAGTGCCATGGGTGAAGGGTCTAGCTGCATGTATACATGTGTATGCAACTCTCAGCCACTCAGACTCCCCCAGCTGTGGCTTTAATCACACACACAGGCCAAGGAGTGGCTTTGGCAGACCCATAAAGGCCTGGCTCCAAAAGCATAGGCCTGTAGTTTTGGATCTCTTTCTCCCCCTTTACCTGTACTCGTTGTCCGCCCCGCAGGGCACGCGGCTGACATTAGCTGCTGAGGTCACTCGCTGGACGATTGTGTGGTCACTCTGGCACGTCTCTGGCAACGTCAGCTTCTCCGTGATCTCGCTCATGCCCGTCAGCTTCCCTGAAGAAGGGGATGAGGAAAATGGGGAACAAAGGAACGTAGGACTGGGAGGCACCTCCTAGGTCATCGCGTCTCGTCCTCTGGTGTTGTCCGCACCATGTCAGGCAACTCCCATCACACTCCTCACAGCCCTTCCTCCTCGATAAACTCTGGGAAGACTGTTCCAGAACCTCACTGCCCTGATGGTTAGAAACCTTCTAATTTCCAGCACAAAGATATTCATGGCCACTTTATACCCATTTGTTCCTGTGCCAATTTGTCCTTTAGCTTAATTAGTTCTTCCTCTCTCCCTGGTGTTTACTGCCCTGATGTATTTATAGCAGCAATCTTCCTCTCTCGGTTGGGCTAAACAAACCAGGCTTTTATTCTCCTCACGTAAGACAAGTTCTCCCTTCCCCATATCATTCAAGCCACCCTCTTCTGCACACACGTTCCAGTCTGAGTCCCTCTTTCATGAACGCTGGCAACCAGTGTTGCCTAGTTTCCCAGGGGACGTCTTACTAACACCTTGTCTAATGGTACAAATATGTCCCTCTCTCTACTGGAAATGCCTTCTCTGGCACATGCAGGATCCAACTGGTGGCATGTTCACCACCATATTACATTGGTGACTGATCATGCCGTGACTTACTTGTACACCCCAGTCTTTCTACTCTGTCATTTCCAGCCGATGGGCTCCTAGATCACATCAGATGAGCTTCTTGTACATGACCTTGCAGCTGGTGTCACTGAACTTCACCTCATCTCTATTCCTCCAGTCCTCAAGAGCACCCAGCTTTTCCTGTAGGGTATCCCAATCCCCTTCTATATGGATGATGGCTCCTAACCTTGTGTAATCAGCAAGCTTTATCGCCGTGTGCCTCCACTGCATGCCAAAATCATTAATGGATATATCGAAGTTGGGCCCCAAAGCCAATCCTTGCAGGATACTATCTATCACGTCACTCCAGCCTGGTACACCCACTTCAGCACAACCTCCTGGCATCTGCTCTCTAGGCCATTCCTCACATACCAATGCCAAACCTAAAATAGCATTGCCTCGGGTTGTTCCAGCAACTACGTGGTGTGGAGTTCAGTCAGCTACCCCAGCCGGGAATACCTGGACCCTGCCATTATTAGTAGCATTTTGTTCTCTGGTTTATATCAGGAAAGGTGTAGTCTCTCCTCGCGACACCTTCCCTGAAGTACTTATTTCTCTAACAACATGGAAGAGTCAGCTGCAGGCAGCTCCAGAGACGGACTGAGCAGAGATGATCCCTGCTAATCGTCCTTAAAGGGGAGTCCTGGCTAGAGCCAAGGTGTTTTGTTGCCTTTAGATCCTAAAGCCC
>NW_017728996.1:52738709-52741304 GCF_001723915.1 Gavialis gangeticus | reverse complement strand
CCCTGCTAATTGTCCTTAAAGGGGAGTCCTGGCTAGAGCCAAGGTGTTTTGTTGCCTTTAGATCCTAAAGCCCCGATTCCAGTTGCAGGTGGCTCAGGATTTAGCACTGGAGAGAAAACACTGCCTAGGCCTTTTAAAACATGAATGAGAACAACTTGGGAGGCCCAAACCAGCTGCCCTGGCTCCCTAGCAGAGGGTTCAGTGTGCCTCTCCCTGAAAGGCCTGGTGTTAAAATCCCAGCCGGCGTGACAACTACTTTAGCAGCTGCAGGTTGAACCAGCTCCATGTACCAGGACATGCCTGGCTTGGCAGAGAAACCAGCTGGGCCCTCTTTGCCTGTGCCATGGCCTGCGACAAGAAATCTCCAATGAAGATGCAGCCACTAGGGTAGGTAATGATGCAAGAAGCAGGCTGTGATCCTGCAGACTTGTGTGCTCCAATGCGGGGACTGGGCAGCACTTGGCAGAGGGTGGGAGCTGTTTCTAGGTGACCTTTGGAAGAGCTGCCGTGATGTCTTTAGCTCTTTCCATGGGGGACTCACAGAGGTGTCACAGAATCCACAGCCACACGCAACACGGCAGGCCTGGCTGCACATGCACACTGATGCTCAGACTGATTTCTAACACGTGCAACACTGTGAGCGCCACTAGGAAGCTCACAAACTACTTAGAGACACACTACTCCTACACAGAAGAGCTACCTCAAGGGATGCCAATCAGGAGTACCCCAGAGTCTGTAAGAGAATCTTTCTGGGCCTAAAAATCCCCAACTCAACCTCCTGGGGGCTGAAATGAGTGGGGATGGTAACATCCTTCCTTCAGAGCCCAAGACTGCTTCACACACTAACAGGAGAGTTGGCACCTTGCCACAGGGCACAGCAACCCTCCCAGTACTCTAATCACACTGAGTTTGACACTACGCTGCAACCCCTGCCTTGGCCATCCTGCACCTTGTTACGGAGAGAGCAGTCCCTGGAGACGTCCTCCTCAGCAGGGGCTGGAACCCAGGCCCTGGCACCAGAGTGGGGGCAGGCTCATCCACACTGTGATCCTAGGATCAGGCTCACCATGGCTGCCATTCTCACCAGTGCAGAATGGACTGATGCGCTCCCACACTGCCTGAGCAGAGCCCTTGCTGTCCAAGATCCCCCTACCTGCAGCACCCCCTCACCCCAAGAAGCTCCCTAGCCTCCAATCCCCAGACAGTGGTACACAGCTGCCTGGGGCAGGGGGCATTCCTTCCTGCCCACCATGGTGCTCAGCTCAGACCCTGCAGCAGGAGGCTTGGATTGCATCCGAGTCCCTTACCCCACAGTACCACTGGGATTCAGCAGTGAAGCTTGACTTGCTAAGGATCTGGCTTGCTGAGGCTCAGCCAGGAGGGTGGGCTATAGGACAGGAAACCTGCAGTTGCATGGAGGGGAGGCAGGCATCTGGCTGGGCATATGGTGAGGGCACAGCAGGCTGGGGAGA
Organism: Gavialis gangeticus; assembly: GCF_001723915.1. Lineage (NCBI taxonomy): Eukaryota > Metazoa > Chordata > Crocodylia > Gavialidae > Gavialis > Gavialis gangeticus. Next base: position 52,739,832 of record NW_017728996.1, on the reverse strand, counting down.
CAGAGGAGTCATTCCCTGCCTCAAGAAAGTAGGCAGAGCCCAGTCGCTTTGGGTACTAAACCTGGTGTAGTGAGAATAGTTCTTGCCCAGACCCCAGGAGGGCAGGGACTGACCGACTTTTCTCTCTGTACACAGGGAGGCCTCTAGGAGCCCCCTCAGCGCACGCAGCCCTTGGAGAGAGAGGCAGGCACTGTGAAGGTGTGGGTGTGGGTTCTGACACTCAAGGGGTTACCATGCCTCATGAGCCAATGCCTTAGTGGTTAAGGGTATGGCCAGCCCCATGCAGGAGGGTTGGGCCCCAAAGCAACTCAGGGGGATTCTGGCTCCAGCTGCTCTGGAGTCCCAAGGGAAGTGAAGGTGGTGTGTGGGATAGAGGATACACTGCAATGGGACAGGTATTAGGAAGAGGCTCAGGACTGGGGAGATGGCTACCCCCAGTTCTGCTCCCCTGCACCTTCATGCCTACAGGCCTCGCACTGGCCCAGTCCTGATCCAGCCAGCACCACCACACCATTCCCATGGACAGGAACCCTCTCCTCTCTGCTCAGACATGCACCTAGCAGTGCCTCCCTGGGCCATGCAGCCAGGCAGAGCTACAGCCGCCTCCATGACTCTGGGCTCCCCACACCCCTTCCTTCCAGAGAGGTGGGTGGGAAAGGATATGCTAAGGGCCCAGCAGGCCTCCTGCCCTCTACTCATGCAGAGTCCTACAGCCCTCGCACAGGCAGATGCCTGGGTTGGCAAGAGGCTTGGAGGTGGGGTCTCTCCACTCTGCCACACACAGGGGGTGCCTTGCAGCATGGTTCAAATTTGGCTCTTCCCTGTCCCAAGTGTGTCTACCCCTACAGTGAGCTCTGCTGTCCTGGGACTGCCCTCCAGAGCTGGGAAGGGAAATCATTTCTCCTCTTCCCCTGCCCCTTCCCCCTGCTAAACTCAAAGGGGAGGCTGCTAGGATCTGTAACACGCTCCCTCAGGCTGGGCTGCTCTTGGGCTCTATATGCCCAGGTGCCATATGCCCAACCAGGAGGTGGATCCTGTGGGGCTCCAAGCAGGGCAGCTGGTCTCCTGGGACCACCTGTCAGCATCTGGGGTTGAGAGAATAGCAGTGTCTGGGCAAGGTTCT
>NW_017728996.1:52716388-52733709 GCF_001723915.1 Gavialis gangeticus | reverse complement strand
CATATGCCCAACCAGGAGGTGGATCCTGTGGGGCTCCAAGCAGGGCAGCTGGTCTCCTGGGACCACCTGTCAGCATCTGGGGTTGAGAGAATAGCAGTGTCTGGGCATCTCCCTGACTCCACAGCTTTCCCACCCCCAAGCCTGGCCCATCTCTCCAAGTACCCCGTGCCCATCTGTGCTGAAGTCCTTTATTTTCCTAGGCCCATGCAGGGAGCTGACCTAGGCTGGGTTTGGCATGTAGCCAGAGTTGTCTGCAGAGATGGAAAATGGCTAAGAGCAAAGCCAAAGCAGACAGGAGTGTGGCTGGATCAGAGCCCAGCGTGCCAACAGGGAAGGCCTCATGGGCACAGAACCACCACAAAAAGCCGGGCAGGCAGCACGGTGTCCAGAACATCCTGCCACATCCCTGCACAGAGGACAGATCCCCTGGCCTGCAAAGCGAGCGGGACCCATGGCAGATATGACCAAGCAAGAAGGGCACATGGGCACAGCACATATGACTGGCCAGGCTACACACCATGAGCACAGGCCAGGGGAGACTGGGTATGTGTGGAGTCAGGGAGGAGCTGGAGGGAGCAGTGGACAACCCAGCTTGGCAAGGGGGGTCCCACACAATCAACAGGGAACATAACACTATCAGGAAGCCACCCATGTAGGCCCCACCAGCTCCGAGGTGTACAGCCCCTGAACACCAAGGCCCTGGAGGAGACAGGGGGCATCACTCTGAGGCAGATCCAGAGGGCATAGTCACATGGCTGCACCCCTTTTCAGATTGGTCTGTGCCACTGGAGCCTCTGGAGGCTGTAAAAAAAAGTCCTCAAGACAGAAATGAATACCTCCTTCCTCTCCTTGCTCAGGGGCAAGTCCTCTCCTCTCCTCTCCTTGCTGTTTTGTCTCAGGAGCGGGGGAATCTCTGGAGTGGCTCCTGCCCTCTCCAGTGGGGCTGCACAGAGGCTGACTTCATCTAAGGCAGCCACAGTGGTAGCGGCTTCCTGTGCCTGCTGATGGGGGGGGGACCAGGCCATATGGGAGAACCCACCCTCTCCTGATTGCTGCAGCTACTATTCCCAGCTAAGCCCAGCCCCTGTGAGCCTGGCCCAAGGGGGCAGAAGAAGCTCTGAAGCTTCCCCACCACTGGGACAATGGAGAAAGCAGCAGCAACTGAAGGACTGGATGAAAGTGGATGAAGGGGACATGCCTCTGAGCATGAAATAGAAGGCAGGGATGCGCTGTTGCTTTGGAAATTTAAGAAGTCCCCAGAGACTCCCACAGTTCAGTCTGCCCTCACCTGTGGATTGGGAAGAGGAGGCTGAGAGTGGGGGTGAAGCTACCCTGCAGTACAGCCCCCTTTGCCAAATCCTGGATCCACCCATGGTTACTCCCATGGAGTCTGACTTTTCTGCAATCCCTTCATGGGGATGAATGGGCTTCTGCATGGGGGTGGGAGAGGTCGCTTGCAGCAGCCTACAGCATCACTCCTCTCACCCTGCTCACCTGGCCAGTTTTCTTGCCCTTCCTTTCTACCAGTCTCCAGCTAGCCCCCCTGGTCTCTCATGGCATAGAGGCCCTGTGCCTGGCTGCTGCCTAGGGGGTGTACCTCATTGTGACATGCGGCCCCCCTCTCCAGCATTCCCTGTACACCAGGGAGACATTGGCAGGGGCAGCTGAGGGGCTGCAGAAGCTAGGGCTTCAGAGGCCCTGGTCGGAGGAATCCCTCCACCTTCCCCACCCTGTCCCCAGCTGCCCAAGCCGGGCCCTGGGGAAGGGCTTGGACAGGGCATGCTCATGATTTTAGCACCGTCACCAAGCTGCCTATGCTCCATGCACCCAGCTGACAAGCCCTCAAGAGGAGGCTGCCATGGCTGCCCCACAGCCAGGGCCAGATCTCTTCTGCTACATGGTGCCTTCTCCTGTTACAGGCAGACACCATGGCTAGGAGTCAGGCCTGTGACCCTGGTGCTGACAGCCCAGGCCTTGGGGGGTGATGCCACCCAGCTAGGGTGAAAGGCTGGCCTGTTGCCTTGCTGGGCTCAGCTACTAGGGGAGCCATGACCACACACGCAGGGAGTCAATGCTCCAGAAGGGCAGGAGGTGGGCTGGGAGGACAGTAGCCAGGACAGATGGCATGTGAGGGTGGGGCGGGCTCCATGGGGCTGGGTTATGTTGCATGGGGCCATCCTGGGTGCGCAAGAAGAAGAGGAAGGCAGGGGCTTGGGCAGCAGGGATGGAGGCTCTGGTCAAGAGGGGTAGTGGCTTACCCCCCCCCCCATGTGAAAGGAAGACAGCGCATGCAGACAGCGTGGCAGGGAAGGGGGAGACCAGGAGAGGAGCAGCAGGGAGATCCCAGCCTGGAGGAGAGGATGGAGTTGGGGCAGGAGAGACATGAGCAATACAGTTAGGGCAATGCAGCCAGCCTGGAGCACCCACCACTCAGCCTGGGCAGGCAGGGAAGATGCCCCGTGCTCATGGCCCTGGGCACACCCCACTGTCCCCTGGCTGTGCCCTTGGCTGCAGGGGAGGGCCAGAGGCCTGCTGCCAGCCTAGGTCCCCAGGGATCATAGGCTCTGTCATGCATCTCAGGCTTGGCAAATGCCCTCCTAACTGGCCCTGGAGCTCTTGCCTATTGTCTCTGCGGGGTGCCCCCTACCACAGAGGCGGCAGTAGACTGGAGTCTCTGCAGGCTGCACTTACCACCCCTCTTCTGTCAGGTCTCCCCCTAGTGCACTAGCTTGACCCAGCCATGCAGAGGCCCAGCTCAGCCAGTGGCACCAGCTGAGCAGCCTCTTCTGGACCCTGCCCCTTACAGCAGTGGGCAACCTACAGAGACCATTCAAACCCAACTCTTCCCCATCCCCTCCTCTGCCCCAGTCCCTCCAAAACCCTTCCCTCAGTTGCTAGGCCCCAAGCTGGGAGAAGGGCAGGCGGAGCAAAGGGGGCAGCTTTTATCTAGAGAGCAGCTCCCAGCCAGGGGGAGTGGAAGCGGAACTGGTCTACAGCTCAGAAGGGCGGGGGGGAGGAGGGGACAGGCAGCATCTCATGGATCTCCTGGGAGCGCCAGCCAAGCTGAGACTTACCCACACCCATCCTTAACAGTTGTTCTAAGGGGAGCAACAGCGTGCAGGGCAGCAGAGTAAAATAAAACAGTTGGTTAATGTGGGCCTCTGGCAGGGAGTCTGTGGGGAATATGGAGCCTGCCCTCTTGACCACACCACTGGCTTCCACTGGACACAGGCCCTGGTAAACCCCTGCCCACCTGCCAGGCAGCAGGGGTAGGGAGATGGCTGTCGCTAGGGCTGGGACTCAGCCCCAGCTTGTCCAGGCCCTGCTTTTGGGCTCCCCTACCTGGCCAGGAGCAGCCTCAGAGCAGAGAGACTGCCCCCAGAGCAGTCCTAACATTTGAGCTCCGATGGCCATGGCATCTACAGCCCCACAGAGCCCAGCTGTCAGGGCTCCCTGAGCAGCAGCTGTCCCCACTCAGTAGCACCGATCCCTGTGTGCAAGTGTCCCATCCTCCTCCCTCTTGACTCCTCCAGATTCGGTCACAGGAGGGAGCTAGGCTCTGGCCACAGAGGACATTTCTTAGCTCTGTCAGTGGGCCCCAGCCCTGTGAGCCAGGAGCTTGATACTGGGGCCTGGGCAGAGAGGGAAAGGATCCAGAGTCAGGAAAGGATCCCTGTCCCCTCCTGTGTGCCAGGGACAATGGACCCTGAAGCCATGGCCCTCTAATCATGGACTCTAACAGGGAGCTGTTTCCCACTTCCACTATAGACAAGGCCCCTGCCAGCTGCTGGGCTGGGACACACTCCCTTCACACTCACCTTGCTCTTTCTTGAACTCGTTTTCACTCATGAACACAGGAGCCATGAGCTCTCCCACGGGCGGCTGGATGGCGCCATAGAACTGCCGGGTGTGGGTGCTGAAGGCAAAGAGACATCAGTGAGAGGAAGCCAGGCACTGGTGGCTCATCCCAGACTATCCCTGGGAAGGGGAGCAGGGTGGATTTACTTCAGTCCCCCTCATGCTCTGCCTACTTGTGACCTCGGACATTCTCAGCCACTGTCCAGTCCTCCTTGGGAATATGCTTGGGAGCCATGGAGGAAGAAAAATGACAGGAAGGGGGACACTGAGGCACAGAGCAGCAGTCATGAATAGAGCCTCACCAGAGCTCAGCTGCCTTGGAGCAAGGCACCAACCCTGTCCCACTCACAGCTGATTACTTTCTGGACAACCAGCAGTCACAGTGGGGATATACTCTGACAGCATGGCCCCAGGCCAAGAGACAAAGGCCAAGTCACAGAGCAGGCTCTCTCCCTGCAAGCCCCTGAGCCCATGGCCTGCACCTCTGGGGTGAGGGTGGCACCAGGGCCTGTATCTGTGAGACACTCACCACAGCTGGAAGTTGGCGGCCTGGGTGGAGTCACAGAAGTCGATGCCCATAACCACGCTGGTTGTCTCGCCAGGGGCAAGTGACTCTGTAAGCACAGGTGCAGCATGAGGCTCAGAATGCTTCCCACGGCCAAGCCATCCCTTTCTGCTCAGGAAGCCAGGGGGATCCTAGTCTTTGTGGTCACACTGCAACAGGGTCCTGCCTGTCAGCTCCCAACCTGTGTTCGAGCCCTAGGCCAGATCCTGGCCCCATGGCCCATGGGGGTCTGATGGTATCCTGAAGGCAACCCCATTGCTGCTCCCCATTGGCATCTGTGACTGCCTCCAGGCTCTCAGGGGGGAGGAGTGCCCCTCACCTGGGGGAGGAGTGTGGACCCCAGCTGGGGGCAGCAAGACCAGCACAGCTCACTGGCAGCTCCAGAATGGGGTTGTTGCTGCCAGTCAGGATGTGGATCCATGGCTGTGCCTTCCTACCCCAGGGCACAAAGAAAGGCATAGCCAGCCTTCAGCCCTCCCCACAAAACAGGGGCTTTGGGTAACACACAGGGCCTCATCTTGGCTCCTTCACTCCATGGCTGCTTATGGGAAACAACCGTGACAATGTCTTTTGGGACCCCACTGGGGAAGCCTGCGCACATCACCCTCAAGGGGCTGCCCAGGTTGTCCCTAGCCATCAGCTGCCCTCAGCCCTGACATCAAGCAGTTGTGCCGTCCCTGCACAACACCTGGCCAGGAAGGCACTTCTGGAGACAAATGGCTGACTTAGTGACTTAGGCTGGCCTGGGCCACCCACTTGGGCTCCCTCAGCTCCGTGTGAGGCCCAAGCTTCACAAACCCCAGAATATGGAGCATCAGCCAGAAGGCAGGGCTCTGAAGGTTGACCCCAGCCCTGATGCAGACTGGCAGGGCCTTAGTATTCCCATCCGTCTCACAGAGCGAGTGGTTTGGCCTTGCCCTCCATGTGGGTCAGTGTGTAGAAACTGAAGTTAGTGAGAGCCGGTTCCACATCACCGCTCAGCCTTACCAATCTCCTTGAACTCCTGCACCCTCATGCCAGAGAGCAGTTTGGGCTCACTGATGCGCACGTTCTTCACTTCTGAGTCTGTGTTGTTGGAGAACTGAATCTGTACAGCCACCATGTGTGGGTCAGGGGCGAAGGGCTGCCGACTGAAGTAGTACTCCACAGAGAGCCCCTCGCCTGTCATTCGGTGGAGCAGCTCATAAGTCTTCACAGAGCTGAACACAGGGCTGATCACCTGGGGAAGAGAGGAAATGAGATGTGGATACAGGCTGGGGAGAGGCAGAATACCAGGGCATATGAAGCAGAAGTCCCCATGCCTTTGGTCTCTGTTGAGGTCTGAGCTGGCCCCAGTGTCACTTGTAGCCCTTAGATTGGGAGCAGCTGCTGCTTAAAGAACCTGGGCTCCTTATTCCTTATCCCAGGGGCCCCAAAGCAGTGCCTGCTGCTCTTCTGGGCATCAGTTACTCCCACAGAGAAGCCTTGCAGTAGGAGCCAAAAGGGCAAGCACCCCAGAAGGAGGAAACTATCCCCCCTCCCCACAGCTGTTCATGCTAGTAGAGGATGAGGCTGTTCCAGAGGGCTCAAGATTTCTTTTCCCTGGCCCCTCAAGAGAGCAGGAGCCAGAGCTGGGGCTGCTGGACTGGGAGGAGAGGAATGGGGGACACTTACAGTAGAAGCCAGAGAGGTGTCGGTGAGAGTGAGTCCCTCCAGGTCGGTCACCAGGCTGCTGGAGACAAGACCGCTGCAGGAGGTGGGCAGGGGAGGAGGGGGTGTGACTACAAAGGCAAGAGAGAGAGAGGTGGGGAATAAAGGATTAATGAAGATATCTGCCCCAGGGACAAGGGGAGGGCTCTGGGTGTCATGGGCACCCTGAATCATCCAGGGGCACCCAGGTCAAGGTAAAGATCAGTGAGAGAGCAGGTAGGGCCGGGGGTAGAATAGGTGTCAGGGCAGACCTGGCCCTGCCCAGTGAGGCTCGGAGAACCATATGCCCAGGCATTCCTGGCAGCACCCCACACTGCACCCCACAGCAGCCTCCCCACCCTCAGCCATTCACAGACTGCAGGCTGCCTGGTCTGAATACCGGGGAGAGCTACAGGGCAGGAGCTGGGAAACACCAGCAGCAAGGCTGGGGGCAGTGAAAGCCAAGTGCAGGGCAGTGCTGGGTGTGGGTGCTCTGACAGGCTGGCTGCACCCGTAGCCCTGCCCTGAATGTGTGTGGGAGTGCATGGGGAGGGGGAGTCCACAGGTCCACACTGTCTGTTCTGCTGCTGCCCAAAGCCTTTGGTCTGTTTGGTTTGTTTTTTTTTTTAACTGCTTGTATTGGGGGCCCAGAAGTGCCTGCCCAGAGCCTACTGGCCATAGCACAATGGTGGCACAACCCATTCTACCAGGGCAGAGAGGGACTTTCGCATCTTTCAGCACCCTGCCAGGCCAGTGATGATAGGGGAAGAGGAAGGTCTTGATTATGGAATTGGACCAAACCCACAATCTCACCTGCAAGCTGCTGCAGGGAGGGGCATATAGCAGCAGCACCCACATGGGAGCTTGGGGTTCTAGTCCTGGCTCTGCCATAGATCTTGAGCCACTCCCTCCCCACCCCCCAGCCTCTGTTTCCCTATCAGTGAAATGAGAACAACATCAATACTACCACCCAGAGACCTCAAAGCACACTATGACCAATCAGCATCACTGTCCCCATTTTACAGGTGGGGAAACTGAGGCAAAAAGGAGAGAAGGGACTGGATCCAGATCACCTAGTAAAACCAGTACAGAACCAGAACCAATACCACAGGATTCAGGCACCCCTTGCCAGATATACTGGCTGCTAGATAGCGCTGTCCAGAGAGCCCTGGGGGGGGATACAGCAAGATGTTTATCATCTGTAAAGTGCTTTGAGATTCACAGGTGGACACGAGCAGTAGATCAGCCAATAGAGTGGGCTGTAAACTGCTCCTTGAAACAATATTTTAAAAAATAAAATAGCTTTTTGGACAAAATATTATTATTATTTTTTATTTTTTGCAAAAAAGTATCTATTTCTTTCACAACTGTTTTTTTTGGTCAAAAAAGCCTTCAATAATCCTTCCATTTTCAACAACTGTTTTTTTTTGAATGGGAAACATCAATTTTCAGCAACTGTAATGTGAAATCCTGCCTTTCTCTGATAAGAAACAGAAACAAACAAACACAAATAATAATTGCTCACTGTCCTCCATGGAGACAGAGTTATTTTTATTGATCTATATCAGGATCTTGTCCAGGAGCCCTAGACACAAAACAGCCCCTCCCTCCACCCCCCCAGGTCCCGAGCTGCTTGCACACAGAACACACAGGCAGGCCCTGCCCAACGAGCTCACAGTCTAAGGCCCTATCATGAAGGCTCTGCTTAGGCTGCTTTCCATCCTCATGGACCTGCAGGGACAAATCCAGCCTGGTCTTGGTGTGACAGCAGCAGCATCTGCGCTTGTGACACCTGGATCAGACTCCCACATCATCTGTTTAGGACAGGCTCCCTCCTCTTCAGCCTGAACCAGCTCCTTCTTATCTAAGCTAGAGGGTGGTTTTCCTGCTGTATCCCCTGCCTGCTTACACCTCAGGCTACCCACTCAGATGCCGAGAGAAACGGTTGGGAGCAAGAGGGAGGGGTGAAATTTTGGCCTCTGCATGGTGAGGTCTGAATACCTCATACATTTGACACGTGTCCTAAGCCCAGCTTGTACAAGGGATCCCAGAGGAGGGAAAAGCCAGGCTCCAGAGACTTCAGCTCCAGCAGGAAAGACACCAAGCTCTCTCAGCACCATGGACAGATCAGGTCCCACAGCTAAAAGGATCAAATGGGCAGCAGGCAGCAGGGCCCACAAGGCAGGATGGTTCCTGCCCCTTATCAGAAGTCTTGGCAAGGGGGCTGCATACAAGGTGCTAATGAGCTTGCTAACCTTGTACAATGGGGGCTAGTGGGACTCAGGAAACATGGGTTATGTTCCTGGCTCTTCCACCAGCCTGCTGGGTGGCCTCAAGCAGACCTTTTCCCTTCTCCGTGCCTCAATTTCCCCTGTCTATAACTGGAGATCAGGACACAGACCCCCTGGGGCAACCCCTTCATGATCTGTGGAGAAGAAGCTTGGTGGCTGTGGCTGCCATTACAGCTCAGGAGACAAGCAGACATATCCAGCCACAGCCATATGGCAGCAAAGGCAGGAACTGGAACCCAGGGGTCCCTGCTCCTGCTCCCCCAGCTTGGAACAAAGGCCAGGGCTCCTGTTTCTCAGTATACTGCCACAGAGCCTCCATGCAGCGCTCAGGCTGCCACTGCTTTTCCCAGCTGGAGAAGGCAAAAGCAGAACTCCGTGGTCAGGTCTCCCGCAGACAGGGTCCTTGACCGGACAAACCACACCCCCCATACCGAGCAAGGCAATTCCACCTGCATCCTGGTCCCCTCAAGCTTTCATCTTAGCTCACACGTCCCTGCTGAGTGTGCAGGCCGTGCTGTAGACAGCTGCTGTGGGCAGGCAGAACTTGCTCCCTGCTCTCCCAAGCATGGGATTCTTCCCAAGGAGACTACATTTCCCAAAATGCCTGCTTTTAAAAGCAGCTATTGCAGGCCTAATGGGACATGCACACAGGCTGCGAGGACCAGTTCTGCACACAGCACCACCTCTGTTTTCCACTCCGTGCCCAGCCTCACCCTCCCAGCTTCTGGCTTTCCTGCCTTCCCTTTTACGATTTCCTGAGCTAACTCCCCTGGCCTGACACTCAACTACGTTAAACAGCCATCACAGCTTCCTTAAAAATGTGGCTTGGCTGGTCACTCCCTCCCTCAGGAAAGGGAGTGAACTGGGCAGCTACACGAAAGGAGAAAGGACAACCAAGACCAGGAGGGGAGAATTGGGGAGGGGACCCCCGCTCCAGCCCAGCTCACATGCCCCACACAAGGCAGCCTGCTTTGTGCGGCTGGCCAGCCCAGGAGCGATACTCACAGTCATCCAGGTCCAGTAAGGAGATCTCCTTAGTCCCTTTCTTGGCAGCCTTTGGTGCAGGTTTGCTGCTGGGAGGCTGAAAGATAGCAAAGGCAGAGTGAATGGCAGCAGGCAGTTGAACACTGGGATCCATGGGAGGAGGATGAGCGAACCCATCCTTGTGTTCAGCAAGGCTTAGGTTGGGGAGATGAGCTGCTGGCCTGCTACTCAGTGTGGGGCAGGAGCTGAACACCAGCTGAGAGCACAGCAGGGATGGGAATCCAGCATCAGCCCTCTCTGCTGTGCTCAGAGGCACGAGCCTCTGCCCTGCCTCTTTACCGTCTTTCTCCTCTTGGTCTCTGTCTCCGACTGGGATTCCTCTGCATCTGAACCTGAGTCCGACTCAGATGAGCTGCTCTCAGAGACGCTGCCCTCCTCAGACGAGGACTCAGAACCACCTTCCCTGTCACGCTGTGGCTTCTTCTTCTTTGCCTTCTTTCCTTCCTCCTCCTCCTCTTCGCTGGGGCTGCTGGGGAAGGAGAGGATCTCAGGCACACACGAGAGCCCTGAGACCTCATGACCTGCTCAAAAGACAGGGGTGCTAGCCTGGGCTAATTTACATATTTCATGTGACTGGATAAAGTGGGACAACAACATACTCGGGCCTCAGCTCAGCCTCTGTGCTGCAGGGTGCTCCCCGCAGCAAGATGGGTGTCCTGGTAGAGCCTCGTGACGCCAAGATGACAACCTAATGTTGTCCCCACCCCCCAACTCCTCACAGCCCATGGTACCTCCCCACACTCTCCAGGGATGCTTTCCGGGGTAATTCCTTTTCCTTCTTTTTCTTCTTCTTCTTCTTCTTCTCCTCCTCCTCTGACTGGTCCCCGCTCTCCTCCTCCTCTTCTTCACTCCCCGACCCAGAGCCGCTTTCGGTGCCACTGCCACTTTCGCTCTCTGACTCGCTGACTGACTCAGGCTCTGGAAAAGAGCACAGCTCAGCTCTGACGCTATCTTCTAGGCACTGCCTGCCTCCAAGCCCCCTTGGCCGCCAACCTACTCCTACAGCCAGGGGCATCTGCCCCTTCCCTCCCAGTGCTGTCCTCTGAGCGGGGAGAGGTTCTCCCCAGCTGGTGTCCTGGGGTTGGGCAGGAAGTGAACCACGGCATCTGCAAATATACACAGGAAGCATGGTCCTCCCAGCCAGAATGCCCCTAACTAGACGCTCTCTGCTGCACAGGAGATACTAGCTGTACTACAGGTCTTCCCTCTCCTGCACTCCCAGGAGATAGGCCCTTCTCAGAGCATGCTGAGCCCTGGGCCTTTTACAGAGAGGGAAAGTTCCCGTGCTAGACTCTGCTCAGTACAAGGATCTCAGTTGCTACTGGGCTTAAGCAGGGATAAGGTCTGTAGCCCCTTCCCCTTCTCCCCCCTCTGCACACACACTTGTCCATGCCCTGACAAGGGGTCACAGTACCATGCATCCAGTCCCTGCTGGCACCTCAGCTAGGGTGGTGGAGAGAGAGGAGCAGAAGTGCTGTTCTTTGCCTTTCAGCCACCTCTCAGCCTGGACACAAGGAGGCAGACACAGCCTCCAAATCGCATCACCAGGGGATTTGGGCTGTAGCCATGGAACAACAAGGCCCTAGTGCTAGGTGCTGGCCAGGCAAGGAAGGAGTGAGAGTCTGTTCCCACTGCCACGGAGGCCCGTGCCCTGACATCACGGCAGATGGAGCCCTCACCACTGTCTGCAGACTCTGTGGGCCCGGACTCCCCCTCCGAGTCAGAGTAGAATGGTTTCTCCACCTTCTCTTTCCTCTTCTCCCGGCTGGTGCACTTGGTCCATTCGGGAACCTGCCCGAGAAGTAGATAATGAAGGAGTGATGGGTGTCGCAGTAAATGAGCACAGCCCCAAAGCTGCTGGCAGGACAAGCCCCTCTCCTCCCTGCCCATGGAAAATAACCAGATTAGGAGGGGGGTGAAGTGGAAAATAAACAACAAGCCCACAGGCTTCTCTAGGGCCCCTACAGCCCCTGATGCTTGCAGGGCAGGGATCCTGCTCCGTGAGGAACCTGCTTTAAGAGGGGTTAAAGTGCATGCTGGGGCGGGGGCGGGGGGCGGACAATGACACCAATAGGAACAAGTGTTTCCATGGGAGCCTGAATCTTGCTCTCTGCTAAGCTTTTGAGCCACATGATTTCACAGCAACACATCAAAGCGCACACACACGTCACATGCTTTGGGCTGTCAACAGGTTAGCATCACACAAAACAAGGAGGTAGAGGGGAGTGGAAAAGGCACTGCAAACTGCAACCAGCACATGGAGCCACCTCTATCAGCTCTCCCAGCAGCCCAATGTGGCTGTCGGTGAGGGAGATGCTTTCCTCCTGTAAGCAAGGGAGAGCCTGGTTATGGTTGTCAAACACTCCACCACCACCTGCCCTGCCTCTCCCACTGTCTGCCTCAGGATAAGCTCTGCTCACAGCCTGGAGCCTGACCAAACTGGCTCTCTGTGCTCTGGTAACAAGGGGCCCAGGAGTCCACCTGCTAGCAAGGCCATGATGCTGTAACAAACTCCCAATCTCCCAGTCGGCATGCGCATGTTATAGGCAAGACTGTGACATCAGCCCCCAGCCCCAGAGCCTGGCCTGCAAGGTACCTCCACGTTCCGCACAGAAGGGTCAGGAGCCTCATCTGGCCAGTCAGGGAGCTCCTGGTAGCCCACAGCTTTGGCATTGAGGAGGTGCGAGAGTGAGCCCAGCTGGAAGTGGTCCCGATCTGTGGGAAGAGGCTGGTCATTGGGCGGCCATCACGAGGACTGCTACTTCCCCCAGGCTGCTCTCCTCACCCCCACAGGGCATTGGTTGCTTCCAGAATGGAACCATGTGTCCTTGTCTATGACCCAGCTCCTCCTGAGAAAAACAGGCTTCTCTTTCCACAGCCCAGTCCCCAGTGCCAGACTCAGATGCTCAGTCCCCATAGCTCCTGCTCCACCCAGATGCTGGCTCTGTACCTTTGAAGGACGACTCCAGGATGGGGGCAGGCTTCTGGGCCAGGAAGAGCTTCTTGGCGTACTTGTTGAGAGCTCCGCTCTTCTCAGTGGGCACGATGAGCTGGCGGATGAAGCGGGCCCGGTCTCGGATGTCGTAGTTCTGGTCGTACTTGGCCAGGTTCAGCACGTACTGGGTCAGAAGTTTGCTCTGCACCAAGGACCACTGCTCTCAGAACCTGCTCTGGGCCTGCATAGCTCTTACTAGTTCAGTGGACTACACCCCCTCCCCATGGGGATTCCTCTCACTCCACAGAAGGGGCCTGGAGTCTAGGATAGGGGGTGCAATTTGCCCAAGGTCAGGGACAAAGTGATGGGAGATGACATTACTAGGTCTCCAGATTGCCTGGCTCTTTCCATGCACACACACACTATTGCTTCCCATTTATGCCTTTGGGCTGGGCCTGCCCTAAGCACTGGGCCCCATTCTGCAAGGTTTTCAGCACCCTCCACTTTGTTTAGGGCCTAGTTTTTTTCCACAATCAGACCCACCACTGGCACGATATAGTGTGGCATGGCAACCACCATAGGAGGTCTTTTAGAGAGCAGTGCCCCAGAAGCCAGGGAGGGGCCAGGCTTCCTGCAATGCCTACACAGAGTGCCCTGCTCTCTTGCTCAGAGCAGGGACTTGTGGATCTGTTCCAGCTGGCAGGGTGGGGTCATGGACAGCAGTAACAATGTCTGGGCAAGCAAAGGGTGAGGCTGCTGCAGAGGGCACTGACTCAGCTATGAGCGAGACATCACCTCTGGGTGCTCAAAACCCACTCGGCACAGAGCCTGGTGCTCCTGGGAGCAGTTTGCTGCCTTGGAGCTGGTTGGGTCAAGGTGATGGCCCAGCTCCCCCTTTACCTGCTTGGAGTTGGTCAGGTAGAGCTTGGCTGCCAGGTTGATGACCTGCAGCTTGACAATGTCCTCCTCATTGGTGAAGGACTTGGCCATCTTGCGCAGCACATCAGGCGCGATCTTGGGCACGTGTTCGCAGTACTCCCCAATCAGCCACAGGATGCTGGCCCGTGCCATGGGCACCTGCAGACACACACAGACACACACACACACACACACATACATATACATACATACACACAGGGCGCTGCTCACCCCAGCCCAAACCCTCCTTACTCACTCACAGCCACTGAGCCCCGACATTCAGCGACTGGGCAGTGCAGGCCTTGGAGGGACATACGGGGGCTAAGAGCTACCCAGCTCCACATGGCCATGTCTGTGCTGATGCCTGCATGGCACAGCCCATCTGAGGTCCGACTACAGCCTACAGATATTCTCCTCCTGGCTCTGTAGGCCAGGGTTCCTGCTAACTAACCCAGCCAGCCCTTTCTCAGGCTGGGCCCTGCCTGGAAGACATGCCTAAATGATTCCCAGAATCCTTTGCATCGTGCACAGAAAATTCTGGGATCCCCCTGAAACCCACAGCTGCTCATGACTGAAGACAGAGACCCTGGGAGGCAGGAACAAGGCAGAAATGTAGTCTGTGGGGAAGAGTTTTGGGGCCATTTGTAAGGGGGTAGCATGGTGGTCTCCATGCTGCTCCAGATATACTGTCCTAGGTGCGTGCATGCCTGTGTCCCCATGGAGAAAGCCAGACAACAAGCCTGCAAGGTGCTGTCACTTCCAAAGGACACACGCACAGGTTGGGGGATTGGGCCTTCCCAGTACAAGAGGAGCCATACCAGGGAGCAAGTGAGCCCAGATGAGGTGGCACTGGCCTCATGAATCAGGGCCAGTTCCTCTCAGGGTGGGCGGGAGGCCACACCCAACCTGGCCAAACTGGCCAGAGGAAGGGCCTGTTGTCATAGCATGTGGGAGGATCTGAACTTGAGGCTCTGCAGAAGCTGAGAGACCCAGTTCCCAGCCTCAGGCACCCAGTTGCTGAGTCCAGGCCCCATGGGGTATAGGCCCCAGAAGGGGGGCAAGAAACAGCAGGCAGCAGCCTTTCCAAATGAGGGCAGTGTAGGACATAAAGGACAGTGCATTCCTGCACTGATCCCTGGGGTGCCTGTGGGCCCAGCCCCTCCAGAGTCACTTCCCTAAAGCTGGACCCCCACCCCACAGCAGCGAGGACAACAGAGCTCTGAGCTAGGCTGTACCTGGATGTTGTCAGTCAGCTTGGCCATGTGCTTGATGATCTCACTATGCTGAGAGGGCTGCATCTGCAGCAGCTTCTTAATGACGACCACAGACTCAGCCACGACCAGTTCTGTGGGCAAGAAAAAGCCCCACCCCACCTCTGAGCGCAGAGAGATACACCTGCCCCCACCAGGATCAGCTTGGGTGAGACAGAGGCCTTCTACTTATGAACAGAGGCAGATGGTGATCCCTCCTGCCACAGACTCATGCCCCAAACAGAATGAACAGAGGACTCCAACCCCCTGAATCCGTCATGGACTCAGCAACAGCCAGCCCTGGCATGAGCTGTTCTTTTTTTGACTGGGGCTCTGAAGAATTACATTGCCCAATGGGCACCAGCTTGGGCCATCCTCTGTAACACTGTGATGCCAACAACACCCAGCTGCAGGGTTTTCGTCAACAGGCTGTTTCAGTCATAGAAATAGCCCAGCCTCCTCACACCCTACAGGAGAAGACGGGGGGGCTGGCAGCCACCGCTGGCTGCTAGATCTTCCATTTTAAGCTCTGCTAAGCGCCATGTCCCTCAGGTGCCCCATGGAAATGTCTGTCCTCTCTGCCCCTCACTGTTCCCCTGTGGCCATGCCTCAGGCCCTCACCATCTCTGTTGGACAGGAGCTGGACCAGCCCATTCAGGCAGGTGTCTCGGACCTTCCCAATGTTGGTGGCGCAGCGTCCGATGGCCTGGATGGTGGCTGCCACAAAGTCCTTGTCCATGCTCCGGATGTAGGTCTGGGGACAGAGACAGGGTAGCTTTATCAGTATGTATAGGGGCAAGATGCTGCAGCAGCATCTTCTGGCACTAGCCCTAAGAGCTCAAACTAAGTGGAGCGTGACAACCACCATGACCAGCTGCAGGAATGTAGGCTGCTACGAAAGCCCTGTTCTCACATACACTGTGTGCCTGGGAATCACCTTCCTCCCCTGGGACTGGCAGTGCCCCCGGACCCTCTCTTCCAGGGGAATTTTCATCCCCAGTCTCAGGGAACTCTAGCCAGCTGATTATTATGGACCTATTCATACTCTGACAGCACCGAAAAGCACTAGTCAGGATCAGGCCTTACAGTGCTGGGCACTGCACAAACACACAAGATCTTGCCCCACACAGGTCACAGGAGATGCAACAAAAGCACACACATGCTTTCCCCCATTTCTCACAGAAGTACATCCACCTCTGCCCTCAGGCTGCAAAACCAAAGCAGCCAGATGTCAACTCCTCAGATCTGGTGGGCGAGGAGTGGGAAAGGCTGGGGAAAAAACCCAGTCTGCAAACAGAGCTGAAACCTCCAAGGACCTCCACAGGATTCCTTGGTGTTTAATGATGAACGTGACAACAGGCAAACCTCCCTGAGCCCACCCAGCACTCGTGGTCCTGGATGCTTCTGTCAGGAACAGTCTGAGAGGAGTAGGTTTGGGCTAAATGAGTGGCATTGGCTTTCTGTGACCATCTGCTGAATGGCCAAAGGCTCCAAGGTGGATGCCTCAAACAGGTGCTACCACGGAGCTGTACTTTGGTTTCCACTTTGCTGGGCATTAGTGAGGTTTCTCACTGCAGAAGGCACTGGCAGCTCCTGCCAGGCTGTGAACAATTCCTCTCTGTCACCAGTAGGTGGCAACACATACAGGATCCTAAACCCCTGTGCTTTATTCTTGTGCTGACAGCATCCCCTCCTTCTCTGTCTCATTCACCTTCTAGAGAGCAGAGCTCTCCCGTGCCCTGCTCTGCCAGCCATCCCACAGGCCCACTGTACCTGGAACTCACGCAGGATAGTGGAGATGTTGGTTTCGTTAGCAAGGTTCGTCAGAACTTCCAGCTGGGAGGAAGGGAAACAGGAGGGAATGAACGGAATTACTTTTAAATGGGAAGCACAGTGTGTGCATGTGTGCGCAGACATGCGCACATATGTGCACACATGCATGAACCCGCCTATGTAAGTGGCACATGGCAGATGTATTTCCCCACATCCTCCTATCCCCAGAAAATGGCAGATACTTCCAAAGATCATGGAAGCATCAGAAACCACCTGGTCTGGCCATACTGAGCAGGTGCTCAACACACAGAGACAACCACTGCCTACAAAATATATGGGCAGAGGTCTCCTATGGCAGGGGTGTTTCAGAAGCTTGATGGTCAGAGAGGCCTATGGCCCATGAAGGAGATACTGTACACTGAATTGGAGGTGGTTCAAGAACCTACTTTGAATGCCTTCAAGAGAAAATTGGATGTTTATCTTGCTGGGCTCCTATGACCCCAACTGACTTCCTGCCCTGGGGGCAGGGGGCTGGACTCGATGATCTTCTGAGGTCCCTTCTAGCCCTAATGTCTATGAAATCTATGAATACAGACCAGGTGCCCCAGCATTGGACTCACCTTGAGGATCTTAATCTGTGTGGGGTCCGTGGACCGGATGTAGAAGCTCTTCAGATAGGGCTCGAACATCCCCTGCACAAACAGAGCCAGTGGTATTAGCAGCATCCTAATCCCCCTACTGGGCACCCCCTGGGGTCAGCCAGGGGCTAAAGTTGGAGAGCTAGTGAGAGCATGAGGTAGGCCCAATGAATTTAGCACCGGGCACTCTGGGAGCCAGTATGGCAGGAGTCAGGGAGGGTACCACACTGGCATACCACAGCAGGGTTCCTACACCTGGTGCCAAAATTACTCAGAGAGGAGGAAGGGACCAGACACCAACTTCAGAGCCTTGGGGCAGGTCAGCTCCTATCCACATACACACAGCTCCCAGCCTAGCTCAACTCATGGGGGGGGGGGGGG